>NC_080022.1:30702500-31327500 GCF_030020395.1 Manis pentadactyla | reverse complement strand
CATTTTGACAATATTAATTCTTCCTATCCATGAGCACAAGATGTATTTCCATTTATGGTATCTTCTTTAATTTCTCTCATAAGTGTCTTGTAGTTTTCAGGGTATAGGTCTTTCACATCCTTGATTAGGTTTATTCATAGGTATTTTATTCTTTTTGATATAATTGTAAATGGAATTGTTTTCCTGATTTCTCTTTCTGCTAGTTCATCATTAGTATATAGAAATGTAACAGATTTCTGTGTATTAATTTTGTATACTGCAACTTTGCTGAACCATTATTAGTTCTAGGAGTTTTGGGTGGATTCCTTAGGGTTTTTTGTGTACAATATCATGTCATCAGCAAACAATGACAGTTTAACTTTAGTGGGCATCCTTGTCTTGTTCCCAAGTCTTAGAGGAAAAGCTTTCAGCTTTTCACTGTTAGGTATGATGTTGGCTGTGGGTTTGTCATATATGGCCTTTATTATGTTGAGGTACTTGCCCTCTATACCCATTTTGTTGACAGTTTTTATCATGGATGGATGATGAATTTTGTCAAATGCTTTTTCAGCATCTATTGAGATGATCATGTGATTTTTGTGCTTCTTTTGTTGATATGGTGTATGATGTTGATAGACTTTAGAATATTGTACCATCCCTGCATCCCCATAATAAATCCTACTTGATCATGATGGATGATCTTTTTAATGTATTTTTTAATTTGGTTTGCTAATATTTGTTGAATATTTTTGCATCTATATTCATCAGGGATATTGGTCTGTAATTTTCATTTTTTGTGAAGTCTTTACCTGGTTTTGGTATTAGAGTGATGTTGGCCTCGTAGAGTGAGTTTGGAAGTATTCCCTCCTCTTCTACTTTTTGGAACACTTTAAGGAGAATGGGTATTAGGTCTTCACTAAATGTTTGATAAAATTTAGCAGTGAAACCATCTGGTCCAGGAGTTTTTGTTCTTAGGGAGTTTTCTCATTACCAATTCAGTTTCTTTGCTGAATTGGTCTATTCATATTTTCTGTTTCTTCCTGGGTCAGCCTTGGAAGGTTGTATTTTTCTAGAAAGTGGTCCATTTCTTCTAGGTTATCCAGTTTGTTAGCATATAATTTTTCATAGTATTCTCTAATAATTCTTTGTATTTCTGTGGTGTCTGTAGTGATTTTTCCTTTCTCACTTCTGATTCTGTTGATGTATGTAGACTGTATTTTTTTCTTGATAGGTCTTGCTAGGGGTTTTTCTATTTTGTTTATTTTCTTGAAGAACCAGGTCCTGCTTTCATTGATTCTTTCTGTTGTTTCATTTTTCTCAATTTTATTTATTTCTGCTTTAATCTTTATTATGTCCTTCCCTCTACTGACTTTGGCCCTCATTTGTTCTTCCTTTTCTAGTTTCATTAATTGTGAGTTTAGAGTGTTCATATGGGATTGTTCTTCTTTCGTGAGGAAGGCCTGTATTGCAATATATTTCCCTCTTAGCACGGCCTTCGCTGCATCCCACAAATTTTGTGGTGTTGAATTATTATTGTCATTTGTCTCCATATATTGCTTGATCTCTGTTTTTATTTGGTCGTTGATCCATTGATTATTTAGGAGCATGTTATTGAGCTTCCATGTATTTGGGGGCTTTTTCATTTTCTTTGAGTAATTTATTTCTAACCTTTGTGATCTGAGAAGCTGGTTGGTACAATTTCAATCTTTTTGAATTTACTGAGGTTCTTTTTGTGGCTTAGTATATGATCTATTCTTGTAAATGTTCCAGGTGCCCTTGAGAAGAATGTGCATCCTGTTGCTTTTGGATGGAGTGTTCTGTAGATGTCCATTAGGTCCATCTGTTCTAATACATTGTTCAGTGCCTCTGTCTCTTTACTTATTTTCTGTCTGGTTGATCTGTCCTTTGGAGTGAGTGGTGTGTTGAAGTCTCCCCACATGAATGCATTGCATCCTATTTCCCCCTTTAATTCTGTTAGTATTTGTTTCACATATGTAGGTGATCCTGTGTTGGGTGCATAGATATTTATAATAGTTATATCCTCTTGTTGGACTGACCCCTTTATTATTATGTAATGTCCTTCTTTGTCTCTTGTTACTTCCTTTGTTTTGAAGTCTATCTTGTCTGATACAAGTACTGTAACTCCTGCTTTTTTCTCTCTATTAGTTGCATGAAATATCTTTTTCCATCCCTTTACTTTCAGTCTGTTTATGTTTTCGGGTTTGAAGTGAGTCTCGTGTAGGCAGCATATAGATGGGTCTTGTTTTTTATCCATTCAGTGACTCTATGTCTTTTGATTGATGCATTCAGACCTGTTACATTAGGGGTGATTATGGATAGGTATGTATTTATTGCCATTGCAGGCTTTAGATTTGTGGTTACCAAAGGTTCAAGGGTAATTCCCTTACTATCTAACAGTCTAATTTAACTCACTTCATATGCTATTACAAACACAACCTAAATATTCTTTTGTGTTCCCTCCTTTTTCTTCCTCCTCCATTCTTTGTATGTTTTGAATCACATTCTGTACTCTTTGTCTATCCCTTGGGTGACATCTATTTAGCCTTAGGAATACTTCCATCTATAGGAGTCCCTCCAAAAGGCACTGTAGAGGTGGTTTGTGGGAGTTAAATTCTCTCAGCTTTTGTTTATCTGAACATTGTTTAATCCTTCCTTCAAATTTAAATGATAACCTTGCTGGGTAGAGTATTCTTGGTTCACAGCCCTTCTGCTTCATTGCATTAAATACATCATGGCACTCCCTTCTGGCCTGTAAGGTTTCTGTTGAGAAGTCTGAGGATAGCCTGATGGGTTTTCCTTTCTATGTGATCTTTTTTCTCTCTCTAGCTGCTTTTAAAAGTTTGTCTTTATCTTTGATCTTTGCTGTTTTAATTATTATATGTCTTGATGTTGTCTTCCTTGGGTCCCTTGTACTGGGAGATCTGTGCATCTCCATGGCTTGAGAGATTATCTCTTTCCCCAGATTGGGGAAGTTTTCAGCAATTACCTCCTCAATGACACTTTCTATCCCTTTTTCTCTCTCTTCTTCTGGTACCGCTATTTTGTGAATATTGTTCCATTTGGATTGGTCACACAGTTCTCTCAATATTCTTTCTTTCTTAGAGATTCTTTTTTCTTTCTGTGCCTCAGCTTCTTTGTATTCCTCTTCTTTAATTTCTGTTGCATTTACTGTCTCTTCTGCTACATCTGATCTGCTTTTAAATCCCTCCATTGTATGTTTCATTTCAGATATTGAATTTCTTAATGATTGAGTCTCCATCTTAAATTCATTCCTGAGTTCTTGAATACTTTTCTGTACCTACAAAAGCATGTTTATGTTTTTTATTTTGAACTCTCTTTCAGGAAGATTGGTGAGTTCAGTTTCATATGGCCCTTTTTCTGGGGTTTGTGAGATTTTGGTCTGAACCATGTTCTTTTGATGTTTCATATTTCTGTGTGGTGCCCTCTAGTGCCCAGAAGCTCCAGTCTCTGGAGCTGCTCAGCCCCTAGAGTGAGATTGGGGGTTGTAGGGGAGTGGAACTGGTGCCTGGGGGGAGGAAAGATCTGTTTTTTGATTCCTGTCTGCCATGCCTGTCTCATGTATCAGAGCCAGTGGGCCAAGCACACAGGTGTAAGCCTCTGTGTTTTGCATCTCTAGCTGTTGTAGGTGGTGTCTCCCTCTGACTGGCCTGACGTCAGCACAGGACTGCAAATTTGCAAGCAGGTGCCGTCAGGCCAGGAGGAAGGCTCGGCATACTGTGTATCACAGTGGGGGGGCCTAGAAGCTGAGTGGCCAGCCAGGGGGATAGAGCACCTGGACCTCCTCAAAGTTCCCAATCTGCTGGGCAGAGTGCACCCAGACAACCTTGTCCCCCTATCTCTTCTCCCACACAGCAAGCTCCGTGCAAACCCCACCCCTTCAACAGCCCTCTCGCTGCTAGGAAACCTCTCAAACCACCTGCCTTTCCCTTGTCATAGAGCAACTGAGTGTGGATCCCATCCTCCACAAATGGCCATAATCTGTCTCTCAAGCATTCCGCCTGTCCCAGCTCCCCATCTTCCAGAGCAGGTTTCTGCTTGCAAAGCAGATCTCCAGGGCTAGGTGTTCAGCACCCAGGCTTCCACCCCCTCCCTGCTCCATTTCTCTTCCTCCCGCAGGTGAGCTGGGGTGGGGGAAGGGCCTGGGTCCCGCCGGATCACGGCTTTGGTACATTACCCTGTTTTGTGAGGTCTACTCTGTTCATGAGGTCTGTATGCAGTCTGGTGCAGCCTTCTTTCCTGTTGCTGTTTTAGGGTTAGTTGTATTAACTATATTTTTGCACTATCTGTGGTTTTGGGAGGAGTTCTCTGTCTCACCTCTCATGCCACCATCTTGATGCATGTTTGATTTTTATTTTGAAATCTTTATCAAGAAGCTTGGTGCTTTCAGTTTCACTTAGCCCTCTTTCTGGTGTTTGTTGGATTCTTGTTTGTACAAAAATTTTTTGCCATTTTGTATTTCTAATGATTACTGTAGAATAATAACTTTGTCTAGACTGTACCCTCTAGTTCCCAGAAGCTCCACTCTCTGGAGCTGCCCAGCACCTGAAGCAACGGCAGGGGTCGTAGGCACATAGTGCCAGTGCCTGCTGGGAGGAAAGAGCTCTTTCCTGCTTCCCCACAGCAGTGCCTGCCTCCACTGCCAGGTCCAGTGAGCTGAGTGCACAGGAGGAGCCTCTGTATTATGCCCCTGTAGCTGCCATCAGGAAAGCTGCCCTCTGGCTGGCCTGGTGCAATGGCAGGGACAGCATGTATGCAGACCAATGCCTGCCAGGAGGAAGGAGAGGCAGGCTGTGTATCACAGTGGGGGACCGCAGCACTGTGTTGCCAGCCAGGGGTAAGGAGTATCTGAAGCTCCTGAAAGTTCCCAACTTACTGGGCTGAGGTTGCCAGGATGGTTTTGCCCTCCTGTCATTGCTCCTGAGCAGCAAGCTCTGTATAATTCTTGCCCCTTCAGCACCCCTCTCACTATTGGGAAGTCTTTAAAAGTGCCCGCCTCTCTTTTCTCCTGGAGTGGCCGGTTGTGGGTACCTGTTCTCCACAAGTGGCTGAAATCTCAGATTCTCCAAGTATTCTGTCTTTGCTTTCCAACCCCAACTAATTTCCAGAGCATCATGTAATGTGGGTTTGTGCTCCCAAAGCAGATCTCCAGAGCTGGGTATTCAGCAATCCTAGGCCTCTACCCTCTTCCCATTCCATTTCTCTTCCTCTGCCTATGAGCTGGGTTGGGGGGATGGCTTGGGTCCCATCAGATCACGGCTTTGCTACTTTACCCTTTTCTGTGAGGTCTTCTTTTCCCCAAATGTAGGCAGTATGTTCTGCAGTCTTCAGGTTCCTCTTTCACGATTAGTTGTATTTGCTGTATTTTCATGTTACATGTGGTTTTGGGAGGAGGTTTTTGCCTCACTCCTCACGCCACCTTCTTTCCCCCCACCCCACCCCCTTCTAGAGTTTTCTTTTTGGAAGGCATGAATTAGATTTCTTTAAAAGGTATTGGACTATTTACACTTTATTTATCCTTGAATGAGTTTTGGTAATTTGTATCTTTCAAGGAATTGGTCCACTTAAATTATTGCATATATGTGCATAGAGCTGTTCATAGTGTTTACTTATTTTTTAAATTTTTGTAGGGAGAGCAATGATGTCCCCTTTCATTGTTTATTTCAATAATTTGTCTTCCCTCTTTTTAGCTTTGTCAGTCTTGATAGACATTTATCAACTATTGATTTCTTTTTTAAAGAATCAGCTTTTGGTTTCATTTATTTCCTCTATTTTTCTATTTTAAATTGCATTGATTTCTGTTCTTATTTCCTTCTTGCTTTGAGTTTTTTTTTTTTTTAATCTAGGCTATTTAGGTGAGTTACCCCATTTTGGAGACTGAAAAGCCATAATAACAAATCCTGATTAAAATAATACAAAAAAAGAAAAAAAAACAAAAAAAAACCTAAGCTTCCAAAAATTACATACAAAATATTTTATTAAAAATAGTCACATAAATCAATAAACACCAATATTTTAATTTCAATAAATACTGAAAAGCCATTGGTTCTCATTCAGCATTATCCTAAAAGTATGTAGTATGTTCAAATCAAATCTATATTTAATATTTATTAAAAGTACAGAAAATTCTCACTCCCATCCCTGCTCCCCAGACAAGCATTTTATTAGTCCCTTGTTTATCCTTCCAGTGGAACATTTAAGCAAACATAAACAAATATGATTATATATTCTCATTCTCCTTAATAAAATATATACATTTTTATATAAATATATACTTTATATTATAGATACACATTGTTTTTCACCTTGCATTTTTTAAATTTAATAACATATCTTGGAGATATCTCCATTTTAATAAGAAAAATTTCATTTTTATTACAATTGCATTCAATTTGTGAACATTTGTGTTTTCCATTTTTATGATTGGAAACAATGCCAAATATCTTCAAAGCACATGTGTAAGTGTATCTGTGGGATAGATTCTCAGAAATGGGATATTTGGATCAAAAGGCAAATATATCTATAATTTTGGTAGCTATTGTCAAATTCCTCCATAGGAGTTATTCTGTTTTGCAACCTCCACAGCAATGTATGAGAATGACCATTTCTCTATAGCCTCATTAACAAGAGGTTTTTAAACTTTCCAATATTTTGCTAATCTGATTGGTAAGAAATATATCTCAGCATGGTTTTGATTTGCATTCCTCAGAAAAGGTTGCCACCTTTCTATACATTTAAGTGTCATTTTAATTATCTCTTAACAGTCTCTTTACAGTTTTTGTGCTTTTTCTTCATGATTTCTAATTGTTCTTAATAAACGGAGATAAATCTCTCTTCTGTGATGGATTGCAAACATTTTCACCCATTTGTGGTCTTGTACCCAGTTTGTACTTTTCCTCTTTTCTAAAGCCCTTCCTCAGGGTCTCCCTTCACCACTCAATATTCATCCTTTCATTCATTTATTAATAGTCATCCTTTCATTCATTTATTCATTCAGAGGAATTCAACAGAATATGGATGAAGGTGGTGACTGGGAAAAAAATAAAGCCATTTCATGATCTTATAAAACCACTGAGTTGACACTCCATAGTAAACCAGCTATACTTACTTTTGTTTTATAATATTTTGACATTTTACAATGGACATATTATTTTATAATTAGAAGAATCAATACTGTTGTCAATAGGGATTGAGAAGCATTAAACACTACTTGCAAAATTCTGAAAAGCAAAAAATGGAAAATAAAAATTATCCATCAGCATTATTTTTTTTGTTTATTCTTCTGTCTTTACATTTCCTATACTGTGCATATTTTTCTAAGTCATTAAAAATTATCCCAAAACATAATTTTTCTTGCTGGAGAATACTGCATTATATAAGCATATTATAATTTTAAAAATCTCCCCTTTTTAAAAATATAAGTAACATGGTAATATATGCCTTTTATATGTAATTCATCTGATTATTTCATTAACATAGGTACTTAGACATGAAATTTGAGTCAAATATATAAAACTTCAAGGCTTTTTGATATATATTGTTAAACTGTGCTCTGGAAAGGATGCTGCCTAAGTATTAGGGGAAATTTAATTTACTGAAATGCATTTATTAGAAAACAAAGGCTAAAAATAAATAAGCTAGAAGCAGCTAGAAAGAGATAAACATAAAAGTAGAAGGATAAATAATTAAAAACTAATAAAATAGAGAACGGCATGTAGAAGCACAGTGTATCCTAATTAGGAAAAAATAAGTTAATGTACACCAGATACATTTAGCAAAATGATAGAGTACTTTTCTGCTTTTCAGGATTTTGCAAAAGCTCTTTAAAGATAAGGAGGTAATCTTAAAAGCAATCATAGAGAAAAGATAGAATGTCTCAAAGGGAACAATAATTAGGCTAATAACAGACTATTTAAAAGCATCACTAGAGTAACTGCTGAGTAAAAATGAACGTCAGTTTAGAATTCTATACCCACCCATGCTATACTTACAGAGTAAGGGAGAGAGAAATAATTGAGTGCTCTCAGACACACTTGCTGTAAAACTACTGAGGGATTCATTTATTTTATTTATATAAGAAACACTTTTATAAGCTTAGTATATGCCAGGGACTATTTTAATAATTGTACAAATATTAATTCATTCTATCTTTATAACAACTCCATGAAGTAAATACTGTTATCATCCTTATTTTCAGATGGAGAAATTGAGGCACAAAGAAATTAAGTAATCTGCTCCAGGTCACATAGCTAGAGATCAACAGAGCTATATCAAGCCCAGGCAGTTCAGCTCAGAGTTGCTTTTAACTACTACACAGGCTGCCTCTGCTCTGGAAGGCTGAGGAAATGCAATTCAGAAGGAAGGAGGAAACGCAAGAACCAGTGGTGAGAAACTGATAGATGTGCAGGTTGTCCAAACTTGACTATTTGCAACAGTAACAAGGGTGACAAATATGGGGACATGTTAAAAACACGGTGAAATTAAAACCATATACAACAATAACATGTAACAAGGGAGGAGAAGCAGAATTTGTTTTCTACTCTATATTGTTAGAGGGACATTATATATAGACTTAATTAAGTTATAAATGTTAACATAAAACAGATAAAATTTACTGATCTTGTAGAGGGAAATAAAAGGAGAATAAAGAAAATAATCTAATGGAAGTAATGAAAGGAGAGGAAAGGAAACAAAACCCCCAAAAATACCAACCCAAAAGAGTTTTTTTCAAGGATTTCGGCAAGCTGCTTCTACAACTTATATGCAAGAATAAAGAGTTTTAAGTAGCCAGGACAATTCCTATAAAGTTATAGTACTTGAAAATGTGTTACTGGCACAGGAATACCCAAATCTATTGAAAAAAATATCTGTCTGATAGCTTAGAACATGACAGAAGTAAAATCTATGAATTAGTCCTAAAACATCAGCATAAAAAAAAAAATCTCAATTTAAGGTTTGGTGAATAAAACAAACTTCAAAAAGGTAATATAAAATACGATATCTATGTAAAAATGTAAGATAGCCTGGGCATACAGGTAATATAAAAACAAAAACAGGCACAGGAATGACAGAAGCAACCCTGATCACACATGTCACAGTTGTCTCGTTTCACTCTCAGGAGAATGTAAGGATCAGAGCTGTGACTGACATCCTGAAAGTTTTCTCTCCTGCCTGGACCTTCTGATGAGCATGAGAAGGTATTTTAAAAGTTTCACATTTAAAGTTTCTCTGGTGTGGACTCTCTGATGCACTTGGAGATCTATGCTCTGACTGAAGTCCTTACCACACTTCCTACATTAATAGTTTCTCTCCAGTGTGCACTCTCCCCGGATGCAAAGCTTGGAGCTCTGACGGAAGTCTTTCCCACACTCCTCACACTTAAAAGGCTTCTCCCCCATGTGGACTCTGATGAACATGAAGATCTGCGTTATAACTGAAGCCTTTGCCACATGCATCACATATGAAAGGTTTCTCCCCAGTGCGGACTCCCTGATGACAGTGAAGGTCTGTGCTCCAGCTGAAGCTCTTGCCACATTCAGCACAGTCATAAAGCTGCTTTCCTGTGTGGAAAAGGGGATGCTTTGAGAAGAAAATGTTTCCTACGATGAAAACTATGATTGTCAAATTAAACATCTCAACGGAGGCTGCCACCAATTGGCTATCAGACTGGAGAATGTGGAAAACTATCTTCAGACAATCAAAAGATCAACTTGAAGAGATCTACCAGGGCTCGTAAGAAAAAGACTTTAAAGGTTATAAATATGAGAAAAATACTAAATCATGAAGGACAGACCTAGCAGACTTTATATATACATAAAAGAGATCCAGAAGGAATGAACAGAGAGAAAAATTGATGAAACGTAATTAATTGGAAAGAGCACTTTGTTTATTTTATTATTTTTTTGTAGATAATTATTTTTTATTGAAGGGTAGTTGACACACAGTATTACATTAGTTTCAGGTGTACAACACAGTGACTCAACATTTATATACATGATAATTCTAGGTACCAGCTATCATCATACCAAGTTATTACAATATTTTGACTATATTCCTTATGCTATACATTACATCCCGGTTACTTATTTATTTTACAATTGGAAGTGTGTACTTTCTTTTTTTTTTTTGTGAGGGCATCTCTCATATTTATTGATCAAATGGTTGTTAACAACAATAAAATTCTGCATAGGGGAGTCAATGCTCAATGCACAATCATTAATCCACCCCAAGCCTAATTTTCGTCAGTCTCCAATCTTCTGAGGCATAACAAACAAGTTCTTACATGGAGAACAAATTCTTACATAGTGAATAAGTTACATGGTGAACAGTACAAGGGCAGTCATCACAGAAACTTTCGGTTTTGCTCATGCATTATGAACTCTAAACAGTCAGTTCAAATATGAATACTCATTTGATTTTTATACTTGATTTATGTGTGGATACCACATTTCTCTCTTTATTATTATTATTTTTAATAAAATGCTGAAGTGGTAGGTAGATACAAGATAAAGGTAGAAAACATAGTTTAGTGTTGTAAGAGAGCAAATGTAGATGATCAGGTGTGTGCCTGCAGACTATGTGTTAATCCAAGCTAGACAAGGGCAATAAAACATCCACGTATGCAGAAGATTTCTCTCAGAACGGGGGAGGGGGGGGAGGTTCTAAGCCTCACCTCTGTTGATCCCCATTTTCTCACCTGATGGCCCCCCTGCGGCTGTGCCTGTCTTAGGTTGTTCCTCCCTTGAGGAATCTTACCCGTCTCTGGCTAACCAGTCATCTTCCGGGGCCATACAGGGAAATGTAAAGTTGGTAAGTGAGAGAGAAGCCTTATTGTTTGAAAAGGTTAGCTTTTTACTTCTTAAGCACTTTGTTTAGATTCACAGTATTCCCCCAGCACCATGTGAAAAAAAGGCAGACTAACATATACATGTATCTGGATGAAATTTCTGAATTTCAGTGCTTTCAATGATCTTATAAGCATACAAAACATTAAAAAAATAAGTTAATCTCTTGAAAAGAGTAAGATTGACAGATGATAGTGATATAATGTCTCAACAGTTCTGAGAGAAGAAGACTACAGTCAAGAATCTTAAATCCAAACTGATGATTCTATTATAAGGGTAAAAGGGAGAAACCAAAAAAAAGGCAAAGATGAGCAAAATTAGTCAGAATAAGAGCTCATGAGAAGGGAAGACATGAAATATAAAAAGTAGAAATGAATAATGAAATCATTAAAAATTTTCCTCCTTTTCCCTCAAGACAATCTCATGAAATACCAAGGAAAAGCTTTCTGAGCTGAAGGACTCAGAGATGAAAAGGCTCAAGGAACAGCAAGCAGGATCACTTTATAAAAGAACAACTCACATCTAGGCACATCCCAGTAAAATTTCAAAATTCCAAGGATCAGAGAAAAAAGAAATAAAATTCCAAATGTTTCCAGAAGGGAGAAAAGAAAAACAGTTTATCTCTGATTTTATTTTTGTTTGTTTAGAATTAATTAATGAATCAGAATTAGTAATATCAGAAGCTTAAAAACAAAGATACAATGACTAGAACATTCTCAAGAAAATGACTTTGAACCTAGAGGTACATAGCCAAACTAGTATTCAAGAGTGGGGTGAATATAAACACCTTTTCAGATATTCAGAGATTCAGAAAGTTTATTTGGGAATAAAAAAATAACTCCAAGTGGAAGACAGATGTAGGATTTAAGAAATTAAGGAAAGAAAGGACCCTAATAAAAATTAAGGCCAATTTTATCTGAGATAATAGAAGCACAATGTAAAAAAAATTAACAATTATAAGTGGTTTCAATAAAACACAGGACGTGGGGAAAGGGTGTGTGTATATGTATGTGTGAGTGTGTGCAATGCTAATTAAAAGCATGTTAATGGCCTTGTTTTTTTCTGGAAAGTAGAAGTTATAAAAATACTGATAAACACTGCCAGTGATTGAAAAATATAACTTTTAAAACATGTTACAGGGTAACTAATTAAAGGGTAAAAATGAGAAGTAGAATTTCTAAATAATAATAGAGGGGAAAAGGAAAGAAACAAGAATTCATTTAGAACTCCCAAATACTAAGGGAAGTCAGGGGAGGGTTAAACAATGCATAAAATAAGATGTCAGGAATCAGACCAAATGTATCAATTATCACAGTAAATGTGAATGGGCTAAGTTCCCCTTAGAGTATTAGAGACTCCAAGTTAGGTTAAAAAAATCCAGCCGTATTCAGCTTGCAAAAAATAAAAATATGCCAGGCAAATGCTAGCTAAAAGAGGGCCGATGTGCAACATTAATATCAGACAAAGCAGAATTCAAGCCAAAACGCAGTAACTAGGGCAAAAGGTACAGTCCACTAGGAGAATACAACAATCATAAATTGTCAAATCTAACATCACCATGTACATCTTCTAAAAACTAAGCAGATATGTACATAAAAATGTTAACTGCCACATTATAATACTGCCAGACTAGCAACAGCCTAAATGTCCATCCAGAAGAAACCAGTTAAATGAATTACAGAATACAGTCCAGCTTTCGGAAAAGGAAAAGGTTTTAAAAAAAGGATGAGATAGATCTGGATATACTGATGTGGAATCATGTCTATGACTAACCAATGATTAAAAAAATAATGAGGTTACAGGATGCACAGAAAAACAGATATCTTTGCCTCAGTTTCCTTGTTTACAAAATGGGGATGATGCTAATATCCATCTATTTCACAGGTTACTGTGAAGATTAATTCAATTAACTCCAAATGAAGCACTTAGAAAACAATGGCTGGCATACAGATATTTCCTGTATGTGTGCATGTGTGTGTTGTTAAAAGGTATATAAACTTTGACATAACAATCCTTCTAGAAAGTATTCAGGAAATAACCAGATGAATGTACAATAATGTAGATTGAAGCACTGTTTAACAGCACAATAAGTGGAAAGAAGACATACATCCAACATGCTATGGTCTGAATGTTTGTGTCCCCCCAAAATTCCTGTTGAAAACCTCGCACCCACAGTGATGCTATTGGGAGGTGGTGAGATCAGAAGGACAGAGCCTTCACGACTGGGATTAGTGCCTTTATAAAAGAGGTCCCCTGGAGTTCACTAGCCCCTTCCGCCCTGTGAAGGAAAAGTCTGCCACCCTGAAGACAGACCTCGCTGACCATGCTGGCATCCTGATCTGGGACTTCCAGCCATCAATATTGTGAGAAGTAAGTTTCTGTTATTTATAAGCTACCCAGTCTATGGTATTTTGTTACAGCAACCTAAATGGACTAAGACACAATGGTGAGTTGTCCTTGGCATGTTCGTCCCCCAGATATCCTTGAACTTGCTTCCTTACTTCCTGCAGATCCCTGACAAAATGTCACCATATCAGAGAGGCCTTTTCTGATCACATCCCACCCTACCGTTACCCCCAACCTTACCCTGCCTCACAGCACTCATCATCTGACACATATATATTTATGTTCCTGTCTTGTCTCTTTCTCCCTCCGGTGTAACAGCCACATGAGTGGGATTTTGTTTTGTTCACTGCAGTATCCCCAGTGCCTAGAACAGTGCCATATTAAATATTTAATTCCAATAAAAACTGTTTGGATAAATCAAGGTATTTCATACAATAGAATACTATGCATCTATTAAAATAGGGGTTCATGAATGGACGTCAGCAAGTTGATAAACCTCCTGTAATGTACATGAAATTTTGTATACGTGTACTTCTGTAAAAACTGAAGGAACAAAACAGCACAATCACAGAACCCAAGAATGGACTAACAGTTACCAAAGGGAAAGGAACTGAGGAGGATGGGTGGAAAGGGAGGGATAAGGGTGGGGAAAAAGAAAGGGGGATTATGATTAGCATGTGTAATGTGGGGGGGGCACAGGGAGGGCTGTACAACACAGAGAAGATGAGTAGGGATTCTGCAGCATCTTACTACGCTGATGGACAGTGACTGTAATGGGGATTGTGGGGAGGACTTGGTGAAGGGGGGAGCCTAGTAAACATAATGTTCTTCATGTAATTGTAGATTAATGATACCAAAATAAATAAAATAAAATAAAATGGGAATGGGATTTCATTAATCATCTGTATTTTCCAAGATGTCTACAGAAAAGATACTATTTCAAATCCGATTTTTATAATTTTTGTTGACATTTAAGATGGTAAGGTCAACAGTTCAGACCACATTCAAATTTTACCCATTCTATATACACTCATTTGTAAATGTATGTGTACTTGGTGGTAAGCAATTTTATTATATGTGTAGAAGTGCAACTACCCCAGTCAAGATACAGATCTGTTTGATCACAAGGATTATTTGTGTGGTACTTTATAACCAGACTCATCCCCCTCCACACTGCCCCTCATCCCTAATCCCTGGCAACCACTAATCTGTTCTATATCTCAAATTTTTTTCATTTCAAGGATGTTATAAAAATGAAATCATACTGTCTGTAACCTTTGGAGACTGACTTTTTTTCACTTAGCACAATTCCTTCAGATCTATCCAAATTGTGTGAATCAATTTTTTGTTCCTTTTTACTGCTGAGTAGTATTCCATAGCATGGATATACCACCATTTGTTTAGCCATTCAGCAACTGAAGCACATTGATATGGGAAGGTTTTGATTTGACTTGGTGTTTTAAAGGAGCAGAGTGATTGCCATATGGAAAATAGGCTGAGATGAGGGGAGGCAGGAAAGCCAGGAAGGGGGCTATTCAGTGAGAAAGGGGATTGCTGATTAGACTGGAGCAACAACAGTGAAGGTATGAGGAGTGATTGGATTCTGGATATAACTAGAAAGTAGAGCTCTCAAATTTGCTGATGGATTGATTTGGGGGTGACAAAGAAAGGAGTCAAGGATGACTCCAAGGTTTTCAGCCTAAAAATTTGAAGAGTGGAGTTTCCAATTCACTGTGAGGAAGAGAAGACTAGAGACAAAGCAGGTCTGGAAGGGAAGTGGGGGGTTTGGCAACTCCTACTTTTCAGAGAGGTAAAGAATAAAAAGATTGGGAGCTACTGAGAGTGTGAAGAATAGGAATTCTCATTCTAATCATAAGACTATAATTTAATCCAAACTTCTCAGGGGCAATTCAACTGCAAAGTAAATAAAATATATAATCTTTGATCCAGCAATTCTTCTTCTAGATAGTCTTTAGAAATACTGGAACAAGTATCCAAAAATGCAAGTATGAGGACATTTATTTCAGTATTATTTATAATAGAGAAAAATCGGTATCTTAAATATCCATCAACAAAGCACTGGTTAAAACATTTCTCTACATCAATATATCATATAATGGAATGTAACAGCCATTAAAAAGACTGAAATGGGTCTAAATATTTTGACATGTCAAGATATCTAGCATATATTAACTGAAAGTTGCAAAACTCATTTTTATAACAAATAAATACAGGATAAATAATATGTGTGAGCTTATACACTTCCTGCTTGCTTATATGCAAATGTAAATAGAAAATAGTCTGAAAGATACTTTTTACCTCATGTACAAATATACTTGCTTTTAATATTTTTCTAAAAAGTAATTACAGGGAGCAGGAAATAGGGGGGACTGCTTAATGGGTGTGGGTTTTCTTTGGGGGTAATGAAAATGTTTTAGAACTTGATAAAGGAGATAGTTACACAACATTGTTATATACTAAGTGCCACTGAATAGTAGACTTCAAAATGATTAATTTATATTATGTGAATTTCACCTCAAAAACAAAAAAAGGAAAAAAGAAATACAAATGAGGGAGGAGAAACTCAAGTTTTTTGCTTAGATAGCAACATTTTCCTTTCTTCACTAGTGATTTGGACATACTGAAGGAACAAAACAGCAAGAGACTCACAGACTCCAAGAAGGGACTAGTGGTTACCAAAGGGGAGGGGTGGGGGAGGGCAGGTGGGGAGGGAGGGAGAAGGGGATTGAGGGATATTATGATTAGTACACATGGTGTGGGGGGGATCTTGGGGAAGACAAGAGTGGCACAGAGAAGACAAGTAATGACTCTGGCATCTTCCTACACTGATGGACAGTGACTGCAATGGGGTATTGGGGCACTTGATAATATGGGTGAATGTGGTAACTCCATTGTCTTCCATGTGAAACCTTTATAAGTGTATATCAATAATACCTTAATTAAAAAAATAGTGATTTGGACATTCTGATATCTGACTCAAGCCCTCCCTTAGTTGAACACTCTAAGAGGCCACAGCTTTTCACAACCAAGGGAACAAAAATTCTCCAAAGGGTAGTTTTCCTCACCCACTAAGATCAGGTTGCCATAGATCTCCAGCATCACCTCTTTATACAGGGCTTTTTGTGCAGGGTTGGGTTGTCCCCACTCTTCCTCGGTGAAGTCTATGGCCACATCCTCGAATGTAACAGGTTCCTAAAACACCGATGAACAGTAATTCCTCTTCACTGAGCAAGCATCTAAAACAGTGTTCATGGTGCACAGGGTGAACTTGGCAACCATGACAAAGTAAAACAGAATAAAAGGGACTTCAGAGTTCTGCTCCAGACCAGAATAATTCAAGAAAAAACAATTTAAAAGATTAAGATACATATATCTCATGTGGAGACTCATTAATCCTAGTAACATGAAGAGCTCCAGTTAAAAAAAGAAAATGCTCCAGTTTAAAAATGGACAAATGAAAAGTGATCAGAATGAATAATTCCTAGAAGATAAGTAAATGCCCAAATAAACACATGAAAAGATATGCTGCCTCACAAATTACCAAGAAATGGACCATTTCAACATTGGTCTTGGTCTTAAATATTGGAAGATTGACAATATTTGTTAAGGAGTTTGCTTTACTAATTTTCTCAGGTACGTACATAAAATTGGGTTTGTTCTTAGTCAATAATGAAATTTCACATCACATACATTTTGTTATTTTCTGAAATTTATTTCTCAAAAAATAGAAACATGTCATTAACCAAGTTTTTAATCCCCAATCCTAGGTTTTATTTCAGCTATTAAAGAATCAGCAACATCAAGTGTATATAAGGCTCTAGCACTACAGACTATGCTGAAAAACCTCTTGCAGTGTTGAAATGTCTCTTATCTGTAATGATCCTACACACAGTGAGTAGTGTGAGCACACATAAATTAGCTGCTGATATAAATGAAACCTTTAAGCCTATGACTCAAATTGATCTTATGTAAAGGAGGTACAGTCTCTGGTTTTTCTTCATATTCCTTGCTTCTAGAATGTCTGTGCAGTACAGTTGCACTAGTCATTTACTTGGCTGAGGACTTTTTTCTAAATGCTGCACATTCTTTATATACAATAAAAAAATGCACTAGCAAGTTTGAGTCTTTAATCTATTGCACTAGTTAGACAGTGCTGACTTGTATTTCTCGGCTAGACACTTACTTGACCTACCACTTTTTTCCTATGGTTTGTACTCATATATTACCAATCATCTATGAAAAGAAAACTTGATAATACAACAAACATTTCAAATAACTCCTTCCCCCTTTGCCTCCACAAAGAGAACAATATTTCATTTGCTATTTTTTATAACAAAAGTGCTATTATAGAAAATGAAGATAAAAGTACAAAAAAACCACAAAATACATAATCATAGCTCCCAAATAACTACATTATGTGTATTTACACTTTGGCACATATGTGGAAAAATTTTTAATTGGGGATATTCCTTACAATTTGTCTTTTTTTCATGGTTTTCAATTAAATATCAGGAATATTTTACCTTATTAAATATACTTCTACAACTTGTTAATGGCTTCATAGTGATTATATCATGATTTATCATCTCATGGTTACATCATGATTTATTTAAGTCTCCCTCTATTGTATACTTAGGCTGCTTCCCAGTTTTCATCACTATAATGACACTGCAAGTTCCTTCCCTGAATTATAATTTTATGCACTTATTGGCTCTTTTTCTTAGGGCAAATTCCTAGAAGTAGAATAGTTAGCTCAAAGGCACAGACATTTTAAAGTCTTTTGACACACATTTCCAAAATCTCTTCAAAAAGTTGGTAGCAAAATGACATTTAATTTAAAAGTATTTGAGTCTTTTACCAGTAAATATTTTTTTAAAACACACCTCTGCCAATTTGACAGGTTTCAAAAGTGCCATTTCATTATATTATAATTAACATTTCATGGATTACTAGTGAAGTTGAAAACTACTAAACCAGATGGTAAGAATATTTCTAAGTTTTGACAGATCAGTAGCATTCTTTTACAAAAACAAGGAATTTCACCTAACTAGATTCAAAGAAGGACTATTCATTTCCCCACAACTGAAAAGGAAAGATAAAACAACTTAGTGAACTGAAAGCACAGTGGCAGGCAGTGGAAGTGATAGGTTTGCCCCACAAAGAGATGCCAACAGTGGCATTTCTTTGGGATATAGAACCTTGTGCCCACTGCAGGTTGACGAGTGTAGCCTGACCCAGGACCTCTGATTGGAATCATCCCATGTTACAGTGTCCTCTAAGACACTGGCAGATACAGAAGCAAATTCTCTCTGGGGAAATATTTCCGGTAGGACTCATACATATTAAGATCAATCAGTGACTCTCACCAAAGGTGAGAGTCAGCAGAAAAGAGATTTAGACTACTAACAACTACAGATACTGAACCAAAACAGCTATGCATGAGTTATTTGAACAATTAGAAAATGATCAAGCTAAGGGGTTAACATCCAAAATATATACAGAGCTCATACACCTTAACACCCAAAAAGCAAATAACCTGATTAAAAAATGGGCAGAGGAGCTGAACAGACACTTCTCCAAAGAAGAAATTCAGATGGCCAACAGGCACATGAAAAGATGCTCCACGTCGCTAATCATCAGAGAAATGCAAATTAAAACCACAATGAGATATCATCTCACACCAGTTAGGATGGCCAACATCCAAAAGACAAACAACAACAAATGCTGGTGAGGATGTGGAGAAAGGGGAACCCTCCTACACTGCTGGTGGGAATGCAAACTAGTTCAACCATTGTGGAAAGCAGTATAGAGGTTCCTCAAAAAACGAAAAATAGAAATACCATTTGACCCAGGAATTCCACTTCTAGGAATTTACCCTAAGAATGCAGCAGTCCAGTTTGAAAAAGACATATGCACCCCTATGTTTATTGCAGCACTATTTACAATAGCCAAGAAATGGAAGCAACCTAAGTGTCCATCAGTAGATGTATAGATAAAGACGATGTGGTACATATACACAATGGAATATTATTCAGCCATAAGAAGAAAACAAATCCTATCATTTGCAACAACATGGATGGAGCTAGAGGATATTATGCTCAGTGAAATAAGCCAGGCGGAGAAAGACAAGTATCATATGATTTCACTCTTCTGTGGAGTATAAGAACAAATAGAAAACTGAAGGAACAAAACAGCAGCAGAATCACAGAACCAAAGAATGGACTAACAGTTACCAAAGGGAAAGGGACTGGGGAGGATGGGTGGGAAGGGAGGGATAAGGGGGGAAAAGGGGCATTACGATTAGCACACATAATATAGCGGAGGGGGAGACACGGGAAAGGCAGTATATACAGAGAAGACAAGTAATGATTCTATAGCATCTTACTATGCTGATGGACAGTGACTGTAATGGGGTATGTTGGGGGGACTTGATAATAGGGGGAGTCTAGTAACCATAATGTTCAAGTAATTATACATTAATGATAGCAAAATAAAAAAAATCAAGACAGTATAATATATATCCAATATATCAATAACTATGCAAAATACAAATAGACTAAGCTTGCCAATTAAAAAGGCACAGATTATCAGACTGAGAGAAGAGGGGAGAATTCAGATATAAAGTGTCAGCAAGAGCTACACCTAAAGCATAAAGCCAAGAAAAGGTTGAAGGTAAAAGTATGGAAAGATATAAAGCAGGCAAATCATCAAAAGAAAGCTGGAATAGTGGTACTAGTAACAGATTTCTAAACAAAAAGCATCACTAGTCATATGAAAAGTCACTACATAAGAATAAAAAGTTCAATTCCCCATGAAGATATAACAACTCTAAACTTCTATATACCTCATAAAACATGCTCAAATTACATTTTTTAAAAATGGAAGTATTACGGAGAAAAATGGGCATATCTACTACTCAGAGATTCCATAGATTTTTTTCTAAATTATTGATGGGTCAAGCAAACAAAAATAAGTCGGTAAAGATATAGAAATTTTGAACACATCCTATCTTATGGATGCCTACAGAAATTGGTGCCTACCATTAGAGAACATATGTTTTATTCAACCACACATCAAACACTGTAAAAACTCATCATATACTAGGCCATAAAGCAATTATCAACAGCAAAAAAAGTAAAGATTTGAAAGCAGTATGGAAGTTCATATATGCAAATTTTCTCTTTAAGAAACAAAACCCATCTCCTTCAGGAAGTCCTCTCCTCTAGCACTGATATCACTGACTCCAGAGACCAAACCCAAAGGAGGGCACAAGGCAAGGGAGAAATTCTTTCAGAGTCCTTAAGTTAGAGTTTAGCCCAGCCCTCTAGATGTAGACAATTTAGGCTGAGTCCCTAGATGAGAAGATTTGTCCACTGACAACACGTACAGCGGATGAATCCTGGCTCCACCATTTTATAGCTTGGTAGACTCGACAAGTCTCTCAACCTCTGAGTCAGTTGCTGCATCTGTAAAATGGGCATAATGTCCATTGTGAGAATAAATAGAAAAGTCAATGCTGACTGTATCCTGCCTGTAGTCAGTGCTCCACAAATGTTTGTTTCCTTCTCCCTCCTGCCTCAGGACCCAGGACCTTTCCAACTCCCCTACACTCATTCAGGTCTCTGTTTAAAGGCTTTCAGAGGTTCCCCATCTTAGTTTCCTATTACATTCAATCTCCTCACAGGTTTTTAAAAAATATTTTATATATCAATACCTGAGATTATATTTGTTTGATTATTGTTTTTTGAGTTGAGTGCTGGCATCTTGCCTTTTTTCCTCATTGCTGTATAATCATTACACAATAAGAACAGGGGTCAGCAATCTACATCCTGAGGGCCAAATCTGGTTTGCTGCCTGTTTTTGTAAAGTTTTATTAGCATACAGTCACACTCATTCACTGACGTTATCTATTAATGTAGCTACTTTACTGTTACAGCAAGAGTTGAGTAGTTTTAAGAGAAACTGTATTGCCCACAAAGCCTAAAGTATTTAATACCTGGACCTTAACAGAAAAAATATCACGAAGCCCTGATTATACCAATTAATACTGATACATCATCTTTCTATTATTTGCTTAGTGGATTTTGTTTTCTCTATGATTTTGCTTCAGTCTTCTTGTATGCATCTTATATCTGGATTTTAAAAACAATCTGACAGTCTCTACTTTGGAAAAGTGTCGATTTGTAGGGCTATCTTTGGTAAAGACAAAAGGAGGAGGAATAAAAAGTATCTCCTTCTCCCTTTTGATTAAAATACAATGAAAAGACAGAGAATCTTGATGCAAAACAGTCATTCTGACTTAAAGATATTTTGTTGTGCCATTATGTGGTGAAAGACCTTGCTCAAAAGATCAGTCTAAATTAATCATTTCTGTCCAACAGAGAGGGGTAACTCTTATACTGATTAAACCTGTTTATTGCCTTACTAGCCCTAATTAATTTCTAGACTTGAAAAAATTAAATACTTTCTGCAGGAGATATTAGTTCATGAAGTAATTTAATATCACCAATTTATCTTCTTTCTTCCTTTCTCCAAAAAGGTACTAGCTTTTTTTGACTTAGGATTGGGGGAGAACACCTGATTATCTACCTTTTGTAATGTAAGTTACAAAGTGTTTCTGAAATATCAAAGAAAAAACTACAACACATTATTATTCTTTAAGAATAATGTTTTCCATTGGATTTATAGATCTCCTTATTCCCTTATTTCTCTCTAGTGATTTACAATGTAGTCTATTTCTTTTGGTGGCTAGCCTTCAATTTTTAGCATGCATATTCAACAAGGTATAAAGTATTTCTATCCTTTCCCAGAACAAGGACTTTGTAACACTTTAACCCTGATTCCACCCACTTACCTAGTGTTATTATCTACAATATTCATTTCACCTTATTTCTAGCCCTTTCCCATATCAGTCATTATTTAAATTACACCCAATATTAACTGATTTACTAGTATGTTCACAATTTGTTCATCAATGCCTCTTGCTTTTCTCAGGTGACTGATGTTAATGATGGTTTCTCAGGAAAATGAGATTTCAGGTGATAGATATTCATCAATTTTTTTGGTATTCTATATATATATTTAATAAGTACATATTACATAAAGCATAAAAAATAAATGTATCTTCATATTGAAGAAAATCAACCTAATGTCTGAGTATGCATGCTTTAAACAATGAGAAAAGTAGCATATTTGAGTGTTCCTGTTAAGAGGGAAAAAAGTGAAAGTAAAAATATCTCAAGGTGTAACATTCTAGAGGGAAGGGGGTGTGAAAAGGGATATTCTGCTTACATTATTGTAGCTCCTGGCCAGAGAGAATTCCCATCTCTGGGCAAGTTCACTCTGGATTCAGTGAGACCAAAAAATGACAACTGAATGTTTGGGAGTAAAAAGGGGCTTATACAGAGCTTTATTCTCACGGGGGTAGGTCAAGTGCTAGAATCCCATCTGCCTCTGGAGCAGTCTGCTAGTAGCAATTCCATCTCAGGCTCTGTCTCTGCTCCAGGCTCTGCTCTCCTCCTAGCACTGGGCAGAGCTCTTCTTATAGCAACACAGGCAGTAATGGCTTATCACCAATGGGCATGCAAGCATGTGCCTGCGCAGTAGGCTAAGTATTACATCACTGCATCTACACGATGGGTGAGTAGGTTAGGATCAGGGGAGGATCCTGGCCATGGAACTTCCCTACAATTACACATGACTATTTCAGATTTTTTGACTAGACAAAAGTACAGCCTTCAAATAAAGAAAAAGGGGTTTCTGGGGATCTAAGATCATGTTTAGCTGAGTGTAAATAACATTTTGGTGTTTTTCTTGCCAAAATCATGTTCTGGGGTTGAAGTTATATAGGAAAAAAATGTAGTCAGTGGTAGAAAGCTCCCCACATAGCAATATATCTGTTCTAGTACTGGAATACTAGGTGTCAAAAAAGTCTAGACGTGGGTAAATAATTTTTTATCATCCTTTTCTTCAGATTAATGGTCATACTTACAACTTTAAATATAGAAGTGCTTTGCCCACTAATGTATCTGAGGTTGAAAGAAAACATACTAAACCTATTACTTGAAAATAATAACTAGTTGTTAAATTGTTATCTTGCAGCATTACTTACAATGGTCAAGCTATGAAGCAACCTAAGTGTCCATCAATAGATGAATAAAGAAAATGTGGTTTACATATATACAATAGATTATTAGCCAGAAAAAAGAATGACATCTTACCATTTGTGACAACAAGGATGGACCTAGAAGGTATTATACTAAGTGAAGCAAGTCAGACAGAAAAAGTCAAATACTTTTGATCTCATGTGTAGAATCTAAAATAACAAAAACCCCCAAATTCACAGACAGAGAGAACAGGGGTTGAGGTTGAGCAAAATGGATGAAGGGAGTCAATAGGTAAAAACTAACAATTACAAAATAAGTTAAGTTATGGGATGTAACATATAGCATGGTGACTATAGTTAATAATACTGTATTGTATATTTGAAAGTTGCTGAGAGTAAATCTTAAAAGTTCTTATCACAAGAAGAAAAATTTTTATAACTGTGTTTTAATTGATGTTAATTAAACTTATGGTGAACATTTCACAATATATACAAATATTGACTATGTTGTACACCTGTAAGTTATATATGTCAATTATACTGCAATTTAAAAAAAAGATAAATTTTGCATTATATATATTTTGAAAATATGTACAAGAAAGTAAAACATTACAGTAACTTGTGGTCACAGCAATCAATAACAAAATAGGGTCTTGAAAGAGATGACAGTCTTCCAATGATGTGTAAACATTTAGTGCTCCTTGGAACCCTATTTTATTCAATAAAAATGTGTACTTTTTATAAAAAGAACTTTAAAAATTCACTTGATTTTACTTAAAAATGCTTTGCATATTTGATTATTAGTAGACATGGTTTTCCACATACCTCACAATCTAGGAATGTTGCTGCTGATCTTTGTATTTGCATATATACAACAGTTGAGGCCCAGTTTTCCCTTCTCAATTGTGAGCTCTAGGCCCATGAATTGCATTAGAATTTGTGGAATTCATTTTTGTTTTAGTGCCTGACAATTACTTGGTTTAAATAGAAAAAAAAATTTGTTTGTTTCAACTTTTTAAACATCCATTTAATTTTGGTTCTGTATGGTTCATACAACTAATTCTTTTACTGTCCTAACTCTGGCACTGAAGAAAAGGAGCAAACTTCTCTGAAACACTGTGGCCAGGAGTGCCTGGCCTGACGTGTGATGGTGTTAGAGAGAGAACTGTGAGGGGAGAAGCAAACAAAACATGAATGTTTAAGAGTAAATAATTTAAAAAGAAAAGAAAAAAAGAAAGGGAGCAAACAGTTTAATTCATAGAACTCAGATCATAACACCAAATAAAAGTCCCAGGCTCATTCTTATTCTGTCTGCCACCTTGATGCATCAGGCCTCTTTTTAGGGGTCTCACATCATTCTAGCAGCAATGAGACACTCACTACCCTCCAAGGGAATCTTCTTGCCATCTTAAAATTTGGATTTGCTCAGATGTTATTACTGCCAAGAACAGGAGCTGAGAAATACCTAGGAGGGTAAGAATAACTTAAAAAGCAAAATGACAGCTTTAACAGGAAATGAGAGATAAGGCAGGGTAACTTGCAAAAAGCTCCCTCAGTTTATAAGCAATTTACATATATACTGTAATATGGTTTGTGGTTTTCCAAGTGATTTGGTGTGACTGACTTATGTTTAATTAGCATACAATCAGTATGAAAACGTTGTAAGACAAGGCTTAACTTAGAGCTGAGGGATATTCAGAAAATCACTCATTCTTCAGTTTCTACCACCATTACCCTGCAAAAATGCAGAGAGAAAAACAATTGCAAGTTCACACATTTAATCCAAAAACATACGCTTGCAAGAGAAAACCTGATTTTGTGAACTTAGATTCAATCAAGCTCAATGCTGTCCTTAAGCTTTGCAACCACTGAAGAAAAGGCTTAAAGTCTTTTTTAACATTATCAAGCAACTCTTAGTGAATATAAAATTCTCCCTTTAATCATTGTTTATAATTGATATAATTTTGTATAATGTGCATTTGTTTTTAACAGAAATTTTATAATGTCAAATTTTAAGAGTGCTAACTAGCTCAAGGAAGCAGAAAAGCTTTTCAAATAACTTGATATGTACCTATGCTAGTCACCTGGAAATTTCCAAATAAGCCTGAGATTTCTCTGAATCAGTTTCTAAAACAAAAAAGTAAAATATTCTCCCAGAATTCTCTGAAAAGTATCATGACACCTAATTTTTCTAAGTACCCTAGTTATACGCTGCTTGAGGTAGGGCTTACTCCTACTAATGTAGCTGTGAAATAGGATGGCTTTTATTTACATGACTTTTTACTTGAAGAAATGCCTCTTTTCGTGTACTAAGTGCTTAAAGTAATACAGAACACAGCTGCTTCCTTGGCTCAGTGCCTAGTTAATCAGAATTAAACATGCACACACACACTTTGGTGTTCTGCATAGAGAAGAAAACGTATTACACAAAATCCTCAGCTAAGTAGTGGTAATAGAAGACTTTATAACTGTCCCTGACTTCTATTATTTAAAATGAGGGCCTAAAGGTTCAATAACTGCCACAGCTATTCATAGGTGCCATGAAAAGTTAAAGTTCATAGCACTGAACTTCATCCTACATAATAAACCATATTATTTCACTTATAATTGGCAATTCTGCGTATCATGTTAGGCTTTGGGACAATACTGATGTTTACCAGAGATTTTGTGTAGATATAACTTAGCAGGGGAAGGTGGTTTCAAATTTTATTTATATATATATTTTATTGTGGTAAAACACACAAAACACAAAATTTACTATTTTACCCATTTTAAATGTACAACTCATTGACATTAAGTACATTCACAATGTTGTGACACCATCACCATAACAGATATAATTTTGTATAATGCACATAGCATATATTTCAAACCTATGGTTATACAAATTTCTTAAGCAATGCATTTATTTAATGAGTCTGATGCCTTATTTTTTTCACAACTTCCTCAGCTTTATACTTTACAGTAAAAATTGTAACTCAAAATTTTCTGTAAACTTAATAAAATTACTAATATCAATTACAGAATATGAATTTCAGTTATGCTTTTCCACATTTATTCAAATGATAGGATTTTTCTCATGATGAATTCTTTGCTGCTTTATTAAAAGGTTAATTTCAAGTTCTCTCACATTAAGAAAGCTCCCAAAGTTTTATGACTTCTTTCATGGAGAATGAGATGTGTCTTCCAGTTTAAAGATTTCCCACATGTGTTACATTTGTTTTGTTGCTCTGCTGTATGAGTTAAGTAATGTCTAAGGAGATGATGCTTCTTAATAAAGGCTTTGCCACACTCGGAACACCCATGGGGTTTCTCGCCTGTATGAATTTTCTGATGCATGACAAGTACTGATGAGTCTGCAAAGGCTTTACCACAATCTCTACATCTGAATGGTTTCTCTCCTTTATGAATTCTATAATGTTTATAAAGAGACGAATAGTACTTAAAGGTTTTCCCACATTGTTTGCATTCAAATGAGTTCTCAGGTGTATGAGATTTCACATGTTGACTAAAAGAGGAGTGCCAAGTGAATGACTTCCCACACTGACTGCATTCATAAGGTTTCTCTCCAGTGTGAAGCCTCTGGTGGACCACCAGTTGTTCTTCACGCTTAAATGCTTTCCCACAATCACTGCACACAAAGCGTCTCTCTTCATCATGAATTTTTTGATGTGCTACAAGAATTCTCTTGCTGCTGAAGATTTTCCCACATTCATTGCATCCAAAAGCTTTTTCTCTTGTATGCTTTTTTTCATGTCTAATAAGACAAAACTTGTTTTTCAAGGTTTTTTCACATTCTTTGTATCCATAAGCATTTTCTCCAATATAACTTTTATTATAACTAAGTATGTATAAATTAAGTAGCAAATGCTTTCCATTTGATTTACATTTACATTGCTTTTGTCTTGAAGACATAAAGTTTATACTCAAATTACAATTTTGGATTCCCTCCTTGGTCAGTGTTTTCTTGGAAGTGAACTTATCTTGGCTCAAAAAATTGTCTTTGCTTCCCTCTTGTCTCTCTAGCTTATCAAGTAAGCAGAGAACTTATAAAAAGGAGTACAATGACACATTTCCAGTTACTTCTTCCAATATCATGCTATAGAAAGAAAAACTTTAAAAGTCTGTGGCTTCAGGCAATGATGCCTATTCTAACCACTTCTATTCAATAAGGTACTTAAGTCCTTAGCTAAACCAATTAGGTAAGAAAAAGAAATGGAAGGCATCCAAATTGGAAAGGAAGAAGTAAAAGTACATTTGTTCACAGATGACATGATCTTACATGTAAAAATACTGAAGATTCCACACAAAAAAACTACTAGAATAAACAAATTCAGCAAAGTTGTAGGATGTAAAATCAACATACAAACATCAGTTTTGTTTCTAAACTCTAAAAACAAACTACCCAAAAAGGAAATCAAGAAAACAATCCTATTTACAATAGCATCAAAAATAATAAAATACTTGGAATAAATTTAACCAAGGAGGTGAAAGACTTGTATCCTGACAACTGCAAAACTATGCTGAAATAAATTAAAGACACAAATAAAGGGAAAGACATCCTGTGTTCATGGACTAGAAGTCAGTATTATTAAAATGTCTATACCATCCAAAGCAATTTACAGATTCAATTCAATTCCACTGGCATTTTTTGCGGAGACAAAAACAGCAATTCTAAGATTAATATAGAAACACAAAGATCTCTGAATAGTATTCTTGAGAATACTATTCTTGAGAAATAGTATTCCTGAGAAAGAAGGAAGTAGGAGGCCTCATACTTCTAGACTTAAAACCATATTACAAAGTTATAATAATTAAAACAGTACAGTACTGGCATAAAGACAGACATACAAACCAATGAACAGAAGAGAAAACCCAGAAATAAATCCATGCATATACAGTCTTCAACAAGTGTCCCAGTACTACACTACAGGGAAAGGATACTCTCTTGAACAAATGGTGGTGGGAAAACCAAATATCCACATGTAAAAGAGTGAAATTGGAGCATAATCTTACACTATACACAAAAATCAACTAAAAAATATATTAAAGACTTAAATGTAAGACCTGAAAACTATAAAACTCCTAGAAGAAACATAGAGGGAAAGTTCCATTGATCTTGGCAATGGTTTCTTGAATATGACACCAAAAGCACCACCAACAAAAGCAAACATAGATGAGTCATAGTACATCAAACTAAAAAGCTTCTGTGCAGCAAAGGAAACAATAAACAGAGTGAAAAGGCAACCTACAGAATAAGAGAAAATATTTTAAAAAATATATATGGGATGAGAAGTTAATATCCAACATATATAAGGAACCCCTATTAAGTCAACAGCACAAAAGTGGGCAAAGGACTTTAACAGATACATCTCCCAAGGAGACATACAAATGGTTAACAGGTATATGAAAAGATTCTCAGTATCACTAATCATCAAGGAAATGCAAATCAAAACCACAATAAGATATTACATCTGTTAGGATGTCCATTATCAAAAAGCCCAGAAAATAATAAGTGTTGACAAGGACATAGAGAAATTGGAACTCCTGTGTGCTCTTGGTGGGAATGTAAAATGGCACAGCCCACTATGGAAAACAGCATGGTTTCTTCAAAATATCAAAAATAGAACTACCCTATGATCCAGCAATCCCCTGTCTAGGTATTTTATCAAAAAAATTGAAAATAGGATTTCCTAGAGATATTTTCACTTTCCTAGAGATATTTTCACTGCAGCATTATACAATAGCCAAGCACTGAAAACAACCTAAATCACAATTGACAGATGAATGGCTAAAGAAAATGTAGTATATACATACTTTAAAAAAGAAAGAAATCCTGTCATATGCTACAACCTGGATGAAACTCAAGGACATTAGGCTAAGTGAAATAAGCCAGTTAGGAGCCAAATAATGCTTGATTCCACTTACGTAAGGTACTTGAAATAGTGAAACTCATAGGAGCAGAAAGTAGAATGGTGGTTGCCAAGGGCTGGGAGGAGTAGGAAATAGGGAGTGGGTGTTAAATGGGTATGGAGTTTGGGGTTTCAGTCATGAAAGATGAAAGGGTTCTAGAGATCTACTATACAAGGGTGCGCATATAGGTAATAATACTGTACTATATACTTAGAAATTTGTCAAGATTTTTTTATTCTGTGGCATTTTTTACCACAAACAAAATAGTCTCTGGTTTCAGGTCCCATTCTAGACAACAAAACGAAAGAGAAATCTGTATTTTCCCTGCCCCTGGGCTTTAAAAAAATAATTGTTGAAATGGATTCTAGAAAATAATAATGGGAACAAGTAACTTTTTCCATTTATAAATATGGTTTTCCAACCTATGAAAGATGGTGAAATAGGCACAAAGTGAAATTATAAAGATGACAAAGGAAGGTAAAAAGAACTCTTAATAAACACAGAGTAATCTCTGAGAAAGAGGGAGCCATTTCAGATGAGTGAGCAAGTAGGGGAATCAGGAACAATGAGAGAAAGGTGTTACAGGGAGCTGAGAAGAGGTAGGTTGGTTTGGAGAAGTTTGCTCAGAGTCAAGGTCTACAACATCTAAAAATTAAATCTACAACATCTAATAATTTAATTACTAGTAAAAAAACACTAATTTAAAAACAGATATGCACCCTTACGTTTAATACAGCATTATTTACAATAGTCAAGACATGGAAGCAACTTAAGCACCCACTGATAGATGAACAGCTAAAGAAAATGTGGTACAGATATACACAATGGAATATTACTCAGCCGTAAAAAGTGAAATTTGCCATTTCAACAACATGGATGCACCTAGAGGGTACTATACTAAGTGAAACAAGTCAGAGAGAGACAAATACTCTATGATCTCACATATATGTTGAATCAAAAAAATTAACAAACAAAAATTTTAAATAGGCTCATAAACACGGAGAACACACTGGTGGATGCCATAGAGGAGGAGGGTAGAGGATGGGCAAAAAGCAGGAAAGAGATGAAAAGGTACAAACTTCCAATTATAAAATAAATAGGTCACAGGAATAAGATGTACAGCAAAGAAAATATAAATATAGTCAATAATACTGTAATAGCTCTGTGTGGTGACAGATGGTAAGCACACTTACTGTCTGAGCATTTTGTAATGTATATGATAATACAGTCAATGTATATGATAATACAGTGCTATATTGTACACCTAATTTAATACAGTATTGTATATCAACTATCTTCAATATAAAATAAATAAATAAAGTATCTATTAGGATCCTCCCTAGGCTCCTTCACCCACTTCTTTCTCCTTACTTATCCTGCAAACAATGTCAAAATATTAACTCCTTTTCATCTATAGGCACATTCTATATCCTCAAACCACAATTTAGGTATCTTTGTAGAAAGCTCTCCAACTCCACTTCTACCTAAGATTCATTCTCCAGTGCTCATATACACTCAGGAACACAGAGGCTGAACATTTAAAACAGACCAAACATTAAATCCTACTGCTTCTACTGTCAGTTGCTTCTACTACTTAGAATCAATTTGTCCTCGTAATTAATCCTGCTTTTTATAACCATTGTCCATCTGCCAGATAGATATACTAGCACTCAAAATCCTAATTGCCCCAACCGCAATTTTCAACTCAAATTTCACATTTTGGTTTCCATATTTATGGTTTCCATTAACCCTGGGGACCTGAGACACCAGACTCCTAGTCTTTACCAACCTTTGCCTTTTACTTTTTTTGTGGTTAAGAAGATTAATTCCTACTATTACCACAATACCACACCATGTTCAATGAAACAATTATTGCCAAGCTCAAAACCCTACAAATGCCAAGTCCACTATGTTAGGGAAAATGGGAGAAGACAATTCTTCATGATCTCTGAGATTTCTATCAAGAAGGAATCTTATTAATGCAACACTCTGGACTCTAACATCATTCCTTATTTCTCATCCACACAATGACTACATCATAAGAACTAGATGTATGAAAACATCTGTGATCTTGGTGAGGAGGGAAGAAGAATGAGAATTTCAGGAATTAAGAGAACACAGCGAGGTCCGAGCTGAAACAGGCAGCACAAGGCACGAGAGTAGAGAGGAGAGAGACATCCCTTCACACAAAAGAGCTGTTATATCGAGTGGACCCAGGCACTTCCAAAGGTGTGTGTGTGGCTCTTAAGAGGTGCTTCCTGAAAAGTATTTCAAAGGTGCCTGTCCCTCAATGATCAACAGGAATCTCAGTTCCAAAGACTCCTGCTAACCTGGTTTTCTCTCACTCACCTGGATGGCACCAATGTGGGTTCACTCCCTCCACCATCCATGGTTCTTGTCCTTGCTCCATCTTGAAGACCACTTTTGCTTCAGTAGCTGGGTCCCCTGTTCATGGGAAACAACACAGAACTGGGGACAGACTGCTAGGGACATACATCTACCTCACAATTCAGGTCAGAAGGATGACCCTTCTCTTCCATTTGGGAGGTAGAACTATAAACACACTATCTGATTTCCAAAGGGGATAGGAATCTTTGACCACCAGTATTCAGGGCCAAACTTATTAATGCTTTCAGAATGTTCACAGCTTTCACAAGTCTCAACGGAAGGGCACTCACTACCAGCACATGCTGAGTTAGCCCGAAGAGTTACCACTCCCGGTCCTTACCCACTGAGATGAGGTTTCTAACGTTGTCCAACATCACATCCCAGTACAAGGTTCTCTGATCACAGTCAAGCAGCTGCCACTCCTCTGGGGTGAAGTCCACAGCCACATCCTGGATTGTCACTGACCCCTGTAAGAGCACACTCATCTTCAACCTGTAGTGAGTACTGGAGAATATGGATGGATTCAGAGCAATTCCTGATTATGTTCACTGTTCAGGGCTTGCAATAAATTATGTAGGATAACTAAAAACTACTATGTACTTGATTCAGAACTAAAATTTGAGAGAAAATCTATTAGAACTGTCCCACCATATACATATACACACATATCTATATATACACATATGTATGGAGAGAACAAGAGGAAGAGAAGGAAAAAGAGAAAATATTAAGTTCGCTGAGCATTCCTTTGGCCTCATTCTGCTTATACAAAGGGACACTAAAAAATGGTCATATGAAAACTGCTACTTCACCTTCTATAAAAACAAACACTCATCAAAAATTTTTCCTTCATAGGAATGCCAGGAAAGCCTTTACCTATGAAATTGTTATGCCTTATTTTGTAAGACAAAGCCAATAAGTCACTAACTGGGCATCCTTTTTCTATGACTTCCAAGAGCATACACAAATTTGAATCTCAACATTACAAACTGTGCAGACGCTATGGCCTTGGTATCAATTTTCTAACTTTCTGTCAAATTTAAATTTCAATCTGTATTTTTCCTGTTTATATTCTTATCTATTAATACTTTTCTACTTTAATATGTAGATTCTTATAAGTTACTGCAAATTCACCAGAAAACAAAGCAGAATTTGAATAAATGTATGGAGTTCCCTGCCTTTCCAACCTAGAAATAAATACCCATATGCCAGCTATTGAAAAGGCTATTGGTGGAAGTGAGGGAAGTCCCAGTCCCAAACCACCCACTTATTCATTTAAAATTCTGATTGATCATAGGACACCTGGGCAAGGATGTTCTTTCTTAAGTTGATGTATATAAATCTTCCCTATTGATCTATTACAATTAGTTGTTAATTTCTGATATCCTTTTCTCCCAAAAGTTATCCTAAAGAAAGAAAAATGGATGGATGCAAAGATCTTTAAAAGGCTGGGCTCTGGGGTCAGGCAGTCTGTGTTCAAATTCGACTGCTCCACTTACTAGCAGTGTGGCCCTGAGAAAGTTACCTAACTGCTCTGCACCTCAGTTTTTTTATCTGCAAAATGCTGATAATACTACACACATCATACGTAGGACTTTTATGAAGATTAAATAAGTAACACAGGTCAAATATCCAGAACAACATATGGTACATGGTAAGCACTCATAAAGTTATTATTTTTAAAAATGGAAAAAAGGGAGGAAGGGAAAGATAATGTTTCCACATTATTGCTTATAATATGGAAACACTAACAATAGTCCAAATGTCTATTAATAGGATGTTGATTGTAATTTTAAAAAGATGCTGTAAAAAGATAGTTAAGGAAAGAAGTTCCATTTATACTTGCAGGTGGAAAAAGTATATTAAAATATACTTCATGATCCCCATCTCCTCTTTTAAAAAATAGGCACTCAAACACAGGGGCAGACAATCTTAGTGGTCACATATCAAAATGTAAATATTATTTAGGGTTGTAAAGATAGCAGGATCATATGTAACTTGTTTCATTCTTTCACATACTGTACTTTTATTTTACATTTTTTATAATATATTACTTTTTCAAACATACATACAAAATATATACACATATATAATTTGCAAATATAAAATTTAAACCAGGGTCTGTAAGGCCTTCCACCATCCTGATCAGTATGAGCCAACAAGAAACGACAGTGGGAGAGAGATGAGGAAAGGTAGGGAGAGAAAATATGTTTAGGAAGCAGAATTTCTTCTGTAATAACTGATTCTTCCTTTCCTTGACCATACCCTCTGAAAGGAAAGGAGCGGCACACAGCAGCAATTCACTGGAGAATTCCGCTTAATTAGGGAAAGGTGCTGGGTTCTATAGGAAGGGGCATGGGGTGATTGAGGTGTCACTTCTACGGGGCTGGTGGCTATTGGCCAGGTGCTGGGATTGGGAGGGGGGCGAGGGGTGATTGGGCTTCAGGTGGCGCCAGCGGGAACCGAGGACCTGGAAGAGAAGCAGGAAGTTCACCATCTTATGGGTGGGGGCCCTTCATTCCCCCCTTTCTCCTCTATGGGGTTGTGGACGTTGCTTTCTCTCTGACTGCTTCCTGCTGAACGGGGGCGGAGAAGGGAGTGAGGGCTTGAGGATTGGGGGGAAAGGGTTGATAGGACTCCCCACAGTAAGGACGAGTAGATGTGGACTTCTTCAGGTTGGAAATCAATGAAGGTTCCTTGTAACCATAGGTCGAGGACTTGTTGATTCTAATGGTGCCAAGAGGATACGGGTGCCAGAAGCCAGGCGTCTGCGGCCATTGTTTCCAGGAACAGTTTCCAGCGGAGAGAGGGGTCCATCTCAGCGTGTGGTGAGGAGGTTACATGAGGGTGAGGGATCTTCTGTGGCTAAAAGCTGGTAGTTCCTGAGTAAAAGCTGGTTGAAAGTTTGATTAGAGATTTTACCAACTTGGGATTTGATAAACTTTATTATACAAGGCAAGAAGAGACAGGCGAGGAGAATGATTATTATAGGGCCTGCAATGGGCCACAGCCAGGTGAGGAAGGGGTTTGTTAGTATTGAAGAGAATGGGTTGGAATTGGAAGCAGAGTGGAGGCTGGAGGCAAGGTCGGTGAGTTTGGTAATGTCAGTTTCTACAATGCCGGATTCGTTGATGTAATAGCAGCACTCTTCTCGAAGGAAGACGCAGGTGCCGCCCTTCTCAGCTGTAAGCAGATCTAAGGCCTGCCGGTTTTGAAGGGTGACCTTAGCTAGCGAAGTGACCTGTCTTTGGAGAGAGGCCAGGGAATCGGCAGTGGATGTCAGGGCTCCCTCAAGTTTGGCGTTGAGATCTCTAATTGCCCATAGAGGGTGACCCAAGACTCCCCCTGAAAATCCTGCCCCAATGGCTGAGGTGGCTAGGGAAATACCGACCATAATGGGAAGGAAAGCAGCCCTTCTTGTGCGCAAGGGCAAGGGAGGTTTGAGCTCAAGGAATTCTGCCATGCTGTAAAGTGTAAGCTGTGGGATTAGGGTCACGAGAATGCAGGGTGTGCTGGAGTTGGGAGGCAGTGAGTTGAAAAGACTGCCATTACACCAAAAGAAGTGTCCCGGTTGCGTAAAAGTCTTAGAGCCAGAGGTAAGGGTGTAGATAGGGAGGCAGTGAAGTGCGCTGGAGGGGGGTGGAGTTGGGCCTACACAGTGGTGGATGGTGAGATTATTTGTGTATTCTGGTTCCCATAGGGGTATGTCTGCCAGGGAATGGAAGGGTTGTCCTTCTGCATGAAAGGAGTAATTGGAAATGTTAAGGGGCACAGCGGCTAGCAGTGGGTGCTGTAGTGATGTGCACAAGAAACAATTGGCGGTGTTAAGGGTGTGGTAGAGAAAGATGGTGGTGTCCTGAATAAGCTGTAACCAAGAGTAGGAGAAATTGGAAGAGGGGAGGGGATAAGAAGATGAAGAGGCGCCGTCAAGAGTTTGGACAATGACTTTTTCAGAATGTCTGATATCTGATGCAACTTGAGAGATCTGGGAATGAGAGGGAACATACTCTCAAGAGATATGAAGGGTACCATGGGGGGTCGAGGACCCCCCCATAGTAAACTGAGGCTGTGACTCTGGCGGCCCATTGAGAGTCCCAGGGATCTGGGATTGATAAGGAGAATGAGCTGTTGGGGTATTTTATGAAACGGTTGGAGGAGTAATACTGTGGGTACCGGGAGTTACCCATGTAGTGAATGGCGCAAGACCAGTAGGGACATCCCCCGTAGGTGTCTGGCCATCTCCTGCAACAGGCTTGTTTTTGGTCATAGAGGAAGCAGAGGTAGGGAGAATAAAGGTAGCTGCTAGTGAACACTTCGGTGGAGGGAGGAAAGTGGAGGTATAAAGGCTCGGAGCAGCCTTTCAGAGGGCAGTCCGATGTGGCAATGAGGGCAGTAATTTTTGTTTGATGCTGTGTGTAAGTCTGTCTGACTTTGAATCGCCATACAAAGGAGGCTGGGGTGGCAGGGAAGACAATAGGAATGAGGAAAAAAAGCGAGAGAGAGTGAGGGAGCAGTAAAGGAGGAAAAAGTCATGATTCAGGTATGGATGGCAAAGGGGGTGAACGGGATTTTGGAGGAAAGAGGACAGTAAGGTCAGGAGTCTGGAGGGAGGGAGAGTCTGTAAACTTTTGTAGGTTAAGAGATCCTTTAGGTGATGTGGGGACAGAATGGTAAGGGGCGCCCTGAATGTCAGTTTATGAGCTTCCTTCTGCAAGAGCTGTCCAGCGGCTAATGCCCGTAGGCAGGGGGCCCATCCCCGAACTGTGGGGTCTAGTTGCTTGGAAAGATAAGCTACTGGGGCAAAGGATGGGCCATAATATTGGCCTAGGACTCCTAGAGCTTGACTGGACCTCTCATGAATGTATAATGAGAAGGGCTTCGACAAATCAGGAAGATGGAGAGCTGGGGCTTCCACAAGGGCTCCACGGAGCTTAATGAAGGAGTGTCGGGGTGAGGAGGATAATGGTTCTTCAGGGGGGCCCTTGCTGAGGTCGTATAGGGGTCTTGCCAACAGGGAGAAGTTAGGGATCCATGCTCTAAAATACCCAGCCAGGCCTAGAAAGGAAAGGATTTCTGTCTTGGTTTTGGGAACAGGCAGGTCAGAGAGGAGCCGTTTTCTGTAAAAAATCTTGGGAGGAGGGGTCCAGAGGGATAGAAAAAAAAATGTGTCCTTGAGATCTAGGACTGAGAAGTGGAAGGCCGAGACAGGGATCCGCGATAAAAGGGTGTATGGATTTGGCTAACTAAGGGATGGATAGGGACGACGGCCATGTTGACGAGGTGAAGGTCTTGGACAAGGCGGTAAGATCTGTTGGTTTTTTTAACAGCTAATATGAGGGTATTAAACGGGGAGTGAGTGGGTCTGAGGTAATTTTTGTTTAAAAGATCTTGAATGATGGGTTGGAGGCCTATGAGGGCTAAAGTGGTTAGGGGGTATTGGGCCTGACAGATATACTGAGAGGGGTCACGTAATTTGATAGAGGCACGAGGACATAGAGCCACGGAGGGGCTTGTAATGTCCCAAACTTTGGGATTTACAGGGTGTATGAGGGCAGAACTGGAGCTTTCATTGGGTAGAGGGGGGTCGTCGGCTATGAGTGCCATCAGAAAGGGAGTACTGGGGGCTGTGGGAGTGGATATAGTTATGGAAACATGGAGGAGAGAAAGGATGTCCCGTCCTAGTAAGGGGATGGGACACTGGGGCATAACCAGGAAGGGAGAAAGGTATGGGATTGTCTTGGATTGTGCATAAAAGAGGGGGGTTTTTAATGGAAAAATCTGTTTACCTCCTACCCCGACTATAGCAGTAATGGCAGGCGTGGTAGGGCCCCGGTATTCTCGCAAGACTGAGAAGGTGGCTCCTGTATCTAGGAGGAAGGAGATGGGGCGACCATCTACTATTAAAGTAACCCTGGGCTCCCGTTTGGTGATGGAAATGGTCGGGCGAGAAGCCCCTGAGCCCTGTCAATCTTCTTCTGCCAGCCCCTCTACGGCGGGCTTAGGATGGGGTTGTTCATCCAGCCTCCCCTTCGGGTGGTTGGGCAATCAGACCCCCCAGTAGCCCTTTTAGTGGGGTGGTAGATCTGGGGGAGGGGCACGCCCTTGACCAATGTCCCTCTTTTCCGCACTTGAAACAAGCTCCTGGGGGGGGTTGTTTGTAGAGGGGTGCCCAGGTTGTGGTTTTTTCAGCTGGGCCAACATTTGGAAATTGGCCTGATCAGCCTTTTGTTTATGGCGTTCTTTCTCCTCCTCCTGGTTATGGAAGACTTTAAAGGCCACTGTTAGGATCTCAGTCTGTGGGGTAGCGGGGCCCTGTTCTAACTTTTTGAGTTTAACTTTAATGTCGGGGTAGCTTTGAGCCAGGAACTATGTCATAAGGACACGTCTTCCGTCAGGCGTTTCTGGGTCCAGGCTGGTAACTGTAATAGGGCTTGAGTGAGTCTGTCTAAGAACTTGGAGGGTGTCTCCTCCCTCCTTTGAATTATGTCTTGGAGTTTTTGAAAATTGACTACTTTACGAGCTGCCTTTTTCAGACCTGCTATTAAGCAGCAGGCGAAGATATCTCGAGAGCGGAGACTCACGGCGGTGTTATAATCCTAGTGTGGGTTCTTGTTTGGGGACAGCGGTGGGGCCAGGGGGGATAGGTGGGGTCAGTCCTGTGGATTTCGGTAGCGTGCTTTTGGGCGAAGTCCCAAACTCGTCTGCGCTCTTCAGGAAGGAGGGTATTGGCCAGGAGCATGAAAATGTCATGATGTGTGAGGCTGTATGACTGGAGGGTCCACTGAAACTCCCTGATATATGTCGTGGGATCAGTGGAAAAGGAACCTAGGCATTTCTCAAGTTGAGCTAAATCTCCTAAGGAGAAAGGGACATGAACGCGCACGATGCCTTTGGATCCTGCTACCTCCCGGAGGGGGGCGATAATTTTGGGAGGCCCTCGGGACCGAGTCTGAGGGGGACTGAAGGGTTCTGGCTCAGTCTGTGGGGGAGAAACAGGTGGTGGGGTCCAAGACGGAGGAGGCTCCTGGGACTTAGTTAGAGGGGGGCTGAAAGGCTCAGGCTTGATCTGCAGAGGGGGTGAGGTGGGGGAGGAGATGGTGGTGGAGGAAGGGAGAGGGGCTGTTGTAGGAGAGGAGGGGGAAGGGAGTGGACAGGAGGCTTCTGTGGGGGAGACAGCTTGCAGGCTAGGAGAACTTGGGGGAGGCGGGGAGGAGGAGGAGGTGGTGGCGGCGAGGGGGGCGGGAGGAGGAGGTGGAAAGCCTCGATATAGGGAATCTCCTTCCATTTTTTTCAGGTGCTGGCAGTAGTTAAAGAGATCGCTAGTGATGTTAGGACCAAGAGTTCCCCCTGCGGGCCATTGGTTGTGATTGTCTAGGGGGTATGTCGGCCAATCTTGGGAGCAGTATTTGCGGAGAAGTTTTGGTTTTATATCAGGCGTCAGGGAGAGGGTGGCTAGATGCTTGAGCAGGCACTCAAGAGGTGAACTTCCAGGGAGGGATGAGGAGGCTCCCATGGCTAAAGGACAGAGAAGGAGACAAACAGGGGAAGACGACCGGAGATCCTCGGACTGGGAGCAGAGCGCAAGGAGACAAAGGGCGTCCCCGATGATCCTTGGGGGTCTGCGGAAACTCGTATACGAGTCGGTTTCTTAGGAAGTGTGGGTCGTCACCCAGACTTCTCTAAGAAGGCAGAGTGCAGGAGTCACGAGGAACCTAGTACTAGGAGTTTTCGGCGGAAGGAATTTTCGGCGGAAGGAATGGAAGGAGGGTGGGGGGGAAGGGAGCATTCTCATCCGCAAAGGAGTCACCTCGTTTGTGGCTGTTGGAGGAGGGGCCTGAGGGTCCGCCGCAGCCGTGAAGGCCTAAGGCGGGGAGAGCTCCCTCCTCGTCCCCGAGCGTCAGGGCCTTGCCGGACGATCACAGTCAATGGTGCTGTGATAGCTCGGGGAAGAGCGGCCAACTCCGGGGGAAAACTTACCCAAAGGCCAGAGAGGAGTGGTGAGTGTGATGAGCCAGCGCCGGAAAAAGAGGATGAGGGCAAGCTGCTGCTGGTGTCGGGGAGAAGACGGGGCCCAGTTGGGGTGTCCCGTCTCCCGGGTTTCAGCACCAATGAAAGGAAAGGAGCGACACACAGCAGCAATTCACCGGAGAATTCCGCTTTATTAGGGAAAGGTGCTGGGTTATATAGGAAGGGGCATGGGGTGATTGTGGTGTCACTTCTACGGGCCTGGTGGCTATTGGCTAGGTGCTGGGATTGGGAGGGGGGTGAGGGGTGATTGGGCCTCAGGTGGCGCCGGCGGGAACTGAGGACCAGGAAGAGAAGCAGGAAGTTCGCCATCTTATGGGTGGGGGCCCTTCACCCTCTTCATCTGAGTTTCCTTTTCCTGTGCAGTCTGACCACATAAACCCACCCTCCCTGTTCTTCTGTCATTCTCACCTCTCCTGAAATATCTGGGGCAACACCTCCATGGACACTGTTCCGGATGGCGGTTACATGTGATGCCATGAATTGAGCCCTACTCTCACTAGACAGGAAAGAGAAGTGGATACCTGTCTCCCTTGCAATGGAGTAAAAAGGCACAGGTCAGGAGAGCCTTTGCACAGGATTAATCTCTTTCCCCTTTCCTTCTTCCTAGAAAAAAATGGTGTGGATGACGAGGGAGCAACACTTTTAACAGAACCTTCACGATGGGCCCCGACTGTGTAAACTCACTATCACCTGTGGCCCTAGGTTGGCCTTTTGTAGATTTTAATCAGGGCTGCTGGGAACTTCAACAAACAGAAATATATGCAAGAGGAACTCACAGGTTGAATTACAGTCTTCCTACAGACACATCAAGAGTCCTCTCAAAAACGATGATCACAAGCTGAAATTCACCTAGCATTCACTCCTCAGAAAGAATACGAACCAACTCTTTAGTCAGAGTTCTATGCTGCAAAAACTATTAAATTTCGGGTAAAACTGCTTTGAATTTGAATACCACCTCCTCCACTTACTAGCTGGGTGATCTGAAGCAGGTAATACCACACCGCTCTGTAAAACGATGGTTTCTTACATCACAGAGTAAATGTGAAAAATGTCACACGCATTTAAAAGTGCTTAACAGTGTCTGGCGTTGGATATACTGGTTCTCGTCCCACCGCTTTGAAGGGGTTTACTGCCAGCTGAGAGTCAAAAGGCTCCTGGATGAGGTGAGGTACAACTGAACGTACAGGCGTGGGGTCCCTACACACTTCCTACAACACGACCCGCTACACCCCAGCCAGCCCTGGGCTCCACACAAGGGCAGCGGGAGCCCTACCCTTACTCGGCTTTCTCTGAGCCGGTACCCCCGCGCATAGGGGTTACCTACAACTTTACTTCCTCCACATGAACCAACAAGCCAGTCTTTGCTCTTCAACTACACCTCAAGCCCTTCAGAGTCACAGGCCACTTAGGGGTGAGGAACACGGAGGGAGCCGTAATACTTCCTGATCGGTTACTGCGCATGTACGGAAGTAGCGATCTACCCAGATATCCCAGGGTCCTCGGGGAACTCCATCTGAGACTACAATTCCCGTAAGGCTCTCGGAGTTTCTCTCCGGAAGGCCTCTGGGGTTTCCTCTTTAGTCTCCTGGAGATTTCTAGTGTGATGTGGCTTGATCTTCAGGGAGTGCTTTGGTCCTATTCAAGGAAAACGTGTACGTAATTTTTACTTATTAATGTAGACATAGCTATTAGGCTGGAGAAAGGAGAAACAAGGACATGCAAACAGAACAGAGAGATGCCATAGGGGGAGAACAGACCAGACCCCAAAGTCCGTGCCGTATATGGAAAGGAGACAGCTCTCCCTGAATTCCATCCTGATGTGCCAACTAAGAAGCAAATGTCAGCCTCCTCCCTCTTGGAAGGAAAAAAAGTTTCTAGTTGACTATTATGTCACCTTTAGCCAATCATACCTCTCAACACCCCTTAGGATAGCTTGCCCACTCCTCCCCCTCCTAATCCCTTATAAGCGCCCCACCTCCCTAACTGTGTGTGACTTCTCTGGCCTCTGACCATAAGGCTACAGAGCCTCACCCGGGGGTATTTAAATAAATTACCTGGCCCTTTGTTGCCTTTCTTTGCCTGCTTATTCCGGCTAGAATTTATCTTACAATATCTTACAATAAAACATATGCCATATAGATGTGGCAAATAGAAAGCAGTCAATATGGTTCTAAAATATATATTTTTTACATAAATTTTGTATTTAAAAGACTTATGTATTTTTTTAAAAGAATTATGTGTTTCAGTAACAGGAATTAAAATGTTCCTTAAATATAAATAATTAAAAATGTAAGCTATGTTAAGGTTATTTGAGACAGCCTAATTGTGATTATGTTCTAAAGTTTTATTATGGCAAAAGGCCAAGATCAAGTTTCAGGCAGGGAAAAGACTACATATAGGAAAAGAAAAAGCTCACAAATCATTGTTAGCTTGCTACAAAAAAGAAAATATATCTGACAGGCATCAGGGTGGGTAGACAACTAGCTTGTAGAAAAAGTCTTAATTGCATTAAACTCATTTAAAAATTGCTTATCAGGAATGATCATTTTTCTCCCAGAAGTCATGAATTATAATATACAAAAACAAACAAACAAACCTTTTTTGCCAAACCAGGTTTGGGACAATTTCTCTTTTACAGGTTTCTTCAAACTTTTCTCCCCTGCACTGCCAACTCCTGCCCTTAAAAAAAAATGTGTATTATCAGGCCTTATAATTCATTCAACAAAAAATATTTTGATTGGGCTTCTCTTATGTACTAGGCATTGAATTAGGTGTGTAGTAGTGAACAGACAAGAATACCTGTCCACGTGGAGCTAACAGTCTGTTTTATTATATCCTGATAAATGTTGTGGAGAAAAACAGCACAATGGGAGTGGATAGGAATTAGTGGAGGGTTGAAATTTTAAACAAGAGTAGTCAAGAAAGGCCTCACTTTGAAGGAGATATTTGAGCAAAGACCTGAAAGAGACCTGAGTGAAATGAAGTCACAAACTCATGCCAGATGAAAAACAGTTTTAAGTAGATGCAATGATGTTCTCAACCCCTTTCAGGTTCCAGAACTAGATTCCAATGTGTGTGTATGTGTTGGGGAGAGGCTTTTCCCACACACACAACACCAAACAATTCTTGAACACCAATAGGGTGTCCAAGAACTCAATTCTGATGCTCTCTGCCCATAGATAGCACCAGGTTCCCCAGGTTAAGGGCTCTGTCCTACAAGACTGCGCACCATCCCCTACTCCAGGCATGAATCACAAACCCCAGGCTATTATCTGTGCATCTGACCTACTGGTTACAGATTGGAGGTTCCAATGACCTCGTTAGGTTTGATTAATTTGCTAGAGTGCCTCACAACTCAGAAAACACTTAAATTTACCAGTTTAATAAAGGACGCTGTAATGGATACAAATTAACAGCCAGATGATACATACGGCAAGGTTTCAAATAAAGGAGCTTCCATCCTCATAGAACTTCGGGCCTGTCTCAGTGGCATTCTGGCTCCCCAAGCATACAAGCTCTCTTCAACAAAGAAGCAGGAGGCAAGGGAGCACAGTGTGGTAAGATCTTGTCAGGGGGGTTTGTGGGGGCTTCATTGTATAGTCATGATTGACCAAATTATTAGCCATTGACTGATTCAACCTTTAGCCCCTGTGGGTCCAAAAGTCTCTCATTAATAGGACAAGACACCCATTTCACCTTTAGGACTCTGCAATGTTTTCAGGATCTGTGGATGATGACCAAATATACCTGTGTTACTCCAGGGAGAAAATCTTGGGACAAAATACCTTTGAAACTGAAATCAGTCAAAGGCAGAAATAAAGTGGGAGAAACCCATTTATTGCTTACAAGCAGTCATCCTGCATCTCTCTCGACCTGGCTGCAGAAGAAGAGAGAGCTCCACCCAACCTCTCTGGTCCAGATAAGCCCTAGCTCACCCATGTAGTTACCTATTGATATGAAGATGGACTACTTCTCTCCACCCCTTGTAAACACCTACTGATATTGAGATGCAGTAAAGCCAGGACTGGAAATATTGCAATTTTAGCCACAGCCCACCCCTCCAGAAATCTTGCCTCACAATCTCCATGTTCCCCATCTTCCACAATGGCCCCTGTGTGAGAAAACTGTGGAGCATTGTAACCAGACTAATAACATAAAAATGATAATCCTCAAGCAGAGGATTCAGCTAGATTCAAAATCCTATGCAGATTAAGTCCATAGCTCACCCATTCCACAGGCAGGCAGTAGCTGAACAGGTAGGGAGTTCAGTGTACTCATCACACAGCAGCCACAGCCAGGGTGTGGGTCCAGACCACAGAGACTGAAGAAGAAAATAAACTTAAGGGCAATAAGATACATATTTTAATGACACCAGCATAGGCAAATCTTGTCCATCAGGTAGGATACGTGCAGAGTGGTCCTGTGATAGGACAGTGGCAGGAATGGGATCTTGTCCTGGTGTAGTGTACTAGATTTTCACCCCCTCCCTCTGGCAATTATAGATGGGTCAATATATAGGGCTATAGGAGGTACATGCACTGGCCAAAAAGATAAAACAAAACTTCCCTGTAAGATGCTCTTACGTCCCAGATGTTTTGGGTACACTACTGTGATCTTTGGGGGCCACACTGCTGTTACTCCAGGAATATACATGAGACCAGCTTCCAGGCCTTTTCTCCATGGTGCCAGAAGGGCCAGCCATCACTGGTCCATGTGTCAAATGTCCAGGGCCACATCAACAGCGACTCCAGGGTTTAACACAGTTGGGGCTGGCAGCAGGATGTTGCTCTGCTGGCCATATCCTGGCTCCAATAACTCCTCTTTGGTTTGCGCATATAGTTGTATAGGAGAGGCAGCAATGTGTGTCAGCACACCCACAGGGCTCAAGGCTCCTTTTCAGGGTTCTCATTCAAATGCTGTAGCACTGTCCATAAGCGAACTGACCAGCCCTGTAGACTACTGGTGTCCAACATCAGGCCAGATTTCAACAAACCATTGTACCTCTCTGTAATGCCTGCCCTGGTAAGGTTATGTGGTACACGAAACTTCCACTTTATTCCTAATTGCTGCACCCATCCTTGTAACACATGTCCAATAAAGTGGGTGCCTTGATCGCTCTCAATCACCTGCAGCTGGCCATAGACTACAAAGAGATGCTTCAGGTCCCTCTTGGTGGTTTGCTGATCTGCAATATCAAATCCCTAAGTTCAGGATTTCTGGGTAATGCACAGTAGTACAAATAAGAGGGTAATAAGTAGTAGTCTTTTCATCAAGTCCAGATGGCTTCTCTTGATCTGACTGAAGTAAACGCACAAGTTTTCTGCACCTCACATATCTTGATTTGGAACAGGGAAGAACAGACATAGAATGACCACAACATACACTTGCATTACGAAAGGTGAAAACTGGAGGGCACAGTAGGTCCATTTCAATTCTGAATACAAAACTTCTGTAGGGTGAGAAATTGTCTTTTAAGTCTTGTTGTCCTTCCTGGGAGTAGCTTCTGTTCATTATTGTTGTTCTTTGTTGTCCATTATTCTCTGTATACCTTGGTTCCCTCTCTGGGAGTTCTCCCTTTTCCATTATCCTCACCCCCATCTAAAAAGGGCTTTAGAGAATATGCCATCCTTGTGCAGCTTTCTTAGCCCACTTTCTTTTTTAGCTCCAGTGGCTGTTTTAGGTCTTGAATAGTTGCAGTTTCTTATAGTTCAGGTAGTCCAGTTGTCTCCAAGACTTCTTACATGTGATTCCACTCAGCCCCAGGTGTTTATAGCCACACTTTTTATATTTAAATTTACCTTTTTTTCTTGGCCTTAGGCCCGTCTCTTTCTCATCTTAATGCAAGTACTGAGGCAGGGCAGGGACATGGGACAAGCATCATGATTAACTTTTTCTGCCTATGAGGAAAATGCTGAGATATAAACAGTATAGTAAGAACAGGAGGGACTCCATCTTAAGACTAAGATTCCATTTTAAAAAACAGAGAGTTGAGAAGTAAGATTTCTAACATATTCTCTGGTAATCATACAATAACCCAACAGCCTACCTTAAGGCAGGGCAGGCAGTCTTAGCTGGTATGTCCCCACTGCTTGAGGGTAACCACTATCTTAGAGAAGAGCAGGATAAATGAATCCCTTGTGTTGGGTTTTTTAGCAGAATTAGCTGGAGGACTGATAACAGAGGAGAGGAGATATGGGATCTTGCCAGAGATAAGCATCTTGGACCACGTCAAGCCTACACCCAACAACCCCCCCCCCCCGCCCACCCTTTGCCCCATTCTTAAAAGCCTTAAAAGACAGAATTCCCAAACTTTAAGGGTGCCTCCTCTGAGAATGCCCTCACTTTCCTTTCTTTAAGTGCATAGTTTCAAATAAAGCTTTCTCACTGCTCAAATTACTGCGGTTTTTCTCTTTGCTATTTCATTTTATTTCCAAGTCTTCACTCTGTCTCTGCTACTCCTTAATAAGTAGGAAGGGACTGTCAAGAGCTCAGATTTGGGCCTGCATGTTTCCGTCGCCTGTGTAACCTGGACAAAACTGCCACTGTGCTATCTGCTCTTAGTAGCCTGCCTGAAAATCTCCTTTGGGAAGTTCTCAGAACATAATCTCACTCTGTCCTGCGTTCCGTGGCTCCCCCAAATCCTGGAGTGGTAGGGGCTAGTCCCCATGGATGCTGATCCAAGCAGACTCAGGATGCCAGGTGACCCTGGTTTCAGGATTTGGCAAGAGACTCTGCCCTAGGCTGAGAACTTTCCCTCTTTCCATCTGCATTCTCCTGTTCTCTGCTGCCTGCAAGGCAGCTGCCATTCCCTGATGCTCTCACTCTAATGAATTCCTTCTTTACCTACTCTTCTGACCTGCCTGAGAATTGTTTTTCATCCAGAGTCAAGAATGCTCCTCTGTTCAGGGAGAGCTTTCTCCTAGTGCTTCACCTAGTGTGCAGGGAGAGACCTCCCAGATGCAGCTGCCCTACAGAGATCAGCTCCACAAACCAGCTGAACCTTAGAGGAATGGATGAGGAGATTAAGGGAAACACAGAGAAAGATATAAAAAACTGGGATTAGGAGGTTCACTGGCCTCTGGTGACGAACAAGTGATGCAGTTTGTTTTCTGAGCACAACTTATATACACAGGCTCATAATGATGTCACTTCCAGACAGATCTCATATCTGGTGTTGTCATTTCCACTTCTGGTGATCTCACTTTTTACTTTGTTTAAAATGAAGGTGGTAGATATAATAGAGATTATAGAAAGTCTTCCCTTAAATATCCCATTTTTAACATAGCCTTTCCCTTAAGTTCTCAAAGTGAAAGATTAATTTCCCATTGTGTATTATTATGGGAAAAGTGGGATTATAACCAGAGTCTGGTTCTCAACCTGAGCTGAACATGGGCAGCAAAGCAGCCATAGGAGGAGGAGACCTCTCTCAGAGATGGTGAAGGTTCAGGCCTCTACAAGGTCAGGGGGGTGAGGTTCTGTGCCCCACCTCAGTTGGCCCCCAAGTTCTCTCCTGATGGCCCCTCTGCAACTTTGCCTGTCTTAAGTTGTTCCTCCCTTGAAGAATCTTACCCATCTCTGGCTGACCAGCCACCTTCTGGGGCCAATCAGGGTAATGTGAGGCATGTAAGTGAAAGAGCGATATTTTTTGAGAGTCAGTTCTTTGTTTCTTTGGTTGTTTATGTCTCTGTGGCCTTCATGTCCATCACCTGCATTGGGGTTTCCTCGCCAGCTGGCAGGGCCCTAACTTAGGTAATATAGTTTGGGGAACTCAGCCTATTTATTCTCTTTGGAGCAACAGGGTATGGAAGTTCCAGAAAGGGTCGTGTTTGGGAAGGAAGGAGAAAGATCACAGAACCAGCAAACAGGAAGAAAGGTGAAAAGATTGGAAAAACCTCAGAAAAACTTTAGAGGGCAAAATTTCAGAGGTCTGGGGGGCTAGGAGCTCTCCAACTTCTTTCTTTAATTGAAGTCGTAGGTGATGTTGGGTTTTGAGGGAGGCGGACTTCTGGGGTGGTCCTCATCCTCATCTCTGTCGCTGACCGCTGTATGATAATATTTGACCAACCGTGTGGGGAGCCAGCGAGGACCTATAGCAGAAATGACCGCTCCCCCAGATAAGCACTGCTGCTGGAGTCTAGTTCTTTATCAGTTTAGGAATAATAAATTATAAATGACAAGAGACTTAGAATTTACAGTGGTTAAAGATCTGAGAACTTACTATAAGACAGTTGATATAAGGATATTTGGATATATCTATAAAACATTTAATAATGTTTAGCATTATTCCTTTGACAGTGCTTTCCAGGTAATTATATATCAGATAAATAAGCCGAATTAGTCAAATATTTTCCCTAATGAGGAGACAAAATTCCTCTGACATGTTCCAGGGCCCTCTGGAAAATAAAAGAGTTAACTAGAGGTACAAGCACCTTTTAGAATTTGGTTTTGGAAAGTTGTCAAAGGAAAGTTTTTCAGGCACTTGTCTAAATAGAATTGTAGGTTATTATTAAATAATACTTATTATTTAACTAGAATTACAATAAAAAGGTTTAAAGGCAAATACAGAAGGTTACACAGTTGTTAACACTTAGCTTACAGTCCTTTTAATATTAAGATCTTATTTTCTTAAGCACTCAATAAACAGCTGTACTTAAGAACAAGGTTACCTTCTTTTACTCGCAATACAATGCATTTCTATTCCTTATACCTTCTCTTATCAAAACACACATTCTTTAGTATACAGAAATGTTTTCCTTTTATATTAAGTAGTTTTAATTAGAACTTAAAACCATTAAGTACCTTAACCTTCAGTTAACACTGAAAAATAGGCCATTGTAAACTGTTACACCAGCATTCCTCAAATTGATACATTTATGAACACATTTTATCATTTCTGGAAATGTGCCTTACAGCACAGTTTCTCACTGAGCACAAAATATATCCATATAACAGCAAAACTTTAAGAATTTAGGTTACCACAAAAATTCTCAGGCTGCTTGCAGATATACACACTGTTATACATTAACACACTATTATTATTAAGATGTTCATTTGCTACACTTGTTTACTTATTTTTAGCAACCCTGCTAGATTACTGACAAAACTTTTATCAAACATTAGACAAAGTCAAGCCTTTCTTTAAGCACCTTCTTGAAAGATTTAACAGATAACATTAACTTTAATGACTTTAAGCTTAGGCAGCTGATAACTATAAGGACATTCCGTTTCAGTAAAACTTAAACTAGTATTAACGCTTAATATCTTTTATTAGAATTTCTGGAAGTTTTAGAATGCCCAAGCACTTGTCTGTACAAATTAGTACTATCTGGAGGTAGAAAAATATTTTTCATTTACACATTTAGACATACAAACATATAGATTAAGATGTAATGACTACAGTCAACATAAAAGAATACATACACAGAAACCGATACAAAGATTTTTCAGCTACTAACATCCAAGTGCAAAATGACGTAATTATGGGCTGAGCTATTGTTTGTTTGCTAAAGAGTAAGTTAAGATGGAATCCATCCTGGCTTCTACTGTGTAGTTTATGGCTGGGCTCGTATGCTACATTAATTGCCCAGTTTGCAAATTACTAGAGAGAGTGAGGTAGACTTGCAAAGGGAGGGAGTAGGAGATAAGGAGAGGTTATTTTAGGCTTTCCAAGGTCAGCTAGCACTGACTCGGAGTCCCTAGATGGATCTGCGTCATCATTATCCTTCCCCCACCCCCTCACCCCCCCACTCCCCCACTCCGATGACCCAGATTCTTTTTGAAGGTATTGTTGTTTCTACTGGTTCAGTTCCGACTCATATTCAGGAAGCAAAGATTCATCACTCCCTGAGACTGGATTTTACAAGTGCCTCACAGCCAGTCACTGCCTGTTTTAAGTTGTTGAGCCACAGTGTTCCCTTCAAGAGGTTTACCTGGCAAATGGGAGGTTTCGGGGGAGGGGTCTAAACTTTCTTTCACTCAATTCCACAAAGCAAATGTTTCCACGGGAAAGTCCTGAGGCTCGCGGAGAGTGAAGTGCTGTTTAAGCTGCAGCTCCACTTCTTGCCAAGTCTGTACAAAAGAAAAAAAAGATTTTAACTGCTGGCTGCGCACATTACTGCTGCGGGCATGACGCATAGCTTTAAGTATATGTACAAAGATTTCTTGGTCTGTTGATGCAGACTGTCCATATTTATAGCCTTAAGCATATATGCAAAATTTTTATAGTCGACCCGACAGTCCTTTGACCCTTGCTATCTCAAGTTTTACTCCTGATTCTAATGCTTCCATACCATTCCCTGGACTTTATTAAGTCCATACCTTATTGATGTACGTCTGTTCTCCTACGGGGAGGCTCCTCACTGAAATTGCCGGCCGTCAGTGCGAGACCTGACCCTTCTCAGGTCCCCTTCCCTCCGTACTCAGGTCCTTGTTCGGGTGCCACCTGTGGAGACCAGCTCCACAAACCAGCTGAACCTGAGAGGAGTGGATGAGGAGATTAAGGGAAACACAGAAAGATATAAGACACGGAAACCAAAGCTGGGATCAGGAGGTTCACTGGCTGCTGGTGGTGGACAAGTGACGCAGTTTATTTTATGAGCACAACTTTATGCACAGGCTCATAATGATGTCACTTCAGGACAGATCGCCTATCTCGTGGTCACTTCCGCTTCCGGTGATCTCACTTCCGATGTTATCACTTCCTGGTGTCCAGATCCAGTAATGTTACCGTCACTTCCGGGGTGACATCACATCCGGCCCTCCACAGCGCCTGGGAACAGTACTTTGAGACTCCAGTTCTTCAAAGGGAGAAACACATCTTTAGTCTCCACCTCCTGACCTCCAGCTATTTTTTTCACGGAAAGTTGTCATGAGCATCATAATATTGATATTTTCTGAGAAATATTTAACTGTTGGAGTTTTAATACGTATGCCACCCATAACCTTGATTTGATCCTTACTGCAAGGAGTTTTATTCAGATTTGTTTCCCTCAAACTCTCTCATTTTATTCTCAGTAGGGAATGAAAAACAGTGAGTCCAGCAGCTCCCGGCAGTGTGCCCCTGGGTTGGGTCTCTGGCAGAGTGCTTCAGGCTCCTGCAGTATTTGCACCTCCTGCTGTGCCTAGGTGCTGGTGTCATGGCCAGCAGCAGCCAGTGGCTAGCAGCTTACCCACTTCCCATGGCAGCTTTTTTACCATATTTTTGCAGTGAAACACCTCCGAATGAATAGCTTCCCCTAGCCCTGCAGAGGGTGGGTGTCCAGCAATGCCTGCAGGTGCAGCACCACACTTCTCTGCCATCCACTTCTCTGGCATCTCTGTCATTGCCGAGGTCGAAGTCCTCACCACCAGTCTGGAACTCAGCACCAGCTGGAAGACTGCTTTTCCTTTGGACACTCATTGATTGTCTGCTCAGTGGCTGCTCCACCCATTATTTCTATATTCCTTAGTTCTCTTTGTTTTAGCAGCCAATCCCTTGTTAATCCAATCTCCTTTTATAAAAATTGTTAAACTTTCCCTGTGTAGTTTCTGTCTGCTGGATGGACCTTGATACACATATTAAGTGAAAAAAATCCCTAAACAATCAAGCAAAATGCAGAAGAAATTATGCCGTATATTCTTTTGTATAACAAAAATAAAAAATAACATGTATACATGTGTGTGTCTATTTTGGCAAAAAAAAAAAACCTAAAATAAACCAGAAATGAATGAAAATTATTATCTATAGGATGGGGATAATGGGATATAATAAATATAGTTTTGACTGTTGAACCTTAGAGATATGTTTAAAAATAAATTAGAAGAGGAATTCAAATACCAATCCAATATTTATAGTGATTATTTTAATGTGTTAGAACAGGTACACTGATGGGAATTCATAAAGTAGGAGACAGGTACATTGATGGGAATTCATTATACAATTCTACTTTTGTGTGTGTTTAAAATTTTCCATTACCTGAAGTAAAAAATAAAAAGGAAAGAAGATATTCTGTGACACTTGTTAAAGATGTCAAGGCAGATTTTCTTCAGGACCATTGCAATAGATATAGGACCACTGCAGTGGAATTTGTGGGGGAGAAAGATTGGGCTCAACTCCAAATACAGCGTGCACAATGGGAATTAATAGCCAGGGAGTTGGGTGGGGGGGAGGTGTCAGTGATGGAAAATTACTAAGAGGAACTGTCAGTGGCAAAGAGTTCTAGTTAAATGGACCCAATAGGATTCTTGAAGACAGCCAGTGTGGTCAAACATTACCTTAAGAATGGTAGAGGGTGAAGGACCTCATCAGGTATCTAGGGTTGGGAGTTCTGGTTAAACTGACTTAGTGGGGTTCTTTGTCGGGAGCCTGTCTGAACAGCCAGCCTGATGACACAGTCCGGGCAGTTGGATGGATGGGACTGCACAGTGGCCTTCCCAGAGGAGTAACCCTGATATCCCTCTTGCTCAAAATGTCCCTCCTAATAAATTTGATTATTTAGGTTTCAATTCAAGTTTCCCCTTTAGGGAAGAGGCCATATCCAACTCTCCTTGAAAATTTCTGGTACTAGCCCCAAAGGAAGTTGGAAAAAAACACTACTGTCCTTGTGACTACCCTCCAATGATGGGAAAGTGAGATCCCATGAATACTGGACCCAAGTTTATGGGGAAAAAGATATGGAAAATTTACCTGGGTCGAAGTCCCTTCCCCTGCCCCTACATGGCCTCCAAATAGCATATTCGATGATTAATGGTGACAGGTGGGTACAGAGAACAAATGATATTCTTTGGCTAGCCCGCCAAAGAACAGCCTGGCAAACTATAGAAAAAATGGGAACAGGGCATTACCTAACTCCAGATCAGAAAAATCTCCATTGTAAGTCTTACTGAAAATTGGTCCAAGGCACAGTCCATAAAATTTGACCCTGCCTGCCAAAAGGTCATCATGTCCTTTTGGAGAGAGCCTCTTTCTTTCCTACTGGAGATGAAGAATGGGAGTATAGCTATGAAAGAATGAGGGCCCTACATAAAAACAATAGTGAACTTTAGTCATCTGTAAAGAAACCAAGAGTGGCACCTACCTAACCTTTGCAAGATTTTTTTACTGCAATAACTAGGAACAAAGCCAAGTGATTTAATCTCATTTTCCAAACTCATGTAACCATGCTATGTATCAAATAAATGATCAATGCCTGTACTTTACTTTATGTAATCAAAGAGTATATATACAAACTCTACTTTTCATTAAAGGCCAGGCTCAGCTTTTGCTAGTACCTGTGTCCTCATTCATTCAGTTAGCCACCGACACCATCCATCCTTCAGGGACTCCTGCACTCGCTGGAGCTGGACTCTGGCAGTTCTTGCTAAAACTAGATTTTACAAGTGCATAGAACAGAAGGCCTAGAAGGCTCAAGAGCCTGACTAGTTTGGTCAAGGGAAGATTCTTTGTCAGTAGACAAGATTTAGATTAAGTTCTAGTGTGCTTGTTCAAAAAAGCAGTATCACTCATTTATGAAAATTACTCAACATCATTCTTCAAAACATGGCTATTGAAAGAAAAGCTACGCAATAGTTGTAACTGAGCTTAAACTTCTTAATTTAGGTTCAAACTTCGTCATCACTCAAGAAAAGGTATAAAGTTTTTTTTTTAACATTATCAAGGAATATTGTGGATAGCAATTAAAAACAGCTTAAATAATGGTTGGTTTATCCTTTTGAATATGTGGAAATTACAAAATGTCATATTCCAAAGTGAAGTTGCCAAGACACTTGCTCTTTCCAACTTGACTAATGCTGCTTACGCTGTTACATTAAAAAAAAAAAAAAATCCAGGCACCCCTAGGAGTTAACCCTGAATCTATTTCCTACAAGAAAACAAAGACCCAAAAGCTCACTCCCTGAATGTTGCAAAGTATCATGACACCCTAATTTATTAAAATCAAATGCAGATAACCCAGTGAAATTATTACTTGAGCTATGCTTACATCTTATGTAGATATAGCAAAGAAAAAGAACAAGAATATTTGAAGTGCAAATCTTTTATTCTTACATACTTATTTACTTTTCTTCAACTGAATACTTAAGGTAATATAGAATACAACTGCTTTTCCCCCCTTGGTATTTTTCTTTATTTCTTGTTTTGGTATTTAGAAACATAGGAAAACATCTTTATGACAACTTTTATAATTAAAGAGGAGACTGAGAGTCAGTCACACTGACATACCCAATAAAAGTGCCAGCAAATGAATAAAAATATTACTGAAATTCACACTACATATTAAATCACTTTTTCACTTGCATGTTGTTAGAACTGGAAGAAAAAATATTTACTACAGAAACCCCTTAATGGATATAATTTAATATAGACATTTTATACTCATATTTGCATAATTGTACAATGTTATAAAAATAAATCAGATGGTAAAGTTTTTACTGATTCCTTAATTTATGCTTATGTTCCAAGCTCCAGGCTCTATTATTTATAAATCAATGTTTTCTGTGATCTTTTCTATAAAAATTTTATTATTACTTACAGAACATGATTGGCATTATTTTTTTGAGAATCTACTCTTCCAAACTCATTTAACTTGGTGGATTCCTATGAATTCTCTACTTGATAAGATTTATCTAATATTTGAGGCTTTTCATAAAGTGAATATTATATATGAATTTTCTGATGTACAATAAGATGTGACTTCTGAGAAAAAGCTTTTCCACATTTGTTACATTCGTAGGGCTTTTCTCCTGTATGAGTTATCTGATGTCTTAAAAGATGAGACTTCTTGATGAAGGCTTTGCCACATTCAATACATACATATGGTTTCTCTCCTGTATGAATTCTTTGATGTGTAACAAGCACAGATGTGTTGCTAAAGGCTTTGTCACATACAATACATCCATAGGGTTTCTCTCCTGTATGAAATCTACAATGTTTATAAAGGGATGAACTATACCTGAAGGTTTTCCCACATTCCTTACATTCAAATGAGTTCTCAAGTGTATGAGATTTCACATGTTGAGTAAAGGAGGAATTCCAAGTGAATGATTTCCCACACTGACTGCATTCGTAAGGTTTCTCTCCAGTGTGAAGTCTCTGGTGGACCACCAGTTGTTCTTTACGCTTAAACGCTTTCCCACAATCACTGCACACAAATGGTCTCTCTCTATTATGAATTTTCTGAAGAGTTGCAAGGTATGCCTTCCTGCTATAGGCTTTCTCAGAGTCATTGAACTCAAAGGGTTTTTTTCTTGTATGATTTTTTTCATGTCTAATGAAATGAAACTTCTGTTTGAAGGCTTGCCCACAATCATTGCATTCATAAGTGTTTTCTCCAGTATAACATCTATTATAATTAAGTAAGTCTAAAATAGATTGCAAGCTCTTTCCATATGATTTCCCTTTACATGATTTTTTTCTTGTAGGACGAAGACTTGTGCTCGTATCATAGCCTTGAAGTCTCTCCATAGTCTGAATTTTATTGAACATAAACAAAACTGAATTCAAAAAATTGTCTTTCCTTTCCTGGTGCTTCTCTGATTCATCAACAAATGGGCAGTCAGCTCCTAAAAAGGAGTATAATAAAACATTCCTAGTTAATTTTTTCCAACAGTTGTAGAAACTTAGATGATTTCAAATCTAGTCTCTCATTCTGAAACAGATCTTTTACTTGCCTTGCTCCTGAGCTTTGAGAAGAAAACTGACAAAGAGGAAATGGGAGCAGGTGAATGACAATGAGAACAGATGGCTTAACTTATGACCTGTGGAAAGACAGTAAATTAGACAAAAGATACAGTGAATAGAGTACAAAGGAAGTAAAAAAGGTTCAACAGAGGTGCACAGTTAGCTCATAGAATGAAAAGAGTCCATTGTGGAGATCTGATTAATGGATAGGGTAATGCAGGGAACAAGAGACAAGGGATTTAAAGGAAAATGTCAGATGAGAAACTAGGTTTGGAGGTGATCAGAATCAGAGTCCTCACTACCTAATTCCTAGATTACCCTAGTAGGATAGTTCTATATGTTCTTCATTCACATCTTTTTTCCTCTTAATCACCTGGTGCAACGTCAGTTCCCTTAAGGAACATTCTTGTAACTCCAGTCCACTAATCTCAACCAAACACCACTGAGACACATCTGTAGACAGGGTTCCAAATCTCTACAGCTGGGATTCATCCTTACATGTACTTGTAGAAAAGCCCAGGAACACAAATGTCCAGCAGGTCATTCAAAGGTATGTTATCCTTAGCCTTGGAGCTATCATTTTTATTATGGTTGGGTTTCTATATATGACATTTGTCAAAACTGTATTTGACAAGTACTGTTTTTGCATCCTCTATAAACCTTACCTAACAAAGTAGTCCTCAGAAAGCTGTTTTGTTTCTGAAGTCACAATTTTTCATTCCCATCCTCAAAATCCTATAAATCCCAAATCCACTGCCCCATTTTTTTAAAACTTAGAGAGATAGGGTTATATTCCCCACTCCTAGTTTCCTTCCATATGGAATGTCAGTACAATAGCCCTAGCCTCTTGCCCCATGACTTACCCTTCTCTGTGGAGCTGACTGAGTATAGACTCAAGCCATTAGTACACATTTCTTTATAGACTGGTTCTTAGTATGGGGGTTTGGTTTCTTTCCTCTCTACTTCAAACAGTGGGAAGTAGTACCTTGTGTTACCTCAACCAACAAAAACCAACTGGAAAATCCAGGGCAGTCAGCCTAGTGAAAAAAACTACACAATACAATGAATTTACTCATGGTATCTAAACATGCATTCCTCTACAAACACCTTCTGTTGCAAGGATTCTAGACTCTACGTAACTACAATCTTTTGCTCATGTTCCTTTCCCACCATAACTTACCCTTCCTCACCCCCTCATCCTCTCTAATACTTGGCTATTCTTTAGGATAGAGCCATTGTTCCATGAGCTGAAAATATGACTTCTCCAATCTTTGTATACTTCAAACATTAAGCTTCATTTTCTCGAACTTCTAAGATACTGTTGCTGCCTAAACAATTAATTTTGACAATTAACTAAACAAAACTTCAATGTTATTGGGCATTGAACAAATCTTCCACACTAATCAAATTTTAAAATATTTTATAAGGCTATGCTTTGCCTTTCTGAGAACAATTTATACACCTGGAAAATGGTAATGGATTTTTTTTGCTTTCTTTGAATTGCTCTCAGAAAGCATTAAAAAGTCTTGTTGAATGAAAGAGTAAAAGACATCCCCACAGTGCCTGACTTTACAACAGTGAATTAATAAAATGTTCATTAAATGCTTATTATATACTCAGTAAATGAATAAATGATACAGGACTCTCATCAGGGCATTATGAGAAAACATGCCTCAAAAGTCACAGGCTTAAAGAAAAAAAATCTCAGAACAGTTGACTTTTGAACAACACGGGTCTACACTTCTATGCACGTTTTTTTCAATAAAAGTGTTGGAAAATTTTTTGGATATCTGTAACAATTTGAAAAACATTTTCTTTTCTCTAGCTTATTTTATTGTAAGAATATAGTACTCAATACATGTAACAGAAAATATATGTTAATTGACATTTATATTATCAGTGAGGGTTCCAGTGAACAGTAGGCTATTAATAGTTAAATTCTGGGGGAGTCAAAAGTTATATACAGACTTTCAACTGTGCAGGAGGGTTGGCACCATAATCCCCGTGTTGTCCAAGGATAACCATATATGTCAAGTTTTTATGATAAATCCATAACAGAGTTTGGGATGGGAGTTCAAAGAAAATAGAGATTAATCTAGGCTGGAGTCATGAAAGAACAGAAAACTGAATTTAGACTTAATAGGAAGCTGGTTTTAGTTAGGTATAGCACACCAGAATCAAAAGGATTGATTGATACAGGGAAGAAAATTCTGTGTAGAGGATGCTAAAAATGCCAATTGCCATGGAATAGGGAAAAAGACCACTCTGCATAAACAAAATGAGATCACACTAAAGAGGGCCTTAAAAGTCATTTAATCATAATATAGGTTATAAAGGAATAACTTGCATTTATTTGTCATGAGAGTGACAGGAAAAGTGAAAAATTTGGATTAATATTGTAATAACATCTAAGATAAACCAGAAAATAGAATGGAATTGGCAATATAGGAACATAAACAGCCTAGACACCATATCAGGGGTTAAAATTCATTTGGTTTATATCATCAGAAATTGGGGTTACTGATGATCTAAAATACACTTAGTTGGTGTCTTAATTATTTGAAACTTCTTTTATGGGCTCTATGAAAAGGGAAAATTTTATCCTCAATCAGTCTTAGATAAACTAATAGTTGAAATCATAGGTAATCAGTCACAATATACTTAAGGAGAAACTCTTGAGAAAAAAACAAACAAATAAATTGCTTACCACAGTGACTTTGAGACTGCAAAGTGGCAAGTCAAGACATTATTCTTTATTGTAATGTGAAGATTAAGGTGAAAGTTGAATACTAACATTTGTTACTATGAAAAAATAAGATAAGGCCAGATAGAGTAAAATTACATGAATAGAAAGCTTGTGAGTCAAAGATGCTAGAGACAGCACAAAATAAATAACTAGCCTTTAAAAGTTTCTGAGGGAATTACTGTGAGGAGATGTTCAGAAGATGGAAGAGAAGGCAAGAAGCAAAAGGAGAATAAGCAGTAAAAAATGTTGAGGGTGATTAGCAAGGAACCAACACAAAGTTGAAGAAGTTTCCAAAAGATGTCAATATCACCAAGTAAAGCAGAATATGCACTGGAAGGTAGATATCCCAAGTCAGCAGTGAGACTAAAGATGAGCAAAGTGGATGGGACACACTGATGGGGTATATGTTGCAAGAAATGGAATGAGCTTTTTTAAAAAGGAAAATGGTTAGAAAGAACATAATGTTACTAAAAGTTTCAATAAAAACAACATACTGAACACTGACTTTCTATTAGTTATTTGAAGGGTTTTGCATGTATATATAATCTTTACATGAAACCTAACAACCACAGGCATCTCCAACCATAAGAAGACATAACTACTGAGCTGTCAGTCAGTGCTTGTTACCACGGATCACCCCACCTAAAATCTCTCGCAAATCACATAAAAAGAAGCCCTCCATGAACACTTGGAGGCCTGTTAGACATTAGGTCAGGGCCTGCTCCGAAAGCATAATAAATCTGCTCGATCGCTTGCTTGCTTGATTTTGGATTCGCTTTGTCCAGCTTCCCTGAGATACCGAACCTAACTAGTCCCAACATATTTGGGAATTATTATCCCTATTTCATAAATAAAGTTGTACCACAAAATAATTAAGTTAGACAGTGATTGGTGAAGACTTCAAATCCACACAATTTGACTACATCATAAGAACTAGATGTATGAAAACATCTGTGATCTTGGTGAGGAGGGAAGAAGAATGAGGATTTCAGGAATTAAGAGAACACAGCGAGGTCCCAGCTGAAACAGGCAGCACAAGGCACCAGAGTAGAGAGGAGAGAGACATCCCTTCACACAAGAGCTGAGCAAAGAGAAAGAGCAGCTACTGGGGAAAGTGAAGGCACCACTTGGGGAGCTGATGATGTTATATCGAGTGGACCCAGGCACTTCTAAAGGTGTGTGTGTGTGGCTCTTAAGAGGTGCTTCCTGAAAAGTATTTCAAAGGTGCCTGTCCCTCAATGATCAATGGGAATCTCAGTTCCAAAGACTCCCGCTGACCTGGTTTTCTCTCACTCACCTGGATGGCACCAATGTGGGTTCACTCCCTCTACCATCCATGGTTCTTGTTCTTGCTCCACCTTGAAGACCACTTTTGCTTCAGTAGCTGGGTCCCCTGTTCATGGGAAACAACACAAAACTGGGGACAGACTGCTAGGGACATACATCTACCTCACAATTCAGGTCTGTCTCCTTGAGTCTCAGGGCCTGGAAGGGATGACAAATGGGCTTTAGAAACAGAAGGATGACCCTTCTCCTCCATTTGGGAGGTAGAACTATAAACACACTATCTGATTTCCAAAGGGGATTAGGGATCTTTGACCACCAATATTCAGGGCCAAACTTATTAATGCTTTCAGAATATTCACAGCTTTCACAAGTCTCAACGGAAGGGCACTCACTACCAGCACATGCTGAGTTATCCTGAAGAGTTACCACTCCCGGTCCTTACCCACTGAGATGAGGTTTCTAATGTTGTCCAACATCACATTCCAGTACAAGGTTCTCTGATCACAGTCAAGCAGCTGCCACTCCTCTGGGGTGAAGTCCACAGCCACATCCTGGAATGTCACTGATCCCTGCAAGAGCATACTCATCTTCAACTGAAATGTGCATAATTTGGGGAGTTGCAAGAGAATCATGGCAGTCTCTTATGATCATATCATATTCATTGTTGAGTATTCAGAACATTATTTATACTAACAACTCTACATTTAATTCAAAAATATACTTGGTGATAGAAACAAAAATCTTTTAATAAAATACTCAACTAGCACCAGGACAATTCAATGGGGGAAAGAATAGTTTTTTTAACAAATGATGTTCAGACAACTGGATATCCACATGCAAAAGAGTAAGTTGGACTCACCTTCACTCCCTCCCTAACATCTCACATCTTATACAAAAATGAACTGAAAATGAATGAGAAATCTAAATATAAGTTAAAATGATAAAATTTTTAGAAGGAAATATAGTAGTAAATCAATGTGACCTTGGATTAGGCAATGGTTTCTTAGATCTATGACAGAAAAAGTGTAAGTGTCAAAAGAAAAACTAGGTATGTTGTAATTCATCAAAATTTAAAAATTCTGTGCTTCACAAAACATCAAGAGAGTAAAAAGACAGTCTACAGAATGGGAGGAAATGTTCTCAAATCATGTATCTGATAAGAGATTTGTATCTAGAATATAAAAAGAACTATTACAACAAAACAATAAAAAAACAACGCAATTTAAAAATGGACAAAGGATTTGAAGAAACATTTCTCCAAAGACTTACATGGTCCATAAGCACATGAAAAGACGTTCATTATCATTCATTATTAGTAAAATGCAAATCCAAACCACAATGAGATACCACTTCATCATACCCACTAGCATTGCTAAAATCAAAGACAGACAATGACAAGTGTTGACAAGGATGTGGAGAAACTGGAACTCTTATACATTGTTGGTGGATTGTAAAATGGTGTAAACTATGGGGAACAGTTCAGTAGGTTCCCGAAATATTAAACAGAATTACCCTATACCCCATCAATTCCTCCTAGGTATATACCCAAGACAACTGAAAACATGTCCACACAAAAATGATCACACAAACTTCAAAGAAGAATTATTCATAATAGCTAAAAATGGCAACAATGGGGATATTCATCAACTGATGGATGGATAAACACAATGAGGTATACCCATATAATGCAATATAAAGAAATCTACAACATGGATGAACCTTGAAAATATTGTGTTGGATGAAAGAGGCCAGTTATAAAAGATCATACATTGTATAGTTTGATGTGTATGCAATGTTCAGAGTAGGCAAATCCATAGAAACAGAAAACAAATTAGGCCGGGAAAAGAGAGGAATGGGGAGTGACTGCTAATAGTTATGGGGTTTCTTTTGAGGATAATGAAAATACTCTGAAATTAGACAATGGTGATGGTTTCACAATTCTATGAATATACTAAAAACCACTGAATTGTATATACTTTAAATAGTCAATTTGTAGTATGTGAATTATATATCAATAAAATTATTTTAAAATATTGTTTATATGTTCTTCATTCACTCAAAATATTTAGTGAGGACATATCAGATATTGTACTAGTGATACAAAAAAGAATAAAATATACTTTCCTCAGAGATTCTTACCAACTGTTAGACAAGACTAAGTAAACATGTAAGTAAAATGTTAGCAGGGCTATAAGGTTAACGTGCCAGGCTCATATAAACATAATAAAATAGGAGGAGATATATTTTCACACGATAAAATATAACTTACCAACCATAAAGCCAAAATCATGCTTAATTAACTTAAACTGAAATTAAAAAGACATAGCTACATGTCAATCACAAAGAGAGAGTTAATATCATATAGAGCAGGAGTCATCAAACTACAACCCATGGGCAAGATTTCTGATTTTATAAATAAAATTTTACTGGAACATAGTTACAGCCATTCATTTACTTCAGCTACGAGAGCAGGAATGAATAGTTGCCACAAAGGCTATAGTCTTTCAAGCCTAAAATATTTATTATCTGGTGCTTTAAAAAGTTAAGTGACTAGATATGGTTTATCCCAGGAATGCAGATAGTTCAATATTGGAAAACATACTAGAAATTCTCTAAACTGCTCTATTAAAGAAGACAAAATATATTTTATTGACCAGTATAAAATAAAGGATATAGGAAAAAAGTTCCCAATTTATGAAAACAATCTTCATCAGTTAAAAATCCTTAACTTGGGAGGAGGAGCTGAGATGGCGGTGTGAGTACCTCCTCCCAAAACCATATATATTTTTATACAACAAATATAACTATTCCTAAAAGAGCGAACAGTGGATATAGTACAACAGCCAGGCTACATCCACATCTGTGAGAACTCAGCATCTCACGAAAGGGGTAAGATACAAGCTGCAACCCGGCAGGACCCAAGCGCTCCCTCCACCCCAGCTCCCTGGTGGGAGGAAAGCAGTCGGATCAGGACTGCTAAACAACCAGCTCTAGTAATCCACACCAGGAGCACAGACACACAGTGCACGGTGTGCTGGATAATATTACAGAAATGGAAAAGCAAAATCTGTGAGCAGGACCCAAAACCGGCTCCCCTGGGACAAAAGAACAGCAAGTGCTTTTTGAAAGTCTTAAAGGGACAGGGACCTCACAGCTGGATGGAATCGTCCCGGCACACTCAGCCCAGCAGCTGGGAATCCTGGGGAACTCCAGATGCCCTAACCCTGTGGGCAGCAGCACAACTCTGAAGCCCTGCACGGTGATAAGCAGCCTGCCAGTTGTTCCCCCAGCTGGCACAACCCCTGACACAGCAGCCCAGTTGCCTGAGAGCGGTGCCCACGCACAAGCCGTCAGCGGAGTGGCCCAGGAGCGGCCATATGAGCCCGCGGCAGCGGCAGCGGCTGCGGCAGAGCGGCCTGGTAGCAGCCGCGCAAGCCAGCAGTGGCAGCTGAGCGGCCGCATGAGCCTGCAGCAGTGGAGGAGACGCCCGGGAGCTGCGCCCACAGCAGCCGCCCAGAATCTCCTCTCAGCGCACAGCCACCCAGCACAGGCAGAAGAAACCAGGGCAAGGCATGAAGGGGTGTCGCTCTTGCAGAAGACCACACCCGGTGCGCCTGCCACTCCCCGCAGGGTTCTGGGCTACCCTGACGGCAACTACACCTATTAGGGGATTAATCTGGAGGCTGCCCCAGGAGTGCGGGTAACTGACACAGGCAGCGGAGAAGGGCAAGAGGACCAGCAAACAGGAAAGTATGTTGTTCTCCCAGCTGACACATGCACTACCTGCCTACAGCTACCTCTATCACCATGATGAGGCAGAAGAATTTGATCCAGTCCAGAATTACCCAAACAACCCCCGAGACAGGGCCTGGGGAGATAGATTAAACCAATCTTCCCAAAAAGGATTCAAAATAAAGGTCATAACCATGCTGATGAACCTGCAGAGAAATATGCAAGAGCTAAAGGAGCAAGTAGAGAGGGAGAATACAGAAATAAAACAATCTCTGGAAGGACTTAAGAGCAGACTGGATGAGGTGCAAGAGGCCATTAATGGAATAGAAATCAGAGAACAGGAATACAGAGAAGCTGAGGCAGAGAGAGATAAAAGGATCTCCAGGAATGAAAGAATATTAAGATAACAGTGTGACCAATTCAAAAGTAACAATATTTGCATTATAGGAGTACCAGAAGAAGAGAGAGAAAAAGGGATAGAAAGTGTCTCTGAAGAAATAATTGCTGAAAACTTCCCCAAACTGGGGGAGGAAATAGTCTCTCAGACTTTGGAGGCCCACAGAACTCCGAACACAAGGGACCCAAGGAAGACAACACCAAGACATATAATAATTAAAATGGCAAAGATCAAAGACAAGGACAGAGTATTGAAGGCAGCCAGAGAAAAAAGGTCCACTACAAAGGAAAACCCATCAGGTTATCATCAGACTTCTCAACAGAAACCTTACAAGCCAGGAGAGAATGGCATGATATATTTAATGCAATGAAACAGAAGGGCCTTGAACCAAGGATACTGTATCCAGCACGATTATCATTTAAATACAAAGGAGGGATTAAACAATTCCCAGACAAGCAAAAGTTGAGGGAATTTGCCTCCCACAAACCACCTCTACAGGGTATTTTAGAGGGACTGCTCTAGATGGGAGCACTGCTAAGGCTAAACACATGTCACCAGAGAAAATAAAATCACAGTAAAAAAAGCAGACCAACCAAACACTAACTAAAGGCAAAAAATAAAATCAACTACCCATAAAAGCAGTCAAAGGAAACACAAAAGAGCACAGAATAAAACACCTAAAATATAAAGAATGGAGGAGGAGAAATAAGAAGGGAGAGAAATAAAGAATCATCAGACAGTGTTTATAATAGCTCAATAAGCGAGTTAAGTTAGACAGTAAGATAGTAAAGGAGGTAACCTTGAACCTTTGGTAAATACAAATCTAAAGCCTGCAATGGCAATAAGTACATATCTTTCAATAATCACCCTAAATGTAAATGAACTGAATGCACCAATCAAAAGACACAGAGTAACAGAACGGATAAAAAACCAAGACCCATCTATATGCTGCTTAAAAGAGACTCACCTCAAACCCAAAGACATGCACAGACTAAAAGTTTCAGGCAAGCAACAGGGAGAAAAAAGCAGGTGTTGCAATACTTGTATCAGACAAAATAGACTTCAAAACAAAGAAAGTAACAAGAGATAAAGAAGGACATTACAAACATACATGCACCCAATACAGGAGCACCAACATATGTGAAACAAATACTAACAGAATTAAAGGAGGAAATAGAATGCAATGCATTCATTTTAGGAGACTTCAACACATCACTCACTCCAAAGGACAGATCCACTGGACAGAAAATAAGTAAGGACACAGAGGCACTGAACAACACACTAGAACAGATGGACCTAACAGACATCTATAGAACTCTACATCCAAAAGCAACAGGATACACATTCTTCTCAAGTGCACACGGAACACTTTCCAAAATAGACCACATACTAGGCCACAAAAAGAGCCTCAGTAAATTCCAAAAGATTGAAATGCTACCAACCAACTTTTCAGACCACAAAAGTATAAAATTAGAAATAAATTGTACAAAGAAAGCAAAAAGGCTCACAAACACATGGAGGCTTAACAACATACTCCCAAATAATCAATGGATCAACGACCAAATTAAAATAGAGATCAAGCAATATATGGAAACAAATGACAACAACAACACAAAGCCCCAACTTCTCTGGGATGCAGCGAAGGCAGTCTTAAGAGAAAAGTATATAGTAATCCAGGCCTATTTAAAGAAGGAAGAACAATCCCAAATCAATAGTCTAAAGTCACAATTATCAAAATTGGAAAAAGAAGAACAAATGAGGCCTAAAGTCAGCAGAAGGAGGGACATAATAAAGATCAGAGAAGAAATAAATAAAATTGAGAAGAATAAAACAATAGAAAAAAATCAATGAAAGTAAGAGCTGATTCTTTGAGAAAATAAACAAAATAGATAAGCCTCTAGCCAGACTTATTAAGAGAAAAGGAGAATTAACACACATCAACAGAATCAGAAATGAGAAAGGAAAAATCACTACAGACCCCACAGAAATACAAAGAATTATTAGAGAATACTATGAAAACCTATCAAGATGGAAAACCTAGAAGAAATGGACAACTTCCTAGAAAAATACAACCTTCCAACACTGACCAAGGAAGAAACACAAAATCTAAACAGACCAATTACCAGCAAAGAAATTGAAGCGGTAATCAAAAAACTACCCAAGAGCAAAACCCCTGGGTCAGATGGATTTACCTTGGAATTTTATCAGACATACAGAGAAGACATAATACCCATTCTCTTTAAAGTTTTCCAAAAAATAGAAGAGGAGGGAATACTCCCAAACTCATTCTATGAAGCCAACATCACCCTAATACCAAAACCAGGCAAAGACCCCACCAAAAAAGAAAATTACAGACCAATATCCCTGATGAAAAATAGATGCAAAAAATACTCAACAAAATATTAGCAAACCGAATTCAAAGATACATCAAGAGGATCACACCATGATCAAGGGGGATTCATCCTAGGGATTCAAGGATGGTACAACATTCAAAAATCCATCAACATCATCCACCACATCATCCAAAAGGAAAGACACCACATGATCATTTCCATAGATGTTGAAAAAGCATTCAACAAAATTCAACATCCATTCATGAGAAAAACTCTCAACAAATTGGGTATAGAGGGCAAGTACCTCAACATAATAAAGGCCATATATGACAAACCCACAGCCAACATCATACTGAACAGTGAGAAGCTGAAAGGTTTTCCTCTAAGACTGGGAACAAGACAGGGATGCCCACTCTCCCCACTGTTATTCAACATAGTACTGGAGGTCCTAGCCACGGCAATTAGACAAAACAAAGAAATACAAGGAATCCAGATTGGTAAAGAAGTTAAACTGTCACTATTTGCAGATGACATGATATTATACATAAAAAACCTTAAAGACTCCATTCCAAAACTACTAGAACTAATATCTGAATTCAGCAAAGTTGCAGGATACAAAATTAATACACAGAAATCTGTGGCTTTCCTATACACTAATGATGAACTAGCAGAAAGAGAAATCAGGAAAACAATTTCATTCACAATTGCATCAAAAAGAATAAAATACGTAGGAACAAACCTAACCAAGGAAGTGAAAGACCTAAATCCTGAAAACTACAAGACACTCTTAAGAGAAATTAAAGAGGACACTAACAAATGGAAACTCATTCCATGCTCTTGGCTAGGAAGAATTAATATTGTCTAAATGGCCATCCTGCCTAAAGCAATCTACAGATTCAATGCAATGCCTATCAAAATACCAACAACACTCTTCAACGAACTAGAACAAACAGTTTTAAAATTCATATGGAAGCACAAAAGACCCCAAATAGCCAAAGCAATCCTGAGAAGGAAGAATAAAGCAGGGGGCATCTCGCTTCCCAACTTCAAGCTCTACTACAAAGCCACAGTAATCAAGACAATTTGGTACTGGCACAAGAACAGAGTCACAGACCAGTGGAACAGAGAGTCCAGATATTAACCCAAACATATACAGTCAATTAATATATGATAAAGGAGCCATGGACATACAATGGGGAAATGACAGCCTCTTCAACAGCTGGTGTTGGCAAAACTGGACAGGTACATGTAAGAGAATGAAACTGGATCACTGTCTAACCCCATACACAAAAGAAAATTCGAAATGGATCAAAGACCTGAATGTAAGTCATGAAACCATAAAACTCTTAGAAAAAAACATAGGCAAAAATCTCTTGGACAAAAACATGAGCGACTTCTTCACAAACATATCTCCCTGGGCAAGGGAAACAAAAGCAAAAACGAACAAGTGGGACTATATCAAGCTGAAAAGCTTCTGTACAGCAAAGGACACCACCAATAGACCAAAAAGGCATCCTACAGTATGGGAGAATATATTCATAAATGACAGATCCGATAAAAGGTTCACATCCAAAATATATAGAGCTCACACACCTCAACGATCAAAAAGCAAATAATCCAATTAAAAAAATGGGCACAGGAGTGGAACAGACAGTTCTCCAAACAAGAAATTCAGATGGCCAACAGACACATGAAAAAATGCTCCACATCGCTAGTCATCAGAAAAATGCAAATTAAAACCACAATGAGATATTACCTCACACCAGTCAGGATAGACAACATAGAAAAGACTAGAACAACAAATGCTGGTGAGGATGTGCAGAAAGTGGAACCCTCCTACACTGCTGGTGGGAATGTAAACTAGTTCAACCATTGTGGAAAGCACTATGGAGGTTCCTCAAAAAACTAAAAATAGAAATACCATTTGACCTGGGAATTCCACTCCTAGGAATTTACCCAAAGAAAACAACTTCTCAGATTCAAAAAGACATATGCAACCCTAAGTTTATTGCAGCACTATTTACAGTAGCCAAGATATGGAAGCAGCCTAAGTGTCCATCAGTAGATGAATGGATAAAGAAGATGTGGTACATATACACAGTGGAATACTATTCAGCCATAAGAAACAAATCCTACCATTTGCAACAACATGGATGGAGCTAGAGGGTATTATGCCCAGTGAAATAAGCCAGGCGGAGAGAAACAAGTACCAAATGATTTCACTCATATGTGGAGTATAAGAACAAAGAAAAAACTGAAGGAACAAAACAGCAGCAGAATCACAGAACTCAAGAATAGACTAAGTTACCAAAGGGAAAGGGATTGGGGAGGATGGGTGGGAAGGGAAGGATAAACGGGTCGGCGGGGAAAAGAAATGAGGCATTATGATTAGCATGTATAATGTGGGGCGGGCACGGGGAGGGCTGTGCAACACAGAGAAGATAAGTAGTGATTCTACAGCATCTTACTATGCTGATGGACAGTGACTGTAATGGGGTTGGTGGGGGGGAGTTGGTGATGGGGGGAGTCTAGTAAACATAATGTTCGTCATGTAATTGTAGATTAATGATACCAAATATACATATATATATATATATTTGACTGATTAAAAAAAAATCCTTAACTTGATCAAAAACAAAAACAAAGCAAAATAAAAATCAACTGTCTACCAGAATACAAGAAGAAGCAGTGAAACACTAGAAGCATTCCCACTAAAATTGGAACCACGAAGATTTTGGCTGGAGGATATATTCAAAATTATAGTTACTAGAATCATGTCCATTGCAGTTAAGGTAAGAAAAAAAAATGGCAACATACATATTGGGCAGTATGGGGCAAAACTCCATTTAAAGAGTATATGATTGTCTATCTAGAAAATCTAAGAAATCAACTAAAAAACCCTTGGACTTTAAGAAGAGTTCTGTAAGTTGGTATAAAGTCAAATAGATAAATTCATATTTTCCTATACCATACTTTCCTATATACCAGAATGGACAATTAGAAAGTACAATTTAAAAAGATCCATCCCATTCTCAATAGCAACTTAAACCATATGTAAAGATAAACATTACAAATGTACAAAAATTATAATAATAAGCCTATACAACTATAATGAAGGACCTGTTAGAAAAATTGAATACGTGGAAGCCTCATTGGAAAGTTAGAACTGGAATTCTCTCCAAAATTAATCTAAAAGTGTAGTGCAATCAAAATAAAAACACCTAACACACTCCTTTATGGACCCTAACAAGGTAATTTAAAAATTCACCTGGAAGAGAAATGCTCAAGAACACCTGGGGATTCTGGAAAATGTACAGGGTTTACTTATGGATCCAGATTAACTTTAAAAAAGCTCCATACCTGGACTTATGAATTGCTGCTTAGCACTATGTTCTCTTTACTCTAGGGAACACTGTAAGAAAGTCATAAGAAATCTGATTTATATTTATCACAGGATTGTTACTATGAATATTATTTTTAACATTATCTCTATGAAAATCCATTATCTTCAGAGAATTTTGTCAGGAAAACTTTACTCATCTGGGGAATTGTTTTGCTTTCTCCTCACAGACAGTATCAATACTTTAACTGGCTTGCTATCCAATTTCTATAACTGCCAGAAAGAGTGGGTACACATATGCAGCTCAAATTTATTCCAACTATGTGCAGACTCTATGACCTGGATACTAACTTAACAATTTTCTAAATCTCCCTTTGGGCTGAATCTATTCAATCTACATTTTCCCCGACAGTACATTTTCTTTTTATATGGGTTTTTGAGATTTCAATGATTGAATAAGTGGATGCCTTACCTGGAAGCTGATCATTTTCTGCAGTTCTTGCACAGAGATCTATGAAACTAGAATTAGAGAAAAGAATGGAAATATATGAAAAGCCAGGACTGCAATGTAGAACCCAGCTCTATCAGAACAGAAGCACCCATACTGCAGCTTCATAAAATGCCACCTAGTGAGCAAATGCTGTTTCTAGCAAGCCACAAAAGACCATATTTTATAAGCATCAATCTCTACTTGTGGTTCTATTATGAATATATGATACTTAGATATGTTTGTTATACATTTCTAGTGATCTAACAGCGAGTTGTTAACCTTTAAACCAGTGACTTTTTTTTCTCTCCCAGAAATTTTTCCTAAGGAAATAATGAATGAGTTAAAAGACTAACTATGCTGCGACTTCTCTTTGGGGGCCGCCATTTTCTCTTTCAGATAATAAAATTTCTTGCATGGGCCCATGTCTCCTGAGTCGTCCTGAAGAATCTGAGCTGCTCTGGAAACCCTCACTGACCGATCCTCCTCCACCAGCTCACCGCCCATTTCCCCGGTCGCTCGTCTTCTCGCCCAACAGCGGCCTTCAATTTGTTACTCTTCCAGGGCTATTAAGGCCTTCTCACGAAGAATAACGAAACCAGCTAGATGACATCACGAGTCATCTCAGGATGCCCGCCCTTCCCCAACTCACAGCAATAGCCTCGCTAACCCCAGAATCTGTGCCCCCCTCTAGCAGGAAGTAGCTAGAGAATGAGATTCTACGCCCAGCTCCCCAGAGGCCCAATTAAGAAAAAGATGGGAATGAAGGCAAATTCTGGTGCGCTAAGACCGCTACTCCTTAAGATCCAATCACCACCGACCAGATGGTCGCCCACCCCTTAAGATCCTCACCAATGACCAGATGGTCGCCCTCCCCTAGATCCAATCACCAACGCAGAACACACCCTACCCCTACTCCTTCAAAATGTACTTCCTCGAGCTGCTGCTGCTCCCTGTCTTTGGGGGCAATCATTTTCTCTTTCAGATAATAAAATCTCTTGCGTGGGAAAAAAAAAAAGCCTGGTCTCTTAAGTTCAGTATCCCTGGGTGTTACTCCTTCTTATGATTCTCTGGACTCTGCTCTTAAATTGAGATAAGAGATCTCAAATTAGATTCGACTTTCTTGAGAAAGCTGGATCCAAGGACCCCGGAACAATCTCCCTCCACCCCCCAAAACTGGAACCTGCAATTTATACTCTAAATCTGTTACTTCTCTCTGGGAACTCATCTCCTAGGAGCCCAGTAGGCTTTTAAATTCCAACAAGCACTGCTGTGACCCCAGGAAGGCTAAAATGTGCAAGAGGAAGTCACGGTTTTACAGTCTTCACTGGAAGATCTGCAGATTCACCAAGAGTACCTTTAAGAAAAGATAAACAGAAATTTGCTCAGCATTCATTGCTCAAATATTTCAAAAGGAGAATAAGTCTATCTTTTGCTGGGTGCTACTTTGCAACAAAGAATGAAATTTGGAGAAAAGTAATCTGGGTTTGAATCTCAGTCCTCCCACTTACTAGGCTGTGTGAGTCTAGGTACCTAATCACATCCCTCAGCTTCCGTTAATCCATATGTAGTTACTTCAGATGATTGTTATGAGAATACCCTAAGACTGCAAGCAGTTTCTCTAGAACGCTTGCTTCCTATACCCCTTTAAATGGTTTGATATTTCCCTTGGTAGACTCTGGTAGGGCCAATAGTGCTCTTGCAACCATGAAAGGTACAGTTTGATGCACAAACTCCTACAGTGACCTTTTACCTACCAGAGCAGGAATGCGAACTGAGCCTGCCCCAGCTCCACCTGGGATCTGGGAACCCACTGAATGGCAGTCGGACTCTTTTATCTTGCTTTCTCTGAACTACTCCAAAATTGGACAGGACCCACACACCCGAACACAGAGTCACCTCACGTCGGGTTAAGTTTTATCTTCGGTTGGGTGAGCCAATAAACCGGTCCCTATCTTTCTCCTCACCCTTCCCTCACAACCGCCAAATTCCGCAGTCATACCTGCCAGCCTTTCACAGCCAAGCTCGCAGCTTCGGCTCCCTAAACCCGAGATCAAGTTACAGAGTTCCACAGACTCGGAGAGAAACCCCCCGGTCTTACTCCAAGCCGTGCTGCTTCAACGATTACAGAATATCAACTACGACCCAACGCCCGTGTGCGGAAGTAACTGCCCATCCAGAGTTCCCAGGCTCCTCCGCGGTACAGACTATCCATCTGGAGACTACATTTCCCATAAGGCCTGTGACGCTCGCTTCCGGAAAGCGTGGGATGCTCTCGGTGGAGATTCTTGGGTTGGAACCTCTGGAGTTTACCCCGAGACAAAAGGGAGGTGTGTATGTCATTTTCGTTTAAAAGGTATACATCAGAATTTTTTAAGTACTGGAAAAATCTAAATAAGCAGTATGCTAATATCTAATTTACCCTTAGTTCAGTTTCTTCTAGCAATGCGCTAGCTTAGGGAGATGAAGAGGTCCCAAAAAAGAAAAGGGATTGAAAAGTAGGAGAGTTTAGACCTTAAAAATCAAGGGAAGAAATGTTTCCAGAAGCAGAGAGTGATCAATTGTGTGCGTAAATGTAGTTGATAGGTCAAGTAGGATGAGAACTATGAATTGGCCATTGGGTTTAGCAACGCGGAGGTTGTGGAACGTTTTGACATAGTGGTGGGGGTTTGAAAAAGTCTGATAGGAGTTTATTAAGAATGGGAGGAGAGCAAGTGGAGAAAGCAAGTACAGATAATACTCTTAAGCACTTTTGCTCTTTTAAGATGAGTAGAAAAATAAAGCTCTCGTTGCTTATGGATTTGGGGTCCAGAATGTTTAAGAAAGAAGAAATTACAGTATGTATCCTAATTAAAATGAAATGGTGGAAGGGGGAATTGACAATATCGGAGAGAAGAGTGTTGGTGAGGAAGAATTTTTCTCCACACTTCGAAGTTCTTCTAGCTGGGCTGAGAATCAAATTGACATAAAACAGATTAATAGGAGAAAAAAAGCACCAAAACTTAATTTCAAACATATGGGGAATCCATAGATTCCAAAGACAATCAAGGGACAATGAGGTATATGTGTCATCCTGAACTAAGGAGAAGGAGGTAGGGGGGTCTGAGACTTCAAGGGAAAAGGAAGACAATTCACAGGAATATGAAAGAGTAAATATTTGGTAAATAAATACCTGATGGGTCACACAGAAACACTGGGGCACAGAGAGGAATTTTAACAGATTTAGCCACATCTCTGTCTTCCACACCTATTTCACATTATAATGTGATTATCTCTGATGATAACTGTCTTCGTGGAGCAGTTCCTCCATATAAATTCTTTCATGCAGTCAAGGGTGTGGGAGATGTCAAAGTTTCTTTCTGAGTCTTTTGGGGCTTGTTTTCAGCTCTGAAATAATCTGCATGTCACAGTGGCACATCTTAGGGAGGCCTGCCCTTAGCCTCTACACAGGACAACTCCAGGCAAGAAGTTCTTGAGGAGAGAAGGGATGGATTCCTGTACACATTCAGAAGGACCCATTCTAAGTACAAGTACAGACAATTCACCCATTGACATAAAGGGGAGGCAGTTTATAGGCATAAATGCCAGATAGGCAGACAGATTTGGTAGGGGGAGAATGAAGATGTCTTCTGAGTGCTTCTATTTTCTCAGTGAAGTAGGAAGCTGAAAGTGAAGAAGGCATTGGAAATTTGAGGAGACAAAAAGATAAATATCTTATTTCATTGATTCTAATACTCTAATATTTCAATATCTGTGAAGATTGCTCTTACAGATAATGGCATCCCATAGTTTAACTGACAGCATTTTCTTTCCTTTTTAGTAGTTAGTAAAATAATGATGTATCTTATAATCAAGGGTATCTGAGATTCTGTTCGTTATTTAGGAATGTGGGACAGTGAACAGATTAAGGAAATGTAGCACTATTGTCTGCAGCAGTAAGAGCCCACTTGATATAGTAGCCTTTGACTTTACTAGCATCTTCAATGTCATAAAGACATATTTCTGTATTTCATCTTAAAAATATTCTTGACCTGTAGCCCTCTTGAGCAATTGGTCCATTTCATAACTTTCCTTAATAGAAAATGTTCTCTAAAGAGTTGTTTCTTGTTGCTGCCTACATTTCTCACCTCCAATTATCTTCTTAATCCACTCTAATTGGCTTCTTGACCCTAATTTCTCTCCTGAAATTGCTCTTGTCATTACCAATGAAATTTCAGTTGAAAATTTAAATGGTCACTCTGTCCTCATTATATTTGACCTCAACAGCACTCAACAAAATTAGAATACTTCCTTACTTTGGTTTCTAGAACACCTCACAGAAGCTAGTTTTCCCACCTTACTAAGACTACTTCTCTATTTCCTTTAGTGAATACTCTTCCTCTATTCCATCTCCAAATGTTGAAATACTCTAGCGCTTGACTTTGGGCCTTTCTAAGTTCTTCTCTAAATTATCTCATTCAGTGCCATGGCTTTAAATACAATTTATGTGATGATGACTGACAAATCTGTATCTCCAGCCCTCACTTCTCCCCTGAACTTCAGACTCTTAATTCCTACCTGAAATCTCCTCTTGGGTATCTAAAAGCCACCTCCAACCACACATGCCCAAATCAAACTCAAATTTCTACTCCCCATACCCAATCTAGCACTTCTAGTTCAATAAATGCATCATCATCCACCTGGTTACTAAAGTAAAAATTTAGGAGTCATCATTGATTTCTCTTGTTCCTTTCCCTTCTCTCTCTCATATTTGTTCTATAGTTCATAGTATATTTGTTCCATAAGGGCATATTTTTTGTTTTTGCAATATTGTGATTTATAAGAAATATATAATTGCTCTTCATCCCCATGCTCAGAGCTCCCAAAACCTCTTGGTATTTTCTAAGTGATGAAAATTACAATGGTGTCTTTTGTTATATTAATGAGGTAACTTTGGGACTGCACCTAAGACTAGGAGCTGGTTGCCAAGGGAACCAACCACATAATTAGAGGGTTGATACTTTCAGTCCCATCCCAGACCTCTGGGGAGGGGAGAGAGGCTGGACTTCGATTCAATCACCAATGGCCAATGATTTAATAATGCCTATGTGGTGAAGCCTTCATAAAAACCACAAAGTATAACCACCTCTTCCCCCACCAAAAAAAAAGCTTCTGGGTTGTGAACATGTCTTGTAGGACTGTAGGGCAGCCTTGTCAGATACACAGGGATCTGACACTATCACCAGTTCAGAAAATTGCCGGTGGTGGGGAAAAAAACTACACATTGGAATTGGTGTGAGTAGAATCTTAGTTTTGTTCACGACAGTATTTACAGAGCCTGGCACATAATAGGTGCTAAGTAAGTATTTGTGAGTACTGAATAAACATGAAACTGTTTATAGTTTCATCTCCATTATTGCACCATACAGCTTGTCTGACTCAGGGTCTTGAATCTAGATCAATTTGGGGAGAACTGACTTCTAAATATTGAGTTTTTCAATCCATGAGCATGTTGTACCTTCTCATCTATTTAGGTCTGCTTTAATTTCTCTCAGCAATGTTTTCTAGTTTTTAGTGCACAACTCTTGCATATTCTTTTTGGTCAGATTTGACCCTAAGTATTTCATATTTTTAATATTACAAATTGTATTTTAAAGTTTCCATTTCTAATTATTTACTGTGACTATGTAAAAATACTATTTATTTTGGAATAGTGATTTAGTAGCTTTTTAAAGGTTTCCACAGGATTTTCTACATAGACAATCATGTTATCTGAAAATAAAGTTTTATTTCTTCTTTTTCATCCTGGATGCCTTTTATCAATTTCCTTGATTTAGTGTACTGGCTTTAAGCACCACTACAATGATGACTAGAAAATAGTGACAGAGGACATAATTGCCTTCTTCCTGAACACAGGAGAAAACATTATCCTTCATCATTAAGTATGATGTTAGTTGTTGGTTTCTCATAGATGCCATTCATGAGGTTGAAGAAGTTCCCTTTTAATTTTCCAAGAGTTTTTATGAAAATTGGATGGTGTATTTTGTCAAAATCTTTTTTTTTATATCTACTGAGATTATCAGATAGTTTATTAATACTGAATTACATTAACTGATATTTTCAACTGTTAAACAAATATTGCATTCCTGGAATAAACTTCATTTGGTCATGGTGTACTGTCCTTTTTATGTATTGTTGGGATTCTATCTGCTAAAATTTTGTTTAAGATTTTTGCATGTATATTCATGGGGTACTGGTCTATACCTTTCTTTTCATGTAATATCTGGTCTGGGTATCAGAGTAATGCTGGCACAAAGAGTAATGAAGTTTTCCTCTTGCATTTTCTGAAAGTCTGTGGAGACTGGTGTTATTTCTTCCTCAACTATTTGGTAGAATTCAGCAGTAAAGTCATCTGGAGCTCGAGTTTTCTTTGTGGGAAGGTTTTAGACTATAAAGTCAATCTCTTTATTAGATATAGGGGTATTTGGGTTATAAATTTCTTCTTGAGAGAGCTTTGGTAGCTTACATCTTTCAAAGAATTTGTCTGTTTAAATTGTCAAATGTATTGGCATAAAGTTATTAATATTTCCTTATTATCCTTTTAATATCTTTAGTAATTGTAGTGATACCACTTTCCTCATTTCTGATACTGGTCATCACATGTCTTCTCTCCTTTTTTTCCTGATCAGTCTGGCTAGAACTTCTTCAATTCTATTAGACCTCAAATAACTAGCTTTTGGTTTCGTCAGTTTTCCTCTATTGTTTATCTGTTTCTATTTCATTGATTTCAGCTCTGATGTTATTCCATTTTTCTGCTTCCTTTGGGTTTCATTTTTTCTTGCCTTAGTTTAAGGTCAGTAATTTGAGATATTTCTTCTTTTCCACTATAGGCATTTAGTGTGATCAATTTCCCTTTAAGTACTGCTGCATCCGACACATTTTCCTATATTGTATTTTTATTTTCAGTCAAAGGTAAATAATTTCTCATTTTCCTTATGATTTCTTCATTGACTCACAGGATACTTAAGTGTGTTACTTAGCTCCCACATATCTTTTAATTATTCAGATGTTATCAAATTTTGTCATCAGAAAGCATATTTGATATGACCTGCATCTGTATTAGTTTATTTAGACTTGTTTTATGCCCCAGAAAAATAGTTTATCTTGGCAAATATTCTGTGTGCAATTGGGGAAAAAAAGTATACTCTGCTTTTGTTGGGTGGAGTGTTGTTTAAGTGTTAATTGGGTCAAACAGTTGATAGTGTTGTTCACCTGTTCTATATTCTAGGTTTGTCCTCTATCATTTATATGAGAGGGGTATTGAAATCTCACAGTGTAATTCTGGAATTGTCTTCTATTTCTCCTCGCATTTTTATCAGTTTTTGCCTCATGTATTTTGATGTTATTAGACGCATAAACATTTAGGGTTATAATAACCTCCTGATAAACTGACCCTTTTAAAAATTTTCTAGGTGCCCCTTTTTATCCCTGGCATAATATTAGTTAGGGTTAAATCCAGAGGTAGAAACTGCCAAGTATTTTTAACAGAGAAAATTTCATGTAAAGAATTGTTAAAAGGGAGGTGAAGGGAAAGTTAGTGAGAATGTTTGACATCTTGATCTGGGTGGTTATGAGTATATAAACATCAAAATTCATTGAGCTATACACTAAGATTTGTGCATTTATTATACGTTCCTCAATAAAAACTAAATTTGTTAAGCTACAAAAAAGTAAAATAATTATTAACAGGTGATTGATATAAGTGTGAATTGGCTAAGAGGGGGGTGAAAAGTGCTCTAAAAAATATGATGGACTACATCAGGCTAAAAAGCTTCTATACAGCAAAGGACACCATCAGCAGAACAAAAAAGCATCCTACAGTATGGGAGAATATATTTGTAAATGACATATCCAACAAGGGGTTAACATCCAAAATATATAAAGAACTCACATGCCTCAAAACCCAAAAAGCAAATAAACTGATTAACAAATGGGCAGAGGATATGAACAGACAATTCTCCAAAGAAGAAATTCAGATGGCCAACAGGCACATGAAAAGATGCTCCACATTGCTAATTATCAGGGAAATGCAAATTAAAACCACAATGAGATATTACCTCACAACCAGTCAGGATGGACAACATAGAAAAGACTAGGAACAAAAAATGCTGGTGAGGATGCGGAGAAAGGGGAACCCTCCTACACTGCTGGTGGGAATGTAAACTAGTTCAATCATTGTGGAAAGCCATATGGAGGTTCCTCAAAAAAACTAAAAATAGAAATACCATTTGACCTGGGAATTCCACTCCTAGGAATTTACCCAAAGAAAACAACTTCTCAGATTCAAAAAGTCATACGCACCCCTATGTTTATCTCAGCACTATTTACAATAGCCAAGATATGGAAGCAGCCTAAGTGTCCATCAGTAGATGAATGGATAAAGAAGATGTGGTACATATACACAGTGGAATATTGTTCAGCCATAAGAAAACAAATCCTACCATTTGCAACAACATGGATGGAGCCAGAGGGTATTATGCTCAGTGAAGTAAGTTAGGCAAAGACAAATACCAAATAATTTTCCCTCATTTGTGGAATATAACAACGAAGCAAAGCTGAAGGAACAAAATAGAAGTAGACTCACAGACTCCAAGAAGGGACTAGTGGTTACCAAAGGGAAGGGCGGGTGGGGAGGGAGGGAGAAGGGGATTGTGGGGTATCATGATTGGTGCACACAGTGTGTGGGGGGTCATGGGGAAGACAGTGTAGCTCAGAGAGGACAAATAGGAACTCTGTGGCATCTTACTACACTGATGGACAATGACTGCAAAGGGGGATGAGGGGACTCGATAATAAGGGTGAATGTAATAACCACATTGTTTTTCTTGTGAAACCTTCTTAAGTGTATATCAATGATATCTTAATTTAAAAAAATGGAAAAAAGATACAGCTGAGCTGGAGAGGGTACTCCAAAAAGGAACAAAATTGGAGGGGGAGAATCCTCCCTAAAGCCAGGAATTAAAGTGAAGGTAGTTTGAAACCCAATGACTGATCAAGTTCCTTGGGTTATCACAGGCCACAGCTGGTGCATAATTGACAATCTAAGGCATCAAGTAAGGTATCACCTACTAAATGCTGATGAATTTTTCTAGGAAATTTTTCACAAGGTTTCCACTGACTTGCTAGAAAGCCAGCTGAAGCATGCACTGGACTCACAAGAAAGCCTCCAGGAAGCCCCTTGAGGTCAAGGTAGTTGTTGACTCATTAGAAAGCTCTACTAAAAAATTCACTTCCTAGCTGGGAAGTGAATTGGGGCACGTGGGGACCTCACCAGCTCCTCTTGGGAGTGCTGCTAAACTCACAGGATGAAGCCATTCACAGGGTGGTGCTGCTTGCCTCTTACGCTTGAGATAGGGAGTGTGTGAAAAGTTTATGAGGACCTAACACCAGATGCTTTTGGCAACTACAGGAAGGGGTTGGACAGGGGGAAGCTAGGGAGGTGCCAATCAGTGGTGGTAGCCAGGTCACTACCAAAAAGACATGCACACTGCAAGAGCCCAGACACACAACTGGAAATAGGAAAGAAAACTCCTGTATTTGGACTCTCCAGAGAAACAGAATAGGAGATATATGTATGTATATATACATACAGGCATACCCTGGGGATATTGTGGGTTGTGTTCCAGACCACCACAGTAAAGGAAATATCCCAATAAAGCAAGTCAAATGAATTTTTTGGTTTTCCATTGCATAAAAAATTGTGATTACATTGTAGTCTAAAGTGTGCAATAGCATTATATCTAAAAAAGTGCACACCTTAATTTACAAATACTGCTAAAAAATGATGTCACCTAAGTATTTTGAGAATTACCAAAATGTGACAGAGACATGAGTTGAGCAAATGATGGGAAAATGGCACTGATAGACTTGCCTGATGCAGTTGCCACAAACCTCCAATTTATAAAAAACAGTATCTGCAAAGGACAATAAAGTGAAGCACAATAAACCAAGGTATTCGTGTGTGTGTGTGTGTGTGTGTGTGTGTGTGTGACAGAGAGTAAAGAGAGAGAATTTACCATAGAAATCATTTCAAGTGGTAATGGAGGGTAAGAAATCCCCCAATCTGCTGTCTGCAAGATGGAGAACTAGGAAAGCCAGTGTGCATAATGCAGTCCAAGTCTGAATGCCCAAGAACCAAGGGAGCCAGCACTGTAATGCCCGGTCTGAGCCAAAGGCCTGAAAGCTAGAGTGGCATGGGTGTGCTAGTAAGTCCTGGAGTACCAGGAGAGTAGATGAATGTCCCATTACAAGGAGACCAAGAAATTGCACTTCCTTCACCTTTTTTGTTCTATTCAGGCCCTGATGGACCAGATAATGCCTATCCACATTGGTGAAAGCAGATCTTCCTTAGTCAGCAGCACTCTGCTTCAAATGCATCTCTCTTCTGGAAACACTCACAGAAATAATGTTTTTCCAGCTATCTGGGCACCCATTAGCCCAGTCGAGTTGACACTGAAAATTAACCATTATATCTTCCTCCTCCAGTATCTCCAACATCCTCTGCTAAGTCTCTTTTGAGTAGTGTTACCAAAGTATATCTTTTTCAATTCTTTTAGTTTCAACCTATTACTGTCTTTATAGTTAAAGTGAGTTTTTTACAAGTATATATAATATATATATATATTGGTCTTGCTTTTTTATACAACCTCACAATTACTGCCTTTTTCCTCAAAACAGTATTCTTAATGTAATGATTGATATGACTGGTTTAAATCTACCATCTTGATAAATCATTTTTAGTTTAACTATTTGTTAAACTATCTGTCAATCTACCATCTTGTTTTTTATTTCTCCCATCTGTTTTTTTATTCTTTTTCCCCCACCTTTCTTTGGAATAAACATTATTAAATGCCTTTCAAAATGATTTTATTTTAATATCCTTTGTTGGCTTATTATATATTTTGTCTCTTTAGTGGTTGCTTTAGGGTTTCTAATATACATCTTTAGCTTATTAAGACTACCTTTCATGGTATATTATACCACTTCACTTAACAGTAGAGAACTCTACAACATACCAAGCTATATGGAATTATGTCTCAGTTTTTAAGAAAAAGAAAAGAACTTTACAACAATAAACTTTTATTTCTCCCTTTTTGGTTTATGTGCTATTATTGTCACAGTTCTACATCTTATAAATCTCACAAAATATTCTATTATTATTATTACCTTAAACAAGTTATCTCTTACATTTAAATAATTATAGTGTTTATATTTGCTCGTGTAGTTACCATTTCCTGTAGTTTTCTTTCCTTTGTTCATAATCCAGATTTCTATCTGGTATCATTTTCCTTCTGCTTGAAGGACGTCATATAACATTACTTTCAACTTCTTTATGTCAGTAAGTCTTTATTTCATTGTAATTTTTGGAAAATATTTTCACAGTATTAAAAAGTCTAGGTTTTATTTAAAGATAGTAAAGATATTGCTCTACCACTTTTCCTGGCTTCTATCATTTCCAACAAGCAATCTGTTGTCTTTTTTTTTTCACCCTCCACATCCAATGTATTTCCCCTCTCTGGCTGCTTTTTAGATTTTCTCTTTATCATTGGGGTTTTAAGTAATTTGATTATGATGTGCCTTTGTGTAATTTCCTCCATGTTTCTTGGGCATGGAGGTAATTGATCTTCTTGGATCTGCAGATAGATAGTTTTCATAAAATTTGGAAAAAATTTAATATTATTTCTTCAAAAACTTCTGTCCTCCCTCTCTCTCCTTTGTGGACTATAAATACACACAAAATAGACATTGCTTAATGTTTTCCCATAACTAACTCAAGTGCTGGGGTTTTTTCCTTTACAGTATTTTTTCTGTGTTTCATTTTGGATGCTTTCTATTGCTATGTTTCAAGTTCACTACTATTTTCTTCTACAATGTCAAACCTGTCATTAATTTAATACAGTGTATTTTTCATCTCTAGAAGTTCAATTTTGGTATTTTTGAAAAGTATCTTAAGCCAACTATTACCAAGGTCTGTTAAAACATGAATCCATGTCTTTTTGCTCTATACTTCTGAAAGTTATGACTTTAAGTTTCTAAGGCTAGTATGTCTGAAATGAAACAAAAGGACTGTTAAGAAGAGGTCTATAAGACAATGATCTTGATCACTAAATATAACATTGTCCTAATTTCTTTCCTTCCTTCCTCCCTCCCTCCCCCTTCTCTTCTTTTTGTGTGTGTGTGTGTGTGTGTGTGTGTCTGGTTTTAATCAGTAATGCTGGTCTTGTAAAATGAGTTTAGAAGTTTTCCTTCCTCTTAATTTTTGCAATAATTTGAGAAGGATAGGTACTAATTCATCTTTAAATGTTGGGGAAATTCACCTGTGAAGCTCTCTGGTCCTGTTTTCTGGGAGTTTTTAAATTACTGATTCAATTTCATTACTTATAGCCAGTCTATTCAGATTTTCTATTTATTTGTGATTCAGTCTTGGGAAGTTTTGTGTTTATCCATTTCTTCTAGGTTTCAAATTTGTTGACATATTTGTTTATAGTAGTCTCTTATGATCCTTTATGTAACATCAGCTGTAACTTCTATTTTGGATTTCATTTGGTCCCTCTCTTTCTTGATGAATCTGTCTAGAGTGTTATCAATTTTATCTTTTCAAAGAACCAGCTTTTAGTGCCATTGATCTTTTCTATTTTTTAAGTGTTTATTTCACTTATTTCTTCTCTGATCTTTACTATTTCCTTCTTCACTTATTAACTTTGGGCTTTGTTCTTTTTCAGGTTCCTTTAATGTGTAAAATTGGATTGTAAAAGTTATTTAGATTGTAAGGTTAGATGTAAAGTTAAATTCAGAATTTTGTTTCTTGAGGTAGGCCTATCATCTTATAAACTTCTTTCTTAGAACTTTTTGCTGCATCCCATAGATTTTGGAATTTGGTGTTTCCATTTTCATTTATCTCAAGTATTTTCTGATTTCCTCTTTCTTTCTTGACCCATTGGTTGTTTAGTAGCATGTTCATTATCTACCATGCTGTCCATACATTCTCTGCTTGAAAAACTGCCCCAAATCTCTCAACTCAACCAATTCATTATTTAGGTCTCAGCAGTCTTCACTTCTACAAGAATGCTTTCCTGACCTCAAAAGTCCAGTGAAGTATTCCCTTTGCGAATCTCTATTAATTTGTAACACTCTACACTAACACTTTTTTTTTTTTGGTATCATTAATCTACAATTACTTGAAAAACATTATGTTTACTAGGCTCCCCCCTTCACCAAGTCCCCCCCACAAACCCCTTCACAGTCACTGTCCATCAGCGTAGTAAGATGCTGTAAAATCACTACTTGTCTTCTCTGTGTTGCACAGCCCTCCCCGTGCCCCACCCCCCAACTACACTAACACTTATTATATGGTTTTATCATTGCTTGTTTAGTTGTCTGTATTCTGTGGCAGACTATATTAAGTATGAAGGCCAGAAGTGCATTTCTCTTGGCTGGGTCCTCTCAAAGCTGATTTCCTCTTTGTGCCACAGGATGCCCTGAATTATTGCTTCCAAAATCTTATGGCCTTGAAGATCTGCCTCCTGCAGGCCTCCAGTGGATGTGCAAGTTATCAAATTCTGGAAGTTGACCCTCGTAATGATTTTTGCCCCAGAATATGCAAGGCAGAAAAAGAGCTGTCCAGATTGATCTAGCAGATGACATCACATTTTTAAAACTATCTGCCTTAACCTGGAAGTGTCATTTTGGTGTCATGATGGAGTTGCAGGGACCAATTAAGGACTGGACATGTTCATCTCTTCCTCTTTCCCCCAAGAGTGTAACAAAACAAAAAGTGCCAGCTCTGTTTCTGAAAATTTCAACCTTGCAGAGATTGCAAGTTGTCAATATCCATTTGCCCTTATTTGCATTGAGATTCCTGTCCACTATGTTTACATTTTCCTTAAAATGTTTTCATTTTATAAAAGGTATCCTACTGTATGTAACCTTTTGGGAGTTATTTTTTCACTTAATATTGTGCTGCTAAGATTCATCCATATTGTTGCATGTCATTGTAACTTATTTGTTTTGGCTGCTATACATCATCCACTCTTCTGATGATGGGCACCTGGATATTTTTTTGGTTTAAGTTTTGCTATTGTGAAAATGCTAAAGAGTATATTGTTCATATTTCTTGTTGTACATGTATCAAGAGTTTCTCTTAGCATATACCTAGAAGTGGTATTGCTGGATTGTACAGTGTGTGAAGTTACATATTACTTCATGTATTCTTATTTAATATTTTCATTTTTTTACTCCTGTTCTACTTCATTTTCCCTTAATCCTTTAAGCATACTTATTAAACTTAAATTATTGGTCTATTCATTCTGCTAATTGTGCTTCAGAAATATCTGCATGTATGTACTTAAAGGCTTGGGAATAACAAATATTTATAGTGGTCATCTAATGAAGGAGTGAGAGTATGAAACTAGACCTGGAGAGCATTTCACTTTATTTTATCATATAAAATGTAGAAAGCCTTAATTAACAAAAAATAGGTAGAAGACTTAACAGAAACCAAAGAATTTTCTTAGGGAAGTACTAACTGCTGAAGACTGCTCCAGCCATGATGAGCATCTGTCTTCTTAGTAATCCATGGTAAAGCTCCAGGGACAACACAATCCCAGATCTCTCCATGAAAGCCAAGATCAGTGACTGGCCCTTTTACTCTGCTGAGCATACCAGGAGCAGGAGGATCAAAGTTCCTGGAGGAACAACTTTTGTTCATTTAGTTTTTTTGGCTTGGGGTTTTAGGTTGGAGCTGGGAACCCCATCACCCTTCTTCCACTCACAGATATCTGCATAGTTGCATGTCCAGCATTTCCAAGCTTCCTCTATATCAACTCCTTGAGGATGTCGGTGGCCCATCCAGTAGGCCATATAGTGTTGCACTTTGCCTCTCACCTCCTTCTCTTCAAAGGCCACAATCTCTGTACCCAGCACAGTGGCACTCTCTTGGTGGATATACTCAATCTTCAGGATATCAATAACTGGGAGGTCAGACAGTGTTAGAGCTAAGAAGACCAGCTCCATGAGGTCACCCAAGGACTTCACAGAGAGGCCTCCCTGCTGGGCATGCCTCAGCACTGAAGGTCCCAGTGGTTTTTCAGGACACAATTTTGCATGGTGGATTAGGCTGGCAGTTGTCACTTTCCCTTGTACCATGGCATCAAAGATATATTTATACAGGCTGACTTGAAAACAGTCTTTTTTTTTCTGAGCTTCCAGAGGGAGCACAGGGCGCCTGCGTGTCTTGAGTTCAGCAAGTTCCAGTTCCCCCTTGGTTGTATAGTGCAGCTCATCAATCACTCCAACAAGAAGCACACCCTCTACTTCTCCAAATACCGGAAACTCTCTGATGAGCCCTTCTGCCTGCAGGGTAGGAATCATTGATAAAATGTTGAGAAACTTAACTGCCCAAGCATCTTCTTTAGTGGTGATGGGAACAGTCACAAGATCATGAACTTCTAGTTCTCTAGCTAGGTGGATGCTGGAACCAGTGTCCAAAACAGCTGCCTTCTCAGGTGCCAAAAAACCAGAAAACTCCTTCCCATATATCATTTGCTGTTCACACCAGTCCTGAGTAGACAGGTCAGTGACATACAAATATTTAAGGTGGAATCGCTCCATAGGTGATGAGACATCCAATCCTCTTTTCCACTTTGGTAAGCTTCTAAGCTTGCCATCCTTCCCGGGGAGTTGCGAAGAGGAGCCAGGCTTACTGAGTGAAGCACTTGACTCTTGGTTATCTTCTGGGTCCAGAGACTCTAGAATCTCTGAGTCACTCAAGTCTGAGAACCCTGAGGCCTCTGCTGATGCCATCTCTTCTTTCCCAGGCTCTGCCATGTAACAGCTGTGGATTGGGCAAAGGCCCTGTACATCATGTTAAAGAAACACATTATCCAAATAAAATACTTCTCAAAAGCACTTTCAAATACTAATGAGGTAAAAAGAATCATATGACTAATTATTTATTTACATTTTTGAAAGAAGTCTAGTTACTAAAAACCAATTAGTAACGCTACAGAGTTGTATAGTGCAAGTACAACTTACAATAACAAGGTTCCTTGAATTCACCCATACCTGAACACTTGGCAAAACTTTTTAAGCACATACTTTTATTCCTGAATTGGCACTAACTTATTTTGTGTTATTTCAAGCAAATCACTTTCCTTGGCATCAATTTCTTCATTTAAAAGGAGATTTGAGATTTGCCTTTTCTGCTTCAAAATTCTACTGACTTAGGACATTATTTCAAGTGAATATAGATCTTTATAAATGTCATAGCAATGTTTGACTGCTTACCATCAGCCATTTCTACAATTCCTTTGCTACAAAGTCCTTAACTAGGAACATAAATTTCAATTACAAACAGTTTCTTGAGAAAAATCAGGTCTATAATGACTGTTTTTAAATGCAGTTTCAGGAACATAGTATGGCAAAGTCAAAGACTATAGAGAAATACAAATAAATCTCATACAGGAGATAACAGAATGACATAATAAGAGAGGATGTTCATAGCAACATGTAGTAATCAATTGCTTTCTAAACTTGAGATATATTAAGGAAAGCACAAGAAAAAAAATGCTCTTGGTGGGTTTATTTTATCCTTACTGACTTTATAAATTATCCTGCAAACATTATAGAAAGTAATGTTTCCTGCTGTTTATTTTCTCCCTCCATGAGAAACTAGCTTCTTATGGAAAATATCTCTCAATAAACACTTAAAAAATATTATTGTCTTTGCACTAATAGTAGTGAATATTCATTGTGTATAACTGTGTGCTAGACACTGAGCCAAGTGCTTCATATCCAGTCTCACCATTCTACCATGGGTCAGGTATTCTTTTTTAAAACTTTTTACTATGAAAAACTTCAGACAGTGGAGGAGCCAAGATGGCAGCATGAGTAGGACAGTGGAAATCTCCTCCCCAAAACGTATATATTTTTGAAAATACAACAAATACAACTATTCCTAAAAGAGAGACAAGATACAGGACAACAGCCAGGCTACATCTACACCTGTGAGAACCCAGTGCCTCATGAAGGGGGTAAGATACAAGCCGCAGCCCGGCGGGACCCGAGCACCCCTCACCCCAGCTCCCGGCGGGAGGAGAGGAGTCGGAGCGGGGAGGGAGTGGGAGCCCAGGACTGCTAAATAGCCAGCCCTAGCCATCCACACCGGAGCGCAGACACACAGTGCATGCGTGGTGTGCTGGATACTAGGGAAACCGAACAGTACAACCTGCGAGTGGGTCCCTGCAGCCGGCGCCCCTGGGAAAAAAGAAAAGTGAGTGCTTTTTGAAAGTCTTAAAGGGACAGGGGCCTCACAGCTGGACGGAAGCATCCCGGTGCACTCAGACCAGCAGCTGGGAATCCCAGGGAACTCCGGGCGCCATAACCCCTGGCAGCAGTGCAACTTGGAGGCCCCTCACAGTGATAAACAGCCTCCCGCCCGTTCCCCCTCCGGCACGGCCCCACCATAGCGAAGCAGCAGCCTGAAAGCGGCCACACCCACAGCAGCTGCGCGGAGCTTACTCCACAGCGGCCAGGCAAGAATCAGAGACCCCGTCTGCATGCAACTGCTCAGCACAAGCCGCGAGGGGCCGCCATTCTCCCAGAAAAGGAAGGCCAGGAGCAAGTGGAAAGGGACTTGGTTCTCCCAGCTGACACACGTGCCAACTGCCTACGACTACCTCTATCGCCATGAAAAAGCAGAAGAATTTGATACAGACCAGACTAAACCAGACATCCTCCCCTGAGAAGGAATCTGGGGAGATAGATTTAACCAATCTTCCTGAAAAAGAATTCAAAATAAAGGTCATAATGATGCTGATGGACTTGCAGAGAAATATGCAAGAGCTAAGGAGGGTAGAATACAGAAATAAAACAATCTCTGGAAGGACTTAAAAGCAGAATGGACGAGATGCAAGAGGCCACTGATGGAATAGAAATCAGAGAACAGGAAAGCAGAGAAGTGGATGCAGAGAGAGATAAAAGGATCTCCAGGAATGAAAGAATATTCAGAGAACTGTGTGACCATCGAAATGGAATAACATCCGCATTATAGGGATACCGGAAGAAGAAGAAGAGAGAAAAAGGGATAGAAAGTGTCTTGAAGAAATAACTGCTGAAAACTTCCCCAAACTGGGGAAGGAAATAGCCTCTCAGACCACGGAAGCACACAAAACTCCCAACACAAGGGACTCAAGGAGGACAACACCAAGACACATAATAATTAAAATGGCAAAGATCAAAGACAAGGACAGAGTATTAAAGGCAGCCAGAGAGAGAAAAAAGGTCACCTACAAAGGAAAACCCATCAGCTTATCATCAGACTTCTTAACAGAAACCTTACAGGCCAGAAGAGAATGGCATGACATATTTAATGCAATGAAACAGAAGGGCCTTGTACCAAGGATACTGTATCCAGCACGATTATCATCTAAATATGAAGGAGGGATTAAACAATTCCCAAACAAGCAAAAGTTGAGGGTATTTGCCTCCCACAAACCACCTCTACAGGGTATTTTAGAGGGACTGCTCTAGATAGGAACACTCCTAAGGCTAAATGGATGTCACCAGAGAAAATAAAATCATAGCAAAAAAAGCAGACAAACCAAATACTAACTAAAGGCAAAAAATAAAATCAACTACCCACAAAAGCAGTCAAAGGAAACACAAAAGAGCACACACACACACACACACAAAACACTTAACATACAAAGAATGGAGGAGGAGGAATAAGAAGGGAAAGAAATTAAGTATCATCAGACTGTGTTTATAATAGCTCAATAAGTGAGTTAAGTTAGACAGTAAGATAGTAAAGAAGCTAACCTTGAACTTTGGTAACCACAAACCTAAAGCCTGCAATGGCAATAAGTACATATCTTTCAATAATCACCCTAAATGTAAATAGACTGAATGCACCAATCAAAAGACACAGAGTAATAGAATGGATTAAAAAACCAGACCCATCTATATGCTGCTTACAAGAGACTCACCTCAAACCCAGAGAAATGCAGAGACTAAAAGTCAAGGGATGGAAAAAGATATTTCATGCAAACAACAGGAAGAAAAAAGCAGGTGTTGCTGTACTAGTATCAGACAAAATAGACTTCAAAACAAAGAAAGAAACAAGAGATAAAGAAGGACATTACATAATGATAAAGGGCTCAGTCCAACAAGAGGATATAACCATTCTAAATATATATGCACCCAATACAGGAGCACCAACATACGTGAAACAAATACTAACAGAATTAAAGGAGGAAATAGAATGCAATGCATTCATTTTGGGAGACTTCAACACACCACTCACTCCAAAGGACAGATCCACCAGACAGAAAATAAGTAAGGACACAGAGGCACTGAACAACACACTAGAGCAGATGAATCTAATAGACATCTATTGAACTCTACACCCAAAAGCAACAGGATACACATTCTTCTCAAGTGCACATGGAACATTTTCCAGAATACACCACATACTAGGACACAAAAAGAGCCTCAGTAAATTCAAAAAGACTGAAATTCTACCAACCAACTTATCAGACTACAAAGGTATAAAACTAGAAATAAATTGTACAAAGAAAGCAAAAAGGTTCACAAACACATGGAGACTTAACAACATACTCCTAAATAATCAATGCATCAACGACCAAATCAAAATTGAGATCAAGCAATATATGAAAACAAATGACAACAACAACAAAAAGCCCCAACCTCTGTGGGATGCAGCAAAAGCAGTTTTAAGAGGAAAGTATACAGCAATCCAGGCCTATTTAAAGAAGGAAGAACAATCCCAAATGAATAGTCTAAAGACACAATTATCGAAATTGGAAAAAGAAGAACAAATGAGGCCTAAAGTCAGCAGAAGGAGGGATATAATAAAGATCATAGAATAAATAAAATTGAGAAGAATAAAACAATAGAAAAAATAAATGAAACCAAGAGCTACTTCTCTGAGAAAATAAACAAAATAGATAAGCCCCTAGCCAGACTTATAAAAAGAAAAAGAAAATCTACACACATCAACAGAATCAGAAATGAGAAAGGAAAAATCACGATGGACCCCACAGAAATACAAAGAATTATTAGAGAATACTACAAAAACCTATATGCTAACAAGCTGGAAAACCTAGAAGAAATGGACAACTTCCTAGAAAAATACAACCTTCCAAGACTGACCAAGGAAGAAACAGAAAATCTAAACAGACCAATTACCAGCAACGACATTGAAGTGGTAATCAGAAAACTACCCAAGAGTAAAACTCCCTGGCCAGAAGGATTTACTGTGGAGTTTTATCGGACATACAGAGAAGATATAATACCCATTCTCCTTACAATTTTCCAAAAAATAGAAGAAGAGGAAATGCTTCCAGACTCATTCTGTGAAGCCAGCATCACCCTAATACCAAAACCAGTCAAAGACCCCACCAAAAACAAAAATTACAGACCAATATCCCTGATGAACATAGATGAAAAATACTCAACAAAATATTAGCAAACCAAATTCAAAAGTACATCAAGAAGATCATACACCATGATCAAGTGGGATTCATTTCAGGGTTGCAAGGATGGTACAACATTCGAAAATACATCAACATCATCTACCACATAAACAAAAAGGACAAAAATCACATGATCATCTCCATAGATGCTGAAAAGGAATTCAACAAAATTCAACATCCATTCATGAGAAAAACTCTCAGCAAAATGGATATAGAGGGCAAATACCTCAACATAATAAAGGCCTTATATGAAAAAACCACAGCCAACATCATACTGAACAGCGAGAAGCTGAAAGCATTTCCCCTAAGATCGGGAACAATACAGGGATGCCAACTCTCCCCACTGTTATTCAACATAGTACTGGAGGTCCTAGCCACGGCAATTAGACAAAACAAAGAAATACAAGGAATCCAGATCGGTAAAGAAGAAGTTAAACTGTCACTATTTGCAGATGACATGATATTGTACATAAAAAACCCTAAAGACTCCACTCCAAAACTACTAGAACTAATATTGGAATACAGCAAAGATGCAGGATACAAAATTAATCCACAGAAATCTGAGGCTTTCCTATACACTAACAATGAACTAATAGAAAGAGAAACCAGGAAAACAACAATTCCATTCACAATTAAATCAAAAAGAATAAAATACCTAGGAATAAACCTAACCAAGGAAGTGAAAGACCTATACCCTGAAAACTACAAGACACTCTTAAGAGAAATTAAAGAGGACACTAACAAATGGTAACTCATCCCATACACTTGGCTAGGAAGAATTAATATTGTAAAAATAGCAATCCTGCCCAAAGCAATCTACAGATTTAATGCAATCCCTATCAAATTACCAACAGCATTCTTCAACGAACTGGAACAAATAGTTCTAAAATTCATATGGAACCACCAAAGACCCCAAATAGCCAAAGCAATCCTGAGAAGGAAGAATAAAGTGGGAGGGATCTCGCTCCTCAACTTTAAGGTCTACTACAAGCCACAGTAATCAAGACAATTTGGTAGTGGCACAAGAACAGAGTCACAGACCAGTGGAACAGAATAGAGACTCCAGATATTAACCCAAACATTTATGGTCAGTTAATATATGATAAAGGAGCCATGGACATACAATGGGGAAATGACAGCCTCTTCAACAGCTGGTGTTGGCAAAACTGGACAGGTACATGTAAGAGAATGAAACTGGATCATTGTCTAATCCCATACACAAAAGTAAATTAGAAATGGATCAAAGACCTGAATGTAAGTCATGAAACCATTAAACTCTTAGAAAAAAACATAGGTAAAAATCTCCTGGACATAAACATGAGTGACTTCTTCATGGACATATCTCCCTGGGCAAGGAAAACAAAAGCAAAAATGAACAAGTGGGACTATATGAAGCTGAAAAGCTTCTGTACAGCAAAGGACACCATCAATAGAACAAAAAGGTATCCTACAGTATGGGAGAATATATTCATAAATGACAGATCCGATAAATGGTTGACATCCAAAATATATGGAGAGCTCACGCACCTCAACAAACAAAAAGCAAACAATCCAATTAAAAAATGAGCAGAGGAGCTGAACAGACACTTCTCCAAAGAAGAAATTCAGATGGCTAACAGACACATGAAAAGATGCTCCACATCGCTTGTCATCAGAGAAATGCAAATTAAAACCACAATGAGATATCACCTCACACCAGAAAGGATCACCACCATCCAAAAGACAAACAGCAACAAATGTTGGCGAGGATGTGGAGAAAGGGGAACCCTCCTACACTGCTGGTGGGAATGTAAGCTAGTTCAACCATTGTGGAAAGCAGTATGGAGGTTCCTCAAAAAACTAAAAATAGAAATACCATTTGATGCAGGAATCCCACTTCTAGGAATTTACCCTAAGAATGCAGAAGCCCAATTTGAAAAAGACAGATGCACTCCTATGTTTATCGCAGCACTATTTACAATAGCCAAGAAATGGAAGCAACCTAAGTGTCCATCAGTAGATGAATGGATAAAGATGTGGCACATATACACAATGGAATATTATTCAGCCATAAGAAAAAAACAAATCCTACCATTTGCAACAACACTGATGGAGCTAAAGGGTATTATGCTCAGTGAAATAAGCCAGGCGGAGAAAGACAGGTACCAAATGATTTCACTCATATGTGGAATATAAGAACAAGGGAAAAACTGAAGGAGCAAAACAGCGGTAGAATCACAAAATCCAAGAAGGGACTAACAGTTACCAAAGGGAAAGGGACTGGGGAGAATGGGTGGGAAGGGAGGGAGAAGGGGTGGGGAAAAGAAAGGGGGCCTTAAGAGTAGCATGTATAATGCGGGGGGAGGGGGTCATAGGGAGGGCTGTGCAACCCAGAGAAGACAATTAGTGATTTTACAGCATCTTACTACGCTGATGGACAGTGACTAATAGGGTATGTGGGGGGGACTTGGTGAAGGGCAGAGTCTAGTAAACATAATATTCCTCATGTAACTGTAGATTAATGATACCAAAAAAAAACAAAAAGAAAACTTCAGACAGAGAAATAGAAAGAACAGAACAATTAACACCATATACACACCATCCAGAAAACAGTTGTTGACATGTTTCTGTATTTGCTTTTCTCATGTGCACAGTGTTTGTGGAGGCTGAATTATTTTAAGGTAAACTACACATCATTAACACTTCCAGTATCAATGCTTCAGCATACACTTCCAAATGAGGACATTCTCCTACATTAACTACAATACTATTATCATATCTAACAAAATTAGCAATTCCCTAATACTCTGGAATGTATCATATTTCCCCAAATGCTCTAAAAATGTCTTGGATAGCTTTAAGGCAGGAAACAGAGACCACACATTATGTTTGATTGTTTTCTCCCCCAAGTATTTCTAACCTTAAGAAGCTGGACAAATTACCTTGTGAAGATACTCTTTTTAAGCCTTCCTTTTAATCTCACATATCTAACCCTGCACAGGGAGAAACAAAACAAAACAAGGTATGACCAGCCCACCAGTATTTGACTTTGGGTGCCAGAAAAATAATGTGACAAAAAATTAAACTGATTGAGGTAACTATGAGCCATGTTTCCTCCTTGTTATTCTAATAAGGAATGAATAAGGTGAATACACCAACTCCTGCCTTAAAACTGAAGAACTAATGCCTTGGAAATGGTATTATTAGTCATGGTTGCAGTTAACTAATTTTTAAATAGTCTAAACGTCCCTAATGAAGAAAACACAGATAGCTGGAAGAAAAAGTTATCTGCAATGAACAAAAGAAATACAATGCTAAGACTTTTGATTATAGCCTTAAAGTTACTCAATTATAGGATACTTCAATAGTAATAAAACACAGAAGATGCACATTTGCTCAAGTGACTTAAAACTATAAATGTGCCTTAGAAGATGATAGTTCCAAAATGAATAATGCTATTTGGACTATCAGGTCCCTGACTGTTGGAGAATATCTTTACACCTGCTGCCACCAAGAAACTAAAGCTAATAGCAATTAACATGTGTATTTTGGGTCCCTCCCCACCCCCAGGGGAAGGGCACTAGATCCAAATCCGCTAACCTTGAAAATATTTTATTTCAAATACCTATACCTGGGCTGTTCAATATGTAGCCACCAGTCACATATGGCTACTTAAATTTAAATTTAAACTAAATTTAAAACGATTTCTCAGTTGCATCAGGCACACTTCAAATGTGGCTAGTGGGTACGACTTCATAAGGCACAACTAACAGGACATTCTCCTGATCACAGAAAGTTCTAGTGGACAGTATGGATTTAGACTATTTCATGTGTATGTATTAACTCCCCAAAGAGAGAGTAAGCTCCTGAACCATATGGACTTTCTACTTGTTTTACATACAATACTGACAACAGGGTAGCCCTGAACATGTAAGTAAACTGTTTTGTAAGAAGACACAAAAGGTGGGGCATTCTCTATGGAATTATTCATCTAAAAGAAGAAAACAGTACACTGGGGGATGGACAATTTAGACTCAGATGTGTTGCCTGGGCTTTCCTATGCAGAAAAAAATCCATGATGCAGTGCACTATGTCCCAAAACGCAGTTTGTATCTTTTTGACATAAGATCATTTTACATGTATATGGCTCAACATTTTTAGATATACCTTACAATAAATATAAAGCTATTACTGCAGGCATCAAATACATAATTTCATAGTGTTTCTTAGGACAAATTTGATTTTTAAACAAATGTAATTTAAAAGATCAAAATATGAGAACAATACAGGCAGTACATAGATACGGCAAGTCATCAGGTAGTGAATGAAATGTTTGGAAAACACTAGCATAGTGTCAAGAGTCTAGGGATCCTAAAGATCTGAATTCTGAAACTGAACTGTGCCAGTAGTATTTCCCAGTATGCTACCTGCCTTATGAGTACTCTTGGGCAAGTTTTTAGTTTTCCTGAAGCTACTGACACATCTTTAAAATTAGAGTACTCCTTCCAGCTGAAGTCAGCTACCCAAAGGACTGAATGATAAAACATAGTATGCATATTAGCATTCACCAAACGTGGATCTCCTTCCCCTTCCCAAGAAGAAATGAAATAGTGTATCTTCCCTCTAACAAATGGAACTGAACTTTGAGAGAAAACTGCTACTCACCTGGGGCTTGGTTGCCTTTCCTTCTCACTAGGAAGGGCAAATGCTGAAATGACAAGGCTCAGGGAGGAGAAAGGAGCTCTGAAAGACCAGGTCTGCACTGAAGAATCTTGATACGCAACTCTGGGCCTTGCTGTGGTATAAAGGGGACTTCTGGTCCTTCCTTACCTGACCAGGCTCTCACATCGTGGCGTCTCCTCCTCTCTGATCCGCACTGCACAGACTGCTGCCCACTCCAGATCCTAGGCTGCCTTCCTCCTGGATCAAACTCTCCATGACTTCGTTTTCCCCATACCCTGAAGTGTAGTTATTTGACCCAATCCCTCCTTCCTGCAAATAAGAGGGTCAAAAATAACCAAGGTTCCCCAGGAGATCCGAAATCAGTTCCCTCTTCAACTTCAGCCCAAAAGCTTGGCAGAGACCTCTGATGAGAGGCTTTTCTCTTCTGATGCGTTTCTGCTGCCTGTGGAACGGCCACTACTTTCACCCTCACCATTCCGACTTGTTCCGTGCAGCCCGGACTTGTGGGCTGAGAGCATTTGCTTTCAGCAGGGGCCTTCCCACTGGCCCCAGGCCTCTGTCTCCCCGGAGTTGTATATGCCGTCAAATTTTTTGAGCACTTCCTACAATATTCCGCAGGGGCCGAGAACGAAGGCAAGGGGTCGCCAGACCCGGAAAGGCGCCCCGGCGCACTGCAGGGCTTTCGGAGGGCGGGAGATCCAGAACCCACAGAAGCCTGGCCTGCAGAGGCAGGGGAGGCACCCCGCTGCCCGGGAGCCTCTCTTACGTGAGGGGTCGGGTGGGGCACGCGTGGTCAGACCCTGGGCTACAAAATGCAGCCCCATAACCCCGCACCCCCATTAGCCGGCCTTCCCCTAACTTTGGATACTCCTCCGAACCTTGGGCTCCACTCGGTTCCGTGGCGGCCTCGAAACTGCTCCCGGACTCTTTCCGCAAAGAGCATAGGCAGTTTGAGCGCAGACCCTTTCGGACCCAGCTTCGCACAACTGCACTGGGAGACCAGACCCAGCAGGCCCAGCGGCTGTCCCAGGACCGCCCCCTTCCAGAAGCCTCAGCGGAGACTCTGAGTCCTCGCGAGGTTATGGTTCAGACGGGAATCTCTCTCTCCGCGGGGCGGAGGAGGGTCCACTTTGGGCGTGGCTTCCCTCTGCCAGCAGATTGAGTGTGCGGAGTAATTCGGCAAGGAACCGCGCTGTCAGCCGACCCATGCGCCCACTCCCGCGGGGTGACCCGGCTACTTCCAAGCCGGTGTCCGAGGAAGATCTGGGCATATCCCTTTCCCTGGTGCACCTGCCTACCTCTACCTGTTGAGTGCTGCGTCTTGGCTTTGCCCCTCTTGGATTCCGTATCCCGCTGTTAGCACCTCGCGTCAGCTTTCCCAGCTGGAAACAACCACGGCCTCATTTTAAAAAGATGCTTGCATTCGTCTTATTTGTGGATTTCGTTTTTCTATTTACTTACTCTTTAATTAACTTTTTTTTTTGTGTGTGTGTGGGGGGTGAATGCAACACAATTATATTCTGAAATATTAAAGATAAATATAAGGATTATTTAAAAGACATGTAATCATTAAAACAATAGAAGAGTGTCAAGCTCTTCCCAAATACTCCCTTGCCTCCTTCTTGAAAGCACTAATCTGACTTTTATGAATCACTTCCTTGCTTTTTTTTTTACAATTTTATTACATATTTGGAAACAATTTATGATAAAGGTGGGATCGCATAGCAACGAAGAAAATAGTCTTTTAAATGAAGGCCTTGTGACAATAGGGTATCCTTATTAAAAATATATGTGTAAAATAAGACCTCTATCTCACTTTATCACAAAAATAAATTCCAGGAAGATTAAAGTACTAAATGGGAAAGGATATAAACTGTAAAGCTTTTAGAATATAGGAAAATATCTTTTGGAGTTCAGAATAGGGAGATTTCTTAAAAATACAGAAATGTTTTCTAAAAAACTACAAAGGACATTTTGGGTCAATGGGGAAATTTAAACATGACTAGTATATTAGATAAGAGTAGAATCAATTGTAAATATCCTCAGTGTGATAATGATATTGTGGGTCTGTAGGAAAACAGCCTTGCCCTTGGAAATATGAAAGTTTGAGGAAAATCTTTCTAAGAAAGTGAAAGATGAGTAGTAGTCTTTGCTGGATTGAGGCTGGAAGTTTCTGCCTCCTCCCCAGTATGATCTGTAGCCAGGATGTAACTCCTAATGCCAGGAAAGCCCCTCCTCAACCTTTTCACATGTGGACCTACTTTCAAATGGAGTTTGCATGGGCAATTCTTCTGGGAGAAGTAATACAGAAGATTCAGAAACATGGAGTCTTTGGGAAAAAGAAATACCAAGAGAGCAGGACCATGCTCCCCAAAGCTGTCATTTTCAAGACTGTGGGAGTCAAATTTTAGAAAAGGATGCTCTTTCCACAAAAGGCTATCCTAAGAAGTCTGGGTATTTAAGGTCCATCATATACAAAAGTCATTGATTAAGTTCTTCCATCCTGAGGGATATCTATAACCATGGAATGGGCTGTTTTCTCCTTACTCCTTCAGAGAACAGGAATTATACCTCTAACATTGTACTGATTACAGTCCACCATGTAAGTGTTTATCTATAGAGCACTCTCTAGAGTTTCACTGTGCAACACAGTAGCCCCATGTAGCTCTTGAACACTTGAAATATGGCTGGTCCAAAATGGGATGTACTGTAACTATAAAATACATTTTGAAGACTTAGTGCGGAAATAAATAATAATGTAAAATAATACAAATAATTTTTATATTGATTACATGTTGAAATTATAATATTTTGGATATGTTAGGTTAAGTGAAATATAGTTTAAAATTAGTTTTATTTACTACTTTTTATTGTATTAATTTGGCTGCTAGAAAATTTTAAATTACATAAGCAGTCCACATTTGTGTTGTGACTCACATTATATTTCTCTTGGGCAGTGCTGCTTAGAGCATTAGAGCCTAAGGGCAGGGAATTTATCTTATTCAAGTCTGTGTTCATCACAGGTGCCAGAACAATTACTGACCTAACTTTTATACGCTCAAGAGAAGCTTGTTGACAATATTCTGTATTTGAGAATTTTCTCTTACACATATTAAGAGCAGCCTCTCTTCAGCCAAATACCATTATCTGGTCATTGAAGAGGGTATTGCTTTACCCAGAGAATTCCAGAGGAGGTAACCCTATGCAAGGAAGCTGGAAGAGGTGGGAATGAGCTAAGGATGTAAGACAGGGGTGTGCCTCTGCTATAAAGATGCAGCTTCAGATATATTACATTTGAACCCTGGAATCAATTAGGGTTTATTTATTTATATGAGATTGGAAACCTAGGAGGTCTAGCTTCAGATGAGGCTTGATCCAGTGGTCAAACAGTATGACAACAATTGAGTTTTCTGTCTCCATTTCTTGGATTTGTTTCCCTGTGTTTGCTTGTTTGCTAGGCAACCTCCCTCCTTTTCCACTGCCAGTAACTTCCAGGGCTACAGCCTTCCAGATTTGTGTCTAGTAGGAAAAATGGAAGTCCATTTCCCTGATACCTCAAAGATACATCGAGAAATTATCCTATGGCCCTGATTAGTCAACTGGTGTTGTATTCATGTCTCAGCCAGAGTATTCTAGAAAACAGAGCCCATGGAAAAGATTAGATGCCTTTTTGAAAAAAGGGTAAGAAAGAAATGTCAATTAAATCTCAATTTTTAAAAAAATAGGCAAAGGATTTGACTTTTTAAAAAAGAAGTGAAGCAAGCAACAACTTGAAGCAAATTGTAATGGTGCATTATTTCACTGGCTATTGTTCCATGTTGATCCATGATCTTTCCACACTGATTCCAGAGTAATTTTATAAAATTAAAATCCATGTCACTCTCTGGACAAAAATATTTTGAGACTTACCCTTTTACCTAGTAAGTTCAGCCGAGAATTCAAGTGTTCATCCAAGAAGGCATATGTTTTGTGTAGTATTCCCTGATAATGTGACACAAAGTAAATTTGGGAGGATGAGTAGGAGGAGCTAACCAAACAAATAAGTTAGGCAGAAGGAAGGAAAAATAGCACAAAGAGCAGAAACCATGATTTCATGCTTTAGATTCCATTAGCATGGAATAAAGGATCATTAAGGTCTTTATGGCTGGAGCAAATTATGCTTGAGGGGAAATTTGGGAGACACTGCCAAGAAATAGATAATGCTTTATACCAAGTTGTCCTATATTAAAAAGTCTGACCTTTATCTTCCAGTTATGAGAAGCCATTGAGGGATTTTAAGCAATAATGTGGTTTGATTAGATATCATTTAAAATGATCACTCTAGCAGCAGTGGGGAGAATAGAGATGATTCCAAATTTCATATAGAAAAACCAGTTTGGAATCTATTTAAGAAGTTAGGAAGTGGTAAGAATCTTATTAAAGAACTCTGAAAACTGAATGGAAAGGACTGACGAGATTCTGAATAGACTATATATAACTTGGTGATTAATGAGGGGAAGTTATTTAAATTGCAGAATTGGGTGGATGGCAGTACCATTCCTAGATCAAGGAATACAGATTTTATTGAAAAGATTGTGAGTTTTGAACATACTGATTTTGAGGTGACCATGTTATATCCAAGTGGAGATATTCAGTGGGACATTGACTATAACGCTCTGCAGCTCAGGAGAGATTCCTAAGATAATAGATGTAGATGTAAGAAGGGTTGGGATGTTAAGATCAATTAGACAAAATGTGTAGTTGAAGAGAATATGCCTAAGGGACACAGCCCTGTAGAACATTCATGTAATCATCAGAGACAGAAGTGACTGTGAGATAAACAGAATGAATAGGCACTGGTAATAGGCAAAGCCAGCACATAGGCTGTGAAGAATAACTTATAATGACCCCTTGAGGTGGTAGTATATCTAAGAACAGCTATGTTCAGCCACTAAGGACAGATGTTTCGAAAGCTAGGCTAACAAACTTGGGAGAAAAAATGTTCATAAATGTGACTCAAGTAAAAGGACATGAGTAATTAAAGGGGATTCCCCATTTAGTCATCTAAAAAGTGAGGAGTTTTAGTTATAATTAGAGGAGTTTTCATTAGAATCCCACTTCTGAAAATTTGATCCTATAAGCTGGCATTGAAGAATGGGTAGATGTGGAATTCTATGAATAACCCTTTCTTCTGCACCCCTGTCCCTCTGGCCTCCCATTCACAATTCCCATAGAGGCTGAGATCTCTGCCTACAATTGACTTGTTTAGAGGAGATTGAGCTAGCTGGGCCATAAGAGACTTTCCCAGGATTTGGAGATTGGAATTGAGAAAAACAAGAAAGCTTTCTCTGATGGAAACTGAATATATGTGAAATCTGGAGCTGATAGTAACTGTGATTTGCAACAAGATGGTTTAAAAAGAAAAAAAAAAGGGCCAGAATGAAGGACACAAGCACCTGGTGAGAGATGGAGATAAAACTACCTGGGTTTTCCAAAATGCTTTAATCCCAGTCCTCTATTTGACTGTTATTACAGCCCATGAATTATATGATACCCCAATACATCTCCAATAACATCCCCTTTGAGACCTAAATAGACTGTTGATTTATATGCAACCTAGATATTCCCAACTAACATACTGAGTTTAGTCAGAGCCCATATGTGAAGGCGAAACATCAGCTGGAGGTGAAGCTTTAAGGGAAGACTAGATATGAGGATCTTAAGTGCCAGGCTTTGATTTCTAACTGAAGAAGTGCCTGTGGAGATGGAGATGAAGTGAAATCCATCAACATGTCATGGAATCACTAATACTTTAATAAAACTTTACCAGATTGAAAAATGAACATGTACAAAATCACTGTGGTCCTGAACTTGGTGCTTACCTTTAACATAATAAGGAATGTTAACTAATTAATGTGCTCATTCATTATTAGGAAGTCCTGTCCTACCTCTTTTCTGTCTTCATGTCTTACCTATAACTCACTCACATAACCATCCTATAAAATACTATGTATGGTAGATGATCTATGGTAGATTCTGCCATCTAAAAACCAACCCAATTGTCAGTTTTCCTCAATTCCAAAGGAGTTGCAGCCAAGATTTTATTTGCTAAAGCATGTGGGTCGGTCTCTTCAAAGGTCAGTTCAAAGACTTTGGTGGGTATGACTTACATTTGGTAAGATGCAGATTCCTCTCTAGTTGCAGGGATGGAAAGTCCTGCTCTTTCTGGGGATGAAGCTCAGCTGATACTTCCAGGCTAAGTTATTGAGACAAGCTAATACTTCTTTGATGACTTATACAGTTGGTCCAGGAGATGCTTCAGCACCAGATGTATCTCCTACAATTCTACACCTTGCTGGTGGGAAAATAAATTGGTCCAACCTCTGTGGACATCATTGACTTAATAAGTTAAAGTATGCCCAAAAGAATAAGTAGGTACTTAACTGATGTGGAGTGACCTCCATAATATATGATTAAGTAATGAAAGTAATGTACAGATGTGTTTGTATAGGAGACTACCATTTATCCTTAAAAAGAAAAACTATGTACTTGTATTCTCTTGGATTTGAATAGAAAACTATCTGAAAGGGTGCACAAAAAATTAGTTATAAAGAAATGGTTGCCACTAGGTAGATTTTGGTGTTGGGAGATGGGAGAAGGAGGCTTTTCACATACACAACTGCCTGTGTGTTTGAATTTTATGGCATGTGAAAGTTTCCCCATTAAAAAAAATAAAACTTGAATTGAAAAATAAGGGTGGTGCTCATTCTATGAAGCCAGCACCACTTTAATACCAAAACCAGGCAAAGATACCACACAAAAAAAACTACAGACCAATATCCCTGATGAACATAGATATAAAAAAACTCAATAAAATATTAGCAAACTGAATTTAAAAATTCATCAAGAGGATCATACATCATAATCAAGTGGGATTCATCCCGGGGATGCAAGGATGGTACAACATTCAAAAATCCATCAATATCATCCACTACATCAATAAAAAGGACAAAAATCACATGATCATCTCCACAGATGCTGAACAAGCATTCAACAAAATTCAACATCCATTCACGATAAAAACTCTCAACAAAATGGGTATAGAGGGCAAGTACCTCAACATAATAAAGGCCATATATGACAAACCTACAGCCAACATCATACTTAACAGTGAAAAGCTGAAAGCTTTTCCTCTAAGATCGGGAACAAGACAAGGATGCCCACTCTCCCCACTTTTATTCAACATAGTACGTGAGGTCCTAGCCACAGCAATCAAACAACACAAAGAAATAAAAGGCATCTAGCCTGGTAAGGAAGAAGTTAAACTGCCACTGTTTGTAGATGACACGATATTGTACCTAAAAAATCCTAAAGAATCCACTCCAAAACTACTGGAACTAATATCTGAATTCAGTAAAGTTGCAGGATACAAAATTAATACACAGAAATCTGTTGCATTCCTACACACTAACGATGAACTAACAGAAACATAAATCAGGAAAACAATTCCATTCACAGTTGCATCAAAAAGAGTAAAATACCTAGGAACAAACCTAACCAAGGAAGTGAAAGAACTATACCCTGAAAACTACAAGACACTCTTGGGAGAAATGAAAGAGGACAATAATAAATGGAAATACATCCCATGCTCTTGGGTAGGAAGAATTAATATTGTCAAAATGGCCATCCTGCCTAAAGCAATCTACATATCCAATGCAATCAAATGAATTCAACTTAATTCAATGCAATGAAAATCTACCAAAATACCAACAGCATTCCTCAACAAACTGGAACAAATAGTTCTAAAATTCATATGGAACCACAAAAGACCCTGAATAGCCAAAGCAATCCTGAGAAGGAAGAATAAAGTTGGGGGATTACATTGCCCAACTTCAAGCTCTACTACAAAGCCTCAGTAATCAAGACAATTTAGTGCTGGCACAAGAACAAACCCACAGATCAATGGAACAGACTAGAGAGCCCAGACATAAACCCACACATACACTGCCAATTAATATATGATAAAGGAGCCACGGACATACAATGGGGGAAATGACAGCCTCTTTAACAGCTGATGTTGGCAAAACTGGACAGCTACATGTAAGAGAATGAAACTGGATCATTGTCTAACCCCATACACAAAAGTAAATTCAAAATGGATCAAAGACCTGAATGTAAGTCATGAAACCATAAAACTCTTAGAAAAAACATAGGCAAAAATCTCTTGACTATAAACCTGAGCAACTTTTCATGAACATATCTCCCTGGGCAAGGGAAACAAAAGCAAAAATGAACAACTGGGACTATATCAAACTAAAAAGCTTCTGTACAGCAAAGGATGCCATCAGCAGAACAAAAAGGCGTCCTATAGTATGGGAAAGTATATTCATAAATGACATATCTGATAAGGGGTTGACATCCAAAATATATAAAGAGCTCACATGCCTCAACAAACAAAAAGCAAATAATCCAATTAAAAAATGGTCAGAGGATCTGAACAGACACTTCTCCAAAGGAGAAATTCATATGGCCAACAGGTAATGAAAAGATGCGCCAGATCACTAATCATCAGAGAAATGCAAATTAAAATCACAATGAGATATCACCTCACACCAGTTAGGATGGCCAACATCCAAAAGACAAACAACAACAAATGTTGGTGAGGATGTGGAGAAAGGGGAACCCTCCTACACTGGTGGTGGGAATGTAACTTAGTTCAACCATTGTGGAAAGCAGTATGGAGGTTCCTCAAAAAACTAAAAATAGAAATACCATTTGACCGAGGAATTCCACTCTTAGGAATTTACCCTAAGAATGCAGGAGCCCAGTTTCAAAAAGACATATGCACCCCTATGTTTATTACAGCACTATTTACAATAGCCAAGAAATGGAAGCAACCTAAGTGTCCATCAGCAGATGAATGGATAAAGAAGATGTGGTACATATACACAATGGAATATTATTCAGCCATAAGAAGAAAACAAATCCTACCATTTGCAACAACATGGATGGAGATAAAGGGTATTATGCTCAGTGAAATAAGCCAGGTGGAGAAAGACAAGTACCAAAGGATTTCACTCATCTGTGGAGTATAACAACAAAGCAAAAACTGAAGGAACAAAACAGCAGCAGACTCACAGGACCCAAAAATGGACCAACAGTTACCAAAGAGAAAGGGACTGAGGAGGGATGGTGGGAAGGGAGGGATTAGGGGATTAAGGGGCCTTATGATTAGCACTCATAATATAGGGGGGCATGGGGAAGGATGTGTAGCACAGAGAAGACAAGTTGTGACTTTATAGCATCTTACTATGCTGATGGACAGTGACTATAATGGGGTATGTGGTGGGGACTTGATAATGGGGGCAATATAGTTACCACAATGTTGCTAATGTGAAACCTGGGCATAAGATTGTATATCAATGATGACTTAATAAAAATAAATAAAGTAGGGTGGTGATATTTTAAACAGTACTTCCCAAACACTCATCTGTAAATCAGTAAATACCATGAAGACTTATTTTTAAATCCACCATGAAATAAGAAAAATAATAGTTACATGTGTATTTTCCATAATGCTGAATTTGATTTGAAGGACTATCCTTTATTCTTGATTGAGTACTTTGTAGAGAGGTGTTAGTAGATAGCAGTTATCAATACAGTGTTTTTTACACAGTGGGCAAATTAAGAGTTGGCATCATATCAACTCCTGAAATTTAGAATCCTGAAATATAAAAGTATAGAATCACTGATTTAGACTTGGCTTTGTTCTCATGTTGAATAATGTTTTCATACATTATTTTGGAAAGCATTCCTTCTGTGTATCTCCTGGTGTCGACTAAGTGATGAATTATAGCTGAAAGCTTTTCCACATTCATTACATTCATATGGTTTTTCTCCAGTGTGATGTCTCTGATGTTTCTTAAAGGATGAATCATGCCTATAGGCTTTCCCACAGCGGTTGCATTCATATGCTTTCACTCCTGTATGAACAGTTTTATGGTTGCTAAGGTGTATCCTCTGCCTAAAGGCTTTCCCACATTCTTTACATTTGTAGGGTCTTTCCCCAGTATGGATTCTCTGATGATGCGTTAGATACGCTCTATGACTAAAGGTTTTACAACATGCGGTGCATGCATAGGGCTTCTCCCCAGTGTGAATTCTTATATGTTCACTAAGGTGTCTAATCTGTCGAAAGGTTTTCCCACATTCATTGCATGTAAAGGGTTTCTCTCCAGAATGAGTTCTCAGATGTTGGATCAAGCTAATGTTTTGGCTGAAAGCTTTCTGACATTTATCACATATGTAGGGTTTCTCCCCAGTGTGAGTTCTATGATGCTGATTAAGAGATGACCGATGTCTGAAGGCTTTGCCACATTCTTCACATTCAAAGGGTTTCTCACCAGTATGGATTCTCTGGTGTGTAGTAAGGGATGCACTTTGACTAAAAGCCCTTCCACATTCCTTACATCTGAAAGGTTTCTCACCAGTATGAATTCTCATGTGTTCAGTAAGGTGAATGGGTTGTTTAAACATTTTTTCACATATATTACATTCATAGGTTTTTGTTTTTATGTAACTTGGATGATTAACTGAATCTAATTTGTATTTGTTCCTCTTTCTAGGTGTGTTACATTTACGGTACCGCTGTCCTATGATACTATTTGAACTCACAAAATTTCCCCCAAATTTGTTAGTTTCTTGGCCTCTCTTCTTGTGGGTCAAGATGGCTTGTCTCACATCTCTTCCATGGGTTTCTTGGTGCCTTTCCAATTCATCATATTTGGAGACTTCTCTCATTGTGGGATAAATGACATCATCTCTTATGAACCTTCCCATCATAATGCCATGATATAACTGTTCTTGTAAAATGTCATTCTTTGCAGTTGACATATTAGTTTCTATTTTACTTTTCAAATCTGAAAGTAGAAAAAAATGCAAATAACTCATATTCATTGTTTTGAAAAATCAATCATTGTAGTGGGCATAGAATAGGGAGTTAGATAACAACACATATAAAGTACATGAGTACATTTAAATATGGCTATGCAGCCTGGAAAGGTAATGGGAAATTAAATTATGAATTAGTAAATAGAGTAAAAGTGTGAATTTATATAGAGAGCAAAATTTAAGTGCTTTAAGTCCAGCTCTTTCTAATAATAATCGATAATAAACTGTCAGCATTTATGCCTTAAAAATATGTCTTTTTAATTGACAACTACTTTTGCAAAACAATCTCAGAAGATAAAGGATGTCCCTTTCCCCTCCCCAGCAACAGCAGGAGAGACTATAATTAAAAAAATAAGACTTGAACACTAGTTCAAAAATAAGGTAAGAACATTCATAAGAACATTAAGCTGTCTTCTACTGAAACTTGTATTAATATTTATACATTGCTCTATTTCCTGTAGTTATTAATCTGTCCCTGGAAGTGATATTTATGCAAAAAGAGGCTTGTAAGAAACCCAGTCTTCTATGTTGCTACTAAGGCTGTGGTCTATGAAAATACCTTTAACCTTTAAAATTCTGACAGGTTTTCTTACTTGATAATTTGATGTACCCATTACTAATATTTCAGTGGACAGCTCTGTATTCCTGAAAGATGTAACTTCTTTTAGGACTTTTTGGTCACCAGAAATGGATCATTAGTACTTCCAAATTCCAAGTTCTGTGAATAAAGGTAATAGTAGAGTCTATGTTCTGCAGGCCCCTGATTCTGGTCTTGAACAGGGAAAGGGCGAGAGAAGAAGACACAGAAAGAGAGAAGAAGCCACCTATGTCCTGCTCTCCAATTCAGTATCTAGGCCTGAAGCAGGCCCAAGCTATGGGGGAAATTTTAACTTTGAATGAAGTTGGGAGTTTTAATTATTGCACTGAACTAAACATTTTACTAAGATCAAAGGGACTCTACCATTTATGAGACCTCTTTCAAGTTTCATCCAGAGTCAGGAAAAAAAACATTCATGGTAGCTTTTATTTTGTTATTTTCATTATTATAAGTTGAAAAAGAGAAAACCCAGAAAAATGTAAAAATTATTGGAAATAGCAGAGTGAAACAAGGTGGTTGGCTATAAGATCAATATATAAGCAGAAGAAATAATTTAAAAATGCATATCATTTACAAGAGCAACAAACTATAAGGTGTTCAATATGAATTTAACAAAATAGTTCAACATATATAATATCTTTAGGGGAAAAACCCTGAAACTTTACAGAGAAAACATTAGGAAGTATCAACAAATGGAGCAATATACCATGTTCCTGGATAACAGGCCTCAATATATAATATTAATTGCCCCCAAAATGGATCTGTAAATTCAATATCATTCCAATTAAAATACCGTGTGTGTGTGTGTGTGTGTGTACTTTGATGCTCACATTATATTATTTGTACAGAAAAGCAAGAAGCTAAGAAAAGCCAGGGCAATTTTGAAGAACAAGGTGGAAGAACCATCTCTATTAGATATTTAGGTCTCTCTATGCAGTACAGTAATTAAGACAGCTGGGCACTACAGACGGGATAGAACAAAAAGAGAAATGGAACAGAATAGAGAGACACCAGTAACAGACCCAAGCATATAAGGAAGCTTGACAGGTGACAGAGCGGCATGAACTATTAAATAGTTGGTCCCTGGAGTGATTATCCATGTGGAAGAAGTTAAACTAGACCCTCACTTCACACTACACATAAAAGAAATTCCAAGTGAATTAAACCTAAATATGAAAAGCAAAAATTTAAGGATATAGGATAACATATTTTTCCTTTAAATTCATAAGAAACAAAAATAAACAATAGTAGAACAATTGGCAAAGGATAGAAATAAGTCATTTATATAAGAGGAATCCTGGATGCATGTTCAATAAATATGAAAAATATGCTGTCACTAGTAATCAGGAAAATGAAAGAAACAAGGTACCATGTTCATACACTGAATTTTTTAAGTTTGACAATGCCAAGTGTTGACAAGATGCTGAGTTCTGAGAGTTCTTAAAACCTGAAGATGGGAGTACATGAAGAGCAATTTGGTAATACCTAGCAAAATGCAAGTGCATATATTCCGTTACCCAGCGATTTTGCTTCTACCAAATTATCTCAGAGAAACACTCGTTTATGTATACAAAAAGATATATACATGAAGATATACTGCAGTATCTTTGTAGCTCCCACCCCAATAGAACAGTAGAAATGTCTATTAATAGGATAAACTGTGGTTTATTGACTCAATGGAAATGAATGAACTAGAACAATATAGATGAACATCAATACTGTTGAATGAGCAAAGCAAGTGGAAGATGTTATATTTCACCTATTTAAAAAATAAGAACATGCAAAAATATATTATTTTCAACTTATAATAATCAAAGACACATGAGAATGCTAATATTTAAAGTCAGAAGAGTTTGTTTCAAAAGGTAGGAGAGGAACAGAAGAGCTTCAACTGTTTTATTTCTTAATCTCAGTGGGAGCCACAAAGCAATTTGTTACAACGTTCTCTGTGCCTTTCTGAACATCTGAAATATTTCATAATACAGCAAAGTTTAAGGAGATTGTTAAACACCACTAGATTTTGTGAGAAGGGATCAAATGGTAATTTCTCTTACAAGAGTTTTCATAAAGTAGCTGTTACAAAAAAGTTAAGATGTATGAATTAAAAAGAAAATGAAAATCAAAGGTGGGATTATAAAATGAAAATTGGTGAAAAGTGCAAATAGAATGCATGGGAGAAAAATCAAAGATTTGTAGAATGCAGTGAGAGTCCTGAAAAGAGATGTGTCTTCTGTGAGGTGAGGCCATGTACATCTGACTGCTTAGAAAAAAGATCTCTCCATTGGCAGATACTATGATACTGAAGAAAGAGGGAAAATCAAGTTTAACCTTAATGAAGACAGATTTCTCTTCCTCCCAACCCCAGAGAGACTTTTGCAAGGTCAGGTGAAGGAAAGAGGTTAGGGAGGGAGGGAGGGGTGAAATCAGATTTAGTGGATGCCCTGTCCAGTGGCCTCAGCTTTCCCCACAGCCTATGAAGAATGACACACTCTGGCCTATATATTAAAAGACACCATCTTCCTTGGACCTTGGTCTCACCTGAACTGGGATATCCTGGGCCATTGTTCTCTGTCATCCATGGCTCTTCTCCTTTCTCCAACTGCGATATCACACTAGGTTTGGAAAACTGATATCCTGCTTATGGAGTTAAAAATAAAAGTATGAATGTTTATGCTGAGGTCTAAGAACCACAGCAAAAATTTAGTTCTAGGCCTTAAGCAGTCAGGGTCTCTGAAAATGGAAAGGGGCATGTCTTTCTAGTCTAGCTTGCCAAAGTAAAGTGGTTCCCAAGAGGAAGAAGAATCAAATATGCCCTGGCTTGATTTTCAAAGGAACAAGATATCTCTAATACAGAACCCAAGGCCAAGTTCCACATTTAATGATTTAGAAATAATGACTCTCCTGTAGTGAGCAGGTTTCTGGATATATGTTTAGCCCATTCTTACCCACTGAGACCAGGTTCCCATAGTTCTCCAGCATCACCTCCCGGTACAGATTCCGGTGGGCAGGGGCCAGATTTCTCCACTCCTCCTGGGTGAAATCCACAGATATGTCCTTGAAGGTCAACAATTCCTAGAACATCAGATATGTTCCATTTTAGCCAGAGACCACCTCCATCAAGGTTCAAGGAGGTCTGACAGTATTCTAAGTTCTGAGAGATCTAAACTAGTTTTACTGGGAGTCTCCACTGGATCTGTTTGGAGGTCATCTGGTGATTATCATAAATAATTAAATATATAAAAGGACAGATGGTCATAGTGTCTCAGAAAAAATTAAGCATGATAAGGGGAATAGAGAGATCCATAGTGAGGGCAGGGAGAATCTTTTATGTAAGAAGGTTGGGGAAGTCTTTTAAAAGGGTATTTTACCAAAGACATTAATTCAGCAAGGAACAGCCAAGTGGGAATCTGGGGAGAGTGTTATAGGCAGGTACAAAGGACTCAGGTGACAGTATCATTGGCTTGCTTGAGAAACATGAAAGTGAACAGCATCACTACCAATATAAGATTGTATTGCATTGATACTTCGTTTAAAAAAAAACAATGTTGGCAAAGATGCAGAGAAATGGTAACCCTCCTACACTGTTGGTAGGAATGTAAATTAATGCAACCACTGTGGAAAGCAGTATGGAGGCTCCTCAAAAAACTAAAAATAGAAATATGCTTCAATCCAGTAATGCCACTTCTAGGAGTTTACCCAAGGAAAACAAAATCCCTGATTGGAAAGGATATATGCACCGTTATGTTTATCACCTGTGGGATAAATATAAGTTTTCACCCAGAATTTCTCATCTGGCTTTTGCCTATTTGCACATCAATAGGGCATGGCGGGGCCACAGCAGGGGAAAACAGCCATTCTCCCCTCCCCCCCATTCCTGGTATATAATTGGTTTGGTCCCCACCAGTCACCAGGGACCAACCCAGGGAATTCCTCCTGGAAAGGGCCGGTAGGGGAAGTGGGCACACACCAGGGCAGCAGGGAGGGAGTGGGGGCTGGTCAGTGGAGACAAGTGAGAGATTGAGCTGTGAGCAATAAAACTCTTCCTCCCAACCTGCCCTTTCCCTTGACTTCCTTCAGTTTCATCAGATCCATAGGAAACTTGCCCCAAGTGGGGAACCCCCTACTCCTGGAGCTACACACCGTACTATTTGCAATAGCCTAGATATGGAGGCAATCTAAGTGTCCATCAATAGACGAATGGATAAAGAAATGTGGTACATATACACAATGGAGTATTTATTATTCAGCCATAATAAGAAAAGAAATCTTGCCATTTGCAACAATACGGATGGATCTAGAGAGTGAAATAAGCCAAGTATCATATGATTTCACTTATTTATGGAATATAAAAACAAATCAAAACAGAAGGAACAAAACAGTAGTAGACTCATAGACACTGAGAAATGACTAGTGGTTACCAAGGGGAGAGTTTAAGCTGGGTGAGAATGAGGGTAAGGGGAATAAAGGGGCACAATAATTCACAATCACAATATAAGTTGGTCACAGGGATGGTGGTACAGCATGTAGAATACAGTCAATGATTCTGCAACATCTTTCTCTGCTGATAGATAGTAACCACACTAGAGGGGTGAGGATTTAATATGGGTAACTATTGAAATAACCTGAATGAAAATGAAAAGCAAAGATAAAAAGGAAGACCAAAAAAAGCAAAAGGGAGTTTTCCACTATGGAAAGCAGTATTGAAGTTTCTTAAAAAATTAAAAATAGAAACACCATATGACCCAGTGATTTCACCTCTGGGAATTTATCAGAAGAAAACAGAAGTTAGGAAAGGAACCAAAAAACAAACCAAGAAAAGTGGTATAAAATGAACAAATAGGCAACCTACTGAACAGGAGAAGACATTCACAAATGACATATTTGGTAAGGGGCTAATATCCAAAATACATAAATAACTCTTACAACTTAACACCAAAACCCCAAATAATCCAATAAAAAAATGGGGAGAGGACCTACAGATGACCAACTGACTTGAAAAAATGCTCAACATCATTAATCAGCAGGGAAATGCAAATCAAAGCCACAATGAGATATTGCCTCACACTAAGAATGGCTAATATCAACAAGACAAGAAATAATAAACATTGGGGAGGACGAGGAGAAAACAGAACCCTCATATACTGCTGGTGGGATTGAAAATTGATGCAGCCACTATGGAAAGCAGTATGAAGGTTGCTCAAAAAACTAAAAATAGAAATACCATATGACCCAGTTAATTTCACCTCTGGGAATTTACTGGAAGAAAACAAAATCACTAATTTGAAAAAATAGCTGCACTCTTATGTTCATTGCAGCACTATTTACAATAGCCAAGATATGGAAGCAACCTAAGTGTCCAATGACAGACGAATGGGTAAAAAAGGTGTGGCACATATACACAATGGAATAGTACTCAGCCATAAAAAAAATATAATCTTGCTGACTGCAACAACATGGATGGACCTAGCGGGTTTTATACTAAGTGAAATCAGTCAAAAAAAAGAAAGACAAATACTACAGGATTTCACTTACATGTGGAATCTAAAAGATAAAACAAATGAACAAACAAACAGAAAAGAGAAATAGAGTCATAAACACAGAGAATAGACTGGTGGTTGCCATATAGCAGGGAGGAAAGGTGAAATAAGTAAAGGGGATAAAGAGGTACAAACAACCAGTTATAAAATAAATTAGTCATGGGGATGAAAGTATAGCATGGGAAATACTGTCAGTAATACTGTAATATCTTTGTATGCTGACAAATGGCAACTACACATATCATGGTATTTCATAATGTATATACTGTCATATCACTCACTATGTTGTATACCTGTAGTCAATATAATATTGTATATTTCAAATTAAAAAAAGATTCAAGTTACACCAAGGATGCTCTCTAATAACAATGGAAGTAGAAATATGGCACGTAAGAGGTGAGACAGAGGCTTCCTCCTAAAAACACATATAACATGAAAATATAATTAATAAAACTAATCCTGAAAGAGCACCAGGTAGGAGGACTGCGCCAGACTGCATACACCTGGAGAAAAGAGCAGACCTCACGGAACAGGGTAACGTACTGAAGCTGTGGCCCAGCAGGACCCAAGCCCTTCCCCCACCCCAGCACACCAGCTGGAGAAAGAGAAATGGAGCGGGAGAGAGTGGAGGCCTGGGACTGCTGAATACCTAACTCCAGAGATCTCCTCTGGGAGCACAATCCTACATTTCGTGGTGCTTTCATGATACTCTCGTGATTGGGGGATTGGAAAGCTAAGACAGCCAGAATTCCTGGAGAGACTGAGATTCTGGCCGCTTGTGGAAAGCAGGGATCTATATCTGGCTGCTCTGGGACAAAGGAAGGGCGGGCAGTCTGAGAGCCTTCCTAACAAGGAAGCCCTTAGCAAGAGGGCTACTAAAGGGGCAAGGATTGCACAGAGCTTACTGCTCAGGAGAAAGGACAGGTAGACAAAATTGTCTGGGTGCACTCTGCCCAGCAGGTTGGGAGCTTTCACGATTTCCAGAAGCTCCAGCTCCCTGGCTGGCTACACAGCTCCAGGGACCCCCTCCGTGATAGGCAGCCTACTGTGCCTTTCTCCCAGCCGGCCCCATCTGGCTCGCAAACCGGCAAACCCTACCCTGGCATTAGGCCAGCCAGAGGGAAGATCTGTCTACAGCAACTGCAAATGCAAGGCATAGAGGCTTATGCCTGTGTGCTTGGCCCACTGGTTCAGGCAGTGGAGACAGGCATAGCATCCAGGAAGCAGGAAACAGCTCTTTCCTCCCCTTAGGCACCAATACCACTCCCCTGCAACCCCAACATTGCTACAGGAGCTGAGCAGATCCAGAGAGTAGAGCTTCTGGACACTAGAGGGTGCCATATACAAATATGAAATGCCACAGGAACCTGGTCCAGAGTAAAATTAATATAACTCCTGAGAAAGATGACATGGACCTCATGACTGTTCCTGAAAGGGAGTTCAAAATAAAAATCATTAACATGCTAATGGAAGACAGAAAGATATTCAAGAACTCAGGAATGAATTCCAGTCGGAGATCCAATCATTGAAGAACACAATGAAGGGAATTAAAAGTAGATTGGATACGGTATAGGAGATGATAAATGAAATAGAAACTAGAGAAGAGGAATACAAAGAGATTGAAACACAGAGAAAAAAGGATCTCTAAGAATGAAAGAATATTGAGAGAACTGTGTGACCAATTCAAACAGAACAATATTCGCATCATAGGGGTACCAGAAGAAGAAGAGAGAGAGAAAGGGATAGAAAGTGTCTTTGAGGAGGTAATTGCTGAAAACTTCTCCAATCTAGGGAAGGAGATAATCTCTCAGGCCATGGAGATCCACAGATCTCCCAACACAAGGGACCCAAGGAAGACAACACCAAGACATATAGTAATTAAAATGGCAAAGATCAAGGATAAGGACAGACTACTAGAAGCAGCCAGAGAGAGAAATAAGATCACATACAAAGGAAAGCCCATCAGGCTATCATCAGACTTCTCAGCAGAAACCTTACAGGCCAGAAGGGAGTGGCACGATGTATTTAATGCAATGAAGCAGAAGGGCCTGGAACCAAGAGTACTTTATCAGGCAAGATTATCATTCAAATTTGAAGGAGGGATTAAACAATTTACAGATAAGCAAAAGCTGAGAGAATTTACCTCCCACAAACCATTTCTACAGTCTCTTTTGGAGGGATTGCTATAGATGGAAGTGTTCCTAAGGTTTAATAGCTGTCACCTAAATACTAGGCCACCAAAAGAGCCTCAGTAAAGAAAGTAGAACAGCTAATTACTCCTTGGAATTTTCCCAAAGAATACAACTTCTCAGATTGAAAAATACATATGCACCCCTATGTTTATTGCAGCACTTTTTACAATAGCCAACATATGGAAGCAACTGAAGTATCCATTGGTAGATGAATGGATAAAGAAGAGGTGGTACATATACACAATGGAATACTATTCAGCCATAAGAAAGAAACAAATCCTACCATTTGCAACAGCATGGATGGAGCTGGAGGACATTATGCTCAGTGAAATAAGCCAGGCAGAGAAAGACAAATGCCAAATGATTTCCCTCATTTGTTGAGTATAACCATGAAGCAAAACTGAAGGAACAAAATGGCAGCAGACTCAGAGACTCCAAGAATAATCTAGTGGTTACAAAGGGGAGGGGTGTGGGAGAGCAGGCAGGGAAGGAGGGAGAGGAGATTGAGAGGTATTATGTTTAGTACACATGGTGCGGGGGATCACAGGGAGAACAGTAGCACAGAGAAGGCACATGGTGAATCTCTGGCATCTTGCTGCACTGATGGACAGTGACTACAATGGGGTATGGGTGGGGACTTGATAATATGGGTTACTGTAGTAACCACATTGTTTTTTCATGTGAAACCTTCATAAGAGTGTATATCAATTGTACCTTGATAAAAAAAATTTTTTAAATGGAAGTAATTAGAAATCAACAGCAGAAAGATCTCCAGAAAACAGGCATGTCACATATAGGGAAAGAAAAGTAACAGCAGACTTCTCATTCAAAACAATGCAAGCTAAAAGATCATAGAACACCTTTAAAGTGCTTAAAAGAAAAAAGTCACCCGATAATATCCAGTAAAAGATCCCCAGACGGGAAGACAATAAAGGCGGTGAGAATTTGTCATCAGAATACCTACACTATCAGAAATGCTGTCCCATGTTCTTTTGGCTGAAGGGAAGTAATGTCAATTAGAAACTTAGAACTAAAGGAATGAAGAATGCCTGAACTGTTAAGTATGTGGGCAAATATGAAAGACTCCTTTTTTTTCCTTTAGTTGTTATGAGACAATTTACTATTAAAGGCAAAATTGACAACATATTTTGGATTTTACAGCATGTAAAGGGAAATGTATGATGATAATACACAAAGGAAAGGAAAGAGTAAATGGAATTATAAGGCTTTCATATTATATGTGAAACAGCATAGTATTAATTCAACTGTGATATGTGAAAAATGCATATTGTAATGGCAACACTAAAAACAAACCCAAGAAGTGTAGCTAAAAAGTCACTGGAGGACATAAAATGGAATACCTGAAAACTATCCAATCCAAAAGAAGGCAGAGAGGAGGAACAAAGAAACAAAGAACAGAAGGAACAAGCAACACATGAGAATATACACTTAAATCCCACCATATCAATGATTACATTAATTATAAATGGACTAAACAGGCAAAACCCAGCTACATTTAAGAAGGTCTTTCTTTAAATATACAGACACAGATGAATAAAAGCAAAAGAATGGAAAGAGTTATAACATACAAACACCAACTAAAAGAACACCGGAGGAGCCATATTAAATCAGACAGAGTAGACTTAGGAAAGGGAGTTATTACTAGGCATAAAGAAGAGCTATTTCATAATGATAAAGGGTCAGCTCATCAAGAAGACAACAATCCTATGCATTTATGCATTTGAAAACAGAATTCAAAATAAAGCAGAACTGACAGAACTAAAGGAAGATAGGACGAAACCACAATTAGAGATTTTAACACTCCTCTCTCAGTAAATGATTCAAGTAGACAAAAATTAATCAAGGATATGGATTTGAACAACCTATCAAACAACTAAACCTAATTGACATTTATAGAACATTATAACTAACAATGGCAGAATAGACATTCTTTTTAAGTTAACTTTCTATTTTGAGATAATTATAGATTTACACGCAGTTGTAAGAAATAATACAGAGATCCCGTGTACTCTCTACTGGCGGCAAAGCAGAGTTTTGATTGGAAAGGGGCATGAAGGAACTTTCTGAGATGGTAGAAACATTCTATATCTTGATTTAGTTATACGGTGTATAAATATGTCAAAATAAAACTACATACTTTATGTATATTTTCCAACCTGGAAATTATACCACAATTTTAAAAAGGTTTAATCTTTTCCTAGAGTTAAGAATTCCATCAGTTTTTGATAAATGTTAGGAAGTGAGGAATTCCAGATAAGTGGAATGTAGAGATAAGATAATTTTTAAAATAATTAGACTATTATCACACCTTCCATGTTACTATAAATAATTCTGGAGTGCATTGCAGTCCTAGAGGTTATTAGCATCTGATTAGCTAAGTGAACTGGGATTGTAAATGACTAAAAAAATTGCCCCTGATCAGCAAGCAAGGAAATGCAAGAGACAAGAAATCAAATTCTTTTCACTTAAAACTCTTTGTCTTCAAAGAACATCTCCTCTTCAGTAGTTTTTCTTTCATCCTTATTCTAAATTTGTCTTCTGTTTCACCTACGCTTCCACCAGGCGGTGAGGACACCATTTCTGACACTCTTAACCAGAAACGCCCAACCTGCCTCACGTGTGTACTGTATTGCCTGACCATTTCTCCTCCATTTAATTCTCCTTTAGGTGCCATTTGACTCTGCTCCCAATGCAGTACTAACGATCATCTCATGAAGTTCACCAGAGATATGTGTATATCACTAAGAATATCGGAACTTCCTTCTCACTTACAAAGTTTGTTTTTGAATATAAAACATTAAGATAACTGAGGTTTATCTTAGGCTCCAAGTGGCATCTGTTGGTTTCTAGGGGCTACAACTGTTTCACGCATTTTGCTTTCTCTACAGAAAGGAACACAATCTTAGATCTAGATATTGGTTAGAAACAAGAGATACATAGAGGGAGGCCACCATGAGTGTGCAAATTGCCACCACCGTGGCCTAGTTTTCTGTACAAGAGCAACTTGCACTGAGCTCCCTAGATTAAATGTTAGCCTCAACACCCCACACTCCAAAAAAGGGGCAAGTTATAGCTTTGAAAACCAAGAAGCATGTCAAGAAAATGAGAGGAAACTCCAACACACCTGGGATTCTGCTTTCAGGGGCCCTGAGGTCACTTCATCCTTGAAACTTTCTCGCTGGGTCTCATCAGCTGCCTGAGAGAGCAGAGCTGAGAAAGAAGAAGAGCCATAAGGTTTGCATCTCCCCAAGCCCTCCAAAGAGAAAAACTGCCCACAGATCTGCTGAATAATGGCTCCTCTTTCGATGCATTCATGAAGCAGGACATTTAGAGGAACTTGAGCAGCCTGCAGCCTCCTTAATGAAGAAGACCTGTGCAGTGAAATAAGCCAGGCAGAAAAGACAGGTACCATGTGATGCCACTTATTTGTGGAGTATAAAAACAAAGCAAAGCAGAAGGAACAAAACAGCAATAGACTCATAGACACTGAGAAGGGACTAGTGGTTACCAAGAGGAAGGGGTTGGGGCAGGCGGGGTCGTAGGGGGAGAGGGATAAAGGGGCACAATAATTCACAATCACAATATAAGCTGGTCATGCGACAATAGTACAGCATGGAGAATATGGTCAAACATTTTGTAACATCTTTCTACGATGATAGATAATAACCACACTAGAGGAGGTGAGGATTTGATAATATGGGTAACTACTGAACCACTGTTACACATTTGAAACAAATATAAAATTGTATATCAATGATACTTCAATAAAAAAAAGTCAGGATTCCAAAACCCCACCCCACAAATAAGAAGACCTGCAGTGTGTTGCTTTGGGGATTAATATTTCCCAATGGTCAATGCTGGTCCAAAAGCACAGATCTACCAGGCCACCCCTTGTTCAAAGGTTCCCAACAAGAAAGAAAAATCCAAACAATTCCCATGGACTTCAAGGTACTCTACAGTTTGCCTAAAGTCTATTTTCCCAGCATTAATTTCCTTTCCACCATCCTTTATCCATGGGACACATACACCCACATTCTTAACCCTAAGTTAGACTAGAACAGTCTCCATTCTCTGAACCATGCTCCAAGGTACCCACTTTTGTATCCTTTCCCCAAACCTTCTATTAAAACCTTAGACCTCTTTCAGGCTCGATTCAATGTTTCCTGTTTTGTGAGAATTTCTCCAATAAGTACAACCAGAAAAATGTTTCCTGTCTTTTGTCTTCCAAAAGAACTTGGTCATAGCATTCTCTTAGGATACCTTCTATTATTTTGATCTGGGCATGTGTCTATCTCCATCAATTAATAATTAGCATTAGAGTTCATTATTCATTTTTTCATCTGGCAAGATGCTGAAAAGTCCCTGATGACACAACTAGAATACAATAGTGGCTGAATTTGAAGTGTGAAAGGTATGCACTGAGAGACCAAATGAGGAACACAAATTTCTCTGTCTAGCTATCTGTCCTGACCACTAAATAATGTGTAATCATGGATATGTATCCCACTCAACCCATTTCAAGGTAAAATGAGTGGCCAAGTATGTCATTCCTTTCTCTCAGCAAAGGATGAAAAGAATGAACTGACAGTTGTGAAAAATATTGATTTGGGGCTAAAATGACTGAAACTTGTGAAGGAAAACCACTGGAGAGCTTAAGGGGGTAGAAACCTTTGACCCCACTGCCTGGCTTCACACTTACACATGGGGGAGCAGCCGGTGGGGAACACCTCAGTGCTGTCTTCCTGTTGTGTGTTGTATGTGAGGACAGAGATGAGAGCAGCATGGAGCCCACACTGAGAGGCCAGCATTCCCTCACAGCTGTCCCCTTCCCCAAAGCCACAGCACGAACCCCAAAGACTTGCTTTCCCCTCATTTCTCCCCAAGACACCACCTCAATGAAATGTATACCTATCTCATCACATGCAGACGGACAGCTTGTCTTTCCCCTCTGCCTCCTCCATCAGTCTGTTCTCACCTGCTCCTTCAAACATCTTGGTCACATCCTCCCACAGGGGCACCTCCTCCTTGGCCTTCTTTGGATGGCGCAGCTTCACCCAGGCGCTGGCCTCGCTGGGCAGGGTGATCAGGAGCTGCTGCAGCATGATGAAGCCCGCCCAGCTGGGCTTGGCCACTTCCAGTGAGGAAACTGCCAGAACCTGTGCTCACAGGTTGTGTGGTTCTCCTCTGAGCACAACCTCCTGCCCTCAGGGCTTTGAGTGGACCCTGAAGCACCAGAAACTGGGGACTCCTGGGGGCTGATGTGACTTTAACAACTCTGAGAAACTGGCTCCTGTCTTAAATTAAGTTCTGCCTCCTGGTGAGGCAGCCAGTTCAGTGGGTTTGAATGCATGCCTCTACATTCCCTTAGAGGAGCAAAAGGCAGGACAGGAGGGATCCGGAAGCACCAATCATACAGCGCGAACTGTGGAACTTGCAGAAACAGATTTAAAACTGCAAAGACCAAAAAACAAAGATTTGGCATCAATGTGGGAATAAGTATAATCGATACTGTTGGATGTGGCTCTCTCTCTCACTTTCGTACACACACAACACAAACAGCCAGAGACACCACCATGCACAGACCCTGCCTTGACTGCCTCCTTGTAAGCTGCATATAGCTCCTGCCTGGATACAGCCCTCAAGTGTAAAAAAAAAAAAAAATTCAACCAAGTAAATCTGAAGCTCTAATTGGCTTTACTAAGCGATTCACGAATCTGAACACATCCCATCTAGGACTTAGGGAGATGTTCTGGGGAGTTACACAAAATGGCAGGTTTTTACAGACAGGAGAATGGGAAAAGAAGTCATTAGGAAAAGATACAGGATTGTATCAGGTAAGGTCGTTCTCCTTTAGGGGTAAGAGCAAGGGGGTCTTATAATGCAGATTACCTCATCTATTTCTTTTTTTGGCTCATGTGATATTTTACCTCATTTCTGGCATGGACCAGAAAATTCCTGATTGTTATGACTACATTTTGGGCCCAGGTATTAGGCCCCAGTTTAGAGACCTGGCCCAGCACAAGTGACTGACTCTTGGGTTTGTGGCTTTCTTTTAACAGGAATTAAGAGGGCAAGCTTTGAAATCAGAAAGCATGGATTAAAATCCTGGCACGTAAAAGCTCTAAGGCACTTAGCTTCAACTTCTTCATCTATAAAAGGGATAATAATTGTACCTCATAAGGTTGTAATGTTGATTAATTGAGACAATGTTGGGGACGCAGTAAACCCTTAAAAACATTATTATAAACCTTTATTTTTTAAGCGGCAACATAGCATTATCTTTTAAAGTTATTTAAAAAAACAATTGGATATCTAAATTTAAAAGTTCGTTTCAGGTATCTCAAATGATGGAATAATCACACAGCTGCATTCTCACATGGGTAAACAGTGGCATCACCATCCACGCAGATGCCCAGCAGCTGGCAAGTCCTTTTAATGTCTGTTAAGCTGCATCCAGGTTTCAGAAATGTTAAAACTGGGTGAAAGGGTATGTTTTCAAAACGGAGGAAATACAGGACTTCGAGGATAATGAGGTCTATTGTAGAGCCCTTTGTAATAGCAAAATATGGGAACAACCTAAATCCATCATCTCGTCCAACCCTTTGCCTCGCCGGCGAGCAGGTTCAGGGTTATCTGGGACACACTAGCTCCGTGCAAACAAAGCCGGCTCAACTTTTTTAAGTGTGTGAGGAAGGGTGCATGTCTTACCCGCTGCTGCTCCTCCCCCACCCCTCAAATATGACTGATGCAGAGAGGAGTTGCAGCCCAAAGACTGGAGCATGTGGAAAATATCCTGCCCCTGAATATATACAAGTAAATGTCTTGTTACCAAAGTGGAGAAACTTTCGGTTCTTAGGAAACGGTTAGCGACCGAGCAGCTTTATTTCGAAGATGCCCCGTCTCACTGTTCCCAGCCATGCCTCCCTCGGCCTCAGAGACTGCAGACAGGCAGCGTGGCCTCCCACTCACCAGATCGGCCTCGGACGCTGGCAGGGCCAGAGAAGGGGACGCGAGAGCGCTGGCTCGTGAGGTTTCAGCTCCACGGGGTGTCTCTTTCAAGGACTCGGTGGTTAACGGATTTTGTTTTTTCCCAGCGTTTCATAGACAGACCACATCCCCCCGCTCAACCCAGTGATTCTTCAAAAAACGCCCATCGTTCACCCAGGCTTCCTTCGGAAGCCCAGAGGACCCTCGGCCTCAGGACTGGACGTGGGTCTTTTCCAAATTCTTCACGAGAGCCGGCCTAGGGCGGGAGCTGCTGCCAAGAACAACCCGCCACACTCCAGCGTGGCCTCTCCCAGCCGCATCCCCAGGGGGCGGTTAGGGCTCCGGCCGCCACGGAAGGGGTGCCCTGGGCCGGCTTCCCGCAGGCCGGGGCCACGAAGGCACCTCGCTGGCTGCTGTTTAACGCCGGCCGGCGGCAGCGGCCAGGTCCAGCCCGGCGCCCCGCCTCCTGGGCCGCAGCCCGCCGCCACGGTCCTCCCGACACACCCTGGCCGGCGCCCACCCCGCCGGCCGCGATCGTGCCGGCCCCGGTGAGCCCCCGACTGCGGCCACACGGAGCGGCCGCGCTGCCTCCCGGCCCGGCGCCGGCGCGTCTTCCGGCGGCTCGCACGCCTTCCTGGGGCTCCGCCCGCGAGGGGCCGCCCGGGAGGGAAGGGGGCGCCCCGAAAACCCGGAACCCGGAGGCGGCGGAGCGCACCCCATACTGTCCTGGCGCAGCCGAGCCCCGCGCCGCGCGTTTCCAGGCTGTGGCCGGGGAGACCTCGTGGGCGGCCAGCTCTGCCGGAGGGGAGGCCTTTTCTGTCATTCATTCAACAGCTATCTTCTGAGTGCTCACCATCTGCAGGGCGTCGTTACAGGCTCTGAGCACACCGCAGTTACCAAACGCGCCACCCCCACCTTAGAAAGCAGTAAGATTAAAAAATAAAGTCAGGAATGTGTATGGTTAATGTTCTCAGAGGAGTGTATTCGTGTGCTAGGGCCACCATAAGTAAATACCACACGCTTAAACTACAAAAATTTATTTTCTCACAATTCTGGAGACTGAAAAAGGTCCAGGAACCAGGTTTCAGCAGGGGTGGTTTCTCCTGAGACCTTGTTCCTTGGCTTGCAAATAATTGGCTTCTCCCAATGGCCTGGGATGGTTTTTCTTGTCTCTGGGCTTGCCTGCCTCCAGTGTCGCTCTGTGTGTCCATTTTCCAAAAGTTGTGTGTGTGGTAAAAAAAAAATGACATAAAATGTACCATATTAACCAGTTTTAAGTGTACAGTTCCATAGCATTAAATATATTCACGTTGGGAAATAGATCTCCAGAGCTTTTTCATCTTACAAATCTGAAACTCTATACCCATCAAACAAAAACTCCCCTTTTCTCCCTCCCCCTAGGCCCTAGCAACCACCATCCTACTTTCCATTTCTATGAATTTGACTTTAGATACCTCATATATGTGGAATCATACAATAGTTGTCTTTTCACATAAACATTTTAACATTGTAATATCTGGTTTCTGCCATATTTATTTTCTTTACACATTTATGTTTTCATAAATGAGTGTTTACTCTTTGGTATGAAGTAAAAGAAAACAATATTAATAGTTTATTTTGGAGTGGTTATGTATACCTGGCATAACAAACTTGCTGTAAGGTGCCTACTAAAAATGCCTCTTGACAGATGGAAAAATAAGATTAAGAAAAAATAAGTAATTTGACTAAGATCACAAAGCTAGGGTGCAGTAGAGCTGGAATTTGAATTCAGATTTTTAAGATTCCTGAGTGCAAACTCTTTAACATTCTATGAAGGCTTAGGATCTGAACACAATCTAATATTCAGTGAAAAACAAATCCAATTCCAAAAGTGGCTAAAACATGATCCCGATTAAATAAAAGCGTGCACAGACAAGAGGACTCAAAATAACAAAAGCAATCCTCTATGTTGTCCTTGTAATAAAAAATAGTGACACATTGTTTTAGCACTATAGTATTGTGTACTGAATTGTCCAGGTTGGTTCTCTGCCCTCAGTCCAAACACTACCCATGAATAAGTATTGCATTTACATTTTTTTAAAATAAAATGAGAGTGAGAGAAAGGGGCTGGGGGTGGGGAGAGGACACAAATCCAATGGAGTTGGGAGAAGTAGTGTGGAATACTGAAGTTTATCCAGAAATTTAAGTAGATACAATATTTTATTAGTCTGCTCAAGTTGCCATAACAAAATACCATAGACTGGGTGGCTTAAACAACAGAAATTAATTTCTCACAATTCTAGAGACTGGGAAGTCCAAGGTCAAGGTGCCAGCAAGGTAGACTTATTCTAAGGCTTCTTCTTTTGGCTTAGAGGCAGCTGCCATCTCACTGTGTGCTCACATGACCTCTTCCTTGTGCTTCCAGGAGGGAGGGAAGGCAGGGAGGGCCTCCTGTGTTGGAGGCCCCTGTTCTCTGGATCCTTTGGCTATCTCTTTTTTTTTGCTTACTCCCTTGTTTTGGTGGAGCACATTCTCCTGCATCTTCCTAAGAAATGGTGCATAAGAGATAAATTTTAACACCTGGCTATCTAAACATGTCTCTATTTTCCCATCATCTTGTTTGGTAGTTGGCTGGGCAGAGAACTTTAGGCTGAAGGTAATTTTTCTAAAAAATTTGAAGACATTGCTTGATCATTGCTGTGTGTAGTCTCTTTTCTGATTCCCATATAGATGAGTTACCTGTCATCTTGCTCAAGAAACTTTTAGGACATTCTCTTTTCCTCTGGAATACTAATATTTCATAATGATGTTCTTTGGAATGGGTTCTGTTTGGAGGCAGAGAGCCTGGGTTCAAATCTCAGCTCTGCCATTTTCAATCTGGTGCCTTCACTTGTATAACCTGGACTCTATGTCCTCCTCATCTGTAAGATGGGGATAATAGTACTAGCCACTTCAGGAGATTTCTGAGAATTAAATGAGCTACTATGTATAAAGCACTTAAAACAATGCCTCACACATTGTAAGTACATGAAAAATGTTAGCTGTTTGTGCTTACTGTGCTGAGTACAAAGAGCCTTTCAATCTTTAAATTAATGTCTTTCAATTCTGCAAAATTGTCTTGTGTGTGCATATATTTGCTACCCTTCATTTTCTCTTCTCTTTCTGGAGATCGGACACTCAATCTGCATGTGCAGGGTATTTGGGTGATTGGCCTTGGTTTTTCACTGAAGTAGCCACAGTGGCAGTGCCTTTTCTCTGGATCCTTCAGTTTCTCTGGAGAAGACTCCTTCCACCTTGAGTTGAAGTGGGGGTGAGGACTGTTGAAGGGGTGAAAGCCTGGTTTTCAGTGGGAAAGGGTGCTGAGAGCCCCACAGCTCAGGATGCAATCTTAGGCTCTATTTTAGCCCTGCCTCTTACCTGTAGTTCTACTGTGGCTGGTGTCCCTGATTCCAGATCAACTCTGGCTGGTTTCCAGAGAACTAACTCCTAATCTCCTTTGGGATAAGGAAATGTGGTAATGGAATGGAGAAAGGCCCAAGAGAGAGCAATGTGTGTGTAGCAGCCTGCTGTATGGGGAAGCTGAGGGGACCTCAGGAATGTTAGTACAGAACTTCAACCAATCCTGTTTCAGCCCTTTTTTCTTCCATAATTTCCAGTGTCTGCAAGACCTCAGCCTTCCTGGGAAACTTTTCTTGGCCATATACTTTTCTGTAGGCTCTGCTAAATCAGTTACCACTCTTTTGTTTTCTTACTACCAAAAATGTTGACCTGTCCTGTCTGCTGCTGTATTCTCTTCCTGTTGTATTGTCTTTTATCCTCCCCTAGTTCTTTATAAACTCATGTTTACAGAACAGAGATAAACCCATATAGTTCATCAGCCATATTTAGCTGCATTTCTAGCAAACTTAAAAATACCCTATCTTAAGAAGTTTGTCAGTTATGATTCACAGTTCTTACAGGCCTATTAATTCTGATCCATGTGCAAAGCAAAAAAAAAAAAGACAAAAACATTTCCTCACTTATAAAATCTAGGTAGGAAAGTATAGGGATCTCCTTTCTCTATTGACACCATGGATACATAACTAAATTCAGTTCAAATGAACAAATATTTATTGAGTCACTACTGTGTGCCAGGCACTGTTCTGGGCACTTGTGATACACCAGTAAAAATAAACAGATTCCTGCCTTCATGGAACTTATATACTACTATGGGGAGATGATAGTAAACAATAGGCATAATAAATATGTAAATTATCTAGTACATTAGGTGATATGTAATAGAAAAAGTGGAATAAGTTAAGGGGTTTGGCAGTGATAGAGTTGGGGTGGGTGAAAGGGAAAGGTTGCAATATTAAGAAGCAAGATAGGTTGTAGTGAAAAGGCAACATCTGAGCAAAGACGAGAAGGTAATGTTGTAGGATATATGAAAACAGCTAATGCAAAAGCCTGATCATGAACAAGGCTGGAGTTCAAGAGAAAGGTCTGGGCTGGAGACACAAATTTGGCAGTTAAATAGAGATGGTATTTTAAGTCATAAGATCATATGAGATCACTAAGGCAGAGACTGTAGACAAAAATGATAGTCATAACAGTCACTGCAAGTAGCATCAGAAAACCAAAATTCTTGGGAAATCTAAGACCACAGAAACATGACAGAACCTATGTAAGAAACATCATGTATCTGCTCTGTCCTTTAACCCATCAAAATCATACAAGGACTCGAGAGTTAGAGGCCCATTTTTTAAAAAGTAAGTGTAATAATAGGAAAAAAACTAAGAGGTAAATGGTACATATTCTGGACTGACAGGCTTATTTTTGATTGTTCACATATATAATGCTCAGGCAATTGAATTGCTCTGCCATGGAAGAGTATCAAGTTGAATTTAACCTACGTCCAATTATGGTTGGAAGGATGCAGGATCTATTAAGTGTAGTGAAGTACTATGAGCCAATTCCTCCTCTTTCCTGCCTTAGTATGGCCCTTGAAGTCACCTTCTCCTTGGTCTTCTTTGGTGGGGGGGGGGATGGGTCTGTAGACGTGTTGTTCTGGGGATTTTCTTAAAGAACCGCCAATCAATAAAAAGCACATTTTGAATCTGATACTGTTTGTCAAAGGGAAAGTTAAAGATAATTAAAATGGCAGCTACCAATCTCAATATAGGTTGTAGTGAATTAATTCTGATCCATGTGCAAAGCAAAAAAAAAAAAGACAAAAACATTTCCTCACTTATAAAATCTACGTAGGAAAGTATAGGGATCTCCTTTCTCTATTGACACCATGGATACATAATTCAATTCAAATCTTCAAAAGGCATCAATTTGCATTAAGGAATTAAGGCCTAATCTTCTTTGGTGTAAAACAGCATTGCAGTTATGTTTTAAAAGAGTGCTTATCTTTTAGTGATACATCCCAAAGTACTTACAAATGAACAAGAAAAGCATCATTATGAACTGAAATCTGCATAAATATCTCCATAAATAATTTCTAGGCTCTCATGGCAGCATTGAAAATGTGATTTTCAAAACTTATTTCAACAAAATAGCAAAGGAATTCATAACGAGATAAGACTCATGGCATAGATATACACAAACATACTAATTTGACATTAAAGGCTTTTGTGATTATTAATCATTGACTGACTCCATAGCAGAAGTGGTAAACTACTGCACTTGGGCTAAATGCAATCCAAATCCTGTTTTTTAAATAAAAATTTTTATTGGAATACAGCTACGCCCATTCATTTATGTCAGTAGTTCTCAAGTAGGGCCAATCGAGACCCCAGGGGACACTTAGGAAAGCCTGGAGACATTTTTGGTTGTCAAAGGGGTAAGGGAAATTTTTGTATCTAGTACTGGCATCTTGGGGCCAGAGAAACTGCTAAACAGACTACAGTGCTAGATACAAAAATTTCCCTTACCCCTTTGACAACCAAAAATGTCAAAATTTCCAGTTTTGACAACTGACCATAACAAAGTATCTGGCCCGAAATATCAGTAGTACTAAGACTGGGATACCCTAGTTTATGTACTGTCTCTGGATGCTTTATAGCACTAAAGTGATGAGTTGAGTAGTTTTGACAGAGACCATATGGTTTACAATACCTAGCATATTTACTATCTGGCCCTTTATAGAAAAACCTTGCCAATTCTTCTCTATAAGAAACCATAAAATATACATAAATATCTCGTGTATAGTAGGTTATCTATTAATTCTGGAAAGCTCACTTTAACATTATTTCTTCTAGAAATAAGCCAACCAATATTTTTATTCATACCTCTTCTAGCCATTTAAAGGGCTATAGTAAAACATTACACTGTACTTTATTCTGGTTCATTAAAGGGATATTTAAAACAGCGATTCTTTAAAGCCAATCCACAGATTACTGACTTGCCATGATGAAGTTTTCATTGGCCATCGTGAAATGAGAAAAACAAAGACAAATTTGGTAGATTTTTATAAAGCTGACAATTCAATGTAAAGGGCTATGCTTTATGATGATATCCTTCATATATTTAAAAATATTAAAATATACTTTCTTTTCTAAAACAATGCTGATAACAGGTGGGTTTTTTAATATGGCAAAATTAATAGTTGAAACACTGATTCAAACCATTTAAAAATTATTGGTTCTTAATATCAGAAAGTCAGAAAACCACTGATTTAGATGCTTTTGTTCCAATACGAGGACTCTTCAATGTTGAACATATTTCACATATCATTGCTGAAGGTATTTTTTAAATGTGTTTTGCAATGTCTAATAAGTGATGAACTACAGCTGAAGGCTTTCCCACATTCATTACAATCATAGGGTTTTTCTCCAGTATGAATTCTCTGATGTTTAGCAAAGGATGAATCATGCCTAAACGCTTTCCCACAATGATTGCATTCATAAGGTTTCACTCCAGTGTGTACTCTCTGATGGATAGAAAGATGTATTCTCTGGCTAAAGGCTTTCCCACATTCCTTACATTTATATGGTCTTTCCCCAGTATGAGTTCTCTGGTGCTGAGTTAGGTATGTGCTATGGCTGAAGGTTTTATTGCATACATTACAAATAAAGGGTTTCACACCTGTATGAATAATCTCATGTTGCCTAAGGTGTCTAATTTGGAAAAATGCTTTTCCACAGTCTTTGCATGTAAAAGATTTCTCTCTAACATGAGTTCTCAGATGCTGGATCAGCCCAATGCTCTGGCTGAATGCTTTCTCACATACACCACATTCATAGGGCTTCTCCCCAGTATGAATTCTAACATGTTGAGTAAGAGACGATGGATGTCGGAAGGTTTTCCCACATTCCTTACATTCATAGGGTTTCTCACCAGTGTGGATTCTCTGATGTGGAATAAGGGATGAACTCTGGCTAAAGGCTTTTCCACATTCTTTACATCTGAAAGGTTTCTCCCCAGTATGAATTCTCATGTGCTCTGTGAGATGAATGAGCTGTTTGAAGACTTTTTCACAAATATTACATTCAAAGGTTTTTGTTCTTGTATAGCTCCTTGAATGATTAATCAAATCTAAATTGTATCTTCTTCTTTTTCCATACATGTCATACTTATAGTCTCTTTTTCTTGGAGAACCAACTGGTCTTATAATAACTTTTGAGCTCATGTTAAAACTTTTCTCAAATCTATTAGATTCTTGGCCTCTCTCCTGCATGAGTGTTTTCTTGTGGGTCAAGGAGATTTGCCCCTCACCCATTCCTTGATTTTCCAGATGGCTTTCTAACTTAGCACTTCTGGAAACTCTTCCCAATTTCAAATACAAGGTGTTTCCTCTTTCCATCTTCAGGCCATGGTGTAATTCTTCCCATGAAATATCATTCTTGAAGGTTGACTCTTTGGTTTCTATTTTGCTCTCCAACTCTGAAAGAAATCCAAAAGTACAAATATTCACTGTACTTTGCAAAAAGTAAATGGCCATAGTGAGAAAATACATATTCACTGTACTTTCAAAAAGTAAATGGCCATAGTGAGAAAAAGAAGGGAAATAAATAACATATGCTACATACAGGAATTTTGGACTATCTTCAAATGTGATCCCTGCCACCTAGAAAGCTAAAATGAAAGGAAGTGAAAAAGTGGTCAAAGGAATGAAGCTATCAGAAGTATGTGAGGTGACTGAGAAATTGGGAGGAGTTTGTTCATGTGAATTGCAGGAAGAAATGGACTAAGAAGAGAGCATCATTGTAAGAAGAAGAGATAGATTAAGGAAGACAGGGTTGTAACACCATATCATCTCAAGGCCATATTTCTACAAAAAAAAATTTTTATTATAAGTTTTTGAAAATCTGTGAAAAAGTATTTATCTCAGGCTTTTTACACATTAAAATAAAACATTAAATAATATAGGAATGCATTCACCATAAAGGGATGGCCTCTCTCAATCTCATCCTCATTCCCTTCAGTCTCTTAGGATTTTGGAATGCTCCATTTAGACATTTCCCAACAATATATATTTGTGCTTTTATGCATATATCATCATAAATATACATTTGCACAAACACAAAAAGGATCATGGTATATAAACAGTTCTGCATGTGTTTTGTTCTTTAACTCAACTATATCTTATAGGCCCCTTTCCATGTCTATACATTGAGACTTATCTCATTGTTTTTAACAACTGCATTGAATTCAACTTTACGGACATATCATATTGACTTTTTCCTAGGGAAAAATATCTAGGTTGTCTCCAAATTCCCACTTTATCATTAATTACACATAAATTTGCATACACTTCTGTCAGTATTTCACAGGATTTACTGAAGAGGAATTGGGTTGTGGGATGTGTGCTCTCAGTGAATATGGGTGCTTTTCCCTGCAGACTCACTGGATTTTTATCAATCTTCATAATGTTTGCCTATATAAGAGGTGAAAAATGGTTTCTTAATTTGTGACACAATATTAACTATATTGTAAAATCTTTAAGGATAGAGAATACATATCTTGTCCATAGTATACATAGCCCAGCATTTTCAGATGAGGAATTTTCCCTGATATTTCCTCTTTCTATTCCTCTCCATCTACTCTGGACCCTGCCATCCTAAAACACCAATATTTCCTGTTCACAGCAAAATATTATTCCCCAGAATTTCTAACCTCACTTCAGTAACAGCACATACAAAGTGCTCGATAACAGCTGGATAATTTTGGAATGAATTTAAAAATCAAGTAGAGATGTTTTGATTACTTACCACAGGGAACAGAGAGTCACTTAACTTCTTTTTAGGGTAAGAACAAGAAAAATGTCATCTCTCAAGTGGTCAGATTTGGCAATAACATGCAAAATGATTCAGAAAAAGAAAATAAGACTATAAATTATAGTAATAGGAATGAGATGATAGGAAGTTGGCTTAGTACTGCATCAACAGAGATGAAGAGCAGAAGTGGGTACGGCAGGGAATGTCAGAGAAGAACCATGGGGAATGAGGGAAAAACTGAGTGGGAAATATGATACATTCTTGTTGATACCATGATTTCTAGACTTTGAGACTTGAAGAATAGGAGTCAGGATGAGAGATTTGTTTACAAGAGAAGACAGCTTCTGATTTTGGATGTACTGGGTTTGAAGTGACAACAGTACATCTATAGAGATGTCCTAAACACCAAGAACATGTCGGAATAGAATCCATAGGGATATCGAAGACAAAGGTGAAAATATGGAGAATATGGTTGTCAAAGGGACTGTCGAAACCTTAATAATGCATTTGTAGGAGTTTGTACAGAAATAGAATAATAGCGTAAAGGACAGAGGTTCCTTGGGGATTGTGGCAGAGATGGCTGTTCACTGAAATCTTTTCTCCCCATTTTTGGACATAAAACTGCACAATTTTTCCCAGTCTTCCTTGAATTTGATTGAGTGAAGTGATAAGGTCTCCTCTTTAATCAAATAAGATTACAAGTGATGTGAACCACTCCAGGTTGGCCCATAGAAACCTCCCATATGAGCAACTCTAGACTCTTTACTCTACTGATGGCTGAATCTGGATGATGAGGAGGCCCTAGGGGATGATGGAGCCACCAGATAGAAGTGGAATCTCAGTCCCAGATTCGCCAAGTGGAAAAGAACTGTCCACTGAACTAAACAATTCCCCCAGACCAGTATATGAGTAAGAAATTCCTGTTCTGTTTGAGCCCAATTTTAGAGTCTGTTTACTTTAATAGTTTAGCCTATCCTAATGAAGGCAGAAATGATATATCTGCATTAAAAAGGATATTGGTGAGAAGCACTGAAAACACAGCAGAGATACAGAGGACACAAAAATTATTAAACTAGCTGGTGGAGGAAAGGATACTAAGAAGTGGCTAGGTCTATATAACCTTACAATGCCATGTAGAATAGCACCATAAGGACACAAATGACAGAGTCAGAATGATTAGAATTCAAATACTGACTCCACCAAGTAGTAGCCTAGTGACCCTGTACAAATTTTTTAACCGATAGGCTTTCTTTTCCTCATGTGTAAGATGGGGCTAAGGTAAGCACAGGACTCACAGAAAAGCCTGTAAACAGCTATCATTATTACTGTTCTTAAAAGCTGAAGAAGACTGTTAAAAGCCACTGGATTTGATAAGAAGGAATTCTATGGTGATTTCTCAAGGAGTCACAAATAATCTGAAATTGAAAGTCAATTATACAAGTTAAAAAGAAAATCAGGATTGAAGTTATGACTACAGAATAAGATTTAAATTTTAAATGAAATAATGAGAGAAAGTGAAATCCATGACAAAATTACATATGAGAAGCTGGTGCAGGGTGTCATACTTAATGAGGAGAGACCCATGAATACCTGAATATACAGGAGAAAGAAACTATGATCAGGGTAAGGTTTGGAATGCTGGAGAAAGGAAGAAAACCATGAAAGTCAGGTCAGGAGAAATGGTGAAGAAGGCTAACCCTGCTAAGAAAGGCATCTCTTCCTCTGACTCCAAAGAAACTAATGAGAAGAGGCAAGTGCAGGAAGTGGGTAACAGAGTGGTAATCAGGTGTCTTGTGGTCCCACCCAGATAGCTTCAGTCTTCCCCACAGCCTGGAGAGTCTCTGAGTAGAACTCTCTGGCAAACATGACAAAGACCCCACCTTACCTGAACTTGGACCTCCTGAAATATCTCTCTCAATTAGCCATGGTTCTTCTCCTTTCTCCAACTGAGAAATCACACCAGGTTTGGAAAGCTGATACCCTGCTCATGTAAAAGACAAAACTACATGTGCTGAGGTTAAAGAGCCATCCACGAATTAGCTCTTCGGTATTCAGGCTTTCTGAAGGGTAAGAGGAGAAAGTCAGGGCAGAAAAGGCCACAGCAATCCTGACTTGCTGTTCAGAAGGAACTAGAAGCCTCTAACACATAACCCAAAACCCAAACATACCACTTAGAAAGACTCTTCCAATAGGCAGGTTCTAGTTACTAGGGATGCCATCCTTACCCACTGAGACCAGGTTCCCATAGTTCTCCAGCATCACCTCCCGGTACAGATTCCGGTCAACAGGTGCCAGTTGTCCCCATTCCTCCTCGGTGAAGTCCAAAGATATATCCTTGAAGGTCAACAATTCCTAGAATATCAAATATGTCCCTTTTCAGTCAGAGTTCAGGAAGTTGTTTGAACCTTGCCTAAATGCCAAGAGAGTCTAGTGTTCAAGCTTCCTGGACACTCTCTTGAAAACTGTTTGGTTGACAATCTGCTGGAGGTTACAAAACAACATAGAGAACAGGTAAGCTGTATTCTGCAACTTACAATTTGGCTGAAGGCAAGATACTCATGAAATATTAAAGGTGGTCACAGAACAACATATAATAATTTACATTAAGGACAATAAAGATCAGGAATATTAGAGAAAGGGGAGTGTTCAAAAGGGGCTAAGGCCAAAAGAAGATAGACCTTTGCTGGGCTGAAAGACTTGGCTAAAATGAGAACATTTCAGCATGGGTAAAATATCCTTAGTTGGGTACTTCTGGTATATTCATGCATGTTTTTGGAGGCAGCATGAATTCTGTCTAGCAAGGAAGATGCCTTGACCAAAGCAGACTCTGTGTTCTGAAGCACAAGAGTCTGTTATGTATGATTTACACAAATTAACCATTTGATAGTTTTTTAAAAGTATTACCAAATGCTATGGGAGAATATATTCATAAATGACATATCTGATAAGGGGTTGACATTCAAATTATATAAAGAGCTCATGCACCTCAACAAACAAAAAGCAAATAATCCAATTAAAAAATGGACAGAGGAGCTCAACAGACACTTCTCCAAAGAAGAAATTCAGATGGCCAAGAGGCACATGAAAAGATGCTCCACAACGCTAATAATCAGAGAAATGCAAATTAAAACCACAATGGGATATCACCTCACACCAGCTAGGATGGCCAACATCCAAAAGACAAACAACAAATGTTGGTGAGGATGTGGAGAAAGGGGAACCCTCCTACACTGCTGGTGGGAATGTAAACTAGTTCAACCATTGTGGAAAGCAGTATGGAGGTTCCTCAAAAAAACTAAAAATAGAAATACCATTTGACCTAGGAATTCCACTCCTAGGAATTTACCCTAAGTTTGAAAAAGACATATGCACTCCTGTGTTTATTGCAGCACTATTTACAATAGCCAAGAAATGGAAGCAACCTAAGGGTCCATCAGTAGATGAATGGATAAAGAAGATGTGGTACATATATGCAACAGAATATTATTCAGCCATAAGAAGAAAACAAATCCTACCATTTGCAACAACATGGATGGAGCTAGAGGGTATTATGCTCAGTGAAATAAGCCAGGTGGAGAAAGACAAGTATCAAATGATTTCACTCATCTGTGGAGTATTACAACAAAGAAAAAACTGAAGGAACAAAACAGCAGCAGACTCACAGAACCCAAGAATGGACTAACAGTTACCAAAGGGAAAGGGACTGGGGAGGATGGGTGGGAAGGGAGGGATAAGGGGGAAAACGGGGCATTATGATTAGTCGTTACATAATGTGGGGGTGGGGGACACGGGAAAGGCAGTATATACAGAGAAGACAAAATAATGATTCTATAGCATCTTACTATGCTGATAGACAGTGACTGTAATGGGGTATGTCGGGGGGACTTGATAACAGGGGGAGTCTAGTAACCATAATGTTGTTCAAGTAATTGTATATTAACGATATGAAAATAAAATAAAATAAAGTATTACCAAATGCAAAGAGAACCCAGAAGCCAGAGGGCTAAGATAATACCAAAGTATTCCTTAAGTATGGAGACATTTTATATATTGTAAATAATTCTGGAATGCATTTCAGGCCTGCATGGCCAACAAGAGCATCCATATTTAATCAATGAGAAAACCGAATTTGAGAAATGCTAAAGACATAGTATTAAATCCTGTACCAAGTGATTCTGGAAGCTACCATCATTCCACTTTAAAACTTTTCTATTCTCTAATAATATCTCCTTCTATATAAGTCCTTTTTGAAGTCATCTTTGATTACTCTAGAATTTTCCTGAGTTTCCCTATGATTCTGGGGTTTGGCAGCACAGAGCTTTGTCAGCTGCCAGTGCCACTGATTTTCTGATTAGCTCATTTATGGTACAGACACTGTTAAACTGCTCTTGGAAGTTTCTTTTCCTTTTCTGCTCAGCCTATTTAATTTGTATCCTTCATGACCTGCCAGTAGCTTCCCTATTCATTTTTTTTTCTTTCACAGTTCTGCTCCAGGACATGACCCAAAACACTCTTAATGGTCATTAATGAAGTATATACACCTCTAAGAATATCAGAGCCACATCCTGTTAATTTTTAAAAGTTGCTTAAAATATTTCACGATATTTTCTTTCCATCAGATGACATCCACAAGGTTTAAGGGCAAGAACTCCATCACAAACTTATACATTCATGTGCACACCAGCATGAGCTTTAAATTTGTTGGACAAATGGCTAGAGGTTTGCTAGACTCAAGAGGGTTCCTGAGGAAGGTCACTACCAGTGGTAAAATTACCTGTGAAATCAGTCAATTCATCCTGGTTTCAAATGGGCTAAGAAAATCCAGTCCAGCAGGCTGAGTCAAAAATATCAAAGTCCAGGGTTCATAAAAGCTGAGAAACAATTCCAAGGAAGCAACAGAAAACTCCAACATACCTGGGATTCTGTTGTCAGAGACCCATGGGTCATTTCATACTCACAACGTTCTCCCTGGGTTTTATCAGCCGCCCAAGAGAACAGAGCTGAAGAAGGAAAAAAGCTGTGAGGTTTGTATCCCCCCAAACCCCCCAGATAGAAAAGCTGCCTGTTGGTCCGAAAGCTTAGATCTGCCAGGCTACTCCTCTGTTCAAAGTCCTCAAAGGTTCCCCATTGAGAAGAAAGGGAAATCTTAACCATGGACTTGCAAATCCAGCACAACAAGTCTACAGCTGCTTCTCCAAGCAGTATCTCCCTCTAAATACCACCCTTCATCCACAGGACGCACCCACCCACCCACATACACATCTCCACCACTCTGAACTTACCGGGACAGCACCCACCTCAGTACTCTCCCTAGTTCTACTTAGTCAAGAACCGAGGTATTCTTCTAGACCAGTTCAAATGAGGTTTTCTTGGACACCCTTAATGAGAAGAATGCTTCCGTTCCCATCCTCCCCAAAACTTTTTTTTAATCTCTACTCTGGAATCTAACTCAGGCCGCTTCCTATTATATTTATTTGTATAATTATCTCCCTCAATTGAGTATTAGTATGAGTATATGGGTAGAAGTGTCTGGTTCATTTTTTCCATCTGCTAAGGTGTTAAGTATAATACCCTGGAAGGTCCGTAGAATTCAAGAAATACTGGCTAAATTTGAGGTATTAAAGATATGAAGTAGGCAACAACATGGATAGATCTAGAGGGTATTATGCTCAGTGAAATAAGTCAGGTGGAGAAAGACAAATACCAAATGATTCCACTCATTTGTGAATATAAAACAAAGCAAAACTGAAGGAACAAAATAGCAGCAGTTTGATTAAATTCAGGTCAAATGTTTTGACACGAATACCTTATAATTTATTCTGGGGACATTGTATCACACCAGGGAGCAAATAATACCCAGAGGAAGAGAGTTATACAGTCCTTAGTAAAAAATAGGAGGAATTCATGTGAAAACATTTAGGATGTTCAATTAAGAAGAGAAAGATCACAGACATGGAGAAGGGACTAGTGGTCATAAAAGGGGAGGGGTTGGAAAGGGTGGGTGGGGAGGGAGAAGGGGATTAAGGGGCACTATAATTTGCGATCGCAATACAGGTAAGTCACAGGGAAGACAGTACAGCATGGAGAAGACAATTAATGACTCTGTAATATCTTACTATGCTGATAGACAGTGACGATAAAGAGGGGGTGAGGATTTGATAATACGGGTGAATGTTGAAACCACTGTTGTTTATGTGAAACAGTCGTAAGATTGTATATCAGTGATACTTTAATTAAAAAAATGAAGTAAGAATTAAGGCACGTAGAATATTGTCCTTGTATTTTTTCCCAATTTTTTATAATGAATATTGAACACCCATATGACTGGCGCCCACAGTCAGCGATTGTTAACATTTGCCAGATTTGCTTCATCTATATATTTTTTTGAACTGTTCCAAAGTTGCAGACATCAAGATACTTCATCTCCCAAATACTTCAAATAAGGATCTTGTCCTGCATAACCACAATACCATTTGTCACACCTAGGAAAGTTAACAGTAATTTCATAGAATCATCTAAATATTCTGTCCATTCAGACTTCCTCAACTCCCAAATTGTCTTTTATTCTGGATTTTCTTCAAACCAGGAACCAATCGAGGTTCACACATTCAAAGTGGTTGTTATCTCTAGTCTCTCTTTCTCTAGAATAGTACTTGCCTTTGTTTCATGACGTTGGATTTTTAAGAGACCAGAACAGTCTGACTGTACCCTCATGATGGGCTTTATCCTACTTCCCCATCCCCTGTATTTTCTTTAAACCAGAAATTCAGCCTTTAAGTTTAATTTAGGATCAGGTTAAATATTTCTGGCATTAATACTTCATGAGTGACACCATGTGCTTTATATTACATTACCTGAAAGGCAGAAATATCAGGTTATCCTCATGATGGGGATGTATGGTTAAGAAAGTGACCACCAGATCTTGCTGTTGGAAAAGTATGTTCTTTCCTTGGCATTTAGCAAGCGTTTTGTGGGGGTGATACTTTGATACCATGTGAATATCCTGTTTCCCATCAACTTTTCAATTATTTCATTTACAATAAAATATTCTATTATTCCTTCTACATTTATTACTGGAAGGTATATTCTGTAAAGAGCTTTCCCTCAACAACCAGAAATTATCTAAAAAGCAAGGTAAATGCATCCTTGGTTCCAAGAACAATATATTTTCAAAGTAAGAAATCAGGGTATTAATCACCTCCAATGTTGGTAAATGGATTTTCCCCCATTTTTTTTCTCTATTTTAAGTGTCATCATGAACTTGCGAAATTTTATTTATTCAAGGTGTCACAACCATCTTGGACACTTAACCTGCCCAAATCTGTCCAGTGGAAGCCCCTTGAAGCTGGCTGTTGCATCCTGATACACATCCATTAGTGTCTGAGCTCTTCTTTGCTTTCTGGCACAAGATACTCCAGGCTCAGCTGGTACTTTCCCTTCTGCCTTCTACTTCTGACCTGGCCACCAAGTACCTGGACAGGTCTCTCATTTGATTTAAATTTCCTTACTGTAAAATTAGAGTCTTGTAAATAAGGCAAGTCTTCCCTGACTCACATTCCTATAGGGAAGATGAAAAAAATAACGTATACAGCCACGACTCTGAAATACTGGTTTTAGGTTGAACTGACCACTACTCAGGAAAACCTGAGGCCAAGAGCCATAATCAAGAACTCCAGGGACCTTTAACCCAATTGTCTCCCCAAGAGATGCTTCTGTTCAGGTGTCTACCTTCCTTCTCACACTGGAAGATGCTACTTTTCCTCCCTCACACCAATCAGTGTGTTCTCACCTGCTCCTTCAAACATTTTAGTAATGTCCTCCCACAGGGGCGCCTCCTCCTCGGCCTTCTTTGGATGGCGCAACTTCACCCAGGCGCTCGCCGCGCTGGGCAGGGCGATCAGGAGCTGCTGCAGCATGACGACCTCAGCACTCCCTTCTGGGGAACTCTCTGGCCTCAGCCCAGAAGGCAGAGAGTCCTGATGGGGCTTGCCCACTTTTGATGAGGAAACTGGCGGGAGGCTTCACAGCTGCGTGGGTGTCCTCCACTCTCAGGAGCCCAGGGAGTCTGGTCCTTTTAATGTCTAGGCTCACAAGGAACAACTCCCACCTTAAGCTCCATCTGTCTCCTTACCAGGCAGCTGCAGGCTCCAGTTATTTATTCTAAGCAGCCACCTCTACGGTCCCCTAATGATGGCTGAGCAGAAAACATTAAAGTCAGCAAAAGGATCTAGAATGCTGCCACACGGTCGGAATTCTATAACTTGGACCAATCACTGAAAAATTTTTACAAAAGGTACATGAAGACAGTGGATATGCACAGACCACATGGTCCAAACAGTGTGCTGGTGTCACGAAGCATAAAGACTTGAATAAAACCCAATTCTTTAAGTGGTACCATGTTCAAAATAGTCTGAGACTTGGACTCAAAAAGGCTCTGGATTTGAATCCCAGCTCCTTCCCTCGTCGGCTGTGGCCAATCACAGAACCCCTCTAATCCTGTTTCTCCCCCCTTTCTCCAGGACTGGCCCCGCCAGGCCCTCCCCGCGCGGCCTGAGCCCTACACCAGGCCACTGAGCGCGCGGAACGCCAAGGGTGACCGCGGGCGGCGCAGAAACGGCGCTTCCCTCCTCGTCCCCTCCCCAGACCCACTCACCCCTGTCACCGACTAGGCCCAAATGCCCTCGCCCTCCCGCCGGGAACTGCGGGAGGGTCCGCTCGGCGCGAGGATCCTCCCACTTAGCGCCGCCTGGCCAGTGCGCCTGCGCGGCGGCTGCCTCCGGAAGTGGTTCCCAGCGTCCTCCGGGGCCGCCTCCAGGGATTCTCTGCCGGCGTCCCACCGCTCGCGGTTTGCTGCGTCCCGGGATCCGAACCCAGGTAAAAGCAGCCCCGCTCCTGCGGAAGAAGGTGGAACCCGTGCTCCTGCCTTCAGAGATTACTGACTAGAACCGTGTCCCCTCTGCTGAGACTAGGCAGGCGAATGTTTCTGTGAAGAGGTTTGCAACCCTTGGCAGAAGAGAAGTATATGTGTGTCACTTTTTGTCGAAACAACATGAATATAAAAGAAGCCATACCACTTTCACATAGTATTTCATAATACTATGTACATGGAAAAGACTGAAAATGGAATGGAACCCAGTGTTCTATCAAAAGAATTTCACAGTGAGGTTTTTTGTTCTAGTATTCAGTAAGTTCTAACGTTGATTGCATTCCGTATACATATTTCTGAAATGCCCGAAAATGCACAAAAGCAAAATAATTATTACCTATAATCTCACCAAGAAGAGATAAACATTGCTCATATTTGGCGCACAAACTTAACCTAAGCGCGCCCCCCCCCACACCATTTATGTCCTTTCATGCATTCTTATGTAAAACGATTATACCCCAATGCTGTTTTATTGCTGGGGTTTGTCTCAGAATAGATGTATGGCATTCCAAGTATACTTCTACATTAGTAGCTTACAAAAACAACAATTTATAAAATAGAATAAAACCAGGTAGTTGCTAGCCTTATGAAACCCACCCACCCCCAAATTCATATGTTGAAGCCCTAAACCCCAGGGGAGCTGTATTTGGAGTAAGGAAGTAATCAAGATTAAATGAGGTCATAAGGGTAGGGCCCTGATCCCATAGGATTAGTGTCCTTTAAGAAGAGACTCTAGCGGGCTCTCTCTCGCTCTCTCTCTCTCTCTCTCTCTCTGTCTCTCAGGTGCAGGCACTGAGGAAAGGTTATGTGGGGATTTAACATAAGGGGCCATCTACCAACTAGGAAAAGAGTTTCCAACAACTGACCCTGCTAGGCCTTGATCTGGTACTTCTAGCATGTAGAACTGTGAGAAAATTAATTCCTGTCGTTTAAGCCATCCACTCTTTTCTTATAGCAGCCCAAGGTGCCTAATATGCTAGGATATAGTATTTACAGAGTATGAGGCTTTGTTCTATATGCATTACATATTTTAACTGATTTAATCCTCATAGCAACCCCTCAAGATGGGTACTATTATTATTCCCACTTTGCAGCTAAGAAAACTGAGGTTTGGAGAAGTAACTTGCCCTGCATCAATCAGCTTGCAGGTGATGCTAAGAGTACATATACAATCTAGAGTGGGGAGATGTTTTTAATCAAGTCTGGAAACCTAATCAACATGCTTGATTATGTAAAAATTAAAAACCTTTGTAGGCAAAAGATGCCTTAAACAAAGTCAATATACAGATGATGCATATGAAAAACACATATATTTATAAGCAGATGACAGACAAAATATATATTTGGTTGACTAAAATATCATTTGTTTTTAAATACACCATAATTTATGTACCACCAATAAAGAAAAATATTGCAATTAAATTAATACACACTGCTTTCTTATAGCTTAGAATTTTATTTTATACTTGGTGAGAGAGCTCTTTAGACTATTTTTAGGCATCAATTTCTTTCACATTTCATGCTGCTGTGTTTCTGTGCCTTTTTATGAACATGGCAATTTTTTCAACATAGTGCTAAATCACTTTGTTACTTTTAAGATACTTAAAATACCAATTAAACTCAACACGTCCAACACCAACAATGCATATAGCTGATGTTTGGGCACCCACCGTCCATGACAATATTTCAACTACTGATTTCAGGTGAGCTTCAGCCACATAAACGTGGTGGGGCTGGGGGAAGAAAAACAGTCTGACAGGAAAACAGGCAAAGGATATGATTAGACAATTCATAGATGAGACATCCAAATAGTCAACAAGTGTATGAGAAGACAGCCAAACATGCAAATTAAGAGCAGTAAGTAGGCCCCACATTACACTCAAATTGGGCAAAAATAAGAATTGTAACAGCTACTGCAGGTGGGAATGCAGGGAAGGAATATTTCCATATATTGCTGAGAGAACTGTACACCAGCCTTTCAGAAAGCAATCTAGCAACATCTCCTAATGTAAAAAATACTTCTTTTGACAAAGCGAATCCATGCTAGCGTTCAGAATCGTTGATACTCTCCATGCTTCCAAGCATTTAGGATGGAAAGTTTAGTTAACAGTAGCCAATGCTGTTTGTGCCCTACACATGTCCTTTAGACCTTCCAGTGTGCCCCCACGGATGCTGGCTGCCAGCGCCTGCATCTCTGTGCCTGAAGCTGGGCTGCCTCAAATGTCAAGGAATTAACACTGACTACCCTCCCACCACCCCCTTCACAAGCCCTCAATCAACAACTTTTGGCAGTTGCTAAGAGAGTGCCCAGTCTGCTCCCCAATGGGTGACATAATTCTGAGGTTTGCATTTTGTAGTTTTTCATAGTTTTAGTGAGATTAAGCTCCAGTCTCCTACAGTGATAGTTAGCTTACTAGATGTCTTTTATTGGCTATGTTCCTTTCCCTGTTTCATTTCCCCTACTTCCCTCTTGGTATTTCCCATTTCCCAAATAAACTATTTGCACTCCAATCTTGGTCTCAGAGCCTGCTTCTGAGAGAACCCAAATCAGACAGCTGCTGAGTACATGAGCAATGATCCTGTAAGTCATGCAGTCCTTGTAAGGTGAGTGATCAAGCCTTACCAGCATACACTGCCCTCATTCGAAACAATAAAATCCTTGAAATTCCGTATTTAATGTACTAGTTATATTCCTTCTAGTACAAACTAAAACTAGGCACAGAGACAACTCGCCAAGTCATACATTTATAATTTGTGTACTTTCCTATCTATAGGAGGCACTTCAATTAAACAGCTGAAAAGACAAATACATAACAATTAAAACTATCTTTCAGACTCACAGTCATGTCTGGCTCTGAGCTTCTAGTCCAGTGAATTCATTCAGTTTATAAATCATCTTGCCGCACCACCTAAATAATCCAGCATTTTGCTGGAGTCGTTCCTTCTCTTCAAAGGAACAAGCTTCACTAACATATGTGAGTAAAGAAAAGGTTATTCCCTCTTCACTTACCCTCTTTGTGACAATCCTCCAAGGTCCTGTGTCTCTTTGCAACTACCGGTTTCACTAGGAAGGGTGGGTACTCAAAGCTAACACCCTTTCTCCATCCTGGGAGACAATGGGACAGAACAAAGCCATCTTTGTTTGCTTTTCTTAAGTCCCCCTCAAAATCAATAAACCAGACTGTACAGTTTTGTGATATTTGTATGGGAGAGTAAGCGAAATTCAGAATTAAAATTGTAATTAACTTTCAATCTCTTAAAGAGAAAGTACTTGACAACGTGGGAGTCCCCAAGGATGGTGGTCACAACCCCCCTCCCACAGGTGCCCTTTTCTTTGAGGCTCTAGTGTACAGCCCCCTTCCCTGGGAACACTACACACTTTCATCAAAGAAGGGTCTCGTCCCCTGGCTTTTCTGCTTTCCATGTCTTTGTCCTGTGGTCTTAAATTGTAGTTGAAGGGAGAGATGGAATGCATATATTTAGCTCTAGTCCTTCACAAAATCCCACCATAACTGCTGAAAGAGGGATTTAAAACCAAAGGCATAAACTCACAGAGACAAATTGAATGGAGAAGAGAAAAACAAAATTTTGGAAACTGGAAAACAGTAGTGACAGACTAACAAGTTCTGAAAAAGCTGCATCTTAGGCACTGGGGAAAGCTGATAAGAAATCCAATTTACACTGCAGAATCCCCAAGAGCAAAGAAATTGGTCTTAGGTAAAAATGGGGAGTGAAAGGGATATTAGAAAAGGAATATTGGTTGTGAATCTGTTGAAGAAGCAGTTAGACTCCCAGCACTCCTATGCTGCTCTATAGTCTGGTGACTCTCCTTTTCTGTCTCTGCAAGAGACTGGAGAACTATGCTCACGAGAGCGTAAAACAGAAGGGCCTCTGAACGAGGGACATCAGGACAGTTGCGGGCAACAGAGGGGGGAATGGGACAACAATATAGGAAAATTTATATATTTCCCAATCATCTTTCCAGAATATATTCGACCTAGATATATACTCCCTGGGCAGCAAATTGGGGGCGGGTTGGGGTGGGGAACCTTCAGGGACTCCAACTGGCCCACAATAAAAAGATCCAAGGATATTGATGTTGAGGGCTCCCCAATGATCTGGCCCAAACAGACCCCACTCAGTTCATGTGGGGTAGCTCTGGTCCCATAGCACTGAGGGTCTCATGATTAGGGATTTCATCCCCACCAAGTCCAGATGGAGAAAAAGTTACTTACCAAAGAGAGCATAGCTTTGAAAACCTTGTTTTCCTCCTTGGTGGTTCTGTAACTGTGGCTTTTAAGAGTCTCCATACAGTATCTTCATATGCTGCTGATCTACTGATCATCTTAATGAATCATAAGGGCAGAAGATAGAGCTGCCTATAGCCTGAACAAGAAGAAATTTCTCTTACTCTGGGCTCCACTTAAAGTAGGCCATTTTTCAGGTCCTCCCAAAAATTGGTTGAGCCAAAACACCCAGTTTCAATATATGTGTTTCCCAAATCCAAAGAGACTCACAGTACTGTTCTTTTTTAATACAGAAGTAGGAAGTTCAGCAACTTGTTCCTCACTTTTAAAAGATTATCCCAACAAACCTCAAAAAAATGTACTCCCTATAGATTGGACTGTATTATAGATTGCATATTACTTCCTGCTTAAAACAGCAAATTACTTATTATCTCTCATGGAAATCTATCAGTTTCCATGAGTCAGGATTTCAGACAGTGCACAGTGAAGACAGCTTGTCTTTGCTCTATGATGTTGGGGGCCTAACTGGAAAACTTGAAGACAGAGAGCTGGAAACGTCTGACGATTTATTCAGTACCACATAGGCCAGGCCAGGGTTGTTGGCCAGAAAACCCACAGATGACCTTTGCATGTGGCTTGGGCTTCATCAAAATGTAGTGGGCTCAATTTGAATGGCAAGATCCAGAGAGAGTCAGAAAGAAGCCATATGGCCCTTCAATAACCTAATCTCAGAAGTCATGCAGCGTCATATCTGCTGTACTTTATTGGTCAAGGCAGTTAAAAAGCTCTACCACGTTCATGGGGAGAGAAAATAGACTCCACTTTTTAATGAAAGAATGTCAATGCCAATGTCACATAAGTTGAACATTTGGGATGGGATATATATTGATGTGACCATCTTTGGAAGATACTATCTACCACACTGAGACAGTCAAAGCCTCTATAGGCATAGATCTAAGAGCTAGTATTTAATCAAATAGGATGGGAACTCATGCTGCTGATCTACCAGGTGGAGGCAAACTGCTTCTAATATTTTGGTTTAACAAAAACATACAAATAAGAATAGATACCCCTTCCCAAATTATCATGGTAATAGATGTATATGAGGTGTCAGGCACTATTCGGATATAGTTCAATAAGGAAATGAGTTCTGGAAGAGCAGCTGCAATCGGTAGCACCCATTTTGGAGCTATTAACCTGGTGAAGTTGGTGACAATCTACCGTCATTCTCCCAAACCTATCCATGTCTAGCACCAGCTAGACTGACAAGTTAAATGCACTTGTGATAGGAAACATCACCGCTGTATCTGTTCAGTCTTTATGGGAACATTAATCTCTACAACTCCCCCAGAGATGGAAGACTGCTATTGATTTATTATTTTGGCAAGGAAGAGCTCTAAGAGCGTCCTCTTGTCTATTCCATTCTTAACAGTTCCTACTTCACAGGTAAGCAAATGAATGTGGGAATTCTGTCAGTTGCTAAGGACATCTTTTCCAACTAGACACTCAGTAACTTGGGAGAATTACTATAGGAGGGGTTTAAGGTTTCACTGGGCCTCTGGTGAGGCTGACTTAAGTCAAAACTCCATCATTACCTGATCCCCATATGCTCACTCTGACAAGTGGACAGTGATATTATGGGTACTCAAGAATTAGTGATAGCTAATGGCTAATGAGCTATTGTTGCCTAATCTTGTATGTGTGGTTTCCCCAGTGCAGTTACCCAGATAAAATGATAATGGATTCCTTTGGGAAAGGCCAAGAGTAAGGCACACGTACTTATAGGGCTTTTATAAGCTCCCTCCTCAAGGATACCTGGCCTCCCCATTACTCAGTGGGCTCTAGATCTGTGAACTAGATGAGGTCTAGCAATAGAATGCAGGGCAACCTTTCTATCTTGATGACATCTGTCTCCAAACCTGGGGAAATCTGTCTATACAGATCAAATAGAACTTTAATATACTGCCATTTATCTGGGACTCTATCGTTAATTAATCACCTCCAAAGATCTTCTTATCCATTATGATTACCATAAATTGCAGGCAGGCCCCTGTTAAAGGCTATTGGAAACATTCCTACTCCACTGAAAATAGAAAGTATACTTCCCTAGCACTGTTGACCTTCAGAAAACATCTACTAAGTCACATTTTACTTATTCTAGTACTTCTATAACACGGATCTGTCAGGTATACGCTGGGAAAGGGGATTACATATTTGGTAATTCATTCCAAAATTCCTTGAATCCTGGATTCCTTTCTCCACATTTTACAAAGGAATTTCTGTCACTTCAGCTTAACCATTATGTTTAGCTTTGTCTATTAAAAACATGCCCAGATGCTTGAACCAGGACATTAAATCTAAAATCTGTGGTAAATACATTCATATCCATAAAGAGCACTAGACCTAAAGTTATATTTTTCCCTTAATTTTTTTTATATTAAAGTATCATTGGGATACAATCTTGTGAAGGTTTCACATGAACGACCTTGTGGTTTCAACATTCACCTATAGTATCAAGTCCTCATTACTCCCCCCATTACAGTCACTGTCAGCATAGTAAGATGCTATAGAGTCACTACTTGTCTTCTCTGTGCTATACTGCCTTCCTCATGACCTACCTATATTGTGACAGTGAATTATAGTGCCCTTTATCCCTTTCTCCCTCTCCATCCAGCCTCCCCAACTCCTTCCCTTTGGTAACCACTAGTCCTTTCTCAGTCTGTGATCTTTCTCTTAATTGAACATCCTCAATGTTTTCACATGAATTCCTCCTATTTTCTACTAATGACTTTATAACCCTCTTCCTCTGGGTATTATTTGCTCCCAGGTGTGATATGATGTCCCCCAAATAAACTGTAAGGTATTCCTGTCAAAACCTGAGTTTAATCAAATTTACCCTGAATTTAGTCAAACCTCTAGACCTAATTTCCAGTTCCCAAGTAGATAAAAAATGTAGAACTTTCTATTCAATTGGCCTGAGCCCTTCAAAAAGCCAATGCCATTGGAAAAAAAATTAGGGGCACTGTTCCAATATAAAAGGAACCAAACAGATGTATTAACCAAATGCAATGCATAAACCTACATTGGATCTTGGTTAAAAAAAGATTCTTGGAAGTAGCTGGTAAATTGAAAATGGATTGAATTTTAGGCAGTATGGAATTACTAATTTTCATTGGTATAAAGATGGTATTGTGGTTTTATAGGAGTATAATTCTAAGGAGGTGCATGCTTACATGTTTAGGGATGAAGTATCACTAGGTCTGCAACGTATTTTCAAATGATATAGTGAAAAATGTGTTGAACATCTAAAGTTTGTGAGATTTCTCTATGTGGTTGTATGTAATTATAGTTTGATAATGTCCATTGCTCTTCAGCGTTCTATTGTACCAATTTATCCATTTTTCTGGTGATGGACATTTGGGTTGTTTCTAGTTTGGATCAATTGTGAATAATGAATACTTCCTTCCATGAACATTCTTATGCTTAATATTCATGTACATGCATTTCTATTTGGTTTATAACTAAGAGTAGAATTGCTGTGTTATAGGTATATTTATCTAACAACCTTAATAGATAATACTAAACCAATCTGCAAAGTAGTTGAATCAATTTACATTCCCACCAGTTGTGTAGGAGCATTCCTATTGCCACATTCTTGGCAACACTTGGATTATCTTTTTTATTTTAGCCATTCTGGTAGGTGTTTAGTGATGTTTCATTGTGGTTTTCATTTGTATATCCCCAATTACTAATGAGATGGGCCTTCTCTTCATGTATTTGTTAATCATTTGGGTATCTTCTTGAAGTGACTAGTCAGGTCTCTATTGCCTATTTTTCTACTACATTGCCTTTTCCTTATTTTGCAGTTTTTCATATACTTTAGATATACTCAAGCCCTTTACTCGATGTGTTTCAAATATCTTCTCTTATTCTGTAGCATTTCTACTCTCTTAATGGAATCTTTTGATACAGTTTTTAATTTTAATCTAGTCAACTTTATCAATCTCCTTATGATTAGTGCTTTTTAACTCCTGTTTAAGTTCCTCCATCCCCACCACCATGGATAAGTATTCTCTCTTATTATCTTTTAGCTTTATTATTTTGCATTTCAAATTTAGGTGTGTAATCCATCCATAATTCATTTTTGTTATGGTGTGACATGGAGGGTCAACTTTCACTTTTTTCTGTATGTGTATGTAATGTCCCAAGATCCTTTATTAAAGACTTTCTTTCATTCCATTGCTCCTAATCATCACTTTGATAAACTAATGTGTATGGGACTATTGCCGGGTTCTGTATTCGATTCAATTGGTCTTAATGTCTGTTAGGCACCAATTCCACACTGTCTTAATTACTCTAGTTTCGTGATAAATCTTCAATCTGGTAATGTAATCTCTCTGAATTTGTTCTTTTTCCAAGATTGCCATGGCTATTCTAGATCCTTTGCATTTCCATATCAATTTTAGAATCAGCTTGTCACTTTCCACAAAAAAGCCTGGTGGAGATCTTCTATCCACTGATGATGGATTGTCTCTTTCTCTCTAAAGTTCTATCAATTTTTGCTTTGAGACTTTTAAAAATGCATAGTTGTTTGGAATTATTGTATTTTCCTTGTGAATTTAACCTTTTTGGATTACATAGAAATCCATTCTGTTTCTAATAATGCTTTCTGTCTTAAAATCTTTTGTGAATATATTGATCCCTCATTACTTTTTATTAATACTTGCCTGATTGTCCTTTTTCATTCTTTCTTTTTAAACATTTTCCTGTCCTTAGGTTTCAGGAAAGACTCAAAAGATCTTCACTAGAACTTCCAAAGGATACTTCAGGTGAGGAAAGTGGTCAGAAGAAAGGTGTAAGATGCAAGAAGGAATGGATTTTAATAATCCAATCTAACAACCTCAATATATTTAATATTTATTCCATTTATAGTATTGTACATTTTAATTGTTCCACTTTTCTATGCTTATTTTTTATTCTTACCTTGCCTTATTCTTGAGGAAGATGATTGATAATTTTGCTTATTTGCATTTTCTTATTCCAAGTTTTAATTCTCATCGGTTTGTTATTTACACAATCTATTTCCCCTCTTAAGCATAATCCTCCAAATCTTACTATCTATGCATTTGACCCTTGAACAGCAGAGGTCTGAACTGTACATTCCACAAATAAATATACAGTACCTGTAAATATGAATTTCTTTTTCACATTATCTTTTCATTTTTGATGTCTAGTGTTAGTTACAGATACTGACAGGGAAATCTTGTAAAAAGATGATGTAAACTTACAGTGTTGATACAGTACGGTATTTTCTCTTATGATTTTAACATTTTCTTTTCTCTGACTTTATTATAGGAATACAGTATATAATACATATACAAAATGTATGTTAATACATTTTATGGCTTCTGTTCAACAGTACGCTATTAGTAAAGTTTTGGGGGAGTCAAAAGTTGTACTTGTTTTTTCAACTGTTCAGGGCCCAGTGTCCCAAACTGTGCATTGTTCAAAAGACACGTATATTTAACTTGATAAAGCCTGTTTCTTTACTTTTTTAACTTCTTGAGTTCACTCCTCAACCCATCAGAATACAGCTTCTGGCCCCACCACTGCACCAAAACTGCTTTCACAGATTATTTCCAAATGCTGAACTCAATATACATTTACCAGTCCTTATCTCACTAGATTTCCTTGCTAACTTGACATCTGTGATCATCCCTCCTTCTTGATATTCTAGTTCCTAGGGTTCTGTGACATTGCACTTTCTTGGAGTTTTTTGTTTTGTTTTGCTTTCCATAACTCTCTGACTAGCCCTTATTCTCACTCCACCTCCTCTCCTTCTTGGGCCTTTCCTCCTTAACTCCTGTTAACAACGAATATTTCCCCCAAGATTCTGTCCCCAGCCCACTGCTCTTATTTTTAAAATCCACACTATGTGATCCCATCCACTCTCATGACATTAATTACACCTCCATGGCGCTGAATCTCAAGTTCATTTCCCCAACCTGGCTTCTTTCTTGAACAAACCTCAGACTCAAACCCATTTTTAGTTGGTTGACCAGACCTGGATATATCTTAAATTCAACATGCCCAAAATCAAACTCCTAATTATCCACATTTTTTCCTCCTCTGAAAGAGAAAAGCCAGTTTCTCCTTCTATAAATTCTCTCATACAAGCTAGAAACATGGGAGATTTCTTTGACTACTCTTCCTCCATCCCATATCTCATTCATTACTGAGACCTCCCAACTCTAGTTCTTAAAATATTTTTTAATTATGTAAGTTTCAGATGAACAGCTTTATAACTTGACATTTGTAGTGTATGTAATGTATACTACATTTTGTACAAATCGCTACACTACAATGTGATCACGTAAAATATTTTTTCTGGTTGATTTTCCCAAATAGTAGTCTGTGATAATTAGATATTCCAAAAATATAGATCCCATGGAAAAACAAGTCTTGGTTTAGAAAACCATGAAAAATAAGTCTTTACTTGGGAGATTGAGAAGACAACCACAGATTGGGAGAAAATATTTGCAAAACACACTTCTGATAAAAGACTTATCCAAAACACACAAAGAGCTCTTAAACTCAACAAGAAAACAACCTGATTTTTAAAATGGGCAAAGACCTGAACAGACACCTCACCAAAGATATGCAGGTAAGAAGTAAGCATATGAAAAGATGTTTGACATGTCATTAGGGAATTTTAAATTAAAATAATGAAATGTCACTCCACACCTATTAGACTGGCCAATATCCAAAAGACTGACACCACTAAATGCTGACAGGGATGTAGAGAAACAGGAACTCTTATTTATTGCTAATGGGAATGTAAACTGATTCAGCCATTTTGGAAAACAATTTGGCAGTTTCTTACAAAACTAAACACACTCTTATCATATGATCCAGCAATCACACTCCATGGTATTTGCCCAGATGAACTGGAAACTTTTGTCCACGCAAAAACCTACACACAGATGTTTAGAGCAACTTTATTTATAATTGCCAAAACTTGGAAGCAACCAAGATGTCCTTCAGTAAGTAAACTGATAAACACTGGTACATCCAGACAATGGAATATTATTCATTGCTAAAAAGAAATGAGCTCTCAAGCCATAAAGAGACATGGAGGAATCTTAAATCCTACTACTAAGTGAAAAAAACTAACCAAACTGTATGACTCCAATTACATGACAGTCCTAGACAGTTAAAAAACAAATTTGTGATTGCAAAGGGCTGGGGAAAGGGAGGGATGAATAGGTACAGAGGATTTTTAGGGCAGTGAAACTATTCTGAATGGTGTATATCTATCATTATATGTTTGTCAAAACTTGTATAATACACATCAAAAGTGAACCCTAATGTAAATTATGGAATTTGAATGATAATTATGTGTTCATTGATTATAACAACTGTACCACTGTGATGCAGATGTCAATAGTGAAGGAGGTTGTGTGTGTGGACTGCGGGTTTAAGGGAACTCTTTTCACTCAATTTTGCTGTGAATCTAACACTACTTTAAATAAAGTCTATTAATTTTTAAAAAGTCTTTACCCCAGGACTTTTCAGAGCCATTTCTATGTGGATATTATATTCTAGCTGTACAAGAGTGATAAAACATGCAATCTTACCCAAATTTACTTTAGCATTTGGTGGAACACCTTTTAGCATCTCACACACTGCTGCTCCGAGCCACTCCATTCTTCCCCAGCCCCACCTACCAGGCCCTGGTTCAGTCTTGCCATCTCTCTGATTCCCGAGATCTGGTCTTGTCAATCTGGCCCCCAACCACATTGTTCTCAGCAATGCAAAAACAATAAAACTTGAATCTATGTCATCTACTATTTATAGCACTTTGGGCTAAACCCCTTCCTAGGCAATGGGGAGCCCCCCATGATCTGGGCTGCCCCCATCTCAGTATCATCTCTCACTACACCAGGACTCACATCAGACCTTAGAAACATTCAACTGTGTGTGCTTCCCTGAATGTTCTGTGCTCTTTCAAGTGTCTTTATCTTTGTTCGCATGGTACTGTCTGGAATACTCTTCACCTCAAACCCAATCTCCTACCCACTGGCTAACTCCTACTTCTCCTGTAAGAGTCAGCTCAAATGCCCCTGTCCTTTGGAGGAGGCTAAGATTCCTGATGAGGCTAGGAGCCTCTGAGCTCCCATAACACACTGGATGAGATTCTAGGTTTGTTGTGCCACAGGACTGTGAACTTCTTAAGAGCAGGCGCTATGTCAGATTGATTTTTTTCTTGTCGGTTCTTCCCCATTTCTAACAGCTGATGGGTCCCAAGGCTCAGTCCTTCTCTCTTTATGCTTTCTCCTTAGGTGACTTCTTCGTCTCATGGCTTTACATACCATCTATATACCCTGTTGGCTCCCAAACTGACACCTCCAGCCACACAATTTCTAGTGCAGACATGTATACTTGTTGTGCTCTTTCTCCTGATCTCCACATAACTGGCTGCTCACTCAGGTGTCAGTTCAAATGTAACCTCCTGACTACTACGTCCAAATGGTCCCCTACCTGTCTCCCATGAAATTGGGGAGTTTTGACTCATTGTTTTATTCCAGAGGCTAAGACAGTATTTAGCACATTGCAAAAACACTTATTATTAAATATTTGTTGAATGAGTTAATGACTGACATGTCTGGCACATAATACTTGCTAATATTTGAGGGCTAAGTGCCCAAAATTATGCTAAATGCACCACAGGAATTGTTTCATTTTACCTTAAATGTTATTTTCGGCCCTATTTTACATGGGGATTTAGCAGCTTGCCCAGGTAGGGATATGAATATTGGTGGCTTGATCCACAATTCACTTTCTTAGGCACTGCGCTATTCTCTGATTTCCATCTAGAAGTATTTAAGAGCTGTACTCAAAGAACAGATGGAAAGGGAGGAGAAGGTCTCAGCTTCTCTCTCTGTGAGTGGGGAGGAGTACTTCTAGTTTTGATGTTCTGACTCTAGCAGGTGCAGATCTCCACGGTTCCCTCAGCTCACAACTCCAGATACCACTGGAGAAAGACCCCCATTCTGACGGCCTGAGCCTGAGCCTGGGTTTTGGGCATGCCCAGTATAGAATTTTTTAAAATACAGGAAGTGGAGGAACTGCCCCTGGAAAGCAGAAAACCTGGGTGCAACTTGTCCTTCTTCAAAAGTGACACACAGTAACAGCCAAGCAAACAGTCCTTCCCTGCAATATTTATTAAGGAATTTACACATACACAGGAGGAAGGCAACCAGGAACTGTGGTTCCCACAGATGAAATCTTTTAAGCAAAGTTTTCCTGTTTTAATAGTCAAGTAGGGTGAACGGTGATTGGGAGGAAAGCTGTGTAGGCTCTCGGCCTCACCACCTGAAACAGGTGAGGAAACAGAGCAACCTCGGGTACACAGGCATGAAAAAGGGACGGGCAGATTGGGAGCAGGGAAAGCAGGGAGGCAGCTATCAATGAGATCGCAGGTTTTTTAAACCATAATAAAAAGCGGCAACAGTTGTAGGCTGTTGATAAATTAACCCCTCTCTGTGTAAACCTAAACCAAAAACAAAAACACTCAGAGCAGATGGGCAAAGAGTGGGAGGCAGGATCCACGCACACACACAAGCAGTACCTATGTGAGCTCTGCACTCGCGGCAGGGCTGTCCTCCAGCAGCGGAACCAGGTCCTACTGCAGGCAGGACGGAGGTGGGGCACGGCGGCTACGGTTTTGAGGGGCACCTTCGTGAAGTCTTTGGTGCTAATACAGGCGGACTGAAGCAGCAAGTCCTGAAGCCTCAGATCCAGAGAGCAATTCAGGGCAAAGTGGAGTGGTATTTTTGCTCATCCTCACAGGAGGTGGTTTGCCTCACCCCAAGGGTGGGGCCCACCTGATTTATGACTCAAGGGCCAACCGCATCTAAGATCTAAGGAATATTTAATTTGATTTCAGTACTTTCTTGATTCCCATAAATTAGGGGAACAGGATGCCTCCCTGTTCAATCAAAAGTTCACAAATGTAGAAATAGTTTATTAACACCTACAGAAGTACCTCTCAGCCTCCCCTCTTCGCCTACACACACTCACAGACCTTTCTGAGAGTCTGACAGGAAATGTAACCTTGCAGGAAAGGTACTGAAAGGTGTGCACGTTTCTCCCGCTGATTAAGTGCCTTCTGCCAGCAATTCCTAAGGTGCTGGTGCCAGGAGAGGACTGGGGCTGAGGCTAGGAGGGAGTCAGGATGGCTAAGGGACATGTACAACATAAAGCAACAGAGAGGTCCGCGTGTTGGGAAGTGGCTGGGTTGGGCAGAATGCCAAACCCCAAATGACGACTGAGCAATTTCTAAACCAAACAGAGGGCAGGAAAGGGGGGCGGAGTGGGAAGGGTCAGGGGAAGAGTCGAGGAAAGAGGGGAAAGGGGGACAGGGCTGAGGATAGTGGTAGCCATACAGGTGTTTTGTCTTTATTTCCACATCTGAGGGCTGAGAGTCTGGTTTGTCGCCTGCCCATTTCCGCCGCCCATTGACGGTCCGTAGCTCAGCATACCGTTGGCCCCACAGAAGTTCATCCCGGCCATCTGCTGGGTCATCTGAAAGGGAGAGAGGAGACTTTCATACCAGGCTGTGAGCATGCAACGATTTGGTGCAGGAGGCAGGGTAGCACGTCTGTGGGGAGGGGAGATGAGACAAAGAGAACCGGTGGGCTGCGGATCTGCCCTGAACCTTAATAGACCAGTTGGAGGACCCCAGACCGCGCAAGTGAAGGACTCCTCAGACGGGGGATGTCGACTGACTAAACGTCAGGGAGGGAAAGAAGGATCCTGGAGCCAGTCAACCACAAGCGGCACGAGCACGTATTATTTCTCCTTTCCAGTCTCTCATCCGGAAAGGAAGGGCCTATCGGTAGCTTGCGGAGGCCACGCTGGAGGCATAAAGAGTAGCCCCGGGTAGCGCTCCCCGCGTCTCTCCAGCAGAGTCACCACTGCAGAGTCAGTGAGAGAGCTGTGCGCGCTCAAGCAGACAGAAGAAGAAGGAAAAATAAACTGGGCTCTTCAGAATAAGCAAAGGCAAAAAAAAAAAAAAAATGCTGACACGTCTTCAGCGCACGGGGAGGGAAGCTGCCGGGAGAAAAGAGCCCATGGAAAAAGGCCTGGTGGGGAGCCGGAGCCTCTTTACGAAGCAGATTGAAAGTCTGGCCTGTAGCTGTGAACAGAGAAACTGTTTTTCAAAAAAAAAAAACAAACTTGAAAATCCCAAGCCTGGTACGTTTTCTGTACAAGTTCTTTTCTTTCTTTAGGAGAAGGTCTTATTTTTCTTCCACCAAGTTTTAAAGCAAATTTCAAGCTTACAGAAAAGTTGAAAGAATAGTATACAATAAAGCCCATATATCCTTAAATTCACAATTGTTCACATTGTGCCATATTTGCTCTCTGAGATATATATGTGTGTGTATGTATAAACTAAAAACTCTTGATGAGCATTGAAAATTGCAGATATTTTGACATTTCACCCCTTAATAAGTCAAGAGGCATTTCATAAGAACACTTTCCTAGAACCACATGCAATTCACATGCTCAAGAAATTTAGTATTAGCATAACACTTCATTTTCATATTTCTTTTGTCTCTTTTAGTCTAGAACAGTTCCCCCACTGTTTTTCTTTTTTCCCCCCTGACATTGTTTTAAGAATCCAGGCCAGTTATTTTGCAGAAATTCCTTCAATTTGGATTTCTCATGTTTTTCTAATGATTGGATCCAAGTTAAATATTTTTGGCAACAATTCTATGTAAGTGACATTGTGTCCTTTTTTTGTACAAGATACCAGGAAGCACACAGTATTAATTTGGCCCATAGTCAGCAGTTTTGTGTTTGATTCCTTGACTAAGGTAATATCCATCACATGTCTGTTCACTGTAATTAATAAGAAGTCTAAAGGATATTTCTTTGAGAATGTGTGAATATTCTTTCTACAAACATTAAATTAGTTGTCATTCTCCTGTAAAGAAGGCTTTCCCTCCCTCTATCCCACATCCATTTAAAAAAATATCACTATGGACTTAAGGTTTTTTTTCCCCCCTTCAGTTTGTTATAATCCACTAGCATCATTCTTTTTGATGCTTAAATTGTCCCATATTTGGACAGTGGGAACCCCCAGAAGCTGGCTCATGTGTGCTTTTGGTATTATCTCATAAAACTCATTATTTATATAAATATGACAGAATGAAAATAAGTGGATTAAAATCCCAACTATAAAATTTAGGGGAAAAAGGGCAATATAAATAATGCTTTAAAGCAAGCATATAGTATAGATAAACTGGAAACTGAGGTAGAAAACAAAAATGTAGAACTAATAAATATTATTATTACAGTTTTAAATATATTAGATCTGTTCTACTCTTTTGTTTTTCTTCTTTGGGAATCTCTAAATATATTGACGTTAGACCTTCTTTGCCTAATTCCTCTATTACTTTCTTTCAGATTCTTTTTACTGCTTTCTATACTTAGTTTTCCATTCTCTTAGGTGTTTCGTGCATTTCCTCAATGCCAAATATATTTTCAGTTGAATCTATTCTCCTTTGGCTAACCTGTAATTCAGCTTTATTTCTATGATAATTGTGTTTTTTTACAATTTCTTTCCTGAGTTCAGTAAACCTCCAGGGTTTTTAATTTTTGTCCATTTTAGTTCTAAGTTTTAGGATTCCTGATCTAAGCTATTTTGTCTTGCAAGTCCTTGTTAAAGGATATTTAGTTCAAGTTGGTGGAATGTAATTTTTTTTCTACTTAATATTGGTTGGATTTTCTACTTACTATTGGTTGGATTTTCATCTCCCGAAATGTTTTGACTTTTACCCTCTATTTTCTTCTCAGAGTAGTTCTGTATGAATGTCACCTGCACTTTAATTTGTAGTACTTCATTTTTTTCTGAATCAGCAATAATACAGACAAGGTGTGAGGGTTTGGGGAGGCTTACCAGATTTCTTAGCTCAAGGGCGCCCTCTTCTGTTAGCATAGTGAAATGATTGGGGGGAGGGGAGAGTATGTGTGTCTTGTGATTTTGTTGAGTCTCTGTTCCACTTCTCATTTCTTACTTTCCCTTCACCCCCAGGTCTCCAAAGAGCACCTCCTCCTTCTAAGTCATCCCCATCTCTCCTAGAAGCAATGCTTTCCCAAAGCTACTACCTGTAATCGTATATTCAAGTCCCTTTTTTTTCCCCAAGTCCCTTATTTTTGATTCTCCAAGTAAAATCAACTTAGTTCCAATCTACTTGTCTCAGACCTCTCATTTTCAGAATGTCTCTCATCAGGATAGGTCTTTCTCTTTCCAGGGGGTGATTTTTACCTATGTTCTGTCCCTCTAGCCCTGCTCCCTCTCTTCTTTTCACATAGTGTCTCTATGATGCTGGCTCTACTGGATTTAGGTGTTCACTGCCATGTAAACTGAAGTTCATAGTATTCTGTCTACTAGGTGCAGTGGTCATGGGTTATGGGTGGTTTTATCTGCCCTCCTTGTTTATCCGTATAGGTTGTTTTTGGTTTTGTTTTGATGAATGTGTGGAGCGATTTAGATGTAGGCAGTTACCCATATTCTACAGCAACTCCAAACTCCTCAGAGAGTCTATGTTAGACCTTCAAAAAAAAAAAAAGCAAACTTAAGGTTTCTGGAATTCTCTCATTTCCACTGCAAGGATTCAAAAGATAAGGCAGAGACACAAAGTAAGACAGCTGTGAGGAAACACACATAAGCCTTGCCCAAATACAGTGGGGTAGTTTACCTGAGTGAGGTTCCACTGCAGCTGCTGGGCAGACTGAACCCCATACACAGGCTGGGGCATAGCTGCCATGCCTGCCAGGTAGCCAGCTGGCTGCGTGGTCATCATTCCATTTGGCACACCCATCACTGATGCCTGCATGCCACCCATATAGCCTGCAGTCATGGCCATGGGGGCAACCATCCCAGAAGCTCCTGGCTGAGCTACCATGCCTACTGATGGGGGCATCATGCTTCCCATCATACTGTTAGGAGGCGTAACTCCAGGGAAGCTGGGGTAGGCTGTGGGGTATGCCATCTGAGCAGGAGCCATGAACATTGCTGCCAAGAAAACACACAGAGATATGTCAGAGAGGAAAGCACACTAAATCAGTTCAAATACTCATGGCTACTCATCGCTACTCCTTTTCAGCTAGAATTTCTCAGGACTACTCAACTCAGGATGTTCTTTCACACAGTAAAACAGACAGCTTCCCTACAGGACTCTATGGTTTACCAGTGGGCTGCTGACCTAGCCATTTCCCTTCTGGGGGCCAGACTCAGACCTTGAGTCAGACTTCACAGAAGTGTGACACGAGACCCCACAGACTGTGGCTGTGAGTTACATTAAAGTATCTGCTGATACTTTGTGGCTTCATAAGAACTGTCACGTTCAGGCTAGTCTCAAAGCAACTGCCCCTTGTCACAACATACTTCCTGCATGTAAGTCTCTATCTGGCATATTGCCATGAGCCCTGTGAAATCTACCTTGGGCAGGTAGCTGAGGCGTCTGGGATCCATACAGTGAAAGGATGGAGTCTTTCGAGAGCTGTTTCTTGCCTGTTTCTTCTGATTTGCTCCCTGGCTCTGGAAACAAGTTCAGGTTTTCAGGAACTGAGCCGGCACTCCCTGCAGTTGGCATGGAACCTACAACCTTCAGGCAAAGAAGGGAGGGGAGGAATTGGAATGGTCCTCACAGGGGGTCTCCGTCAGGGCCCTCCTTCATCTCTGTGCTACTTCTAACATTTGCAGTAAGAATTTATGGCTCAAGTCAATAGCTTCCTGACATGTTTACCATGCAAATATCTGAGAACATCTCATAGTTAAGTTCTGGTACAATTCTTTGTTCTTTGGCAAAACAATGTGTTTTGATGAAAAACAAACAAGTACAAACAACCTACAAATGATGCAGCCAGAGAGAGAACTGAGTTTACATCCCAGGGCAGCCATCCACTAGTTGCATAAGGAGAGGCCAGTCACATAACTTTGCTGAACTAATGTTTCCTCATCTATGAATTACCCATTTTGTAGGGTAGTGAATACTTTAAATTATAAATGAAACACACAAAAGCACCTAGTATTGTGCCTGGCACATAACAGGTATTTCACAAGTGGTAGCCACTGAAAGTTCCGACTTTTCATACCTACAAATTCTCTGGCAGCATCTCGGGCCGAGGAGCTGACCTAAAGCGTCAGCCTTTACAGTCTGACACCTTCGACAGAAGCCCACTCCAAGGCCCACTCTTTTTGGGGAGGAGACAAAATGAATGAATAGTAACCTTAGGCTGTAAGAGCGATGACACAGGGTTGAGGGAAGAATCAAGAATCAAGAAAACCAAAGTCCAATGCCATCAAGGAAGCATGATATGGTTCCATGATTAATTTATCAAAATCACCCTTATAGGGATGCCCTTTAATCCTGAGTTGCTCACCAGACTCACCTTCCTGGAAACCGATGAGGGGGATGGGACAGAGGCCAAGAGATCTAAGTCCTTCTCTAAGGTATTGCTGGTCTTACTATTTGCAATGGAGCAGGATATAGGAGCATCTGGAAAGAGAGATCAAAATTAGAATGCAGCACCGCTCTCTAAACCCACACACTTTCCTTCTATTCTAGATACAAAGTAGACAGAGATGACCTCTAGGCGACATCATGGACTGGAGATCTAGGCGTCTGGAAGTATCCAGCTTGGATGGGATATCACAAAAGAGGCCTCGCCCCACATTCCCGAGAGCACTCTGGAGAACCTGCAGCCCAGTTAGCAGGCACAGGGCAGAGAAACCCAGGCCGGGAGGCCCATCAGCACCACAGCAAGGGGCCTGGCTCACTCCCTTCTGGCTTTCTGTATGGGACTCATTTTCAGAGAGAAATGAAAGATACAGAAATTAGAAGCCTAAGTAGCCAATAACCTGAATTAGCAGAAATGGTCTGAAAAAAAGTACAGCCATCAGAACTGTGCAAAGTAAAGAAAAGGTTCTATTTCTGAATGGGGCAGAACCACTTGTTCAGGGTTTCAAAGGTTTGGAGAAAAATGACCACAGGTCATCGGCCACCTCAGAAACAGGTCATGCCTGAAAAATGAGAGGGATGGGGGCAAGGCTCACAGGTACTGGTTTAGTCAAACTTGCCAACATTTGCTGAATGCTTACTATGTGCCAGGGAAAGGGGCTAAAAGCTTTAGAGGGACTATCTCATCTAATCCTTCCAACAGCACCTCAGAAGTAGAGAGGCTGATCATCCTCCCTGCATGGATTAGGCAGCTGACGTTCAGAGGTCCAGTAAACCACCCAGGGTCACGCAGATAGTAAGTGGCAGAGCTGGGATTCTCTCTGGCTCCAAAGGTCATGCTCTTAACCACTACACCGTCCTGTCACTCGGGAAAATGTAAACACCTCTTACAACGACTGCTCAGATGTAAAACAACAGGAAGAACACAAAGAATAATCTCAGTGGCAGACACAAACTGAAGAATCCCGTCTCTGCGTATGTTCCCAGGATCACAGAGAATTCATCAAAATTTGTAAGATTAATGCCTAGGGTGCCTAACTGGTTTTCTTGGTTTCACTGGATATGGCTGATAATTGTAGGTCTCCTTTGGTTATGTAGCTGTATTCCTATTATGTTAATGTGTGCACGCAATTTAATTAGTAGTTTAAAACCTATACATGCTTATGTTACACTACAAGAAGATACGTCAAAGAAATAATCAATCTTCCCATGTTTTCTTCCGTCTGCTACTTCTATAGCTTTTCTTCTTTCTTCCTAATTACAACCCTTAAGTAGAATTCATGCCTCATATCGAAATTACCGAGTATCATAATTCTTCTAAGTGGTAAAGATACCTCAAGACAAATGCTGGGCATAGAAGCCACAGGGCATAAATCTGCAAAGAAGTAAAAAGCTAACCTTTTCAAACAATATTGCTTCTCTTTCACTTACCAACTTTACATTTCCCTGTATGGCCCCGGAAGATGACTGGTTAGCCAGAGACGGGTACGATTCCTCAAGGGAGGAACAACCTAAGACAGGCACAGTCGCAGGGGGGCCATCAGGTGAGAAATTGGGGATCAACAGAGGTTAGGCCTAGAACCTCACCCCCCCCTGTTTTGAGAGAAATCTTCTGCATCCGTGGATGTTTTGTTGCCCTTGTCTAGCTTGGATTAATACTTAGTCTATAGGCACACACCTGATCATCTACATTTGCCCTCTTACAGCACTAAACTATGTTTTCTACCTTCATCTTGCATCTACCTACCACTTCAGCATTTTATTTAAAAAAAAATAATAATAATAATAATAAGGGAGAAATGTGGGATTCACATATAAATCAAGTATAAAAATCAAATGAATAATCATATTTGACCTGATTGTTTATAGTTCATGATATGTGATCAAAACTGAAAGTTTCTGTGATATGACTGCCCTTGCACTGTTCACCATGTAAGAACTTGTTCGTTATGCTTCAGAAGATTGGAGACTGTTGAGAATTAGGCTTGGGGTTGATTAATGATTGTGCATTGAGTCCCCTATACAGAATTTTATTGTTGTTAACAACCATCTGATCAATAAATATGAGAGATGTCCTCTTAACCTCTCAAAAAAAAAAATTTGTAAGATTACGGGAGTGGAAAGGTCTAACTCTTACCAAGGCCCAACAAATCCATGACAGGTGCTGTGGATTTCGGGGAGCTTTTCCGAGGTAGCTGTGGATCTTCTTTTTTCTGTGGCTAAGGTGAAAATGTTATAGAAAGAAATGAGCAGGTGTTTTGAGCATTTTTTCCCCTCTCCACTGTAAAGCCACAGGTATTCTTGTGGTTTGGTTGCTGTTATTTAAAGAGCATCACCAAAGAACCAAAACTCAGGAAGTGTCAGGCGGAAGAATCAAGCCGGAGGCACGAGCGCATAAATCAAACCTAAAGTGGAAAACAAAGATATCATCTATGCTTGTTTGGTTTTCCAAAGAGAGACCTTTATGAAACCAAGACAACCACAGATCAGGGGGTCCAACAGAAGTAGCAGTTTTGGGTCCCAAGAAAAGAGAAGAATAAAGGAAGGTGTCTGATGGCACAGGAGCCGAGAGCCAATAAATCTCTCAGTGATTAGAAAACCTTTAATACCAAAAGGGAGATCAGTTTAAAGATTACCTAATTCACTCTGCCAGTATCATTAATGACTGTGTTCTGCAGACAGTGCAATTCAGAATGATGATAAAAGACTCTTCCTTAAGCAAATAGTAAAAAGTCCTCTCCCAAGATTCCAAGCTCTTATATTAGAGTATCTACTACTACAGCCACAATATGTCTGGCAGAAAAAGAAAGGTGTCTACTTCAGTATGACAGAGCAAGAATACAAGAAGGGATTGTTTAAAGGTTTCTGGACTGTTCTTAACTGCAACAGGAAACTGAGGAACAGAAGGCCTAATGAGAGAAGGACTAATGTAACACCTGCTCAGAAGGTGTTACATAGCATTGGCATTCTGGCATGGAACGTGCCTCTTGCTCAGATGGGACAGATGCAATTCCCAAGCTCCCATCTGGCCCCAAGAGAAGTGTTACAGAGCAGAGCAGGCATCATCAAGGCAATGGAAAAGCAGCAGAAACGGCAGCAGGTGATCTAATCTAAAAGTGGAGCCCTTCAGCCCAGCTGCCATGGTGCACTGTGCTATCAGCCCCGCCCCCACCCCTCTGCACAGAGAAACACACCCAAGGCCCATCCACAAGGTACAAATTCTTTCCCACTTACCATTTTAACTTTCTCGAAAACAACAGGTTCCATCTTTTTCTCTGGAGCTGGTTCACTCCCTCTTTTCCACTTGTCATCCTTTTCTTTCTGTAATGATTTAACAAAACAAGACAAAGAACACTGGCCCCATGACTAACAGTTTCATAAATTATAACCCCAAATGTCCAAACAAGCCACCAAAAAAATCCCTACTGAATCTGATGCAGGAGTCTGACAAACTTGGGGGTTTCTTGGTGTGGGGCCCAAGAGTTGGCCTCTTCCACAAAACCAATGCTGCAAGAGGATCCTTTAAATCTCACAGCACCTGCCCACCTCGTTTTGTCTAGCTCACTTATGATTTGAAATGTATAGTCTAGGCTACAAAGAGGTCAAAACGTTTCACCAGTTTGCTGCCCCCTTTCCAAGTTGAACTTTCTCATGCTCTGAGGGGTCCCTCCTCATCCTGGTACACCAGTAAGTTTGTGTTCATCTTACTCAGCATATACCCTTGTGATCTTATAAATTCAATACTAAATTCTCTCAATCTTCACTTCCTTTTATAAAAACCAGAAAACACACTGCTATTTCAAGTTTAAAGATTAGGAAAACAAAAAATCAAGGAAATAAGGCAAAGAAGAGGAAAAGGGCTAAAGTATCCCTTTTTGGGTTCCTTAATGTTGCCTCTATGAAACCAGAAAGCACATCAAAAATAAAATACTAGAAAGTCTGAGTTTGTGTTACTTTGAGGCATTCTCGTAATACTTCCATAGATTACAATGTTATTGGTCACAATTTTAATATCAAATAAACATATAGCTGTATTAACAGAACCACAATGTAAACCTAAGAACACAGGCATATAAAAGGAATACAGCATACATATGAAAAAATGTTCAGCCTTGCTAATGATAAAAAAGCAAATTTTTAAATGCATTTTTTGGGGGACAAAGATCTTAATAATATAATACCTAATGTTGGTAAGGATGAAATAATACTAGCACTCTTATACAATGCTGCGAAGATGATATAAAATAGTAAAACTTCTAGAAAATAATTGGCAAAAGTATGAAGAGACAAATACTGAAACCCTTTCCTAGAGAAGACCATTTCTTGTTATGTACCTTAAGAAAATAATCCAAAGTATGGAAAAGGTTATATGCACCAATTAATGCATCCCAGGTCAGAATTATTTATGCCAAAGAAAAACTTAAAAACCACAAACTTTATGTCACAGAAGGAGAATGGTAAAACACTATCATCTAATTACTCACTGAAATATGCAACAATTAAAAATTATGAAATCTATGTAAGTAACACAAAAATACATATGTTAAGTTGAATGAATGCAGTAGAAATTCTATATAATTATGCCTCAAAAGAGTAACTACAAAGGAAAAAAGAGGGAACACACCAAGGTGATAATCATTAGTAAAGGTGAGAGAAGTAGGCACAATTTTTCCACTTTTTCATGTTATCTGTAAAATTATATCATAATCACAAAGAACACATGTGCCTATATCTGTTTCACAGTGTAATGCTTTAATACAGAACACTTTAAGTTAAAGATGTTTAATCTGTCCATTTAAAAAGAATACCCTTTAATTAACAAAGTCAATTTTCTTTTCAATTTGATATTAAATGGTTTCACTTAGCAAATATTAATTCTTGGCATATAAATCTTCATAAGAATATTTTTAAAGATCCAAGCATATCAAGTAAAAATTTTTGATATAGCTTTTTGGTAAACAGGGGTATTTCCTTCCTAAGTCAAAACATTCAGTGAGTAAAACAGGCTGTTTTTATGAGTATGGTACATCAGCAACATAATTATTAATGAACACTGTCTTCTTACAGCAACTCCTCCCCTCTTCCCTCATCTTCTGGATTATCTCAGATGTCCTTTTCTGACCTCATCTGATTTCATATCTTCTGGACAATGAACAGAGCTAAGCAGACAGATCACAGTTTTCTACAAATAAAAGAAAATGTGTGTGCTTTTGTTTCAATCCCTTTCTGATGAGGCCATCCAAGCTGTAGCTGTACACTGGGTTAATTCTTTCTTAGAACAGTTATGATAATAACTTCATAACTTCCAAGTCCCTTTTCTGGATGACTACAAGGTAAGGGTTCTTCATACTAAGTGGAGAAGGAATTATCTTCACCTAGCTACATATATTACCTCGCACTTACTTGCCTACATTGAAATTCAACTAACACCACTTTTCAAAAAGCTCAAAAGATCTGGAGCTGATTCCAAAAAGCTTGGCTTTAAACGACCTGGAGGGCTTAGAGCCTCATGCAAACTCAGTGATTTCACTGGTTAGTACATCTTCCATTAAAATAGATGGATAGACAGATATGGTAAAATAGATAGCCTGTAATGCATAATATATATACTATAATATATAAAAAGATAAGGAAGGAAAGAAGGGAAGGGAAGAAAGAACAAATGTACAAACCTGTGCTGGATCTGGAGAATCCCACACTCTCTATTCTTCTGTGGCTATAAAAATTGTCTATTATTCCTAAGAAAATTTACTGTAGAATCTTGTCAAAGGCCTTTTAGAGGTCTGTATAGTCATATTTATTGGTTCTCCTTTAGGTGTCATTAGTCAGGCATATTTTCTTCTTCCAGAAACCATGTATTTCCTCCTGTATGTTACAGTTGACCTAGTTATCATACGCTGTATTCAGATTCTAACCACATTTCTAGGATAGAAAGTATACGTGGCAGCTGGTAGTCTGCTACTAAAACCCTTCTTAGGAACAAGGTCCCATTGGCAATCAGTCCATCGACATACTGGGAACACAATGGTGAAACTGAAGGAAACTCTGGTGATTTAATTATACCTAATTTTGTTGGCCTTGTTTGCAGAAAAAATATATACACACACACTATATATATATGTAAATACACATACACACACATATTATCCTATTTGATCTAGTATACCCCAACATGTCCATTTAAAGAAACAATTTGGAACTGGGGATCACATCTAGAGACAGATCAAACAGAATTCACAGATGGTTTTCCCTGAGGCAAAAGTTTGCTCCATGATATCTCATGGTCTTGATTCAATAACTGGCTTTTTTCTACTTTTGCCTTTTTTTTTTTTTAATGGTTTTTGGAGTGTTCTGGTAGCTGATCTTGAAATTCTTCCCTGGCCTGATTAATAAGAAAATTACTTATTATGAACAAAACTTAAAAGATTTACAACCAACCCTAAAGGCATTGATGTCCAGACTTCGGTCCATGTATTTCTTCTTCTCATATTTATCTCGAATAAATCCCTCAACAGCTCTGCAAAAAGCTTATTAAGGATAAATCAAACAAATCTTTCTAAAAGTATGACTCTGACGGGTCAATTTGTACCCACAGGATGTTGTTTTCTCTAGCTCCTGCCTGGTTTTCCTCCTGCCTGCTCTTGTCTCTTCACATGCAGTCTCCTGACCATAACCTTAAAATGTCTCCTTCATGGTCTTCCACTGCAGGGAATCACTATTCCTATGATTTTCCTTCAGAGTAATGAGAGCAGCAAATGGGCTTAATCTTCATATTGACATCAGAGGACCCTATGGCTCTTCTAGACTACAGGTAAAGTGGTTAGTTACTATTTTAAAACCCATAGGTCAATAGGCCATAAACAAAGGCACCTGAATGCCCCTTAAAAAATAAATTCTTGTGCCCCACTGCCAGATTCTGATCAGTGGGTCTTTTACAGGGCCTCAGATCTGTATTTCACAGGTTTGACCTGCACCCACCAAAAACCGAACTCTAAGATGGTCTACAAATCTCATTTTGAGAAGCACCTGCCTTTAGGAGTTTGGTTTTATGAGCTGGGTGCTATCCCCTGTTGAGGGGAAGGTGGAAGAAAGTTAATAACTGGTTCAACAACAGCTAATTCTTGCACACAGGACACAAAAAGGAGTTAAATTAAATGGTAGTTTTGCTAATTCAACACAGTAAACTATTCTTTTTATCAAACAGTAAGTTCAGGGATCAAAAAACTATTGGAGATGTCACTTTATGGAAGAATTCACAGTGAACCACTGCGGTCTTAATTCCTAAATGAGCCTTCCCTGTGTGACACTGCCATTCTGACATTAGAAAGTACACATGTGTTTTCTGTATGTCTTGGTGTGGTAGAGAGGAAAAGCAAGACTTTGATTAATGCACAGAGAGATGGCCCAGTCAGATCATGGGTCTTCAATTTTTGTGACTCAGCTTAACACCAAAATACCACTCAGCCTTCTAAGTTGCTCCATGAAAAGATACGGTTCTCTCTATAGCATCTTACTACGCTGATAGACAGTGACTACAATGGGAGGGTGAGGACTTGGTAATATGGGTGAATGTTGAAACCACAATGTTGTTCAGTGAAGACTTCGTAAGATTGTATATCAATGATACTTCAATAAAAAGAAAAGAAAAGATACGGGTCTATTTGAGGTCGTCGGAAGGTCTCAGGAAGGTAGGCTTCGTAGAGTCGGTTTGCCTTTCCGTTCCCCATCTCCTGCATGCACTGTGACCAAAGACAAGCGGAAGCATGGAATGTCAGGTCAGGAAAGGACTGAACACCCAGTCGCAGCACTTTACAACTGCAGAACCAATCCGGAGAGTGGCACAACCAAGGTTTACACCTGTGCGTTCTGATTTCGGATCCGTGATTCTCTCTGCTCTGCTCCCAAATATCTGCCCCCATCATTGTCTTTGCTGCCCCTTCCAGTTCCTTTTACTGAAAGATTTGTCTGACAAGATACATTTAACCCAGCAATAATTCAACATCCCATTTGAAAGTCCAAGACTTACAGCTACCAATCAAAATGTCTCCTTGGCAGGCAATAATCAGTGCCTAACCGTAAGGCAATAATCAGGTGATAACAACAATTCTGAGTTTATACTATTAATTAACCTATTCAGCTTTATTACCAATAAACTTGTTTCCATTAGGCTTTTCAAATAGACTACTTGTGAGGGATAAATCCCAAGGTTTTGTTTTTTTTTAATCTTCAATTTCCCAAATACCTCCATGGCATATAATTTTCTTCATAAGATACAGTAAAGTATAACTGAAAAACATAACTTTTTAGACCTTTAGTGAACCTATAAAAACAGTCTAAAGTCATTTTCTGGTTAAGAATAATCTTTTATTCCACCACCAAGTTTAGTGGAGCCTCTCTTTTCCTCCATGAAAAAAAAATTTAATGACTAAAAAATTTCAACATAGGAAGACAGTAGAGAGCAATGAAGCCACATCAGGATGCAGATCTTAGGCCAGCAAGACTCCCTGACTTAGGTGTCTCACTCTCAGCCCACTAAACTAACAGCAAGCAAGATTCATATATGCATTTTAACAATAAAATAAGTCTGAGTGAGAAATTTTTTTAATGACTATCTGAAACTACGAATGTTGATCTGCAAATGCCAAGGATCTTGAAAATAATCCAAAGATCTTCCCTTCATGGATCCATGGGGTCCTAGACTATATACAACTTGTGTTTTGAAAAAGGTAAAATATATGTAGAGTAATTGTATTTTAAATAGGTTAAAATTTTCTGTTTTAAGGTATGAGAATTTGCATAAGTGTATAACAACTAAACTTTCCTTTATCTTCAGCTTTATGACCAGTTTGACTGAAATTCATTTGTAACTACTTAAACATGGAAAAGTGGAAACAGCTGGTTCACTCTAAGTCTATGTAAGTACCTGAATCTGTTCTTGAGTCCACTGGTCAAGGTTAACTGATTTTACCCTGGATATGTGCACCCCCAGATTCCTGTGGATTCCAGCACATCGAATGCAGATGAATACACCAATGTTCCAGGAGGCCCATCGCGGCCCTGTGAAGGTCAGGAACAGGGCAATAAGGTACAAATTAAAACAACATTCAAGGCCCAAGCTGGGATATTTAGATTATCAGTCAACATTTCTACTAGACATAAGTGAGAGAATTATCACCACAATCACCTTTTTATTGTTTTTTTTTTCATTCCTCCTTGAAGCAGCTGCTTTTTTAAGCTTAGTTTTAATTTTTTAAGTGTGCAATATACCGGTTTTTAGTATATTCATGCAGTTGTGCAGCCATCATCACCATCTAATTCTAGAACATTTCATCACCCCAGAAAGAAATCTCAAACCCATTAGCAGACACTACCCATTTCTTCCCAACTCCTTCTCCATCCCCTGGCAACCACAAATCTACTTTCTGTCTCTACAGATTTGCCAATTCTGGACATTTCATATAAATGGAATCATTCAATATGTTGGTATTTGTGTATGGAGCAGTGTTTTACAGTGTCTGATAATATGAGTGTTGAAATGCATGCATTATAATAGTTACTTTATATAAAGAAATATTGCAGAAAACAGTGCAAAGTCATGTCACATTCTATTTAGGATCTTACATGAAGAGAAACTTTTCAATGGTGGTGGGGCCTGGGTTCAGTGTTGAAATGCATGCATTATAATAGTTACTTTATATAAAGAAATATTGCAGAAAACAGTGCAAAGTCATGTCACATTCTATTTAGGATCTTACATGAAGAGAAACTTTTCAATGGTGGTGGGGCCTGGGTTCAGTTTTCCTAATAGGAAAAAAGATACAGACATACTATGCCAGCCCAACAAGTCTCAACCTGAAATTTAAAACTTTGTTTATCTTCCCCTCCCCACCAGGCCTATAAAATATGCATCTAGATTAAGTTAATAGGATCCTTCCCCAGGGTTGATGTCCCTACTTTACCCAACTACAAAATTATCTAGATTAAAGACTGTCAAACAACAAAATGATTATTGCAATAAAAAAGAAATCTCATATATAATTACTAAGTCACTATGTTGTACATCTGAAACCAACAGAATGTTGCATATCAACTTTATTCCAATAAAAAAGATCTCAGGTATATATTTTAATTAAAAACTGCTACACAATCTCCCATCCCCTACCAATTTTGCTCACCCCAATCATCACTCTAGAAAATTATCAAACTCCTCTTCATAATTTTTATACAGGGAAAAAAGGCAACTTACTTTTTATATGACTCCTGCCAAAGACTTACTGAAAAATCACTAATATTTCCATCTCCATCATTCCACTTACCCCATAAAAGAAGCATGACATCAAAGTTAGAGTTGTAATAAAGAGGAAAAGACTAAGTTGATTTTCTATTGAGATAAATAGGACCTGTGTTTAGAATAATAAAGGGCATAAGACTTCAGTTCTGCCAGATACAGACAGTTATTTGGTTTGTCTATGGGTTTTGACAGCAGTTTTAATGAAGGAATGCTAGAATCATAAAGAAGAATATTATTCTTAGGTATATTTGAATCCATGATTATTATAAATAAGAATGTAATTTTTTGATAAAGATATTTCTCAGAAACTAGGGCAAATATAAATACAAAAGCTCAAATCTTACTTATAGCCACCAGGTGGTGTTATCTGCCTGAACTATTATCCCAGTACCTCCTTGCTGCTATTATATTAGGCTCAGATTTATCTTCTAAAGAGACCTTCAGTCCCTTCAAATTCTTGGATAGATTTGCACAGTAGGTCTGCAATTTAGCTATTAAACATACCAATGATTCACACACTTCTTTTGGTGGCAGGGAGTTACATAAACACAACATGAAAAACCTAAACAGATTTTTATATAGGATTAAATCCTGAGTTATATAGGATTAAAAATGGGACCAAAAGTTAATATTTCATGTTTCTTTACCACTTCCCTTTGCTGTAGATTCTAGAACTCATAAAACAGTTAAAATTTATGTTTGCTAACACAAAATCAGGAGGCAAAAACACTAATTAAAAGTTAGCTGTGGAATGTTACACTGATTCCTTCAAGGCCCAAAGTCCGGAGATGGCAACTGCCATCCTCTATGCCACTGTCACAACTGTGGAATTTCTCCATATCTCAATTCAGAGTATTTAAAGTCCTTTTGTCTCAGGAATACACACCTAAGACATGAAACTCTGGAGCCACTAACGAGGCCTCGGTACAGAAGTACAGGCAATAATATTTTCATGAAAGTCGGAAGAGAGCTTCCTCTGTCCCCCTCCCACATCCTTCCTACAACCTTTTCCCAGTGAAATCGTGGCAGTTCTATTTCAGACACGAAGCCTCCTTTAGTTTTAAGCCACTAGATTTATTAGTCAACAACTGCATGCTCCATAAAAGATTCTGAAACTGGAGAAGAATAAAACAGGAGACCTTAACAGTTACTTATATGGCTGAAAACATGGAGAAATGGTGTCACTATGAAAAATACAATATTTGCAGCCAGAAGAAACTTAGGATTGAATGTCAGCTCCATCAATAATTAGCTGTGGGATCTTCAGAGAGATACTTAAACTTCCGAAGCATCTGTTTCCTCATCTAGAAAATGTGTACAATAATATCTACCCCATAGTGCTTAGAATATAGAGAAATAATAATAAAAGAAAGCTACATATAAGAACATGGTATAGAATGAAGTTTCCAGAACCCATTTTCCATTTCTCGTCTTCACTGATAAGGGCCGTTCATATTCGTATGTATATTCCATATGTATATAAAAACATTCTATGCAATAATACAGAATGCTTCTTTTTAGACAGGAATATGAGTTTCAGTACTAAAATGTTGAACCAAAATTGAATGACTGAATATCAGAAAGAAAAAATTTACCCTGGATTCAATTTTAAAGTCTTCTAGAACCATGAAATTTTAAGTAGCTCCCTTTATCTCCCCGAAAATATTCTTTGAAAATGTACTATCTAACCCCACCTGTTCCCCTTTTCTGCTGTACACCCCAACCCTGCCCCTATGCTCACACATGCCCCTACTACATATTCAAAGGCAGGCCCAAAGCTGTCAACCCAACATGCTTGGGTTCCACAGTACCTGGTATTGCTTCTACCAGGCCAGCCTACTTAAATCTGGTATATTTGCTAAGATAAACTAATTGTTCAATATGTATTGTTCATGGCAACCAAGGAGAAACTATAAAAGATACCATTCTGAAGTTGAAAATGGAAAGAGACTCTGAGAGGGAATATTCTGAACAATTTAGAAAGCAAAGAGGATAGAAAAGCAAATAAACTGGTAGTGATTAGCACAACACAAGTACAAGGTCATAGCTGAGTGAACATATTCAAAAGGAGCCCAAGAACAGGGTCTGGAAGCATTAAACGATATTAGAGTTAACATATAATCACTCTGTAATAGGACTCAGTGAAAATGAAGGAAGTATATGGATTTGGTTGATCTGTCAAGAAATCAACCATAGTGGCTATATAGTAAGTACCAACCCAGTATTAAGGAACTGTGGGCTGCATGCATTTTGATAAGTCTCTCTGGGGCTTATGTCTCCATTTTAAACTGGAAAGCATATAAGTAAATTCAATTTACATTCAACTACTAGACAGCTTCTACATATTGAATAACTACTGCTGCCTGCTGTAAATTTCCCTTGCAGCCAAACCTCCCCACACAAGAGCTTCTAGGCATAGAAGGGTCTAGGCTTTGAAAAGACCATAGAGAAGAAAACTAGAGTTACAGAGAGCTTGAAGCTACTATTATAATAACTACAGCTCACTTATTTATCAATAAATAAATGATGAGAAAAAGAACACATTGATAAATCAATGGTTAGCCATACTTAGACTTGCCAGCATCATGGAGTTATTGAAAAGTTCTTCATATCACCTCACACAAGTTAGAATGGCCACTATCCAAAAGACAAGAAATAAATGTTGGCAAGGATGCAGAGAAATAGGAACCTTCCTACACTATTGGTGAGATTATAAATTGGTGCAACTGCTGTGGAAAGCAGTATGGAGGTTCCTCAAAAAACTAAAAACAGAAATACTATTTGACCCAGTAATTCCACTCCTAGGAATTTACCCAAAGAAAACAAAATCCCTGATTCAAAAAGATATATACATCTCTATGTTTATCACCACACAGTTTGCAATAGCCAAAATATGGAAGCAACCTAAGTGTCCATCAATAGATGAATGGTTAAAGAAGAGGTGGTACATATACACAATGGAATATTATTCATCTACAAAAAGAAAAGAAATCCTGCCATTTGAAACAACATGGGTGGATCTAGAGGGTATTGTGCTCAGTGAAATAAGCCAGGTAGAGAAAGACAAATACCACATAATTTCACTTATTTATGGAATATAAAAACAAAGCAAAATGGAAGGAACAAACAGCATTAGATTCATAGATACTGAGAAGTGATGAGTGGTTACCAAGGGGGAGGAGAGTGGAACAGGGCAAGGGGTGGGGGAAGGGAACCTTTGAATCACTGTGATGTACATTTGATAATAAAAAAATTTTTTTTTTAAAGAGAAGTTCTTCAACAGGTAGGTCAAGGAAAGGAGAGAAAATCTGTTTCATTTCACATCCGTCTATGCTCTGTTGAATTTACCTTGGAAATTTTCCCAGAATTCATGCGTCTTTACCTAGACCTTCTCATGTCTCACCTATAAGCATTCATTTTTTTAACATTATTTATTGAGTACCTGCTGTATGCCAAGCACTCAAACCAAAGAACTTTTTATCAAAGGCAGAGCAATGAAGATGAGATTGCCTCATTCAAAGAGCTCATAGACTAACAACTAATTGGTCTCCAGACTCCCCCCAGATTAATCTTTCTAAAACATTAATCTGTATAGTTCAGGCCACCCAAATATAAGCCTCTTATGTAGTCTCATATATAGAAGTGAAAATGTCGATTGGTGTAAATTTTCCAAATGACATATTCAAACTGGACTCTCAGTCTCTCACCACAAAACCTGCTGTTTTTCCATTCTTCTCCATCTTAGTCAATTACACCTTCATTCATTCAATTGCATCAGTCAGAAAATTACACATCTTTGATACCTCTCCTTCTACTCTATACCATCAACACCAAAATGTCTCTCAAATCATTATCTCTTCTCTCCATTTGCAACACTATTTTCTCTAATCCAAAATCACCGAATCTCCTGAACTAGTGCAATAACCTCCTAATCTCTCTCCATTTTTACATACTCTTCTCCTTCAACCCCAAACCAAAACCATCTCCACAAAACAGCCATCTTGAGCTCTTCCAGGAGCAAAAGTGACCCTGTAACTCGGCTGCTTAAAACCTTCTATGAAAGGCTTCCTTCTGTCACTGCTGGATTAAAGAACAAAATCCTTAACATGTTCTCCAAGGTCTATATGATCTGGCCCAGGCCTACTTCCCCAGGCTCTCAACTCTCATGTTATCAGCCTTATTTCATTTCCTCAAAGCATGTTCCTTACTTTTGGGCTTTTGGCCTTTGCATATGCTGCTCCCACTGCCTAAAACACTCTTTCCCTAACCTCCATCCACTCCGTGTAGCTTGGTCTACTCCTATACATCACACAGGTCTCAGCTGAAAAGTTTCTTCCTCAAAGAAGACTCACCTCAGGCCCCCAATCTAAACCAGATTATAATCTCTCTTCCATCTTTTCTTCTGATTTTTACATTTTATTATAGAGAATTTCCAACACACAAAAGCAGAGTATAATTAACCACCACCTCCAGCAATTATCAACCTCAGGCCAGTCTTGTTCCAGCTATTCTCCCACACACTTTCCTTCACTCCCAACCCTGGAATATTTTGAAGCAAATCTCAAATATCATACCATTTCATCTCTGTATACTTTGGTATATGTCTCTAAAAGATAAGAACTTTAATTTAAAGGTAATAAACATTCATTTACACTTTAATTTTTCCAAGTTGTACCACATTTTATATTTATTTGTGTGATAGTTTAACATGTCTTTTCCGCTATATTATGGACTAACAGGTACCAAAGGGAAAGGGACTGGGGAGGATGGGGGGGTAGGGAGGGATAAGGGGGGGAGAAGTAGGGGGGTATTAAGATTAGCATCCATAGCGGGGTGGGAGAAAGGGGAGGGCTGTACAACACAGAGAAGACAAGTAGTGATTCTACAACAGGTTGCTACGCTGATGGACAGTGACTGTAAAGGAGTATATAGGGGGGACCTGGTATAGGGGAGAGCCTAGTAAACAAAGTATTCGTCATGTAAGTGTAGATTAATGATTAAAAAAAAAAAAATGCAGTTCCTATGTGGTGACCTCTAATGAGTTCTACACAATGATATAAAGGACATATAAAAGTGTAGGCAAAGGGTCTGTTTGTGTTTATACAGAGGATCAAAGCCTAATTTGGCTACCCCGAAAATGAACTAAGAAACGATATGAAAGAGAACTTCCAACATCAGCACTCTCGGGAAGACTCATGCCAGAAGATGATCATCAAAAAACCCCAACAAAGATCCACGCACTGCTACAGCTGTAGATGCACTCATCCCACCAGCTCCTGGACTTGCCATGGGAATGAAGGAGATATCTAAGCTGGCCTGGGCATACAGTAAAACAACAAATTTGACTGGATCTATACTGTTGGAACTCAACCAAGAATTAGGAGAAGTGCAAATTGTAGCGCTCCAAAATCTTACAACTACAGACTATTTACTGTTAAAAGAACATATGGGATGTGAACAGTGCCCAGGAATGGGTTGTTTTAATTTGTCTGATTTTTCTCAAACTATTCAAATTCAGTTAGATAATAACCATCATATCATTGATAAGTTTTCACAAATGCCTAGGGTGCCTAACTGGTTTTCTTGGTTTCACTGGAGATGGCTGGTAATTACAGATATGCTTTGGTTATGTAACTATACTCCTATTATGTTAATGTGTGTGCGCAATTTAAGTAGTAGCTTAAAATCTATACATGCTGAAGTTACTCTACAAGAAGATATGTCAAAGAAATAATCAATCTTCCCATGTTTTCTCCCCCCTGCTACTTCTATAGCTTTTCTTCTTCCTTCCTAATTACAACGAATTCTTAAATAGAATTCGTGCCTCATATCAAATTTACCGAGTATCATAACTCCTCCAAGTGGTAAAGATACCTCAAGACAAATGCTGGGCATAGAAGCCACAGGGCATAAATATGCAAAGAAATAAAAAGCTAACCATTTCAAACAATAAGGCTTCTCTCTCACTTACCAACTTAACATTTCCCTGTATGGCCCCGGAAGATGACTGGTTAGCCAGAGACGGGTAAGATTCCTCAAGGGAGGAACAACCTAAGACAGGCACAGTCGCAGGGGGGTCATCAGGTGAGAAATTGGGGATCAACAGAGGTGAGGCTTAGAACCTCACCCCCCCATTCTGAGAGAAATCTTCTGCATACGTGGATGTTTTATTGCCCTTGTCTAGCTTGGATTAACACATAGTCTACAGGCACACACCTGATCATCTACATTTGCTCTCTTACAACACTAAACTATGTTTTCTACCTTTATGTTGTATCTACCTACCACTTCAGCATCTTATTAAAAATAATAAAGAGAGAAATGTGGTATCCACGTATAAATCAAGTATAAAAATCAAATGTGTATTCATATTTGAACTGACTGTTTATAGTTCACAATGCATGAGCAAAACCAAAAGTTTCTGTGATGACTGCCCTTGTACTGTTCACCATGTAACTTATTCACTATGTAAGAATTTGTTCTCCATGTAAGAACTTGTTCGTTATGCTTCAGAAGATTGGAGACTGACGAAAATTAGGCTTGGGGTGGATTAATGATTGTGCATTGAGCATTGACTCCCCTATACAGAATTTTATTGTTGTTAACAACCATTTGATCAATAAATATGAGAGATGCCCTAACAACAACAACCAAGAAAAAGTACACACTTCCAATTGTAAAATAAATAAGTAACCGGGATGTAATGTATAGCATAAGGAATATAGTCAAAATATTGTAACAACTTGGTATGGTGATAGCTGGTACTTAGAATTATCATGTATATAAATGTTGAATCACTGTGTTGTACACCTGAAACTAATGTAATGTAATACTGTGTGTCAACTACCCTTCAATAAAAAATAATTATCTAAAAAAAAAAAAAAAATTAACTGAAAGTAAGTAAATCCTTTGACTTCCCCCTCTACCCACCCAGCTTATAAGAATTCACCAGGGAATAACAGATCAAGTGCACAAGAAATGTATTAAGAATGTTCATTAATATAATATATTAAGAATTCTAATAAAAATTAGAAACACCATAGATTACATAAAGGAATTATAATATCACTATACAGTAGGGAAAATGTTTTGTAACTATTTAATATAGAAATATCTCCATGTTATATTCATTTTAAAATCCAGTTTTAAAACAGCATACAGAGCAATTCCACTTTTAAGAGTGTGAGTAAAAGTATATGTATGCACAGAAAAAGATGGCTAAAGAATATATGTAAAATATTAAAAGCTATTATTTCTGGATGGTGAAGTTTTGAAATATCTATTTTCTTCTCTATATTTTTATATACTCTGAATTGTTTGTAATGAACTTGTATTACTTTTGTAATAAGAAAAAACAGTACAGGTATTTTAAAAACAAAACAATAAAGCTGCCCATGGCTCCTTAGTGGCTGTAGGCTAAGTTGAAACTCTTTAACAAGATATATAAAGCCCTTTATGAGTCTGTGCTTTAGACATGCTGAGTAAGTCATCATTCTGAAATATGCCATGTGCATATACTTTGTTACCTACACTATTTTTGTTACTTGGACTGGTTTTGTCCCCATTCCCTGTTTGACAAATTTCAAAATTCAGTCCAATGACACTTCTTCTGTGAGACCCTCCAATGGAGTCAGTCTTGACCCTCTCTATGGCTAACAGTCCACTGTATGCTTCACTCTTCTGACATTTAATATCTTATCATAGTTGCTTACAAGTCTCTCTTGCCCTAAATAGACTGTGAGCCCTAGAAAGCAAGGACCACACACTTTCATCATTAGCACAATGCTTGCAAATGGTACACATAAAACAAATACTTGTTAAATGAAGTCATCAATAAGTAAGATAACAGTATAAAGTTTTTTCCTGTTATGCAAAATGAAAGTTTTCAAACACTTTAAAGGTGACAAAAGGGGATTAGGTTACTTTGGTGAGGCTCCAAAGGCAGAACTAGCACCAATGAGCAGTTGATTTTAGCATACTCTGCTGAAGAATTTCCTAACAATTATAGTTGTGTGAAAACAAATACAGCATATCCAGGAATAGCAGAACCCCAGTAGGTGCAGGTGTTCAAGCAGAGGCTGGATGATCAGCTCTCAGGGATGTTGAGAAATGACCCCTGTGTAGTGGGTGGGCAAACTGTGAATCTTAAGCTCCCCTCTGCTACACCACAGCTCCACTAGCTGATCTGCAAGTCCCTTCCTGCTTGACATTTAATAGTTCTGAAAAATACAACATGAGATAATCAGTTTATGAAAATTTTAGGTCTTGATGAATTAAATTCAGTTCATAGAGCCTGTGACTAGCACGGAAACCTGGTTGAGATGGGACAGATACACTAGGAGAACCTGAATCAACAAACTCTGATTTGAAAAGAAGTAGATTATCTTTGACTTGGCCTGTCATTAACTCCAATTTGGGAGTCAAAGTGAAGAAGCAGTGGTATTTGTTTTAAGAACAATTTTAACATTAGTTACCTCAGTTCCACTCATTATATCCCTTCACTCCCAGATTCACTAAAAAGAATGTAAAGAAATACCAGTGTCATCTTGGAGAAATAAAGCAGGGCTGCTCAGAGGTATGTTTACCAGCCTATTTTCAGCTCTACAAAAGAGAATTCAGCTAGTTCCCTATTCCAAAATAACAATAAACAGAAACTTTGAACTTCTGTAAGTGCAAACATTTTAAGGAACCACAAGATCAAAATAAGGGCTTACTCAATCAACCTCTGCTCTCAGAATGCTCTGTAAGAGAAGTCTCTTTCCGTCTGGCTCATCTTGCAAGAATGTTGTTTCCTTTTGTCAAAAAAGAGACACTGTTCACATTCACATATTTGGGGGAAAAAAGCAGAAGTTAAGCTTTTTAAGTGTTTGAAACAAAGCAAACAAACATTTCTGAGATTGTTTAGAGAAGAAAGGCTAATACTACACCAGGGAAATTGGAAAATTAGAGTTGGAAAGAACTTTAGAAGCCACTGAGCCTACCTCCCACTGAATGTAGGAGAACCTTCTACAGATGACCACCTGGTACCTCCTTGAACAGCTCCGATGCTAAGTCAGTTATGTACCATTTCAAAATGTAGTCAGTTCTATTGTAAGATGGCACTGGTTATTAGAGAAGCCTTCCTTACACTGAGTCCCATTAATCTGCCTCCTTACCAATTTTACCTCTGGTACCACATCTACACTCCTTCCGTATGCAAGATAAGGACAGAAGTGCGGAGATTCTAGCAGAACAGTTCACACATTCAACCAAAATGTAAGCCAACTGAACTAACTTAATTCAGGAGGTCAATGATAGAACAGATGTAGCAATCAGACTCCCATGATATCATGGAGATGAAATAAAACAACACTATCATTCTACCAGGTGACCAGAAAAAGAGGTTAGCGAAGTAAAACACTGCTAAGCACTCATCAATGAAATGATTAGTCAATCTACACCTAATCCTATTTAAGCAGTTAACTTAAAATGGAATTTCTCTAAAGACTAAAATAAAGCTTGTAACACTAGGAAATCAACAGGGAAGCTGACTGGAGATTAGGGGAGGAAGGAATGGACATTCTTCATCTTTCTCTAGTCATTAGCTCTACTTCCAGACAATGGCTCAGCCTTGACTTTGCTCAGGCCTGGGCAAGGGAGGACAAGGAAATTAAATACAATTTAGGAAATTAAATACAACTGAGGAGCTCACAGAAAGGAGTAAGTCCCAAACAAGTTCCAATAAAACAGAGAAAAGGCCAGGGGCCAAAACAAAGCACAACTCTACAGCTGAGTGCAGCAGGTTCCCTCAGCTCCTCTACACATTGGCTAGTCACTTCCTTTAAACCCTAAGAAAACCAGTACTTGCTCTGGTCCAGTAACATGCTTGCACATACCTCATGTTAGTTACCTGGCCCCTGCTATCCACAGAGCAAAAGATATGGGTTATCTAAGCTGTGCCACTAGTTAGCTGTGTGACTTCAGAAAGTCAATTCACTTCTCTGAGAGTCAATAACCTCACCTAGATTAGAGTATCTCTAAAATCTACCTTTTCTAAAAGATAGTAACTGTCTAAAATTTATTAAACTACTCTGAAAAGATTGAAGTAAGGGAAGTTAATTTTTAGTAAATTTAGCTACACATCTGTCTTATTTTCCTGGTTTATTAGTTGAACTAATAATAGGGCTGTAACTCTTTCTTTCTATCCTAGAACTAGTGTTAACTATCCTAGAACTAGACATTAACTAGTGTGTACTTAGGTGATTTGTTTCTGGTAATAAAGAACTACCAAATCAACCAACCTGCACCATTATTACTCAACTTTACTTCACAGAATACTTCAGATGGGAAAGGATGGGGTCTTAATTTGGACTTTTGTTTGGCTCTGAAAAGGACATTTTGCCAAGGAATGTTCTGATGACATCACCGCCCCATGCAAATACATGTAACTGGAAGCCCATTGCCAACTGAACTCCAAACCTCTAAATGTGCCTTAAATTATTCCATGATCTGGGCCTTTCTAGAGGTTCTTATTACACATCTTCTCACTTCTATACACCAATAAAGACATCACTCCCCTTAAAACTGTGTACTGGTACCAACTGCCATGTTCCAGCCACAGGGAGAAATCTGAGAGGGTGAATCCTACTAGTCACCCAGGGGCCTTTTTCTGATTCAAGGGTGAGATATAGACAGAGGGACTTCAGGGCACTGTGAGTCCCTGATTCCAACTAGAGGGTCTCCTGACTGCCGCAAAGATGTCTTCCCAGGCAGCCTTGGTGCACCTGTAGAGTGCTCTTAGTGGTGCTCTCTGGGAGCTTGAGACAAGGCCCAAATCTCTTGAGGTTTCCCTGGGAAGTTCTGGTATGTGCTGCTGACTGTTCATATAGAGAAAAGTTGACATATTTTAAGGAGGGGAAATTTTTTTTTTAAGTCACAAAATTTTCTGCCTGGATTGAAGAATCTCATGAAAGTCAGGAAGATTAGCCTGATTTCACAAGCTGATGCCTCTGGTGGAGGCCAGTCTTCTGACGTCACAGACATTGAGTCTAGCAAAACTTAACACAAACCTGAACAGGTCACCTCTTCACTTGAAGATACAGTAGGCTTTCTCAAAAAAGAACAGAAAAGTGAGCCCCCTGAACTTTCATTTCATGGAATGATGATGGCTTACCTTCCAAGGCACACATGCCCTCTCAACAATACACCAAAATCTCTCTAACCCCTAGTGACTGATCCAAAGCACCCTAAAAGCATCTCAGAAGAATGTAGAACAACTTCAGAGGGAAAGGATGGATGGTATAGTTGAAAACACTCATCTTCAGGAAAGCCTAGAACTGCTTTCCCAAAAAAGCTGCAGGATAGAAGCAAAAAGTATGGGAACTAAAGAAAAAATTATTATTATTATTATTTTTTTAATTTTATTTCGGTATCATTAATCTACATTACATGAAGGACATTATGTTCACTAGGCTTCTCCCCTCACCAAGTCCCCCCCACATACCCGTTCACAGTCACTGTCCATCAACACAGTAAGATGCTGTAAAATCACTACTTGTCTTCTCTGTGTTGCACAGCCCCCCCCACTATACATGTTAATCGTAATGCCCCTTTTCTTTTTTAGAAAAAATTATTGAAAACACAAAATATACAAATTAAATAGGTTGTAAATGACAAAGACAGCCAGCTAGAAATCTATGACTCAAGCTGTGTTGGAGATATAAATTTGCCTGCTTATTTGAGAGAAGCTCACAGGAATGATGGTAATTTGGGATTAGACAAAAAGAATGGATCAGAAAATGGAGACCACTTAGACTATGAGTCAGAAGTGGATTTGAGAAACTCATCAATGCTGTTAACTTAAATGTTCTTTAAAAAGACTTGAAGGAGAAATACAAGGAACATTGAAAAGTTATGTGAAGAAAACAGCAGCAGACTCACAGATTCCAAGAAGGGACTAGCAGTTACCAAAGGGGAGGGGTAGGAGAGGGAGTGGGGAGGGAGAGAGAAGGGGATTGAGGGGTATTATGATTAGTACACATGGTGTAGGGGTGGTCATGGGGAAGACAGTGTAGCACAGAGAAGACAAATAGTGACTCTGTGGCATCTTACTACACTGATGGACAGTGACTGCAATGGGATATGGGGGGGACTTCATAATACGGGTGAATGTAGTAACCACAATGTTTTTCATGTGAAACCTTCATAAAAATGTATATCAATGATACCTTAATAAATAAATAAATAAATAAAAGTTATGTGAAGAAAATCAAATGGATGAAGAGCTTACAGGTCAAATGAGAAATTTCCAAACAGAGCATCTTTACAGTTCAAATATTTATAGCTTGAAAGTGAGATTTAAAAGCATCAGCTAAACCTCAAATACTGACTGAACCACATCAAGAACATATAGCCAAACTTTGCAGAAAGTTAATCACAGAGGGAATCTACTGCTTAGAGATAAAGAAGAAATTTCCCAAAGTGTATGAAGACATCAGCAGTATACACCAGAAGTGCAACTCTGCAGAAAGCTTGCCAAAGGCCTAGAGAGAGAATTGGAAAGAAACACTTCCTTCTGTCAAGGATGGACTACATCCCAAGAGAAAAAAACTCAGCAAAGTTGGTTGGCATCTCTGTCTACTGAAAGTGCAATGAGCTAAGAAAAGAAAATGGTCATGGCAGACAAAAATTTGCTAAAACAGAGTTTAACTTTCAGATTTCCCAAGTGGCTCTCCAAGAGGCCTGAGAGGGTCAGGGGGTCCCTCTCCTTCATCAGGTTGCCAGGAAAGAGGAGAGCTAAGCTGTGAGGGATGAGGGATGCAGGGTCACATTCAGGTTTGATTTAGCTTCCACAGCTGCTGCCCCTTGAACATCCACAACTGCGGTGGGACATGAGCCTGTTTTCTCTATTTTAAAGTAATTTTGATTGATCTCTTTTTAGTTAATGGCTGTTAGCTCTATGATCATTCCTAAGATAGTGTTTAATACAATGCTTAAGGACATATTATTTCCATTTCATTGAGCTCTCTAGAATTGGTTGGTATAACTATTGCACTTTGACTGAAATAAAAGATCCACTATTACTTAAACCATTAACTGAAGTTTGACATGACCAGGTGGAGATATTTGAAACTATAGAAAATGCAATGAGCTGTTATTAAAAAATCTATGAAAGTAACTTAATATTTACACAATAAATTTTGATTGACTTTAAGAAAAACAAACAAAAACCACATAACAACACCCCAGCTAAACTTAGTAGTATTTTTATTAGTTTAGCCCTACATAGATTAATTTAGGGGAATTGACATTTTGCAATTATTTGTTTCTTGATTTTTAAATTTCTTTTTAGCTGGTTATTTAGAATATGCTTTGCTGTTTAAATGTTTTTAAATTTTATACAATCAAAACAAAATTTTTCCCCTCTTAAAAAAACACTATGTACTCAGTTCTTGTTACATAAATGTTCCTATGAGAGACCAGTGTAAACGCCATGGTATACTGCTGGGACTCCAAGTGGGAAGCCCCATTCTTTCTGGAGAATCTTGAGTTTCTCATGGAGGATGAGGTCACATGCCAATAACCTCAGGAAGAAACATGGATGCCTAAATGAGTAAAAAAGCCCTAAGTGAGTAGCAGCACACGAGGCTAGGTTGGCATTTAACTCTAGATCAAGGTCTCCAGATAGTAAATTCCTGGGTTGTAGGTCCTCAGCACCTTTCCCATGGTGGAGTGCCTGGTGCTGAGAAAAAATAAACCAGGCAAGGTGACCGAGAAGCTACACTGGACCTATAAAGCTAAGGCACAGAGACCTCAGGATTATGAAGCAGAATGGGCTGGGAAAAGCCAAGGTAGGATCAGCAATTAAGCCTTGAAAGGGTGACTTCTTAGTTTTGTATATTTTGTAATGAATTCCCTTCTTTGTTGCCTCATTGTACTCAAAGTGCTGAACAGTCTTCATAGGGCTAAGGGGAAAGACTCAAAGGAAGGGACTTGTGTCTGTCTACAAGCCGGCTTTAGAACAGAGGCAGCAATGTGCAGAAAGTGTCGATGATTCAGAAGAGCACCAAAGTGGGGGAGAGCAGCGGGACACATCAGGGCCACCTGGCTGGGGCCACCTGGGCAATTCATCATTTCTACTTCGGATTCTCCTTCCTGAATTCATTTTGTTTTTGCAGGTTCTAAGCTGTCACCTAGGAAAACTGGACTACTTACACTTTCCTGATCACCTTAAGCTCTCTCACAAATAGTTTTACATGGGCTATTAGTTCTACTTGCAAAACATTTTGTGAAAATCTTGCTCCATCCACTTTTTCTGTCAAGCCTTTTCTCCTTCCTGTTCTGAGCCCCGCAGTACTTTGCTGGTCTCCTGCGGCATTTGTCTACAGTTGTTCTGTTGTTGGATTTTCTTTTTATTTATTTCTTTGAACTCTTTTAGGTAACAACTGCCTGATTTAGTATACTTTTTTAAAACCTAGTATGAGTATTTTTCTTATGTGGGTCTGAGTTTTAAATCCTTATTACTTAGGAAATCACACAAAGGTAGTTTATCTGACATATAAAGTTAGGGGAAAGGGTGTCCCTCATGTTCCTTGTCTCCTGAGTGGCCCATGATTTTTTGGCTCTAGCCCATTTCCTCTGCACAAAGACTCTGCTTAAAACATTCATGAATAAGACAGAAGAGTGGCGGCAGAGACATGGCTTCTCTAAAAAGAGGAGGGAGGAAATAAAAAATAGCTGCTTTCATTGGGGGCAGGAAGGAGATTATTTCATTAGGAGCACAGGGAGACCATCTCAGTACAAACAATTGTTTAGCTTAAAGGCTCCATGTGGGCAATTACTCCAGCACAGGCGCAGCTGGGATGGAGCACTGAGCCTGCCAGGACCGAGGGATAGGGACTGACATGGGCTCACGTGTCTCAGCCACGGCTTTAGGATCCCACAGCATCCCAGCCAAGATGCTCCCAGAACACACTCAACCCCAGCCAGCACTCAGCATCATTCTGCACCCAACCCAGTCAACAATGTGGATTTAAAAGAGATGAGGAAAAGATAGCATCAGGGACAAGTGCAAACCTAAATCCAACATTTTACAGCAAAGTAACAAATATAAAAATTAGATCCCGTAAGAGAACTTGTACATTTCAGTCACTGCTTCAATGGCTAACAGCAGGCTGCCAGGAGCAGGTGTGTAGGGAGGGATGGCTGAGCTAACAGCTAGGCAATCATTTCAAAGTCTGATATTTCTAAATCAGATGTTATAATTAAACCAACTTCCTATGACTCATGACTCACTTCAGGTAACTGATGCTAACTTAGTTCACCAGAAGTTACCATCTTCATCCCCTGGGACATCTAGTTCTTTACACTTTTTGGGTTACTTCAGATTAAAACTATAACTTCCTCCTTACAGCAACCAGTATCTACTCATATCCTGAAAAAAATACTGAAGATGCAAAGTGAGCCTGTCTAGTTTGGGGGAGGCATATCTTTAGAAGAAGCTACTAAAAAGGGTAACAGAGCTGCCGACTAGTGAAATTGCTCTTCATTCTCCACCTGTAGGAAAGGTAAAATAAGCAGATGAGGAACGATATGAAAATAGATATTAAAAATAGCCTATATTCGAACAGCACCATGCTTCTCCCCAGAACAGGGCTTAACTGAAGCAATTCTCCCCCAAGGAGCTTTATCAACATCAGGAGCATTTTTAGTTGTCACAACTGGCAGGGAGTGGGGAATTCTACTGGCATGGAGTAGGTGAGGCCATGGATGACGCTAAACATCCTATAAATGCACAGGACAACCTGTCAACAAAGAGGTATAAATGTCAGTGGTGCTGAGGTTGAGAAGTCCTGCCCTAGAGGAATCATTTTTAAGCCATTTAGTTGGAGCATGTGAGATATAAGAATATACCAATTCTTTGGGAAAACCTCTTCTCTTGTTCTGTTATAAATAGGTAAACATTTAGATACAGAACTCCCAAACTGGAAAGAACCTCAAGGATTACCCAGTCCAAGCACAGTTAGAGAAACTAAGGCCCAGAGAGGTTAAGTCATTTATCCAAGTTCATAGAAGAAATCATCTGAACTGGAACTAGAATCATCTTTATACACCTTGAATGTGTATACATAGTAGATGCTCAATGATGGTTGCTAAACTGATGTCCTGTTTTTTAGGTATTTTTTTACTATTACAATATACTGTTCACTCTCTGCTATTGGGAAGCCCAACATCTAAGACTGTACATGATGCCTAATTTATACTCCTTCCCACCCACATTCCTCTTCCTCTAAGGAAGCCCAGAAATGAAGAAGAGTGTGAGACACTAGAGCTCAAGGACAAGTGGCCAGGCAGAATATGTTTTTCAATTGTTTGAAGGGAAGATCATTCCTTTCACCCAAGCAGAGGCTTTACACGGAACTCCTGAGTCAGCATATGAAACCTTGTGCAAGACCCCGGACATGCGAACTTCTCTCCACAACAGGGTGCAACAGATTTCCTAACACATCAGAGGGGCCCCAAATGGCAAACAGGTGCAAAATCAGTGCCAGTTTAACTGAATCACAGCTGTACCCAAACAAGCTAAAGAACTTTCATTTCTAAACAGCAGAATAGAAAGGAATTCTGGGATCAAAGTACAGTTAGTCCAGTGGCATGCTGAATGTTAGTCATCAAACAGCCCTGGCTTAAGGGAGGAGAGCAAAAGGTGAAGATTTACCCTTTCAGAAAGAAAACATTCACTACAATGTTTCAAAAGCTAGGTGTTTCAGAACTGGGTATAATGAGGCACAAGTCACAAGGTATGGTGCAAGTGGGTGGGGCAAAGATGCTGGCCAGGTGGAAAGATCCCACAAAGGGAACATCGTGCAAAAGAACCCAGGGCAGATCTTTAGGGGGAAAAAAAAAAATCACAGCTTCAAAAGAGGTAAAGCAAGCTTCTTCAAGTTAAACAAACCTTTTCTAGTGGGGACAAGGAGAGCATCTAAAACTGCTGCAAGGTTGTTATTAATTTCAACGGCCCCTGGGAGTAGTGTCTAAATACTTACTCCAATCCCACAAAAAGGCTAAAGGACTGCTGTTTCAGACTCCTGTTTAACAGTAACATTCCATGCTACTTTCTCTCCAGGACGATGCATCACACTACAACCTTCTACGGAGAGGAAAGAGTACTAGCTTCATGACTGGCTCCAGCTTTCTGTGTGGTGCAGATGCCAGAAACACAAAAAAGCAATTTCCACAAAAAGCAGCATAAGATTCACCTGCTTGGCTTCCTGGACTGTCACGATCTTTAAATATCTGAGTTAACAGTATGAAGGTGACTTTCAAAAAACAAAAAAAGAATATGAGCTGAACACACATTAACAGAATAATACTAAAAAACTAGGAACTCTCCAATGTTCCAAAAACTGGGCAAGAGGCAAGTAAGTAATGACATACTCAAACGATGGAATACAATAAAGGTATTTAAATGTTTTTAATGTCACGAAAAAATGCTTATGGTAAAAGTTAAACAAAACAATGATATTGTCTTGCCTGAGGGTTTCAGCCCTGGGCAAGTTCACTATGGATTCAGCAAGATGGAAAAATGACAATGGAATGTTCTTGGGGTAAAAGGGTTTATACCTGGCTTTACTCTCCAGGCAGCAGGTCAAGCACTAGCACCACATCTGCATCCAGCAGCCTGCAGGTTTCATAATCCACCTCTGTCTCCACCTCTGCCTCTTTCCAGAGCACTGGACGGAGCTCTTTACATAGTGACTCAGTCAGTAATAGCTTATTGCCTATGGGTTTGGAAGCAGTAGCCTAGCAGCAGGCCAGTTACATCATCAAGTAGTTTACAGTCAGGTGAGGATCCCAGCAATAGGAACTTTATTTTCCCCACAGATATAAAATTATTATGGTATGAGCTCAAGTAAAATATGGGTAATAAGGTGTGGATAAAATGAGAGTTCCTGTGGCCAGGATTCTCACCTGGCTGTGGTTAACTAGCTCACTGCACACGTGTGGGCAAAGCATGACTGTTGGCTCTATAAAAAGAGCTCCGCCCAGTGCTGTGGGCACCACATGGTGGCAGCGCTGCAAGCCTGCAGGAGAGCAGAGCAGAGGCTGGAGTGGTGGCAGCACCGAGAACAGAGGCCCAGAGGACAGCTGTGCGGGAAGACTATGCAGAGTGGCCCAGAGGACAGCTGTGCAGGACGACTGTGCAGAGAGGCCCAGAGAACGGCTGTGCAGACAGAGGGGCCCAGGGGCAGAGACCGGCTTGCTGCATGCAGACTTGCCCTGAGTGAATGGGATTCTAGTGACTGACCTGCCACCTGGAAATAAAGTTGGGTATAACCCTTTCACCCCAAGAACATTTTGCTGTCCATTTCTTTGGTCACATTGAATCCATAGCGAACTTGCCCGGGCTGAAACCCATTGGCAAGACATAAGGGTTATGTGAAATATCTTCTGCATTATCAGACTCTTTCATACTTTCCAGTGATTTCTTTTATGGATAACTTTCATAATCAGAAAATAAAATAAAGATTTTTGCTTTTTAGAGAAATGTCATTTAATGAAGTTTAGCTAATAAGCACAAGGACCCTCCTGGCTCCTTACTCCCCCAAATTCCCACAAGACAAAAAACAACTGGTCTATGGTAACAAATCTTTTTTTCCCCCATAAGTGCATAACAAGTCTCATGAAACTGAGCCCTGTTTTTACTCTGCCCACAGCATGGACCCTTGATTTGAATCACTTGTGTCAGTCTCCTTCTGTTCACAGACTAGATGCAGAACAAAGTTCGAATGCTCAGAGGAGCTGATCTGGAGTATTCCTGATTCTGATGCTGCATTTCAGGGTGCTTCTGTTCTCTCACATTCTAGCTGGGAACGTTAATATAGCACTTACATTATAGAAAAGACCTTCTCTCAAAATTCTCCCTGGTCTAACCAAATTCCTCATGCCTACTTTCAGAGAGACAGTCTCAGTTCCAAACAGCTATATTTTCAATAAAAATGCTTTCAACATAGCAGAAGAGCCTGACTCCTTTCATCCTTTCTTTCTAAAATCAGCTGTCATACATAAACTGGTTTCCTTAATTCTGCTGTTCACAGCTATTTTGGACAAAAACATCATGGTAAGAACAAGGGGTTTCCTTCTTACTTCCTATCAGAGGCTTTGTGTCAGTTATAACCCAAGTGACAAAGAATCAACAAGAAAAAAGACACCAACTCCTCCTCCCTCATGGGCTTTATAGTGAAGCATAAGCTGTTACCAGCTCACACAGAAAATTCAGTAAGAACTTATTTTTCAAAGGTGTAAGAACAAAAACAACCATCTAAACAATATTATGAATTAAAAACTTAAAAATGTTTAATTCAACACTTATAACACTAGAGAACTCACTTCTAAATCCACACATTGGGGGACTTCCAGTAAGACAAGAAAAGAGGAAGAAGATAAACAACAAAATTTACTTTCTGTGTACTTCAGGAAGTATGGCAGTAGGATTACTACGTAAACCCACTTGTAAAGTTGTAGGATCTGTGGTAGGGGCTTGGGAACTTATGGTCTTCCCATCACTAGCCACTGCTATGGAAGACATCATGGCTATCTGAAAAAAGGAAAGGGTGCTCTGTTTTCTCAAATCACTATGTTAGGATGGGCTTATCAGCTGCGGCTGATGGTAGTTCTCTCCTCCTCCTGTATTTGCTTTACTGTTTTCAGTACATCATAAAATGAGGACATCACACATTTGTTCTTTGGGTGAAGAGAAATGACACCCAAGCCTGAGCAATCTAGTTCTCATTGTTTTGGATTAAGAAATTTCCTCTTGAAAATTTTGACTTGAAGCTAAAAAAAAGATCAGCAAAGCATTCTCCAAGTGGGCTTATAAAATCCAGTACTTTCTAAATAAACTATATTCTATATGTATTTAAAAGCAAATCAGAATACCCACAGGAAGTATACAAACTGGGTGGGAGAAGGGGGTTATGGTCAATAAAAAATGGTCAAAGAACTACTTAACATTGCTTGAAAATGAAAAGCAGCACAATAGTAAAATCATATTGCTACCCAGTGATATGTTACAAAGCTGGGGTTCCAGGCCAAGTTTCAGCCACATGGAGGATGGGGGATAAGGGGAGAGGTGGACAAACTGCAGACAACCACCAAGGCAACCTTACGCTGATGGATGGCCACAGCTGAAGGGAGGTTTGGCTCATCTCTGGGGTTTTCCACTGGGAAGGAACCTGCAGTTCAGCCATCAATGGACCCGCTGCCACAAAGCCTGTGGGGAAATACAGGATCCAGAAAAGTGGGGTAGGAAGGGGAAAGTTTGAAAAGTGGAAGAGACAAATATAGTAGTGAAATACTGTAATTATTAAACACAAAGCTTCAAAAATGCATAGATGTACCTCAAGTTGAAATGGGCTCGCTGAGCAGAACTGGTACACTGGAAAGCAGTGTGATAATGCTTTCTCAAATACCAAATTACATTTTAATTATATCTCTATGAACTATAGTAATAGCTGCCAAGAAGAAATTAATTTTTGGAGAAAAGAGAAAAACAATGAAACCTATGCAATGTTTACAGTTGGTGAATTACTCAGTGAGGGTCCTTTATCCATGACCTCTGTGGAAAACAACCTAAAAGCAGATATACTCACACTCCACTGAAAACCTCTGCTGGCCTAGTTCTACCAATCCCATTAATACAGCAGGGGCCCAAAAGGCAGGTGACCTGATTGACAAAAAAAGCACTTCTAGAAAGTGATAAACTTGTATCATGAAACTCATTGAAAGCTTTATAATCAAGAGGAAAACTAGTTGCAATAACTTGGGAAGCTTGGCCTTTGACTGGAGGAGCAGCAACCTTCTTCTAAGACAAAGTATGTTTCAAAGTAAAGAGAAAAGTAGATCCAGTGATTTCACCTCCCTTCCCCAGTGCTCCCCTAACTTTTAAGTTGTAGGGGGAAAACACCAGACAAACCAATAAGACCGGTTAAAATGATATGTGGTACAAGGAAAATTAGTTCCAAAGCGATTACCTTACTACAAAGGAGGTCAAATCTGTACCATGGTTGAAGGTAATCCTCAAAACTCTCTTTGTACATCTATGTGTTACTGACTCAAGTCTTCCCATTGGAGATGGGACAAGCTCAATGTGTATATATCATGCCTAAGTTTCCCAGAATTGACAGGGTGGGAACTTATTTTCTGAGTAACAAATGATAAATTGCTCCTGGCTGCAACCGACAGTCAAATACAGATTCAACAGGAGCCAATTTTCCTAGTCACGCACTACTTACACAGGCAATGACTGTTGTTAACATTACTTTCTGGGAGTATTGTTTCTGCAACAGCTAAGATTCTTTAGAAGTACATGGGGTTATATCTGCCTGGAAACCCTTCTTACCTCTTGTCCAAAGATCACATCCTGCAGGTTTTTTGAAGTGCCTTTGTGCCTTTGTTCATTCCCACTTGGATCCTACCCTTGCTCCACTCTTTCACAGGGAACTACATCTCCCAGGCTCCCTTGCCAAGCGATTTCTGGGTAAGTTCCATCAATGGGAGACACTGATAAGGGTAAGAGGCAGGAGGAGGGAGCAAGCCAAGGTAATGCTCTCTCTCTTACTTAACCTGAGTTTCAGCTGCCACCAGACAGCTCTACTTTCCATGCTTGTAGCTCACACCAGATAGCTGAGGCTTCTGGCTGTTGGTGACACCGGCCTCTTCTGATTTCCTTAGGGAGCTAGTAGCTCCCAGGTGTTGCTAATCTCTGGGTTGCCTCACCCTGGCACCTGGATCACCTATGTAACCTATTCCGTATATTAAATTCCCTCTCCTTGTGCCACTATAGTGGTTTTTGTTTCCCTGATGGGTCCCTGACTTTAAAATACATTTTAAAACTTAGTTTTCCTAAGAATTAAAAAAATACTCCATTAACATTTAAAAGATTTCTTCTAATAGGAAATAAAAGATTTAAAGATGACAAAATCAATTCATTCATTCAAACAAATATTTACCGAGGGCCTAATCTGTGCTCAGCACTGTTTGAGGTGCTGAGAATACTACAGTGAACAAAGCAGGCACAAAATTCCTGCCCTCATGGAGCTTACACTCTAGAGGATATGTTAACTCTGGCAAATGACAATTTTAAAAAATTAACCAATACAGGAACATTTTTAACAGTAGAGGAATCTAGTAAAAGTGAATTAACTTTAAGGTGTTCTACTCTACATAGACTCGATTCCTACCTTTTCAATGTGGTATGCTGAACTGTCACATTCCAGAGGCCAATACAGAACTTCTTCAAAGTTAGTATCTACTTAAACTGGCCACTTGCTCAAACAGAAGTACAACTGTGATAAGGATTTAAGCAGACACAATAACAAAAGTTAGGCATTATATGCTTAGAATGTAAAACATATGTGTGTTTCATGCAGATCCTTGTTTGGCTTCTTTTTCTCCGGGGAATTTGGAGGAACTGAATCTGAGTCTCTTTATCCCTTTAATAAGTTACTTTATCCCTTGCCTAGGACACAGGTAAAGTCCATCAACATAATATACAGAGCCAGCTGCAATGTACATAATGAGTAATGTGTTGTTGTCACCAATTGCATGACATTATTTCTAAGATGGAATTTTCAAGCAGAAGAATAGAAACAGACAATGACTCATGTGGTGAACAGTTATACAGACAACTGTACCCAAGAAAGCTGCCACCTACATACCATAATGACATCAGGTGAAAAATGCAAAAAGTCATTTTCTGGTTTATTGGAAAGCAATAGATTTGTTAAAAACCATACCAGGATATCAGGCTGCAACTACCCATTTACACATCATAAGCAATGAGCAACGAAAAACACACATCAAATATTCACTCTTACACTCAACATCATCAACTCCAGAGATGACATAATATCTACTGCTGGCATTTCACCAGACTTTTCTAAGATAATTTAATGTACTCATGAAGGTACACTTCCATGGAGATCTTGTGGGCACAATACTCAGACCTTTCTTCCTACCCAACAATTAGAAAACATTTCATGTGTGCCACACTTAAAATTCCTTTTGAGTAGCAGCTGGACTTCCAGTACTGTAGGCTTCTTACACAGCAAGGAGTCTAAAGCATATTCACAATCTCAATACCATACAGTAAATCAACCACAGAGCTAGGATTTTAACCTTAGTGGCCCCTACCTACGTGGCAAAGAGCTTATCCCTCACCACTTCCTTACATAGTCAAAATATACTAAAGGATCCCTGCGCCCCCACATACACATACACAGCATACAGCACACCTTGGGACCTTTGCACATTTTGTTTTCTCTGTCTAGAATGCAAAGTCTCCTAAACTCACCTGGTAAAGTCCATGATTATCATTCAAGACACAGCCTACTTCTTTGAAGCCACGACTTCCTGAGGCAGACTTGTTTTGCTTTCTTCCCTGTTCTCATTTTTCCCTGTACACAGTGCTATAATGCTAATTATTACATTGCATCATTTGTCTGTTTACACATCTGCTTCCCCACTAGCCTGTAAAATCTTTGGGACCAAAGACTCTGTTCCTTAATCTATATATTCTGGTACAGTGTCTGACACAAAATAGGCGCTTAAGAAATATTTCCTAAATGAATATATATAGTGTGGGATTGCAGGCTTGCAAAGAACTCCCCTAAAAGATATGGCATTTTGTATTCCATCCCACTGCCACAGAAGATATTTAAAGGACAAGGAAAGTTTCTCCCAGGGAACAGGTTTAACAACTTGATATTAAAAGACAATCTAATGGGGACTTCAATAAATTACTTTCAGTAAAATTGTATCAACCTAACCATGACTGTCAGAGTTAAGGTGTTTTAGCTGTAAAAACCAAGAAAATAATTTCATCTTGGCTGGAGAAGGCTATTTAACAGCTAGAAATGGACACAAAATTCCTTCTGTTGTCTAGATCTGACAGAATTTTTTAACCTCTCAAAAGGTGCTACAGATGCAGCTAAATCAACTAAAAAATGATAGGAAAGTTAATGTTCTAAGGACTAATATTTAACAAGCAATGATTTAGCTATCAAGAGAAAACAAAGATAAAGCAAATCTAGAGATTAATTTACCAGAGTTAAAATTTAGAACTACTACCAGAAAATTTCTACACTAAGGTTTCCTGGTCTACCTTTCATTCAAGTTTGGAGAGTCAGGAAATATCCAGAAACCATCCTCAAGGGTACTGTAAAGAACTTTTGCAAAAACTCCAAAACCTCCATATATAGGAAATGATTTTGGCTTAAAGACTAGGGAATTATTGGGTGAGTCATTCTAACTTTGACTTCCAGTAACCAGAGTATTTAAGGGAATAAAGTCAGAAAGTGAAACGAATAAAATCAAAATAAAATAATTAAGGTCAGAAATGGTAATAATAAATAATGCTTACATTCGTGTAACACTTTAGTTTGAGACACTTTTCAAACAAGGAAAATTATACTGAGAAAGTTCAGTAACGTGCTTAATTAAGGTTACAAAGCTAAAATAAGCAAAGTAAGGAGTTCAACTGGATGTTTCAACGTCAAGTCTAAAGCCCCTTCCACTAATCTGCTTCTTTGCCACCTGAAAGGTGGGCTTTTATGTGTTATGAATGGGCCTAGGACACTGTCTAAGATGCCTTCAGTGAGAGCAAATGTTTGTAAATCACTTAAGCATAACTTTCAACTTAATCAAAACAACCGAGGAATAGCCTTAGAAAATACCTTGAAAGAATGCAGAAGCTCCTCAATGTGCATGGAGAGAGAATCTTCACATTCTACATGTTATTCTGTTGATTTAAAAATGCAAGGTGCCAGGAACTGTGGCTATTTGCCACAAAATGCTACCATTTGCATAAAAGCACAGCGAAGGAATATATTTCAGTGTGATTGTTTGTCTATGCATGTATTATCTCCTAAAAGTCACATAAGAAATTACCAACTGTGGTCACTTCTAGAAAGGAAATGGTGGCTAAGGTATCAGGGACAGAACACAACTTTTCACTCTATCTCTTCTCTTTTGAACCTTTTGGATATTGAACCACATGAGAGTGCTACCTTTTTCAAAAAGTAAACTTAAATTTAAGAATATATAACGGGAATTGGAACAGAGGCAATGGTTACATGATTCAAGGTGAAACATTTCTGAGATAGGATGTAGCAGAAGAAGAGAAAAGTAAAAAAATACTATAAGATTTCAGTCAGACTCCAGAGTTCCATGTTGTGTTTCACGGGCTGAAGTAAATATTCCTCAAGACCATCAAGTTTTTTCCATTTTAGTTATTTGCTCATTAAAAAGCTCTCAATTTTTTAAGAACCTTGATATTGAGAAAGTGGACATAGAATTCAGGTCATCAGAAAGGTAAATTCTTTCGTGGTAAATACAATAGTGTCTAGTTTAATCCAGTCTCTGAAGATGTTGATTAGTTATTCCAGGCACACTGATAAAATATGGAACTGCAGAGCTAAAGACTAAACCTTGGACCAGTATGACCACACCAAGGGTCTATCCAAAAATGGGACCTGGCAGGCAGAGTTACCATTGATATATCTGAAATTTTCTATATGTAGTCCTCTGTTCTATCACTACTTAAGTCAGTCCAAAATCTACCTTAAAGGTCACCCTTTAGAGCTTCAGAGTTTTGGGTGATGAGGAAACCACATCTTTAGGCCTAGACAAGTCAAGTATTTTTTCAAAAGCCTATATCAAAGCCACTTCCTCTGACACCCAGGAATCCTTCAATGCCTTAGAGGTCCCGGAAACTGGTGAGTCTTGTGCTCAAGAGAATAAAAAACCCTAGGACCAACAAAATTTGTACTACATAAAGAGAACACACTCATGTTCAAATTACATACCTAAAGATAATATTCTTAAGCAAGTGTAAGATTTTAAAAAGAAGTCATTGTCAAAGGGTTATTTTGGAACATTACAAAAACACCTGCTCATAGATCTGCAGTCCAGGATATCTTTTGATTTAATATTAATGGCTTAGCAGTCACTCACCAGGTCAATTTTATTAGCATTCAATTTTTTATTAGGTCAACACAATTAGCACTTAATTTTCTAAGTAAGAAAGGACATGAGACATGCAAACAAACTCAAATCCAAATCTCATTTTAGCCAATAGTTTTTGAATACTCCTTCTACTAAATGTATTTTTTACCAGAGCTAACAGGGAACAATCTACTTATACAAGTATCTCTTCCTTATATGATCTGATAGTTGTCCACATTATCATTACCACAAACAAAATTAGGAAAAAGGAGGAGGAAAATGAGCAAGGGGCTGAAAGAGTGGAAGGACAAACTGAGGCCTCAACAAATGTCTTATTGAACTGAATAGAGACAGCTGACAGATGTCATTTCATTTTTAATACAATGGCCAAGTCACTTAAGCCACCAAGCCAAAGGTAAAGCTAATTTGTGTAAAGAAATTGTTTCAGGAACCAGGATTCTACCATCAACAGCAGTTAATAAAGTTTACAAGTCAGCAGTTAACTAGTTCTCATTAAGAATTAACTAATGTTTCATTACCTGATCCCCAGCGATGCTATTGATAAAGAGCAATGGAAAATTTAGAGGGAGAAGTGATGCATCAACCTCTCTTCCATATGCTGTATTTTACTGGAATATGAGTAAGTGTAAGAGTGGTATGAGAAATGGGGGCCACGGGTGGCACTAATCGTCAAAATGGCATCTGTCTCCCCGAATGTAGCAACACTCACTCCAGTGGACTGCTTCACTGTGACTTGAGATCTGTCAACTGAGGATATAAGAGAATTTGATGAAAGCTAAAGAGATACATTCCTAAATTTTATACCGAATCTTCCAATAAATCTAGGGCAAGATCTAACTAGAGTCAACTATAGGAAATTAACCCATTCAACATAAATTAATTCTAACGTACTTTTTAAAGTGACTTCTAGCTAATGCAAACATTGAGGAAAGAAGTCTGGAGACCTGCTTTCCTAATGGCACATGTCATTTATCTATTGATAGAAGGTACTAAAATATACTACAAAGTGGCTAAATCAATTTATCAGTCCCCTCTTATCCTTACATAATCTTATTTTTCTAAACTAGAAGGTAATTAAGTGAAAGCATCAGTTGAGCATGTACTTCCCTTCTCAACTGATAAATACAAATACATTTGAATCTTTGTTGTGTATTATATGCCCAATACTCTATATGGCAAACAACAGTGGCAAATTCACTGCATTAGGAACAGAAGCAAATGAACAATAGCTCCCAAATATAGCTATCCCTTTCTCCCCAACCAGAGAGAAAAGAATTTTCCCAACTTCTCCAATCATATTCCAAAGAATTCATAAAGAAAATAAGGACACAAAAGATTTATAGAAGCTTATATCTATAATTTTGAATGCAAACATTTCACTAATAACCAAGCTTTCCTATCATACTGATTTTTAATTAGATCAAATCATGAATCTTTGAAGGCACAGAAAACAAAGACTAAATGGCTCTGCCAATTTATAATGATCATATTTCACTATTAGAAGGGTAATCACCATTGAAGCAACAAATTCAATGCATCCCTTGCTTCCTTCTCTCCAATGATTAAATGGATCCTGCACTACAGCCACAGTCTCCTAGTTTCTGCCACCACACACACATGAGGCCTCCAACGCACTCCACAGGCCAGGTCTAGGCTGCCTAGAAATCCGCACTGTGTCACTACATACGGCAGTTTCCCACTGCACGTATCCAGGAAAAAGAAAGCCACCTAGGTACTCTGTCAGAGCGCAGCAAGGCGGTAAAATGACAGAAGGAGCTGCTAACCGAACAGCCAGCTGCAACAATCATCACCTTTAAAATTCCTCCTCCGTCATCTCACTTCCCTCCACCACCCCCTTCTCTCTCTCTCCCTCTCTCTCTAACACACACACACACACACACACACACACACACAGAGCAGTTCATCACCAGCTTTGCAAGTAGGAAGGCTGTAAGCTCTAGCTGCCTCTACAATGACAGTCGGCCCAGAACTCATTCAGAGCCCTGAAACACAGACATTCTCACCTACACACACCATGTCACTTCCACCCCCACCATCACCTCCCCCCACCCCCAATACTCACACACTCGGCCTCGCAACCTCTCCCCACACCAATCCCGGCGCTGCAGAACACCTAGCAGGCTCATCAGCAGGAGTAGCACGCGTTACGGTGTAAGATGATTCGGGTGGCCTAGGCTCCAGAGACCCCCTCCCCACACACGCTGTCTCCCAGACGCAGCCCCGAGGCTGGAGCCCTCGCCCGCGGGAGGGATGCGCTACCTTTAGACTGGCAGTCCGCACAAAACTTGTTATCCTCCTCCAGCAGCAGGTTGGCCAAGACCGCCTGGTACCGATCCACGTCCTTCACCGACTTGCCCGTCATGGCCAGGGTGCCGACGGGGGCAGGGGGCGAAGCGCCCTCCTCGCCCCCAGAAACCCCTGCCTCAGTCCGAGGTGAGGACTCCCGGCCCCTGTCCAGGGACACCTCCCGAGCGCACCTCTCCTCAGGCCCGGCCCGGCGCCTCTTCCTGCGGCAGTCGCGCCCGCCTCCCACTGCGCAGCCCCTCTGTGCGGCGCCCCCTGGCGGGCTCAGGCAAAGGCCCGAGTCCACAGGAGGCTGCCGGACCAGGGGCCCTCAGCCCAGGCAAGGGAGGCTCTCTTGGAGGCCCGGCGCAGAGATGACACCCCGGCCCGCCTGTCTGCTGGCCGAGCGTCCCGCGCCTGGGTTTCCCTGGCAGCTGCCTCCCGCGCAGCCACCACCTCGGCCGCCTACTTCCGGCAGCTCTTCCTCTCCTCCTCCACCCCGCCCAGCCGGCGCATGCGCCCCGCCCCCACCGCGGGCACGAGCTCTTCCCGCGGCCCCGCCTCTCCGGAGCATAGCCCGGCTAATGAGGGGCGGGGTTTGGGGTGGGGCGGACGGAGGGGTGGACACGCCCCCTGCGTGTCCTCGGAAAAGTATGAATGGAGCCTGGTAGAATGGGAGTGGAGGGAGTGGAATAAAGTGAAGGGAACCAACAATTAACACTTGCTGAGCTCTCACTATGTGCCAGGCGCTGTGCTAAGCGCTTTGTAGGAATTATCCCAATATAATCCTTAATGTCTCTGAATTAAATATTTATCATCCTTACGTAACCTGAAGGTTTTTGTGGATACTCCAAAGTCCTCCTGTTTATTCTTTCCTTCAACACCCAAATAGAAGGGCCCAAACCCCTAATCCAGGATAAGGGGGACAGCACATCCTCCCCAAATTTTCAGAGGATTCTGGTCACCACTCTCTTGGAATGCCTGCTCCAGGTGAATTCTGGGTCCCTCTGTTCATTAGCTTTCCTCTTGCGGTAACTGCCATCTTTGGAGATTGTTTTGCTTATTCCCTAGACATTTTCTTTTTTCAATCCTTAAGTCTTCCCAAAACAGTGCAGACATTTACTGAAGGTTATTTAGAGGAGTGGGTGGAGAGGAGGGTGATTACAGTAAAATAGGCAATTACTGTTGGTTATTAAACATTGCCCAAAGCCACGACAGAATTTCTCGATGGCTGTCTTTTTCTACAGGGATCCACCTGCCATCTGGCAAATGTTTTCATTCATTCATTCATTCATTCATTCACTCAGCAAATTATTACTGAGAAACTTCTAAGTATCAGAAACTGTACTGGAGGGCAAGGAACAATATGGTCCAATTAGTGGTTTTAAAAGATCGCTCAGCCATAAAAAGAAAAATTCCTCCTATTTGCAACAACATGGATGGACCTAGAGGGTATTATGCTCAGTGAAATAAGCCAGGCAGAGAAAGACAAATACCAAATGATCTCACTTATTTGTGGAGTATAAAAACAAAGCAAAACAGAAGGAACAAAAAACAAAAAGACTCATAGACACTGAAAAGGTACTAGAGGTTATCAATGGGGACGGGTTGGGGAGAAAGGGGAAAGGGATAAAGGGGCACAATAATTCACAATCATAATATAAACTGGTAATGGTGATGGTAGTACAGCACGGAGAATATGGTTAATGATTCTGTAACATCTTACTATGTTGATAGATAGTGACTGCACTAGAAAGGGTGAGGACTTAATAATATGGGTAACTGTTGAACCACTGTGCTGTATAATTGAAACCAATATAAGATTGTATATCAATGATACTTTAATTTTAAAAAGTTGACCATAAATTTTAAAAAAAAGGGATTACCATTTAACACTGCTGTCCAACAGGACTTTCTGTGATGATGGATGTGTCCTTTATCTGTGCTCTCTAATACGGTAGCCACTACCCACATCAAACACTTCAAATGGGGCTAATGTAACTGAAAACTGAGCCTTCGATTTTTATATTTTAATTAATTTAAATTTAAATGTCAAAATGTGGTTAGTGCCAACTTAATGGACAATACAGAACTAGAATATTCAAAGGAGTCTAGCAAAGCAGTAAGAAAAACATAAGACTGTCCAATAGAAAAATATAAATAGGTTGAAAGAATGGGACACCCAAATGGCTAACAATTATATGAAAAGATGAAAAATCACAAATATTTGGAAAAACACAAACTAAAATTATAAAATTATATTGCTATGATTTAGAAAGTCATAGAATACCAAGTGTTGGTGAGGATGTAGGGAAAAGCAACCCTCATTAGCTGCTGAAGGTTGGGGATAAACTCATGCAGCCATTTTGGAAAATAATCTGGTAAAATTACAGATGTTTATATCAAATAACCAATCAATCCATCTTACTTACCCTAGAACAACTCACACACAGGCCATCAACAAGGTGTATGCTCAAAGATGTCCATCATAGTGTTATTTGTGATGGTAGAGATTTAGAAACTTTGCAAATTCATCATGGTGGAAATAGAGAATTAAAATGTAGTGGAGGTGACTACAGTCAGAAACAATGAGCTAGAACTACATACAGCAACACAGACACAGCTTAAAGACCTAGTGTTTGGTGGAAAAGACAAGAAACCAATTGAGATGTATAAGATAATCCTATTAATGTATATTTTCAACATCAACTCACACAGAGAAAAAGAAAAGAAAGATCACTCAGGCTGTCAAGGGAAGAATGGATCAGAGGTGTTGCTAAGACCAGATGCTCAGAGTTATCTAGTGAAATCCTTTGTCTTTTTATTTTCCCCCAAGACCAGGCTTCCCTCAAAACTTTCATCTTATCAGAGCAAAACCAAATTTTCTGTGACTTTATTAATCAAAACAACTTAATTCTCTGTCTAAACCTCTTCCCTTCTACCAGACTGGGAGACTTGAGTTTCATATACACACATTTATTAAGGCAGTTTTCCTAAACAAAATCTCAGTTCTTTCTCTAGAAGGAATTCTGCCTTCTTTCTAAGCTAATTTTCTCAACCTACAACCAATTTGCAATAATCTTTCTTACATTAACTTGCTTTTCTTACTTTAACACCCATTTTATAAGTGAGCAAATTGATAGTTAGAATAATAAAACCCCTCATCCAGTGAATGGTTGAGCTGGGATTTTTTAATTTAGATCTCTGTGATTCCAGAGTCTAGTATTGTCAGAATTTTTGCTTATGGTATCTTTTTTAATCCTCAGAAAAACCCATCCAAATAGGTATTACCACAACCATTTTTCAAGAAATGATGAACCAGAGGCCCAAGATTACCCAGTTAATGGTGGTAATTGTGCCTTAGCTCAAGTCCTCCTTATCTTAATCCCTTCGCTATGCAAATAGCCCTCCTGCCTTAGTCTAACCCTTGTTAAATTGATCTTTCACCCAGCTCTTTGGAGAGAGCTTTCTACATGGCAAATCTGGTTGAATTCCACCCTCCTGCTTAGAAATCCTTTAGTAGCTCTCCATCATCTATGGCAGTGCTTCTCAAATTTTTCCATCTAGTGAGAGATTGCGTAGTCAGGTGGTTAAGTACACAGACCAGAATGACCGGGTTTAAATTCTCAGTTTTACCATTTAGTATTTATGTGACTCCGATCAGGTTAACCTCTCTGTGCCTTAATTATTTCTTCTATAAAATGGGATTGATGATGATATTAATAGCACCTATTCATAGGATTCTTGTGAGGCTTAACTGAGATAATGCCTGTTATATATTTAGAACAGCTCTTGGCACATAGTGTATGATAGACAATTAGTGCTCTTCATTAAATATTTCCAGCTTTCTGCCTTCTGGGCACATGGAGGGCTTTATTTCCTGCCTCTCTTATAGTTGGCTATGGTCAATGACTTTGAGCAGAAAGGATATGTCACTTCATGCCTGAATCATTTATTTGCTGCTTTGAGACTCCGCTGACTCTTTTTCCCACTGGCATATCAGTCATCAATGTTAGAAATTGTTGTTTTCACAGCAAGGTTCAAAATACTGTAACGGAATAGCATAGACTAGATGGCTTATGAACAACAGAAATTTATTTCTCACAGTTCTGGAAACTGGGAAGTCCAAGATCAAGATGCCAATGGATTCTGTGTCTGGTGAGGGCCTGCCTGACTTATTGCTATACTTGGCAGGAGGGGTGAGAGGGCTCTCTGGGGTTTCCTATGAGGGAACAGGGTCTCCAACCTCATGACCTAACCAATCCCCAATGGCCCCACTTCCTAATACCATCACACTGGGGGTTAGAATCCCAACATAGGAATTTTGAAAGGAGGTGAGCATTCAGTCCATAACAGTGGTTGTTCTATTAGCCTGAATTCCTGAGTAGCTAATAAGTAAGAGCCCTCTGCCAACACATAAAAGATATGTAGCATGGGCAAGAAATAAGCCTTTTTTGTGTTAAGCCACTGAGTTTTGTTTCTTTGTTTACCACTGCATAACCTATCCTATCATGATACATCAAGTATAATCTACTATTATTACTATTAATTATTATTATTAGTAGTAGTATTGTAATGGTGGTGGTGTTAATAGCAGAGAAAAATGAATACATACCTCAGGGTCTCAGAATATGGCCAAAACAAATGTCTCCTCTTTCCAATTATACTTTTTTTTTAAACCTTGAATTTTGCTTTGATAATTCTTACAAAAATGTTCCCTCTGTTCCATAAAGTGACTGTGCTATCTTACCATGAAACTGTTTCTCATTAGTTACCACCAAAGAGTTTTCTTTCTATCTAAGTGGTCACTGGGTACAGTTTATTTGCATTGTATCTATGGATTTCAGAAAATTAGGATGAATTGAAGAGACCTAACAGCACATATCATGCTTGACTTTCAGGTATTTCTCTTCTTCGTCTTTGTACAAGAGTGTTTTGAAATTCCAGCTCTCATAAGTAAAAGGAAAAAATAGAAACTTCTTTTTAAACTATTACACTAGAGTAGCTGCTATGATAAAATGGCCAGAATACTACCAAAAAGGTCATATGGTGACTATTTCTGGACTGTTGCTTTGGAAATTTTTCATAGTGTATCTTCTTGCTAAGAGATCAATCTCTTGAGTCCTAGGTTGAACTCAAACAGTTTCTAACACACTAGCATCATTTCATCTATTCAGGATAATACTAATTAAATGACTTTCATTAAGAAAGCTGGATAATTATGTTCCCCATTTGACTGCTAGCTCTGTACTATTTATTACATGTAAATGAACTAAGGGTCTCAAATGAAATCATATTCCATTCAATCAACCCTCTTCAGCCAACTCTCAAACATTTTTCTTAGTGTAGAGAACTTGTGACTTTAAGCCTCCACTGCCTTGCTGTGGGGTGAATGTTTGGCCTTGAAAACATGTATCTGCTACATTAAGCCAACTCTCTGAGCCCTGGGGTTGAGCTACATGCCCCTCGTCGCCTACTCCAGTTCCCATTTGTCCATTTCCTCAGCCTAATGCTCTTGGGAGAGTGTGGGTTTTCCATTGCTGATTGAGACCACTTTGAGAAAGCCAGTGTCTGTATCAATGGCACTATTTCTTGATACTCACAGCACCATGTGACCTTTTGCAATGAGGGAGAGAATGGCCTCTCTCTAACTCTGTGTCACACAGTGTCATCAGGGCCCCAAATTACTTGTGTGCAGTCTCACAGTTTTTCTTAAAGACAGCTTGGCTGGATTTTGAACCTCTCCTTCTAAACTAGGGGCTCAGGCCCATTGCCAGGGACCTGAGGAGCATGGTAGGAATGGACTTCGTGCCAAACTAACCCATCATTGTCTTCAAAACAACTTGTGCCCTCTACCTCTACTAAATGTCTCCCTCTTCCCTTCTCCTCCCATTTCACAATAAAATTTCCCACTACTGTCAGCTGATACAGATTCTGAGGAGGCAGAGTCGTCTGTTTTTGCAGTTGAACTCCAGCCCAATTCATGACCATCAACATTGAGCTACATTGTCCACAGGTGCATAATAATGACCAGACATCCTACACAAGCAGTTGCATTGCAACTATGTAACGATGCAGGAAAGTAGGCCCCTATATTTCTTGCATTTTCAGGGCCTAAAAAAACTGAGCAAGTATACCGGGCATGGACCTACTCTGGGGCCCCTGTTGGTTAATGACAGAAACTCACTCCCACCAAATAACAGAAAGCTAAGGGGAAAGACAAGATTCTAAGTTTCCAGGAAGGAAAAAAGCAAGTCTCCAAGAAAGGATCAGGAATCAGCATGACAGAGAGTTCTCAACAGCAACTCTGGAAGCCAGGAGACAATGGAATATTGCCCCCAAAATTCCGAGGAGAAAGAGTCTACAACAACCAAACTATGCTCTAGAGAAAGTATTGCATAAAGGCATTTTCAGATGCACTAGATTTCAAATTTTTACCTCCTGTGCTGGCTGTGCTCCATTGCCCTTCCACATCCACTACCTACCCTTCCCCCTGATCTGGCCCCAAGAGGCAACCTCTGCTCCAGGGGTCACCTGAAATTCAAGGAGTCCTGGTGATGTGAGTACCAAAAAACAGTGCCGTTGATAGAGACATTTCAACCCAGCTCCCCTGCACACTGGCTTCTGGTTGGATTCAGACAGTGGGAGGCACAAGTGGGGAACCAGAGGGCAGGAATGGAGGGAAGTTATTTTCTCCACTCTCACCCTGCTGGCAGAACCACCACATCCCTAAGTGACAGCCACAGGACCTATGAGGGTACAGCTGAGGCTCTCAGCAGATTCCAGGATTGCCCTTGCCTCCTTCAGGCTTTGGGAGCAATAGCCTTCTGCTGTTTCCGGCCCCAAAGTACATAATGCCCCTTGTTTTTTATTTAACTCTGCCCACACTTTTTTAAATTATCCTTTCTTTAAACTCTTTTTAACTGCCTCTTTCATGCAGGTCATATGCTTCCTGTTGGAACCAGTTCACCTCCCTTGCAAACTTTGTCAAAAATGACAGAGTAAATCAAGGAAAAGGAAAACACCAGATTCAGAAAACAGCGCATTCAGCACAGGAAAAAGATAAAAGTTATTCCCACGTGATGGTGAAGGGAAATCCAGGGCGAGGGTTAGGTCAGAATGCCTACTCCAGATCGGAGCAGCAGAACAGAGAGTTTAAAATGCACAGTGCCAAGAAAAATGACATGTATAGATTAGTTGATGTCTTGGAACTAAGAAGAGATTCTCTCCGTCAGAAGATTAGTGGATAAATTAATCAAAAATTCATAGAAAATTAAGCAAATAAGAAATGGAATAGTTATTGACTCCAAGGGAAACAATTTAGCCATTGATTAAAATATAATCAATGAGTGCAAGGCTCAGCTGTCAATAATATTTAGTCATAATAGTATAGACATTGAGTATTAATTTAACAAAACACTGTTATTTAACTGTATTGGGAAAATGTGAGAGAAGAAATCTAAATTCTCTTCTTCCACACTGGAAGTGAACAAATAAAGCTGGAAAGGTATATAATGGTAGTATAAGCATGTCATTTAGGTAAATTTGTAAATTCCAGAGGATGTATCTACAAGAATTGAAAATGGTTGCCTGAGAAGAATAGGTAACAGAGTGGGTGGGGGTGGGGTGGGGCATTAGCATTATAAGCCTTGCATAACTACTTAACTTTTTAACTATGTATGTGTTTTACTTTGATTAGAAAAATGTAAGTTCAGAATGCTTTTGAATGTGAATCGTAAGAAACTCTACTAAGCATAGCTTAAGCAAACAGTAGTTTATTTTCTCACGAAACAAGACATCCAAAGGCAGGGCAATTATTTACATGGATTCAGGCATCTGACAAGGCTATCAACATCCAGACTCTCTCTGCTTTGCCACCACCAGCCTAGTGCAGTTTCATCCCCACGTTGAGTGGCTCTCAAAGTGTGGTCCCTAACCCAGTGGCATCAGCGTCACCCAGAAATTCTCAGAAATGCAAATTCCCAGTTGCACTCTAGCCCTGGGAATCAGAAACTCTGGGACTACAGCACAAGTGATCTATATTTTAAGAAGCCCTCAGGGTGAAACTGATGCACACTCAAGTTTGAGAACCACTGTTTACACTGATCACTTCACGGTCACAAAATGGTTGTCACAGCTCCAAATATCACACCATCTTTGAAGGCAGGAAGAGGGTAAAAGGAGTGTCCCCAACCTTGCTGTTCTTTCATCAGGAAAGCAAACATTTTCCCGGAAGCTCTCAGTGGACTTCCCCTTAAGACTCCTTGGCCAGGACCGTGTGGCATGGCTCCTAACTACAAAGGTGGCTGGGAAAGCACGTGTCTGGCTTTCCAGCCCCTGTAGGAGGTGCCAAGAGAGAAGGGGGCTGGAAATAGCTATGGCCAGCCAGAAGGCAATGTCTGCCACAGGGCCCATGGTAGTCAGGGCCACAGATAACACCACTCTTCTCCATCCTGAGAAAGTAGTAGATCTTGACGTTCATCTACAAAATAGGCTTAGAACTTCTGAATTCTTTAGATGGGAGAATCTACAAGACTTAGAAATCTCATTCTCATTGGTGTTATCTGCCTCTCATGGAATGGTGGTTCTGATTATAATTCATTATGCTAAAAGAGAGTTCTTTTCCATCAGAAATGGGCAGGGGAAGGAACAAGGAGGAAACAAGAACAGAAAATCTTGTCCTGCCACACTGACATAAAGAAAACCTAGTTTTACATTTTAACATGGGAATTTCACATTGTGGCTGCTCTGATACCATTGGCCAACAGCCCATCAGAATGCCCTGTGTGGGTATACACCACACAAAAAGAGAAGTGCTTAGCTCTGTCTTAGTAGAGTTAGATTCTAGGCAATCAAGGAGAATATTCAAGGCAGACAGATTAGTATGCACAAAACTGCAGATGTGAGAAAGGAGAACTGAGCTGTCAGAGGGCAATACATGTGGCAAGTGTTAGGAGAAACTGGAGAGAGCAAAGGGCCATATCACAAAGGGTTTTGTGTGCAGTGCTGAGGAGGTGGAACTCCACACTCTTCCTAATATCTTTAAAGCTTGAAGAGCATCTTAACCTGCTTAACCTGGGCTTTAGCAATTTGTCAACCCTGTAAAATTATATATCAAATTTCATATGTGGGTACATATACTTCTTTGAGGAGTGGGAACTGCTTTTGCAAAGAAATGTGTAACCCAAACATGTTTAAGAATCACTTCTCTGAGGAGTCAAGGAATTAGTTAATAAATTTTTTATTCCTCACCAATAAATTCAGACTCCGATAAGGTTCTAGTTCCAGGTAAATGAAAGGGACAGAACTGAGACTGGAACTAGGGTTCTTCTTTCCTGTCCAGAGCCTCCTTCTGTACAATCTCTGCAATAGACGATCTCCAACAAGGTGCTCCTCCAGTGTGTGAGAAACACTTGCCAGGTCAAAGTTTCTCCTTCCTCCAAGAACCTCTCAGTCCTGCTCTGTGTTGTACCCACAAACGAAGAGAAAGGAAGGGATAGGACATTTGTGAAAGGATCCCCCAGTTCTCCATTAAACTGGGGTGCTCCAGAATGGCACCCCTGGGGAAGGCACCAGAAAATGGACAGGAGTGGATTTTTCCAAGAGGAGTGGGACAAACACAAGGGAACTTCTTGTCTGCGATTTGTCCTTGTGATTCCCGGTGAAGAGTAGGATCACTTGGATCTGCTCTTGCCCTTGTGTCTTTAGAAGTCTCAACTCCAGACACTTGCAATTATTATTTGTAATGAGTGAGCAGGCATAGTGGGGCAGAATATTATCAGTGATGCTCCTTAACTCAGAGAAATTACTTGACAAAAATCACAAAGAACAAGCAACTTGTTTCAAGGTTTGTTTTAGAAGAAGATATGGAAATGTTCCCATGGCTACACGTGTTCACCACTGGTGTTGCTTTAGTTCTTTCCAGTTAATTTCTGAGTTTAAGAAGCCTGTTGGTTTCTTAGCCCTTCAGCAACTATGTACCTGAAATATTTATCCAGGTAGGCTCCACAGGCCTCCAAGTAGCTTTGTTAGCACCCTCAATAAGGTGGGAACTTCCCTTGATCTAGCTAGTTGGGGCCCTACTCACCCAAATATATTACTGAACTGATGCCTGAAGAGGAAGTAAAGCAGATTTGCAAACTGCCATACAAATTCAGTTTTGCAGCAATAACACAGTCTTACTCTTGGTTTTGTCTCCTACCAGGAAACAGAAGTGTTACCCATTCTTGCCAGCCCACTTTCCTTCGTTCTTGAAGTCCTCCCTGGTTCCTGAACATCTTCTGGTCATGCTCTTATGGTGTCATGGGGTAGGGACCTCAGGTCTGCACACTTTCCTCTGCACCCTTTCCCGATCTCCAGCACAGTGTGGCGGGTCTGCTCTGATTCCTACCCATCTGGTACTGGTGTACCCTGAGGTACCCTGTTCGGGTACCCTGCCAATCCCTGCTGAAGGTCATGGCTAGGGAAACCAGCAACTTCTCTCGTGACTCCCTTGGCCTGGTCTCTGGTACTGATGACGTACAGCTTTGGCTTCCTCATGTGGCCTGTTTAGTAGTTCAAAGCACCCCACTGGGCAGCCATTCCACAGCTTAAGACTGGGGTCCCATGACCACATACCTGCTCCTCCTCACTGGTGGGCGATTCACCCCCATGGCCTCTGAGAGGGCTGGAGAGTACTGACCACCCCATCAACCTTGACTCTATGGAGAGACTGGAGACAATCCTTGTTTTCTATATGACTCCCTGGCCGTTTGCCATTTCCAACAACTCCTCTGAGACACCATATCGGACAAGGTGCTCCTGTAAGTGACCTGAAAAAGGATAGAAAACTGGTGTTTGGATTGCAGAGAAAATATCACCATACAAGCTGTCATGAGGATTAGAAATGATAAAGAGCTCTCTGCTCGCTCTCCATGTGACCTCAGACAAGATACTGTACCTCTGTGTGCCCCAATATCTGCATCTTTAACATGGGACTGAAAAGGTGGTTATGAATATTTGAAATAACATATGATAACTATCTGAGAAGTATCTGGGATACTGCAGGTGTTTAACAAGTGGTATCCTTATTATTTGCTACAAAGAGCAGACCTATTTTTGACCCCCATTTTATCACTGATGTCACAAACTTTATGTATTAAATAACATAGCAACAACATGAACAACAAAAGGCAAAAATAGTAATCTCAGAAAAATTCACAGATGTGCCATCATGGGAGAATGTAATAAATTAAACATCCCAATAGAAAAATAAGGTAGATGACAGGAGCAGGCACTTTGACTAATGAGCAAAAAAAATGATCAATAAGCATATGAGAAAAGTCTGCACTCACTAGAAATAAATACAAATTAATAGAATGATAAAATTGGTTTCATCTAGCATGTTGGCAAAGATTTTTAAATTATGATACCCTCATTTAGGCTGGGAGATAGAAAACTAGTAATCTTATATCGGGGGAGGGTTATGTGACTTGTCAACCCATTCTAGAGAACAATTCAGAAATGTATATTAAATGTCTTAGAATATTAGATATTCTGCCAGGATTATATCATTTTCAGGAACTTACCCTAAAGCAATACTTATAGTTAAATGCAAGGGTATTCTTTAAGCGCTATTTATGACTCTGAAAAATTGAAAACACACCATCAGTTTTTAAAAGGTGATTATCTAGAGTCGCTCACCACAGAATTTTCTAAGTATGAATACCATAAAAGAATTCACTTGCACAAAAATTTAAATCTACATGTTAAAAAATCATAAATTATATTTAAAAGCAAGCAGCAAGCTGGAAAAATATGTATCACAAAACCCCATTTGCTGTCCCCCCCTGTCCAGAAGACCACACCTCACTCTACACCCCTCATCCCCACTTCATCCCTCCTCCTCCCCTGGCCAGCTCCTATGCAGATCCAGACCCCTCCTAAGCAGAAACCCTGGGAACATAAAGATGGGTTATATTTCAAAAATCAAATGCCTGTCAAGAATACTATGTATAACTATTGGGTGGGGATAGAGGGTGTGAGATATCCAAGGGTTTCCTTAAGTAAGTACTGATGGAGATGCAAGGAAATTCGAAAAAGAATGTGTGAGTCTAGTTAATAGCAGAACTTTTGTTTTGCAAGTTTGGAGCCAGAGCTGAATTGCTTCTAGAATAATTAAGGAGAAAGAGAATACTTCCCCCAACAGGCCTCCCTCTCCAACCTTCTCTTCTATAGCATTCATCCTCTCTACTAAATCAATTTTGAATAAATATTTAAAGACTATTGGCTTAAGAGGGTGTCAAATTAACATCTTGCTTAAAACATTCAAGGGAACATCAGGTATGTTTCTGCTCATCTACAGTTTGCAGCCTAAACATCACTTCATTGTTATAGTCTTGGTACTGAGTACTCAAAGACAAAAACAAAAAAATGTGTATAATGAATAAATAATAGGATGGAATAGAATGGTGATATGACTGTTCTTTCAGAGAGATTTACTAGAAAACTCAGAACCTAAAAGAGAAGTCCGTGGAATAAGCCCATGTTCATAACCTGGGGCTTTCTGTTCTCACCAGCTGCTTCCTGCCTAGGTTGGCCAACATGACTTGGTGGAAATAGCACAGAACTGGAATGCCAGAGTGGATTTCTAAATTTAGCTCTGCCACTGGTGGTGCAGATGTGAGCAACTCTCTGGAAAACTAGAAGTGTTGAAGGCATTAGGTCTGTAAAACACTTGGTATGATTCCGATTTTATATCCATAAACAGAGTGAAAATATCATCTAGATCAAAAAGATGTGATCAAAATGTCTTGCATGGCTTCACTAAAAAGGAAAGGTCAAGACGTGCCTTGGCTGTTGCATGTTTTACCTATCACAGTAGCAAAATGGCTAGGCTCATGAACTGTAGAGGAAGTATAAATTGGTTATGAACTTTTTGAAAAGTGGTTTGAAACACTTTTGGAGTAGTATTTAAATGCACATGCTATTGAACCAAGAAACTCCTGCTCTGGGACTTGAACCTACAGAAATCATGGCAGAAGCACCTGAAGAAGTATATTCAATGGCATTTACGGTAGCATTGTTTGTGTGATCCTAACACATCCTGAGACTCCAAGCAGCCCAGTCTCTATCTGGAGTCACGTTCAACGATGCTCAGCAATCAACATTAAGTGCCAGTAGAAAGGGATTGCAATCTTGTAGCTCTCACAGGCCGTAGATTTTTCATACATGTGATGGTACTTCTTCCTCTCCCACCTCCCGCCAGTCCTTTCTCAGGCCAAACCTCCAAACTAGTGGTTCTAACTTTCTGTTCCCTCCTCTTTTCCTTCTGCCTGATTTCACTACCTGTTCCTGATTATGAATCACAAATCCTGGGAAAAGACAGAACTTTGCATAGAAGGCAAGAAGGCAGGGTGAGGGAAAAGCTAAGTGAAAACAAACTTGCATTTGGTTGGGAAGGGATTGATGCAGAGGTTTGGATCAGAGAGCAGACATTGGTAACTGGAAAAAAATGGAAGCAATGTTTATATTTTTCATTAGTGGTTTGTGGTTTTAATACTGTGCTGTTTTACATGACGGATGCAGGTATTAAAAAAGGAGGGAAATCTTTATGTACTGACTAGGAAAGAAATCTGTGATACGCTAATACCTTAAAGAAAAGTAAATTGTGAGTGTGTGTGTGTGTGTGTGTGTGTGTGTGTGTGTGTGTGTGTGTGTAGACAAAACACTTGAGAAAGAGAAAGAACATTCTTAAGAGGTGGGGAGCCTGGATGTTATTTTTTACAAACAATAATAAAAAATAAAGGCAAGTAATTGTTAACTTTTAGAGTTGAAGAGTCTCTTTTCCATTAATGGAAAGGAAATTCCTCCTTGACTAATCTGGGGCGTGACAGTTGTGGCTTGAAGTGTTTCCTTCTGAGCTGGGAATCAGCTGATATCAACAGTCATTAGTGAGGCAGTGGTCTGCCCGCTCAACACACTCATTTCTGCTCCTTCGGCCATTTTCTGCTCTCATTTCTGCCAGTCACAGCTCAGCCTCACTCCCACCAGCCTGGTGATCGCCTTGGGCACTTCCTCAGATCCTGCAGCAAATCCTGCAATGACTTCACAGAACAGAATGCATGAGCTGGAAGGAATTGTGTCTACTGCTTCTCAAAGCAAACACTCAGGGAAAGCTTGTCTCATAGTTGACCCTTGCTGGGCATTGAGGACACACAACGAGGCAAGCACAGTCCCTGTCCTCATGGAGTTTACAGTCTTGTAGAGGAGACTTAATAGTCCAAAGCCACTGATACACCCTGTCTTGGGGAAAAGACTGGAGCCTGTTGGAGGGGGACACATAACCCAGGGAAGGCTTCCAGGAGAAGATGATGCCTCAACTGGATCAAAGAAAAAGTAAGAGTGGACTAGGTGAGCAATGATCTTGCTGGCAGCAGGGAAACTGAGGTATGGTGCAATGCAGGGTGCTTGAGGCAGGAGGGGAGGAGAGAGGTGAGAGAATGTCCAACAGGTATGAACAGCCAGATCACAAAAGTTCCTTTATAACAGCCATGGTAGGAATTTGGTTTGTACCTTGAAGTCCATGGTGTTGACTGCAATCCACACAGCCAGTGCATTAAGAAAGAGTTTATTCAGGGTCTCACTCAGGGCCATGACCCAGGACTGCAGTTAGTCAGAGAGCTCTGATCAGACTGCTCCATCCTCTGTATGAGGACAATTCATACGCAGTTTCCAGCAGAAAAAAAGTTACATTATTTAGTACATCAAGCACTGTGTCAAGGATGTGTTTGGTTTCCTATCCTAGAAAGTACAGACTGTGCACATTCTGGTGCCGTGTGAGAGCTGGCAGAGGTTAGGATCAATCATTCTGTCCCTAAAGAATTCTCCCATGGCCAGGAGTGCCTGACTCCCATTCAGCTTTGCTTTCTTTGGTCTTCAAGCCCTTTTCCCCTTGGTCCTGGGTGAGGGGCTGTGGATCCTGCTGACGCAGGCGACAATGGCTTCAGGGCATCTTCACAGCACACAAGAGCTGTCCTGGCTGGCTCAGGGCCTCTGCAGCTTGCAAAGCTCTCCTTTCCTAGGGCACCACAGTGGGAACCATAACATTTCATTTTTATTTCACAATGGGGGGCCATTTAAGAGTTTCAAGCAGGAGACTAACATGGCCTAGACCACAGTGGCTAAAACTTAGAGGGGTGAGGTAGGCGGAATAATGGCCCCTCCAAGTCCACATCCTAATCTCTGGAACCTGTGAATATATGAAATTACACAGTAAAAGGGATTTTGCTGGTGTGATTAAATTAAGGCTCCTGAGATGAGGAGATTATCCCAGATTAACCAGCAAGACTCAATAAAATCACAAATATCCATAAATGTGGAAGAAGGAGGCAGACGCGATTTTGCTATGGAAGGATGGTCAGAAAGATGCTTCGTCGCTGGCTTTGAAGATGGGGAAAGGGGACCACAAGCCAAGGAGCATGGGAAGCCTTAGAAGGTAGAAAAACAAAGGAAATAAGACTCTTCCCTAGAGTCTCCAGAAAAGGAGGCAGCCCTGCCCACATGTTGATCTTATCCCACTGTTGCACTTCTGACCTACAGAACTCTTAGATGACAAATTTATCTTGTTTTAAGCCACTAAGTTTGTGGTCATTTGTTACCGCAGTAATAGAAAATGAATGCAGATTTTGGTACTGCTGTAACAAATACCTAAACATGTGGAAGTGGCTTTGGAATTGGACAGTAAGAAGAGGCAGGACAAGCTGAGAGACATGATAGAAAAGCTTAGATTGTCCTGAACAGACCTCTGGCAGCAGTATGGATGTTAATGACTCTGCCAGTAAGGACTCAGGGAGAAGTGAGGCCCATGGGAAAGAAACATAAATCAGAGAACACTGAAATCATTGTGAATGGACCTGGGAGAAATACTGATGTTAAAGACGCTGCCAGTGAGAGCTAAGAAGGAAATGAGGAACATGTTATCAGACACTGAAGGACAGGGGGTACCTGTTGCATAATGGCAAAACGCTTTGAGTTGTGTGTCCTGAAGTTAAGTGGAAAGCAGAACTCCTCAACAGTGAACTTTGCTAATCAGCCGTGATTTCCAAGGAAAGCATTGAAGGGTGTGGCCTGGTTTCTTCTTGCTGCTTATAGTAAATGAAATGGGAAGTGGATATACACTGTGAGGAAAACCGCCAAACAAAAAATGAACCAGGACTTGATGATTTCAGCCTGTTTAGATTGCAAATATTAAAATGAAGAGCTTCATGGCCAGAAAGGTGTGCTTATGAGAAAAAGCTGAGGATGTGGCTGGACAACCTTTGTCCGACATCTCTGAAAGATCAAAAGGTACAAGTATTCAGTCATAGAGAAGGCTTTTGAAAGAGATTTAGTGTGTGACTCATAGATCACATCAGCAATCTCAACAGAAGCCAAAACCAGAAATGAAATTGTTTCGGGGACATCTGTTAAGGGGCCTCTTGTCTAATTCGGTGAATCTCTGAGACACACGTGAGAGATCTACAAAGTTCTTGAGAATTTTACACCAGGAAAAATAGTAGAACTTGGACTGAAAGGGACAGAGAGAATATGAAGTGAAAGAAGGTCCCACAGGACTTTCAAAATTCTACAGGAAAGAAACAGGCTGATAAAACTACCCAGCTGAAAACAGGTGCTGTCTCTCCTGAAAAAGGAAAAATGAGTCAGAGGACAGAACTAGGGGCCCAGAGAGCTGAGCCTTGAGCTACAGAGTATTATTCCTAGGCCTTAAAACTTAATGGAGATTGCCTGATGTAATTTTAAAATTACTTGTGACTGGTAAATTCTGTATTTCTTCCATTTTTTCTTTTTGCACACAAACGTCTGTAACTGTTACCCTATGCCAGTCCTGCCATTCTATTTGGGAGCAGAGAACTTGTTTTCTAGGTCCAATCTCCACAGATGCAGAGGGACTTCATCCCAGGATAGATTATACTGACTTCCATCTAATACCTAATGTAGAAGAGTTTGATGGTGAGATATGAGAATTTGAGCTGATGAGGTTTAGATGAGATTTTGGACTTTGAATTGATCCTTTAATGGGATGAGACTTAGGGGGGACTTTTGAGGAACTTTATGCCATGAGGTGCATCTATTTTGCATATAGGACAGAAAACATGAATATTTGGTGGGCAGAGAGAGGACTATACCGGCAGAATAATAGCTCCCCAAAGATGTCCATGTCCTAGTCCCCAGAACCTGTGAGTCTGTTACATTACTTGGCAAGAGGGTCTTTGTAGTATAATTCAGTTAAGGATCTTGCAATGCAGAGATTATCTTGTATTATTGCAGTGGGTCCAATACAATCAAAAGGGTCCTTTAATATGGAAGAGGAAAACAGAAGAGAGAAGCAGAGGGTGATCTGACCATGGAAGAATGGTCAGAGAGATGCACCTTCTCTAGCTTTGAAGATGGAGGAAAGAGGTCATGAATCGAGGAATGTGGGAGGCCTCTGGAAGATGGAAAGGGCTGGGAAATGGACTCTCCTCTAGAACCTCTAGAAGGGAACACAAGAAGCAAATAAGGAGCAAAACAGAGGCCAAGAGTCAAATTCAGAGGTGGGATATAATCCAAGCAAAAAAGGATGGTGTCCAGAGTTAACAGTTGCAGCCGAGATGGAGAGAGGTGGATGGATTAGATAAACATGCATGAAATGTAGCGACTGGAACACGCTGATAATACTTCTGGGGGAGGGGAGAGGGAAGAGTCAGCTGACACCCATAATTTTGGCTTAAAAGCAATAGGAGGGAGGAGGGAGGAACCATTGGCCATGCAGGCCACATAGGAAGAACAGCAGGTGGGCGGGGGTGGGGAGCAAGCAGATAATTTCATTTTGGACATAGCAAGTTTGCTGGTGTTTATGGAACAACCAAGAGACATTTGGATAAGCAGGTCTGAGGCTCTGAGGAGTACAGAGAGGTGATAAAGTCAGTGGATGGGGTCAAATGGCCTAGGAAGAACATGGGCAGTAAGCGGAGAAGTACAGGACACGACCCTCCCTGTAGTAGTAAGGGTGTGCGGAGAAAATAAACCCACCAAGGAGCCTGAGAAGGACCAGCTAGAGAGGTATGAGAAAAACCAAGAGAAAGTAGCTCAGGGAAGCCAATACCATTGTTTGTCAATGTTGAATCAGAACAGGGGAAGAATCAGATGGAACAAATAGGGAGTCAGATGGAACAGGGGGCAGGATTGGACGGTTCAAAAGAGTTGGGAGGAGCTCTGGTCTAGCTTGAGAAGGAAGTACAGTAGTCAGCATTTTGTGCCCAAGCATGTCAGGGCAGCCAGAGCCCAGATGGGCAAACCTGCCTAGGCATGGTGCTCAGCCTAGAATGGGCAACTGGGTCCAGGAAGGGGTTCTAGCTCCTCTCCGTGCTGTGGTCAGGAGACTCATGCTCCCCTACTCCCACTCCGCAACCACAGAACTGACCTTATCCATGTGGGGAGAAGGATCAAGTCACCTACCCTGTGTGTCCTGAACGTTTACTCTGCTCCCTGCCTTTGCTTATAAGGTTCCTTCTACGTAAAGTAAATATCCAAAGCTTGCTTGGCACTGTGCTAAGCACTTCATGAACATCAAGAGGCCTTGATGTTCTCCCCATTTTACAAATAAGGAAACTCAAAGATGTAAAGTGACTTGCCTGAGGTCACACAATTAGTATGTGGTAGAATCAGAACTCAGGTCTCGCTGAATACAGGTTCTAAGCTCCAATTCCTCCCAGAAGCCACGATATCTCCTTTGTTTGAGTTCCAGTGTTTTATCTTCTCTCCACATTTCATCTCTCTCCAAATTTTTCTCCCTGAAAAAAAAAAGTTTTTTATTCAATTTGTCAGCATGGTGTTTATGACAGAAGACCACTAGGTGGAGCCAGAGCACCAAACAGCCTGATTTACTGGAACCAGTAGAGGAATGGGTGGGGAAGAGAGCTTGGCCTTTCCTTCTTACTCACCCCTCCTTCCTATATCATCGTTGGGAGAAGGATCAGGACATTGAAAGCTTAGAGACTAGAGGTATTAAGGGTTCTAAACTGAAGTGGCCTAGGACTCAAGTCAATCAGAATTCTAAGATTCTAAGACTAAGAAGGGCTAGGACCAGCAAAATCAAAGCTCATGGCAGGGACTGGATTTCAGCCCCACTCCTGCCTCTGTCATCCGTTTTTGTGCAGAACCCAAACTGCACAACTATATACTGTGACCTTAGTGGAAAAATGCACATTACTGGTAACTACCATGAGCCAGAAGCAGCAGAAAGACAGGTGGGTGTCGGGAAAACCACTTTATTCCTCTAAGCCTCAGTCTGCTTTACGTAAAATGGGGGTAATCATGAGACCTGCTCCACTGAGTGGTTGTGAGGACTTAATAACAAAATGCACATAGCACATCGGAACAATGTCTGTCATATATGAAGTGCTCAATAAGTATTATTATAAATATATAATAATCGTAATAATATGAATATATAAATGATAAATGTTATTACTAATAAACAATAATATCTAGACATCCCTTTTATGATTATGTAATTTAATTATTTCCTCACACTACAGGCCTGACTAAGTGTTTTTTAAATGTTTTATTCCACTAAATTATGAAATATTTCTCTGTGCTAATCCAGCTTGTAGAGTATGGAAAGACTTCCCAGAGGTGGAGTCTTCAAGGACCAGCTAAGATAATCATTCCTTCTATAGTATACAGAACAGTGCCTGAGTACAGAGAAAATGCTCATTAAACATTTTAGAAAGAAGAAAGGAAGGAAGGAAATGAGGGAGTAGAGAGAAAGGAAGAAAAGGAAGAAGAAAGGAATGAAAGAAAAGCTCAAGGAGGTTTTTTAGTTGAGCTAAGGATCTCTGCATTGAAGCACTGCAAATAGGATCCCTAGCAAAATGCTTATTAGAGAGTTGATATTATACTGGAGGTCCCTATAGTTCCCCAAATTTCCCTTATGCTTCAATCAGCATGCTTCTTTCTGCCTGGTCCCCACCCCCAAGTGTGAGCTCTGTGAAGACAGGATGTGTCTATTTTATTCAAAGTTATATTTGCCTAGTACAAAGCAGGTGTTCTCTAAATAGTTATTAAATTGCTAAACTGGGCTGAGTTCCAGTTCTGGTAAGGGTGGAGTAAATTGTCAAGATACTTAACAAGAAATAAAATTACAGGAAAGTGACCAAAAGCAGGCACAGATTGGAGAAGGATTCAGCATTTAAAATAAGGAGATCACACTGGATATGGTCCGCACCTATATGGACTTTTGCTGTGGGCACTCTGCAGTCTTCACAGCTCAGGGAATCTAAAATTCAGGCAGAAATTCAGAATCCTATTGGTTTGGTGAGTCAGAGAACAGAGCTCAAGGCTGCTACCAGGGCTAAAAATTGAGGGGAAAACCACAGAAACAAAGAACCACAAGGAGGGATGGCCAAAAATCTGCACATGAAACTCCCCTCAAATCCTTGGCTGACCCCTGAAGTGCACACACACAAATAAGACTCCAAGTAACCCACAGGGAAATCAGTCACTGGAGGGATGAAAGGGCTGAGATCTTAGCTGCTGCCCACTGCAAGGAAGGCAATTTGGAGTTTCAATTCTGCCAAGTTAGGAATGCTCATCCCCTCACTGGGGCATCTGTCAAGTGTTGAAAGGATAAGAAAAAAAGAAAACGTGCAAATTTAGAATTCAACATCCAGTGAAAACTCATTTCCAGAATGAAGGCAAAATGAAGAAATTTCAGATAGATTCAAGTTGAATTTGTCCCAGAGACCCAAATGCATGAAAGGAAGATGAGACTTTAGCTTGGCCAGAAATTATGTGAAGTGTCACTTTAGGTTTACAGGAAAGAAGGAAGAGCACTGGAAATGGTGAGTATGTTGGTAAACATGAAAGATATTATTTTTTACTTTCCAAATCCCTTAAAAGTCCATGGACTCTTGGGGAGTGATGTCAGCAAGATGGTGGAATAGGAAGCCCCAGACCTTGCTCCCTGACAGGGACACCAACTTAAAGTAACAACTAAGTTCAAAATGCCTTTATGAGAACTCCAGACACCAGTTAAGCAGTCACAGTAACCCAGGCAAGCACAAAGCCAAGAACAGCCACAACAAAAAAGGAAGAGAAGATAGTACTAACTGTGTTATTGGAATGCGATTCTAAAAATACAAACGTTATAGGTTCTTATGAAAACATTTTTTGTTTATTTCTCTTGGAAAAAAGACCCTTTAAAGCAAAATGATAACAATGTATGTGGTTTACAACATATATAGAAATAAAACATATGACAAAAACAATGCAGAGAATGAGAAGGTTAGCAGTGAAATTATACTGTTGTAAAGTTCTTACATTATGCATGTAGGGATATAATACTACTTCTGGACAGACTGTGACAAGCTAAAGGTGCACATTGTAGTCCCTTTAACAACCACTAATAAAAGAATACACTAATAATAGAATATAATTAAAATGCCAGCAGAGGAGATAAAATAAAATACTAAAATATACTCAATTATACCAAAAGAAAACAGGAAGAATAAACAAAGAAAAGAGGAGACAAATAAAAAAAAAACAAAAAGGAAGTTAGTAGAATTAAACTCAGCTGTGTCACTAACTAAATGTACATGGTCCAAACACACCAGTTAAAAGGGAGATATTGGCAGGCTAGAAAACAAATCAAGACCCAACTATCTGCTGTTTACAAGAGGTGATGTTTAAATATAAAGACACATCAAGTTTAAAATAAAATGATGAAAGATGGTATGCATGCAAACACTAAACATACGGAAACTGGAGTGACTATATTGATATAACATGAAACAGACTTCAGGATGGTAAGCAAAAATCTAAGTAAATACTTCACTTTTGAGCTTTCTAAATTATGTGTGGAGGTTGAAGCAAAATTTTTCAACACTTTTTGATATGGTTCTAAATGTATGTGAATTACATATTTAAGATAATTATATTATAAATGAAGGAGGGTAAAGGGAAAGAAAGGGAGATAAGTTTTCTCTACTTCCCTCAAACTGATAAACTGTGATAAGTTATGCATATATAATGTAATATTTATAGCAGACAGTAAAAAATGTATGCAAAGAGATACACTCAAAAACCCTGCAGATAAATCAAAATGCCATCCTAAAACCTGTTCAAGTAAACACAGAAAGGCAAGAAACAGAAAACAGAGGAATGAAAAAGAGAGAAGCAGAAAACAGAAAACAAACCAGCAGACTTAACCCCCACATATCAGTAATTATTTTAACTCGAAAGATAGAAATTGGCAGAGTGGATTGAAAAGCATGACTTAGTTACATGCTGTCTATAAGAATATATCATTTCAAATATAACAATATAGGCAGGCCAAAAAGAAAAGGATGGAAAAGACACAGCATGAAAATACGAATCAGAAGAAAGTAGGAGTGGCTATAATAATATGAGACAAAGAAGACTTAAGAGCCACAAGGTTTATCAGAGATAGAAAAAGACATTACATACTGATAAAAAGGTCAATCCACCAAGAAGACACAACAGTCCTAGATGTGTATGCACCAAACAGCTGATAGTGTCTGAGGCATCTGCATTGCCTTAGATGAGGCAATATGTAAGACAAAATGTCTGAGGCAAAGGCTTATAGAACTTTCCAAAATATTACAAAGTTACAGTAGTCAAGATGTATGACACTAGCAAAGGGATAGACACATAGATCAGTGGAATAGAATTAATAGTCTAGAAATAAACCCTCACATTTGTAGTCAATTGACTTTTGACACAAATGTTATGACCATCCAATGGTGGAAAGAATAGTCTTTTCAAGAAATTGTGCCGAGGCAACTGGATATCCACAGACAAAAGAATGAAGTTGGACCCCTTACCTCACACCATAAACAAAAGTAACTCAAAGCAGATCAAACACCTAAATGTAAGATTAAAATTACAAAACTCTTGGAAGAAAACACGGGCTTAGTTCTGTGTGATTTTTGTTCAGGCAATAATTTCTTAGCTATGACATCAAAAGCACAAGGAAGAAAAGAAAAATAGATGAATTAGATATCAAAGTAAAAAATTGAGGGCTTTGACATCTTACTATGCTGATGGACAGTGACCGTAATGGGGTATGTGGTGGGAACTTGATGATGGGGGGAATCTAGTAACCACAATGTTGTTCATGTAAGTGTATATTAATGATACCAAAAAATACATATAATAAAAAAATTGAGGGCTTTGAAGAACATCATTAAGAAAGTGGAAAAGACAACCCACAGACTGGAAGAAAAGTTTTGTAAATTGTAGGTCTGAGAAGGTATTTCTATCTGGACAGCTGGAAGGCTGGGCTGAGCTGGACCCCTCTCCCTCCCCGTGTAGTCTCAAAGCCTCTCCTTGTGGTTTCCCCAGCAAGATGGTCTGACTTCTCATACGGCAGCTCAGGGATCCCAGGGTTGTTTGATTTCAGAGGTGAAGCACTTCTGCATGAGACCAAAGTCCCTGACATAGCCTTGAGAATATGGCTGAAGTGGAGTTGAAGAGACAGTCACTAGAAACGAAGTGGTTAAGAATCCAGGCTGTTGGTCATTCAAGAAGATGTTGACATGCCCCCAGATGATGATAGGACTCTGAGAGGAGGAGATGATGTGACCCAGGTGCCTACATCATTAGTGAGTGAAGGAAAGTGGCCCAGAGAAAGGAGGGGTGCTAGAACCAGTTGGCATGTACCAAAGGGAGGGGGGCTTATACAAGCCTGTATCTAGAAAGATACTTAAACAATGTGAACACTGGCCACACCTCCTGATCTGAGGGATGTGGGGCCACGACTTGAGATGGCTGCAGGAAAGCAGTGTAGTCAGGGAGGATCATGGGGAGGTTTAGACTTGGAGGTTTAGACTCTGAGAAATTGAACCAAAGTTCCAGAGGACACGGTGGAAAGGTTGGGATGGAAGATTGGCTAAGAATTTGGGTGCTAGGTCAGGGGAGGGGAAAAACAGAGCAGCAAAGAGGTGAAATATTTTGGAAAACAACCAAGGAAACCAAGTGGGTTTGGTCAAGTGTAAGAGAATTTAGACCATCTCTCCAAACTAAGCCCTGAGAACCTGCCCCTGAGAGCGAGAAGGACATAGTTAGAGAGCGTCCTGAGGAAGTCTCGGCCCCCAGATCCAGTTAGGGGTTGATTTAGTGATATGTCACTTGCTCACTCAAAAATCTGTGGACATCTGCAGCTTGGGAGCATAGAGGATGAATCAAACTCAGTCTCTGCCCAAACATAAAATATCTTTATGATTAAAACAAGATTTTATTGAGAGGAAGAAGAGAAATCTTGAGTTAATTTGGATTAAAAGAAAATAGACGGAGCATTTCTCTTCCTCCTACTTTTCTGCTCCAACCTGCAGGAAGGATGTGTCCCAGCTGCATGTGTTTTTGGGGAGCAATGAGGCTGGTAGGGTGTGGTGTCAATAGTTCCTTCTGGTCCAGGACCTGCTTTCCTGGGCTCCCATTTTCAGGTTTGTTTTTGTAGAGAAAATTACTATGGTAGATGGAAAGATAAGAGCAGACATCTGGGTTTCTTTCTTTCTTTCTTTTTCGCATCTTTTAGATGATCTTAAACTTTTCTTCTTTAATGATATGGTGAATGACATTAATAGATTTTCTAATTTTAAACCATCCTAACTTTTCTGGTATAAACAACTTGATCATGAGGTATCTTTTAATAGATTGCTATATTCAATCTGCTAATATTTTAAATAGGATTTTTCCACCTGTGTTCATAAGACAGATTGACTTCTAATATTCCTTTCTCTTATTTCATCTTACTGATTTAGATATCAAGGTTAAATTAGCCCCATAAAATGAGTTGAAGAGTGTTCTTTATTTCTCTATTCTTTAGAAAGCTGGTAGATTTGATTTAGATATTCATTTAAATGTTTGAAGAGCTTGTCTTATTGATTCATGAAAGCTCTTCGTATGTTATCCATATTAATTATTTGGTAATGTATATTGTGAAGATTTACCTTCTGTCTTGTAGTTTTTCTATATATTTTTAAGTGTTATGAAGTCAAATTTAACATCTTTTCATGGTTTTGTGCATTGTTAAAGAAAGTTTTTCTTACTACAGAATTCTTTTAAAATTTTTCTTTAAGTTTTCATAGTTTGTTATATTTATATTTAGGTCTTCTGTTCATTTGTCCAGGAATATATTTTTTTGCCTGCTGATGTAGAATCCTAGCTTGAATTTTTTACTCAACTATATATGGCCAATTGCCTCAACATGTATTGACTAGTCTACTCTTCCCTCAATGATCTTAAATTCAACCGTTATCATAAACTAAATATATAAACTTTTATGATAGATCAAATAGATGTGATAAATGTGTGTGTATATGTCTTGTTCCCACCCTCTTTAAATCTGTTATTGAGCTGATACTTTAGCTGATCTTGCAGTCCTCTTTCTCACTTTGGGTAAAGGAACCTCAGTAAATCATAACGAAAGCTGAAAATTTATCAAGCACCTACTAAGTGCTGCTGCCAGATTAATTGCTTCAGGTGCATCATCTCATTCAATCTTCACAAAGATGTTGTAAGATAGGGATTATTATATGCCCTTTTACAGATAAGGAAGCTGAGACTTCATATAGTTTTAGGTGCCTCTGGTCTACTTACAGTTAGTGACAGAGTCCGAGTCCAAAGCACTTTACTAATATTGCTTAAGTGAGTGAAAGGGGTGATAAGAGACTCTGGAAAGAGACTGTGCTGGACAGGTAGGTTTGGAAACTCTGGTAGATAAAGTGGTGGTTGTTTTCGTGAACATGAAGATCACTCCCAGTGAGGGGGGGGCCCAATCCTAGAGACTCTGGTGCTTAAGGAAGCAGCAATAGAAGAAGAAGGAAGGCTGAAAAATAAGGTGGAAGCCTGGAAGAGAACACTCTGAGGATAGAACGGCAAAGGGCAGGTCCCGATGCCGACGTTCTCTTGCCCGGAGGACTGAAGAGGGATCGGGCCTCACTGGTGACCTCCGGCAGACTGATCTCCTGACTGGTGCAGAAGCAGGGAGGAGGGAGGAAGGTGCCGATTAGTGGTGGGGTGCAGACAGCTCGCTAAGGAGTCAGCAGTGAAGCAAGAGGGAAGAGGCAGAGGCTGGTGCGGGTAGTTCCAGGATTGCGGATCCCGGGAGGCCTTCGGTCTGTTCAGTATGGAAGAGGCCTGATGTCTCTGGAGAGAGAGCCTGCTGTAACGTCTGCGGAACCTGAGGCCCGCTCAGTCCGGGGGCCCTGGAGGAGAGAGGATTGACCCAGCCCGGGCCTCAAAGAAACGGCGGAGGACGTGGGGCCAGTGGTGGAGCGCGGGTCCCGGGGAAGGTGCTAGGCCCTGGAGGTGAGGCTGGAGAGGCACGTCGACGGCCCTCTGCGTTCTCTTGGAGAAAATAGACCGTGGGCGCCGCCCCTCACCTCCGCAGCTCTTCGGATTACTTGGCGGGGCCTTCAGGAAGCCAGGGGCGAGGGCAGAGGGTGGGCACTGGCGGCTGGACGGAGCGGGGCGGAGCTGGGCGGAGGGCGCCGGGCTCCCCCCTCTGGTCCTCTCAGGTGACAGTCCCCGCGGGCTCCTGCCCCGCCCCGCCGCATATTCCGGAGGCCGGCCTGCCGCGTCCGAGAGCAGCTAGCTCTTGCGGCGCCCGGAGCCTCTGCCCGTCGGTGCGCGCGTGGACCCGCGCGCCCGTCCTCCCGCGAACTCGCCGCCCGCCATGGCTGCTGCGGCCGCCCGCCGCAGCCTCCTTACTCTCCTCCAGGTGCTCGGGCTCGCCCTGGCGCAGATCGTAAGTCCCGCGGCCGCTCCCGCGCCAGGGCCCAGGGTTGGGGTCCGGGGCTCAGGATCCAGCAGTCTGGAGAAACGCTCTGCCTGTCTCCCCCGCCTCGCTAGCCTGAGGCGCCGCTTCCGACAGTCCCCTCGGTAGGTGCGCACGTGGGGCGCATCCCGCGGCAGGAAAGGAGGTGGGGAGCCGGGGGAGCCAGAGGACCCTGTCCTGAGATGCTCGGCCTGGCTGGGACAGGCAGCGCGGGGCTGGAGCTGGCCCCCGGTCCTGGCAGCGCGGAGAGCCCAGGTGGCGGGGAAGACAATGGTGCCCATTCACGGGACGCCGGCGCCTCCGCCCCGCCTCCTCCCAGGGGGCGCCCACTCCAGCCAGACGAGCTCTCGCCCGGCTGCTGCCTGTCCGCCGCTCGCGCGCGCGACTCACTTCAAAGGGCCGGCTGGGGGCTTGGGGGCCTAACGCGACGGGGACGCTGTGGAAGCAGAGCTTGTGCTGTTCGGGCGCCAGCCTGGCACTTCTCGGCCTGGGGAGGGCGCGGGCACCAGGCGCGCGGGGCCCCGACCTTCATGACAGGGCCACCCTAGGGAGCACGGAGGAACGGGGCTGGGAGAGGGGTGCTCCGAGTGGGGTGAGAGAACCGGCTTCCCCTCCCGTCGCCCCGCTCTCCGAGAAGAAAGGGAAAGCTGCAGAGGAGAAAAGGCAATAGAAGAAAGAGGAGAAAGCCACAGCATGGGCGTGCTTTCCCTTCGGCTTTTACCTGCACTAGGGTGAGAGGAAGGGGCACCTGTTCACCATCCATACCTGCTGTTCATCTAATAATAGTGATGCAAGCAACCGCTCATTGAGGGCCAACCATTTGCTAGGTACCACCTTGCCTTGCTAGCATCTGTGATTTACCTGAGCCGGCAGCTTCTCCCTCTGCACCCCACCACGGCAGCGCTAGGACTGCCTGCTGCAGTGGAAGGAGTCGGGCCGACCTGGCACGGAATCCTGGCTCCACCACTTTTTGTGACCATTCTTAATCTTTCTGAGCCTGTTTGCTCAAGTGCAGAAGGGCCTCTTAAAGTATCCGCCTCACAGTTCTGAGCATTCAGTAAGATCTATGGAACGGTACACAGTAGGCTGTCAGTGAACGGGGATAGGCGGCTCGCTGCGGAGCTCGCTTATTCGCTGCTGGAACACCTCTGGGACGCGCAGCTCCCTGCCCTGTCTGAGGGCTGCACCCTGTGTGTTTTCAGAGAGGTCCGCCAGGAGAACTGGGGCCTCCGGGCCCCCCGGGGCCGCCGGGAGTGCCTGGATCCGACGGCATCGACGTGAGTCTCTAACCTGGGACGCTAGCGGGAGGGAGGACAAAGGGGTACTTTGTGCGCGCTGCGGGTGGAGAGTGGGGGCTGGGGGTTGGTGCCTGGAGACGGAGCGCCCCCTGTTGCCAGTAGCAGCAGCACCGGCCGCACCACAAGGAGCCCGTTTGTTCAGCGCAAACCTCAAACCGTCTCTGAGATGTGGAGCCCATTATAGCTGCCCTCGGACAAGGGCGCTGCTGTTCCGTCTGCCCGCCACAGCTCACAGCGATTCCTTATCCCTCTCCCCTCCTCTCCTTTCTTTTTGGGGTGGAAGACGCCTTACCCCTCGTCCTGCCCCTGGCACGTCTGGATGCTTCTTCAGGGTAGCTTACGAGCCTCGGTCAGACCGCTGACCAGCTGGAGCAAGACTCCTGTCTCTTCCCTTTGCACTTTTCTTCCCGATTTAGAAATGTTCCCTGCTCTCCCTAGTAAGCTGAAGGTTAAATACCTCATTCAGGAAGCTTCCCCCAGGAGGTCAGCTCCATGTTTACCCATCTGGACAGACTTCTATTTAACATGGCGCCCCCACCCACCAAACACAGAGGTGGGTGCCTGCCAGGCTCTCTGGCTGCTGTGGGCTCTGAAATGCCTGGAGGCCTCTGTGGGGCCGAATGTGACTCCACGGCCCCGTCTGTCCACCGCCACGGTCCTTTGTCACTGGGGAAGGAGGTCTTGGATCAGACTGAATCTGCAACCTCCATAGGCCTCCTTGTCCTTGTGCCTGCCCTGGTCCCTTGTTTCCCTGGCCCGAGGAAGAGAGCTGCTGCCTACCCAGCTCACCTCCATGTTTTTCAAAAAGCCCCATTTCCTCCCACACTTGCCCAGTCCAAGAGGCACCTGCTCTCCTGGGTAACTTGGATTCCACAACCTGCTTGTATAACTGGCACCTCACCAACATCCTAACCCCCTTGCATGTTCATATCACTCTTTGCAGCCTGGCTGGAGTTGGTCTCAATCTGTCTATAATCTTTTTGAGGGAAGCTATTCTCCTAGGACAGAGGAGAAGAGAGTGAGGAGAAAGGCATGTGGGCCAGGGCCTATGTGTGCCTGCTTGGGGTAGCAGGGACCACAGAGTGGTGTCTTACCAGCTTGTATTTTGCAGGGTGACAAGGGGCCCCCTGGAAAAGCTGGCCTTCCGGTAAGTGCTTTTCCCTCTTGGGCCTTTGACCCTTACCTTTCTCTGCCTAATATTTGACCCACCTCTATTTTTGCCCTCTTCTGGCTAATATTTGCCCCACCTCTGTTTTCAAGGGAATTAAGGGGGAGCCTGGCAAACCAGGGCCAGATGGGCCAGACGGGAAGCCTGGGATTGACGTGAGTACCTGAGTGTCAGATAGAGCAGGTGAGGGCTCCACCCACTGGTTCCCAGAGCCCAGTTTTGTCATCTTCCCTGATCTGTTCAGAGTGGGGTGGCAGGATGGAGACTACAGCTGTGAGCCCACCTCACCTTCTTAGGACTTGTGAGCTCACACCCATCCCAGGAGCATTAAATCACAGGCAAATGGGAGTCCACAGGGGATTCTGTTCATCTGCAGCAGCCAGGATTTAGTCTACATTTCTGATCTCCAAGTGTCACACTGAATACTCTGAAAGGAGCCCTTAGGCACCCTGTCCTTTCCTCTTCCCTTCCCTAGCTTGTCCCTCATAGCCCCAGGTGAATTCAGGAGAGGAACAGTATCTGGCTGATGCCACAGAGCTCAGTCAAATCTGAACTCAGGGGCCCAAAGTCACAGCTCCTGGACACAGCCAGGGCCAGGGGGACAGTCATCTGGTTGAGGTTTGCCCTTGGTCACTGAGAGGTGGGAGGAAGAAGAGGCCCCTGATGAGTTGCCTTTACTGCAGGGGCTCAAGAGGTCCCCCCAGGGTTGTGACCAGCCACCAGGGCTTCTCCAAGTTCATCCACACCCTGCAAAAATCACAAACCTCATTACCTTTCAGTAGCACATGGGTTCTCACATCCACCCAGAGAGGTTAGCATGATTAACCCACTTTGCTGATGAGAAAATGAAGGCTCAGAAAAGTTGCCAAGGGCAGATATCAAGAAAATGGCCGATCCAGACCTACATCTAGTTCTGCTAGATGCCTAAAGTGGGAGGTGTGAGGCCTGGGCTGACAAGTGGGAGGTGTGAGGCCTGGGCTGACAAGTCTCTGGGCCTTGGTTTCTCATCTTTCAAAAGAAGATAACCATCTGCCTGCCTGCCCCCCAGGGTTGCTGTGGGAACTGCAGGAAGGAAAGTGAGACATTGCAGCCCTTCATGGAGTGGGGTGGAACCACCCAGGAGAGACCTCTGGCCCCACCCTGCCCATGTATCAGGGAGTAGACCTGCCCCACACTGATCCACCTTCTCTTTCTTCCCCAGGGTCTAACTGGAGCCAAGGGGGAGCCTGGCCCCGTGGGGATCCCTGGAGTCAAGGTCAGTCGCCTGTCAGTGACTCAGTATGGGCAATCTAGGGCCAGAGTTCAGGAGTGTGGTGGAGAAGAGAAAGGACCCTGGAGACCCCGGCTCTGAGCCTCTCGCATTGCTCTTGCAGGGCCAGCCTGGGCTTCCAGGTCCCCCTGGCCTGCCAGTGAGTATAACCTGCAAGAGCTTTGAGGGACCCTTTGTGGGGGCGGGGGCTCCTGGAAGGAGCCATGAACCCAATCTCCTTTCCTTCTGTTCCAGGGCCCTGGCTTCGCTGGACCTCCTGTAAGTCCTCAGGGATGGGGCAGGGTCCCCGGGACTCTCAAGGAAGGAAGACACAGAAGGGCTTCCAGGGAACTGGTCGTCCTGGGGAGGGGCCAGCGTGCTGTAATGGTGTCAGGAATGGGCGGGCTTACCAGAGAACTCTGAGCCAGCTCACTCTGGGCCTTTCCACTGGCTCTGGGATTCTCTGGTCCTTAAAGCCAGTCTCTGCCAGTGTCTGTGGGGTTAGTTGCAAAATAAAAGTGGGGAAACAGGCTCTGGATACCTGTCCTACCTTTGTGTCTGGGGTGGACCAACCCTGCAAGGCATCCTGGTCAGTGATGGCTCTGCTCCTAGGGACCACCTGGACCTGTTGGCCTCCCTGGTGAGATTGGAATCACGGGCCCCAAGGTGAGCCCAGCCACCCCCCTGCTCACTGTGCCTCCAAGCTGGCAAGTTGGGGTGTCTCCCTAAGAGTTCCTGGGCCTGCCTCTGGCACTAGGGAACTCCCCCAGGTCTGGGGCAGAAACCCCTCCTGCTGAGCCTGCCCTGCAGTAGGGTTCTCGGGGAGGCCAAGGGCTGGGGCCATCCCCTGCCAGTCAGGCTTGATCTCCCCAAGATCCCAGATCTCTGAAGGTGACCAAGGGGCAGGGTGGACAGGGCATTGCAGGAACTGGAGGAGGGGGCAGGGGTCACCTGGGCAGAGCTGGGGAGGGGTATGATTTGGGCCCTCCTTGCTTCCAGGGGGATCCTGGACCAGATGGACCATCGGGGCCCCCAGGGCCCCCTGGCAAACCGGTAAGCATCCTCAGCCTCCTACATGGGGTAGGACAAGGGCTCTGGGCCCAAACCTGGGGCAGGGAAGGTTGGGGTCAGGATCCATCTTCATACAACTCCTTTCAGGGCCGCCCGGGAACCATCCCAGGCCTGGAAGGAAGTGCGGATTTCCTGGTGAGAGGCTGTGCTGGCCTGGGGCTCACTGGGGAGGGGCAGGTGTGGAGGTAGCTGCGGCCTGGAGGAAGGGTAGGTGGGAGATGGGGAGGGACTGCGGCAAAGAGGGTCACTCTGGTGGGTGACGGGTTGGGGAAGCACTGCCCAGCTGGTCTGGGCAGGCCCGTGACCACAGAGCCCAGTGGGGTTTTCTTTGTAGTGTCCAACCAACTGTCCAGCGGGTGTGAAGGGCCCCCAAGGGCTGCAGGGAGTGAAGGTGAGCTGCTGGCCCAAGACTGGGTGGGGGTGGAGCAGGTAGTCCAAAGGGGACCTCACCCTGAGCTCCCTTCCCTTCAGGGGCATCCTGGCAAACGCGGGGTTCTGGGAGACCCTGGGCGCCAGGGGAAGCCGGTGAGTTTGAGGGCAGAAGGCCACGGGAGGGGTGCTCACCTGCAGGGGCGGGCTGCCCCCTTCATCCCTTCCCCTTTCCCAGTGGGTCTCTGGGGACAGAGCCTTGAGTTGGGAGGCAGGAGGCCTGTGCTCTAGGTCAGGATGCCTCTGGGCAAGTCCCTTTTCCTTGCTGGGCCTCCACTTCACGGGGACTGTATGAGTTCCAGGGTCCTTCCTGCGTCCTTTTGCTGGGGTGGGGATGGTGTCTTTGGTTGCCTAAATGTCTCTCCATCTGCCTACCTGATTGCTCATTCCTGCCCCTTAGGGCTCCAAGGGAGATGTGGGTGCCTCTGGAGAGCAAGGCATCCCTGGACCACCGGTAAGGAGCACTCCCCAGGCCTCCTCCTCCTCCTGGGCGGCCTTAGTGGGAGCGTACCCCTGCTCTGGCCTCTAACCTATAAAGAGACGCCTGTGCCCAGCTGGCATGTCTCTGAGCAGGGAAAGGGAGGCTGAGGCTGACTGTCAGAGCCAGAGGGATGGGAGCCAAGGCTGCACCCCGAAAGACATGGCTGAGGCCCAGGCTTTGCCACTCTCCCTTTGAGTAACCCTGTGAGTCCCCTCCCTTCTCTGACCCTCAGTGTCCCCTCTATGAGATGGGGACTGTGCTGCCTGACTCAGAGGGGCATCATGAAGATTGGGGGTAGGGGTCAGAGAAGGTGTCATGAAGTGGGTCTTGAAATTGCCACTGCTGTTATTCTTCTGTCTTGACAGGGTCCCCAGGGTGTCAGGGGCTACCCAGGCATGGCAGGACCCAAAGGAGAGACGGTAAGTAAATATTGGGGTATCCTGCAAGAGCTGTCATGACCAGCCCCTGGCCTCTGGGGTCCAGCCAGGACTGATCTGATGCCTTTTTCTCTCGCCAGGGTCCTCACGGGTACAAAGGCATGGTGGGCTCTGTTGGCGCTGTCGGGTCTCCGGTAAGTCTGCTCCTGCTCACCCCCCATGCGCCTCTGCCAGCCTTGAGCCCCTGGAGCTGCAAAGGGGGTGCAGTTTCCATGTAACCTGGATTTGTTTGTTCTTCTTGCCAGGGTGAGGAAGGTCCCCGGGGACCACCAGGCCGAGCTGGGGGAAAGGGCGATGTGGTGAGTTCTCAGGCACCCCATGTCCAGTTAGAGCCTCTGGGGAGTACTGGGGCAGGTCATCCAAGGCTCGCGTGTGCGTGAGTGTGTGCGTGTGCACTGCTGACTCGGGTGGGGAGGAGCGTCTGTGTGCAGAGCCCGGGCAGCCCCACCAGCCCCCACTCCTCAAAGCCCTGCCTGCTGCTGATCAAATTTAGACTTTGGGAGAAGCCGTGGGATCTAGTCCCATGGTTGCTGGGGAAAGACAATGAAATTCCAGCAAATCAACCAAGGGGCTAATGGGATTTAGTTCACATCCCAGTTCTCACAACTTTTTTTTTTAATTAATAGAATTTACTTATTTTGAGCAGTTTTGAGTTTAAAGAAAAATGGGGCAGCAAGTAAACTAGTTTTTAAAAGTCATCTATTATGTAAGCTTTAAAACATACACAAAAGTCGATATAAAAGAGTGGTATAATGAACCCTCCCATATAACTCTCCCCAAAGGAACACTCCACCATACCTCATCCATTCCCCTTTTCCCCTGCCTTCCGTCACTGTTATTGCTTCCTCTGATGTTTTCAAGCAAATCCTTAACGTCATGTCATTTTGCCCCTAAATACTTCTGTATGTACCTCATAAAAATAAGAACTTCTCACAAATCATTATCATACCAACAAAATTATCAATTATCCCTTAATTATCAATTATCTCAGGTTACAAATCTGTGTTCAGTTTTTCCCAATAATCTCAGAAATTCAGAGCTCTTGTTCAAATCAAGACCCAAAGTCCACACGTTGCATTTGGTTGCTGTGTTTGGCCACATAAGGGGAGCTCGGGGCCTTGGTGGGTCTCACTGAGTTCTGGCTCGTCCCCAGCCCAGCCTGGTCCAGCCCCTCTGCTTGGTGCTGACCTCCACTCCCTCCTGCTGGGTCCAGGGCCGAAAGGGCACTCAAGGGCCCCCTTCTTCCAGCCTCTGCACAGCATGGCCTGTGCCAGAGGGACCCTGGGACCTGGAGGTCACTCTTCTCAACCATTCCTCTCTCTGAACAGCCAGACGGGGGTTCAACATCCTGACAGTGACCGCATGTCTATCTACTTTGCAGGGCAGCGAAGGTATTAGAGGACCCCAGGGAATAACAGGCCCAAAGGGAGCAACCGTAAGTGGCCCAGGCCCACCTAGACAGAGAACACAGTCCAGCCAACTCTGTCCCAGCTCCCAGAGATGAGGAGCCTGAGCTTCTCAACTGAACTCTGTGCAGGCGGGCTGGCTCTGTTGTCTCAGGAATGCCCTCTTTCTGTGCCTCAGCTTTTCCACCTGTAAATAGGGTGGTGATATAGGAGAGGTCATGGGGAGCTTGCCGCGATCGAGGACACTTGTCACCCACCCAAGGGAAGGACTGTGGTCTATCCGCTGAAATCCCCTTCCTGCTTCCACTTCCCTACCCCAATTGGCTGGTGGGCCTTCCCAAGATGACCGGACTCACTTCTACCTGCACACTGCAGCTGTCACAGAGGGACACGGGTGGGTGGCCTGCCTCTGGCCCTCTCTCCACTGTAAGTCTCTCTTTAACTTTCCTCCTGAACAGGGCCCCCCAGGCATCGATGGCAAGGACGGAACCCCAGGCACACCTGGCATGAAGGTAGGGGTGGGGGCTGCTGGTGAGACTGGGGCAAGGGTCAGGGCCCCTCTCAGTACTGCCCTGAGTTCCGTCACAGTGACCCTGGAGGCCTAGCAGCCTGGATCCTCTAGTGTGTCACTGACACATCCCTGCTTGCTGCTGGGCCTCAGTTTCTCTAGCTGCCCTGGGGTGGAAGCCAGACCCTCTGGCTAGAGCTCTGACTTGTGCCTCTGGTTCTCTGTCTCTCCTAGGGCAGTGCGGGACAGGTGGGGCGGCCAGGCCACCCAGGCCCCCAGGGCCTAGCAGTGAGTATGGGTAGAGTCACAGGGGCTGCCCCACCGGCATGTTGCTTCTCCTCAGAGAGGCCAGGCAGTCTGTTGCTCACCTCCCCACGATGGCATGAGTGGCTGATGAGATTGAAATCCACACCCAGGACTCGTGCTCTAGTTCTTGTCCCCACCCAACCCTGGCCTCATCACCGCCTCTGTGGCCTCTCGCCTGGCTTAGGCCTCATCATCTGGGCAATTGCTTCAGCTGTCTCTGGCTATTCCAGTTTTCCATGTTGGCTAAGTAGAATCTGCCCATTTCTCTGCTAAAGCACCTCGCATGGCCCTTGTTGCCTCCAGGAAAGTAATCCTATACAGTCATTCAAGAAATAGTTACTGAGTACACCGAGTGGGAGGAAAACAGTTATGAACAGGACAGCTACAATCTTTGTCCTCACAGTTCATCTTAGTATTCAAAGACCACCATAGTCTGACCCCACCCTACTCCCCATCGCCGCCAGCCACTCCCCTCCGTGTTCTCTACCTTCTCAATGCCTTGACTTGTCCACCCCCACACCTTCAGGCCTTGGCTGGTCCCTCTGCTTGGAATGCCCTCCCTCATCTCTCCGTGCCTGCTAACATTCCCTTGTGCAGATTGTGCCCCGGTATGCAGTCATGTGTCCTGTGAGCCCATGTTCCTCCTCCCCCCACGGGCCGTAAGCCCCTCTGTACCATCTCCTCTCCCACCAGGGCTTGCGGGCCAGGTACAGCAAGTTTGTGATGCCATAGCTAGGCCTTCTGCTGTTCAGTCCCACAGGGGACTTGGGGAATCTAGGCTAGGGGTGGGGGGCAAAGCAGCAGGTGCATGGGGCTCCCCCATGCCTGGGAAGAAACTGATGTCAGCTTCTTTCTACAGGGTGTGCCTGGCCAGCCTGGGACAAAAGGAGGTCCTGGAGACAAGGTGAGGTGACCCCAAGCCTGGGACAGAATTGGCTTCTTCTGAGCAAGGGAGCCTGGGGGCAGGAACCAGGGGCACAGTTTGGAGACTGCAAGGCTCCTCACCCCAGGCTTGTACTTGGCCTGGACATCATTCCCTTGGGCCTGACCTCCTCCCTCCTGCCACTCCCTGCCACCCCCACCCCCCTGCCTCCCCTCCCCTTATCCCAACAAAAACCCACCCCCTCATCTTGGCTCAGTGAAGACGGGATGATATGGCTCCAAATCCAGAGGAGAACTGAACACAGGAAAATCAGTGGAGTCCACAGGACCCGACCAAGAACATCTCTCTTCCCCAGCTCATTTAGTTCTAGAATCCGTTTAGGGCTCACTGGGCTTCTCTAACGTCATGGGCTGGACTGAGCCACCCAAATGACCTTCGAACTGTGTTTTTCTGTAGGGTGAGCCGGGCCAGCAGGGCTTCCCTGGATTCTCTGGCCCCCCTGGGAAGGAGGTAAGTATCCCCTCCACTGACACAGGGCTCTTGCTTTGGCCACCCTCCTGGGCCTGAAGACCCTGCACTCAATGCACGGGGTCTGGTGAGACTGGGGTGAAGCCCTAGGCTGGGATGTCCTGGGCTCTGCCACTGACCCACTGACCCAAGGAAGCTCCCTTCATTCTAGGCCCCTGTCTCCCTACGAACAATGCAGTGAGGGTGGGGACTGGCTCTGTCCTGAAAGGGTGTGGCCTCCCCACATGGTCACGCTGACTGGGGCTGAGAATCCAGCATTCACTCATTCATTCGATAAACATTCACCAAATACCTGCAACTGTGTGAGACACTGAGTCTACTACTCAATGATCACGTGATGACTAATTACAGTTGTGTCAGGTCCTGAGAAGGAAAAGTGCAGGGGACCTGAAGAAAAGAACAGGGGATAAGGAAAGGCCCACTGATGAAGCAAATTAGCTGAGACCCAAGGCTGGGAGGGGTTAGCCTGGTACGGAAGGGAGGGATCCACCAGACATACTGCTTACCCCCAATTTCCCTTTCCCCCAGGGAGAGCCAGGGCCTCGAGGAGAAATTGGTCCCCGGGGCATCATGGGGCAGAAGGTAAGTGCCTGGCATAGTGGACCCTCTCTGGGGGCCTTTGCAGCAGCTGGCACTACTGGACCCAGGATCTGGATCCTCTCAATGGCCAGAGCACCTGCCCAGTCCTGCCCAGCCTGTCTGAGACCTCCCCAGCCGGGGCCTCGGTTTGCTGGTCTGTGAAGTGGAGCAAAGGATCTCCATGCTGGTGACAGCAAGCATGGAGGGCACCCTGACCAAGCAGAGTCTAGGGTCTGACATGGGGAGGCTGCCCCTGCTAAAGGCCTGGGTGTGAACCTCTCTTTCCATTTCAGGGTGACCAGGGTGAGAGGGGGCCAGTGGGGCAACCAGGCCCTCAAGGACGGCAAGTAAGTGAGGCCAGCTGAGATGGGTGGTGGGGAGCATATCTGGATACCTCATTTGATTTACTACTTGTTTTTCTTCTTCTCAGGGCCCCAAGGGGGAGCAGGGGCCCCCCGGAATTCCAGGGCCCCAAGGCTTGCCAGGCATCAAGGGAGACAAGGTATCAAGTGGGGCATACCTGAGAAGGAGGCCCCAAGACCCTGGGGTGGGGGCAGGAGGTGGAGCTCAGTTAGACCCTTCCTGAGCGCTCCACATTTTCACGGAAAAGTGGCTCTCTGCGGGCACTCCCCACCCCCACCCCAGGGGACACGGGCCGTGAGTGGAGCTACAGAGGGGCTGTCGCCGGAGCTGGGGCTGGGAGGACCCAGTGGACCCAGCGTTCCCTGGACAGGGGAGTCACCAAGCCCCTGACTCTCTGCTTTCTCCAGGGCTCCCCAGGGAAGACCGGGCCCCGCGGCGGAGTGGTGAGTCCAGCGCCTCCCAGTTCCCGTCCCGAGGCGTCCCGGACAGGCTGGGGTAAGGGTGTCAGCCTCAGCGCGACAGCCTTTCGCTGCTCTGACTCGTTCTCAATTTGCAGGGCGACCCGGGGGTGGCCGGCCTCCCCGGAGAGAAGGGCGAGAAGGTGAGCGGGCTGCGTGGGGGCGGTCCGGGCAGCGGCGCGCGGGCCCCGGGGCCCCGCCAGCGCCTGACCCAGCGTCGTTGTGCCTGCAGGGCGAGGCTGGCGAGCCGGGGCCCAAGGGACAGGTGAGTGCCGTCCCAGTCACCCCCTCCTCCTGCCCCGCCTCCTCTCACCCCCATCTGCGCACACCCATCCCTGCAGCAAGGCGTCCACGGAGAACCTGGCTACCGGGGCCCCAGCGGCGATGTGGGCGCCCCAGGGGTGCAGGGCTACCCCGGGCTCCCCGGCCCTCGGGGACTGGCTGGCGACCGAGGCGTGCCCGGCCAGCCCGGGAGACAGGGCGTGGCGGTGAGTTGGCCCCGGAGATGGGGAGGGCCTGGTGGGAAACCTCCGCGGGCGCTGCCTACCCCCCAGGGCCGGGAGTTCCCAGAGGGAGCCCCGAGCCCCTGCTTCCGAGCCCCGGGGGGGAGAGGGCGGGTGTGGGCGCGGCAGAGGGGATTTCAGTCAGAGGCTGAATATACTTCACGGGAGAAATGGCAGCCAGCCAGGGGCTTCTTCCCGAAAGGCCTCTGCTTTCAGGGCCCAGATGCCAGTGACCGGCACATCGTGGACGTGGTGATGAAGATGGTGCAAGGTGAAGGGAGGGGGCAGCAGCCCCTCCTCCCGCGCCACCCGGGGCCTCGCCCCTTCAGGAGCCTCCCCCAAGGGGCCTTGCCAGGGAGGCTGGAGTCCTGGGTGCCCATTCAGCTCTACCTTCAAGGGGCGGGGGCCTTGGATACACCCCACCCTCTCTGAATCTTTGACTTGCGCCGAAAGGCCTAAGGGGGAAGTTAAATATGGGGCTTTTTTGACTATACCTAGAGACCAGGGGCTGTAGGCGTGCGCTGCCTGCCCCAGATTTGCTGGGCTGACACCCACCTCACAGACCTATCTTCCTCCCTCTCTTCCTCCTTCCCTGCAGAGCAACTGGCAGAGGTGGCTGTGAGTGCCAAGCGGGAGGCCCTAGGTGCAACTGGGGTGATGGGTCCCCCGGGACCCCCTGGGCCTCCTGGATACCCAGGCAAGCAGGGACCCCACGGGCATCCCGGCCCTCGGGGCATTCCTGGCATCGTGGGCGCCATGGGTCAGATTGGCAACACGGGGCCCAAGGGTAAGTGCTGTTCTGTGGTGGAGGTGGGGGCCCGGCCATAGGGATTTAGTCAAAGTCGGCCCAGGGGTCTCAGTGATGTGGGCCATCAGCTCAGCCTCCTGTTTTCTCTTTCACCATTCCTCTTACCAGGGTGAGGTGCAGACTTGTGCACATTCCCTCAGCCAAGTTTTTCATAAGTGTCACACGTGACTCCTGGGCTGGCTTTCTCAGTAGGAAATGGATAGAAATGAATGTAGTATTTCATAACTCAGGGCTTGGGGTTTTTTTTTTGTTTTTTTCTTTGGTATCATTAATCTACAATTACATGAAGAACATTATATTTACTAGGTTCCCTTCACCAAGTCCCCCCCACAAACCCCTTCACAGTCACTGTCCATCAGCGTAGTAAGATGCTGTAAAATCACTACTTGTCTTCTCTGTGTTGCACAGCCCTCCCCGTACTCCCCACGCACTATACGGGGGGTTTGTTTTTTTGTTTTAAGTTTTCTTGGTGGTAACCATAAGTGTCTTTCCATGTCTGTGGGAAGGGGGAGGCAGGTCGGTAAAGTAGTACAGCAGGCAGGCTCAAAAGTCACAAGACAGATGTCAACGCAATCTCTGCCACTTTCTCCTTGTGGACCTTCCACAAGTTACCTGATAATCTCCCTGGGCCTTAGATTTATCATCTGTAAGATGGGGATATCAATAGCCACAACCTCATAGCATTATTTTGAGGATTACATTTAGAGGTAATTTACACAGAGTTGGCACATAGTAAATGCTAGCTATTATTATTAGACACTTTCCTGTAATGAGCTTTAATCAGCTGTATAGTCTTCCATCCTTTTTCTGGACCTTCCTTTATTTAACCAGTTGTGCAGTCATTTCCAACTTCACCATGTAAACTAGCACAAAACAGGAATAATTGCTGTGTGAAATAAAAATTAAATAGCAACCAAATAGAAAAAAACCTTTTCCCAATTTTGAAAAACTCAGGCTCCTTTCTTTCTCCACAGGAAAACATGGAGAGAAGGGTGACCAGGGCGACGTGGGACGTGGGCATCCCGGGATGCCTGGGCCCCCAGGGATTCCAGGTAGGACCTTTGATCTGCCCAGCAGCAGTTCTGTTCCTCAGCTGAGATTAACGACCCACAGACAACTGGAGCCACAGTGAAGTTTCCATGGAAGCCTCATGCCTGGCCAACTCAGTCCTGTACATCCAGCTCTTGCATCCCTTTGGAGCACCCAGGAGCCTCTGGGTGCAGCCTGGCTGGGAACTAGGCAGCTGGGATTCTGCGACTTCCTGAGTTGCACCAAAATCTGCTTCATGGAGGGAAAGGAAGGGGCATTTGCTCCCAAGATTCACTGATTGGGAGCTGGGAGTAATGGACAATCACACGTGACTCTCTCAGAACCTCTGTGTCAGGGGCAGAATCCTTTCCTCCTGTGCTGTCCTTGGCCTCATTTTTCCTCCCTGAAAAATGGGGCTTAAGAATTCTAGGGCTGAGACAGGAGAAAGCCCTGATGTCTTGATCTTATTCCTTTCATAGGACTTCCTGGCCGGCCTGGCCAGGCAATCAATGGCAAGGACGGAGATCGAGGGGCCCCAGGGGCCCCAGGAGAGGCAGGCCGACCTGGCCTGACAGGCCCTGTGGGGCTGCCTGGCTTCTGTGAGCCTGCGGCCTGCCTTGGAGCCTCAGCCTATGCTTCTGCGCGCCTTACAGAGCCTGGATCCATCAAGGGCCCATGAATATCAGGCCAGGACAGAGCCTGGTGGGCAAGGACTAAGTCCCCTCTGGGTGGACATGGACCCCATCCCTCAGCCCAGGAAGCTTGCCTCTCCAGGGCCTTCTTTCTGGGACCCAGGAATCCTGAGGCAAAGGCAATTCTAAAATGGGGGAAGGGAGGGCATCAGAGTGAAAAGGTGAGGCCCACACAGGACCAGTGTCACTGAAGAGTCCAAGCTCCAAAAAGGATGGGGTGGCTTTCCTTCCTGGAGCACTACTCAGATGTCACCACAACAAATGTCTCCTTAATCTGCACCATCCTGTCCTTGGGAGGATGGACTGAGGTCTTTGCTGGCTCTGGACTCCATTTTCACCCCCTGGGCTTGCTGGGTGACTGGTGATGGGTGACTGCCTTGAGGTGCATCCTGAAGCCAGCCCCACTACTTCCTCCCTGCCTCCCTCCCACTGAGTATTTAAACACCCATCTCCCTTCTCTTTCTGGCATTACCCTCTCCTACTAGAGGTATTAACTCCCCCCACACCGTATCCACCCAGGCCTTACTGTAAATAAAAGCCCCTAGTGTGGGTACAAACCAGGACTGAGTTGTACGGCTTAACTTCTCATGGGCTCAGGGTAGAAGGCTCATCAGCCTGGGCAGGATGGTCAGGGGCATGGGAAGGGGAGACAGGGGCAGGGTCCCTGCCTCTGGCACATCCTGAGTTTTGCGCCTGGCATGTTTGAAGAACGTCTGTGGGAAGAACCTGGGGGCGGAGTGAGGAGGGACCTGCCGTGTAACTTTGGGCAAGTCCCCTCCCAGCCTTTGTACAGCTGGGGCAGGGCTGCAGCCATGCTGTATTATCCCAGTAGAGCCTTCCCAGGGGCTTACCAGGGCCTGGCACACAGGAGGCCCTTCAGTTTCAGCACCCACTATGTGCTGGCCCTGGAGCAGAAACTGGTGAATAATTGAAAGTTGTGGCTCTTGCCTTCTAGGGGTTTCTAGGCCCATGAGAAGAACAGATAGGGACCTGGATGATGAGAGTAGGAGTGATATTCACTCATGCCACTTTCACTAAGGGGATGTCTAAGGGAGAGTGGCTCAGAGCTAATCTGCACCCCCTGGGGGCTGCCAGCCTCGTAGCTTTGCAGGCTAGCAGGCTGCTCAAAGCAGCAGGGAAGGTAATGGCAGGTGCCTCTGACCCAGCCAAAGATGAGCGCTTTTGGAATTCAGGGAGTGACCAATCCCACCAATCCCCTCACTCCATTATTGATTTGGGCATTTGTTCCCTCAAGTGAAACACTCTGCCCACCTGGCACCTCCTGTAGGCAAAGGACTCCAGCCTGGGGCCTCCTACACCTTACTCTAAGCTTGGCTCAAAGTCCCACCTAAGCTGGGGCGTCCTTCTCCTCTTCAAGGAGAAGCAGAAATCCTCTCCCAATCCTCTCCCCAGCCTACCCTGGTCCTCCCTCCCGTGCGCACGCGCGCGCCCACACACACGTGACATCTTGGCACACACACACACACGTGACATCTTGGCGCACACACACACGTGACATCTTGGCACACACACACACGTGACATCTTGGCACACACACACACACGTGACATCTCGGCGCACACACACACACGTGACATCTTGGTGCACACACACACGTGACATCTTGGCACACACACACACGTGACATCTTGGCACACACACACGTGTGACATCTTGGCACACGCACACACACGTGACATCTTGGCGCACACACACACACATGACATCTTGGCGCACACACACACACACACACACACACACACACACACGCGTGACATCTTGGCCCCCCTTCCCTAGTCTAAGGGCAGATAAGGACAAGGTGGGGTAGCCCTGAGGGCCACCAAGGTGGCTTTGCCCTCAATGCTTTGGCAAGTCTTGCATCATAGCACCCCCATCCTCACAGAAGGCCACTCTGCTGCTGTGGCAGCAGGGCTGTGAAATGCAGAGAATGGAGGAAGGACCCGGTGGAGGAGGGGAGGCTGCTGGAGGCGGATGAGAGCTGCAGGAGGCTGCTGAAGCCTGCCCCGAGAGGCTCTCAGGCACTGCACATCTGGTGGGCGGAGGGCACCCCCACCTCGGCCAGGGCATGTGTATGTCCTGATGCCTGTGACCTTGGGCTCAGGGAACAAGTCTACTCCTTGAGGTTTTCTCATGCACTAGCCCTGGGCTCCTCTCTGACTTTCCCTGAGATTAGGTCCACTGGAGAATGATTCACAAGTCTTATGCAGTCACCCCTCATTCCCTATGACTTAGGATCTGAAGACTCTAAAAGGGGCTGATTCCTACAGGGCTGGAGACTGAATTTCACTAAAGAAAAACACACATCCTTACTACAATTTACAAGACTCCCATATGCTTCTCTGACCTCATGTCTCTGCCCAGACTCTGGTACATTCCACTCCAGCCATGCCAGGCCCTGTGCTGCTCCTCAAACATGCTGTGCCACAGACAACACACGTTGTGCCCTCTGCTTGCAATGCTTTTCCCCAAATATCATCATGGCCAATGAGCTTGTTTCAGGTCTTTACCCACAAGTGACCTTTTCATCCATACCCCAATATTCTGATACCCACCTACCCCCATGCTTTATTATTTCTCCTTTGCACTTTCCCACTATTCAACATACAACATATAAGCTCCGTAAGGGCAGGAACTTTGGTCTCCGTTGTTTGCTGCTCCATTTCCCAGCACATAAAACAGTGCCTGGTGAGGATCTAATAACATGGCGATTACAGTTGATATCACTGATTATAACTGAATTTGTTCAAAGGAAATGTTTGAACAAAGACCTGAAGCAAGTGAGTGGGTGATCTGGGGGAAGCAGGTGTTTGGGAGAAGAGCATCCTTGGAAGAGGGAAAACCCTTGACACTGGTGAGAGCCCAGTGTGGTGGAGAAACACCAGAAGGCAGAGTGGCTTGGATGGGTGTGCTGAGAGGAGATGGTGGGAGACAAAGGCAGAGGGCTAGGGCTGAGGCAGACTTTACAGGGCCTCATAGGTCACTACGAACTCGGTGGTGGAGACCCAGAGCCCTAGGTCTTAACCCTTAGGTTATACCTTCCCTATTTACCAACCATCCAGAGAGCCAGAGCAGAGAGAGCTCTGACCTGAAGGCAGAGGCAGAGGCTGTTACCTGAGGTGCCGGCCTGCATCATCTTTAACCCTTCTGCCTTCATCCCCAGTCGCTGATTCATCTCCAACCCTGTCCATCTCTCCTTTTCATTGATGTGTTCAGCAAATATTCATTCATTCTGTAAATATTGTTCTTAGAATGTAAGCTCTATGAAGGCAGGGGAATTTGTTCTGTTCACTCTGTACCCTCAGAGCCTACAGCAATGTATGATATTTAGCAGGAACTTAATATATGTGAGCTGCAGGAATGCCTGTATTACTCATGGTAATATCCATATGCTACGGCACTGACATCTCTTGGACCTGGCCCATCTTCCTCTAGCCTCACTTCTCACTCCTAACTCTTGCAATTCCTAAAGCAGCCCAAGTTCTCATGTTTTTGTGCCTGCTGTTCCCTGGAATACCACCCCTCGCCCTTCTTTACCTAGAAGATTCCCATTCTTCTTCCAAACTTAATCATATACTCTGGCAATCCTCTTCTCATCCCACCTGCCAGCTAGGTTAGGCACTTTGTTTTGTTTTACTTACATCATAGCAATTATGATAAATTATTTATTTCATTATTAACAATTATTAACTAGTTAGTGAGTTCTTATTATTATCAGGTATTATGCTAAGCACCCTGCAAACTAATCTCATTCTATCCTTACAACAGCCCCATGAAGCAGGTATGATCCCCATTCATCATGTTAAAAAATAAAATACCTCTCAATCCCACTTCCTCCTACAGCTACTGTCCCATGTTTTTGCTGCTTTTTATAAGGGCCGTCTAATTTGGTGTCTAGTTTACCACACCATCCTTCTCAGGTCCTTTGCTGATTTCTCATCCCCACTGTCTGAAAGCCAGAGTGCCACATGCTTGCTCCTGGGGCCACTTCTTTTTCTCTCACTTCTCTCATGCTCTCATTGAGTTACATGGCTTTAAATTCCATCTCTACACCCCCAAACCAGACCTCTCCCCTTAATTCAATTCATTTATCCAACTGCCTACTCAACATCTCCCCTTAGATGGCTAGCAGGCATCTCAAATATAACATGTCTAAAGCAGCAGAATTCCTGATTTGCCCCTCTAAAATGCCCCCTGATCCTCTCCCTTCCCTATCTCAGTTACTGGCAACTCTGTCCTTTCAGTTACTTAAGCCAAACACGCTGGAATCATCCTCTACTTTTTCTCTTATACCCCTCATCTGATCCATCAGCAAATCCTGTTGGCTCAGCCTTCAAAATACGTCCAGAATCAGACCACTTCTCACCACCTCTGCAACTATTACCCCAGTCATCATTTTTATCTCTTGCTGGAAATACTGAGCGAGCCTCCATACTAGTCTCCCTGCTCGCACCCTTGTTCCTCAAGAGAGCCGCCATTGTGATCCTGTTAAAATTTAGACTATGTCATATCTTGCCCTAACCCTCCATTGGCTTCCGCTGCACTCTAGGAAAACCCCGGATGGCCTACAATGCCCTGTAAAGTCTGCCTCACCCCTACCCCTCTGAGTTTATTTCCCATCACCTCCTCCCAGCACACCCCATCCAAGCCACTCTGGCCTTGTGGTGTTTCTCCACCACCCTGGGCTCACTTGACTTGAAGGCCTTACCCACTTCCTAGATTGTCCCTCCCCCAAACACCTACTTCCCCAGGATCACCCACTCACTTCCTTCAGGTCTTTGTTCAAACATTACCTTAGGTGACGGCTTTTTATGACAGCCCAATTTACACCTGCAACCCTTATATCCCCCACAACACACCCCATGACCCTCCTTTTTCTCCAAGACATGTATCACCATTTAATATGTTTTATATATTTTGACTGTCTATCTCCCTAACAGTAGAATGGAAAACTTGTGAAATGGGGATTTTTCTATCAGTTATTCACTAGAGTATTAATGGCACCTAAAGGAAAGCTTGGTACAGATGGGCCTCAATATTTTCTGACTAAAAAACAGATGGAGAAATGAAGGCTCAGTCAAATCTCTTACATAAGGTCTTACTAGAAGTGGTATGTTGGATTCTAGAGTCCTGGGTCTTAACTATTAAGTTGTACCTTCCCTTTTTATCAGCCATCATCCAGCCAGCCAGTGGGAACTCTGACCCGAAGGCACAGGCTGTTATCTGAGGTGCCACTTAATCCTGCTCAGTGGGTTTGGGTTGTCCTGGTTTCACAAGTTTTAGAAAACAAAGGGGAAGCTTTGTATCTGTCTCTGGTCAAATTGTTCAGGAAATTCTCCTTCCTGGAAACCATCCTGGATAATAAGAGCCAGAGGTTTCCCTATCCTTATTGTCTGAATAGGGCTACCCCATTCCAATATGGATCATTTCTGCCTTCCACCAAACTGTGCTTAGTCAGGCATACAAGTTACTTGCTCACATCACTATGGTCTTGAATCAGAAGTATTTGGATACAAGTTCTCTGTAATTTTCTTTGTATAGCATATAGGACAGAACTTAAGGGTCTCAAGTGGTACTGGTAAATAAGCTTTCCACTAATGATGATAGACAGTCCAAAGTCAAAACTACATAAAGCATGTATGTACAAAAGAATCCAAAGGATTGATGAAAATGACCAAGTGGAAGGCAGCTTCCTCAGGAAGGGGAATACTACAGAAAGGACTGGGGTGACAGTGACAACAGAAAGGTCAAGGGCAAGTTGGGGCCATCCTGGTACTGAATCACTGAAGCAATCCTAGGAATTTTGCTCCTATCCTAAATAGAGGTAGAATTTCTTAGTAGCTTTCAGTCTTCAGCAAAGGGCCAAGTCAGATTAAGGGAAAATACACACACAACAGAGACTCTGCCTCTGTTTCAGAGACCAACCCTGCTGAGGTCATGCTATTTTATCTGAGGCCTTATCTACTTCATTCGGCTTCCTGCATAGCCGCCAATATTAGGATACAGAGTGCCACCTCTTTCCCTCCTTGACTGGCCTGTGTACGCCTTCCCCTGAACTGTAGGTGGTTCTGTCAAAACAATCACACATTAGAAAGCTAATTATTGCTGCCAAATGTAAAGAAGACCAAAGAGGCATCTGGAGCAGACCAGACAGGTCCAAGACAATTCGAGCTTATGAAAATCAAGGAGTGGTTCTGAAGGAAGCTTCTGAGGAAACATCAGCAAGAACTGGTAACCTTCTGGAATGGAACACCTGCAGAGGCCTCTGAGGGAGTGCATGGGAATGGTGCTGACCTCACTCAGGGTTAGGGCTGCTCCTAGTTCCTACCTACCCTTCATGAAGAGCACCCAGTTCCATGAGGGTAATGAACATACATCTAGGTAAAAAATGACACAGAGATTCTGTCAATTAAAGACAAAGTACATCAATCTGCATTGGCAATTTTTAATGTTTCACTTGTGCAGAACTGAAGTTTGCATTTAAAGGCACAGAAGGAAAGAGAGGCAGTTATCACAGCATGAATTCACAGATTAAGGATGCTGGATAAAATCATAGGACTGTTCCTCTTTAGCCTTAGGAAAATAAATAATGCAGTACTAAACTAGATCTTTATTTTTATTATATTTCCATGTAAAGACATCACCCAAATATCAGTTGAGCAAAATAGTTTCTGGCCAGATACCAAGGGTGCACAGTTGATCCCACTTTGGAATAAATACCCAGAAGGTAAGCATTATCAGTGCGTGGCGGCTCTAAGCACAAAGTAAGTTCTCATTTAGAATGTGGACAGAGATTTGAGGCAGTAAAACATGCAGCTTTGAAAACCAGAGAAGAAATCTTTCATGAGATTTGTTTTAAAAATAAAAATTATCTTCATATCAAGAACTATTAATTTTTTTTTAAAAGAACAATTAATTTCCAACATGGAATCAGGCCTGGTTAAATAGAACTTATTACGTACTGATAAAAATTACAGAAATAAAAACTGAAATTCTTCTGTCCTTGAAAAACTATTTTTTCCTGTAATATCATAAAAGAATCATCAGTATTTCATCCTTATGTCTCCTGAAATGTCATTTCTTATTCTTTCCACATTCTTCCACCTAAAAGAAGCAAAATCTGCTCAATATAGCAATTTCTAAGTGAAAGGATGCACTATTTATTGAATAAAAGAGTACAAATGAGGGAAAAGCTGAATGTTTTGAAAAATACCAGTTTATCCCTAATGGGATCATACCCACTGGATGGAAAGATAGACTGAGATGTTCCTAAAAAAAAAAAACCCAATGATTAAAAACATTCTATCCATAATTTCTAACTTCAAAGCACTATTACAAACTCCTATTGGTATGTAGCATGAAGGAACAGAGAAATTTGGTCGAACAGTAAGAGCATACTTCTAACTACTTTAATTTCAATTACATCAGTCTTACCAGTTATCTTTCTTCCTTATGTAAAACACTGATTGCCATGTTAGATCATAACAGCATGCAAGTAAAAAATCTCAACTGAGGTCTGAGCACAATGACTGGGGACCACTGTTTCTGCCTTATAGAAAATACTCAGAAGTGATGTTCCTCCTTTAAACATGTACTCCCAAACACCTTATATGCAGATTTCATATGTGTGTAAATAAAACAAATTCTGTATTTTCCCAAGTAATTTTACAAGTTGATGGTAAATTAGATTTTAAAGATAAAACTATGCCTTTAAAAACATTAAGCCTCAAATTTTCATCCAGCATTTTCTTTAAGAAATGGATTGTTAAAATCATTTTTTAAATGAGACATTAAATGTATTTAAATCTGGGCTTCTCTGTACTTTATAATTTCTCTTTAAAAAAAAAAGTTTAAAAACATCAAGAGCCAGAACATGCTGCCAGGACAGAAATAATCAGAAATGTCTTCAGTTGCGACCCCTGGCAACTCAGTCTTGTTTTGAGTTTTCCAAAGCTTGAAGTCTCTCTAGGAGTGGAGGATGAGAATAATGCCACATTGAAAACAGCCAGTCAGAAACAGGGAATCCCAAGTTATCTTTGTTTAGTTTGATTAAAGCAGAATATAAGTCTTTAGCCTTCCCAAGTTTCTTGGCAAATGCATCAGCTTGAAACTCAAACCTGCGGCTTAGGACTGTCAGGCAAAAAGAAAGAACCTGAAAAATGTAAATAAAAGAGCTTTAAATCACTGCTCACCTCTTTTGTGTCACTGAAGGTTTCATGAGCTAGGACTTTATAGGAAGTTCAGCTCAGGATAAGAGAAAGAGCAGGCCAAAAAAGAAAGATCACTAGTAACTAGGGAACCTAGGGTGGGGAATTATTACAAATCAAACCTTTTCCCCCAAGCAAACAGAACAGTAACAGATACATATCCAAATGAGTGTTACTCTTACCAAGTATACTAATTTTTGAGGATCTGCCATGCACCAGGCCCTAAGCTAAGGCACTTTACTCTCAAATAACCCTAAAAGATAATTACTCTTACTCCTGTCTTACAGATGAGGAAGGTAAGTTCAGAGAAGTTAGAGAACATGTTCGAGGTTACACAGCTGGAAGGTGGAAGTGCTGAAATTCTCTGTGACTCCTAAGGTCACGCACACCACCTTGCTCAGAGTCAGAGTTCACTTGCGGTGATTTACATTCAAACTTTTCATGTCTCTTTAAAAAAATTTTTTTTGTTCATTGATTCTACCTTTAAAGGATAATGACAGTCTTCACTGAGGATATTCTAAAAAATATGCTACCGCCTCTGATGGCAACCTCAAAACTGAATTTTCTAAAGTGTTCTGAGCTACGGTACCTACCACTGCCAGAATAAATATCCAATCTCTGAATGTGACTATTTCTAAGGGGACAAATCTCCTTTGAAAATATCCATTTCTGAGGGGAAAAGAATTTCTTTGCAGACTGAGATACCACAGGTCAAATGACATGGATTCTATTTCTTACGAAGTACCTCAGCATTAAAACAAACAAACAAAAGTTTTTTAAAAAGTGCCTTTTGTTACCAGCAAATACAGTTTCAAAATAAAGTTTGGGAGTTCCTGATACCTTCTTAGGTAGGTTCAAAACTAATATGTGAATTCTGCCTGAAATTTCTTTCCAAATCTTGAATAACTTTTTTGGGATAGGATCATTACCTGGTCCCTAGCCATTTATCTCCTGATTTTAAGTGTTCCAGGCAAACTTACTTTGAATCTCATTGTAACACATAAATAAAAACATAAGCAGATATTCACCTGCACCTATCTGCTCTGCTCAGGTTTCCAAACTCTTCTTCATAGGGTAATTTCCCCATTTTCCCCAGAAAAATATCTCTTTCCTGTTTTTCCCTCTTAAATGCTGACATTAAACAAAAGATCTTTTGTTTAAATATCTAGTCTGGGCTCTCCAGGATTTTTTAAACAGTTGCTAATATCTCTGTGGATTAATCACATTTCCAATTACTCTCCTACCCCACATTTATTTAGACATTTTTTGAAGTTAAACTTAACTACTCAATATAAGGAAACAAAGAAGCAAAACAGAAAACCCGAAGAGCAGCCAAGTCAGATGCCACAAAGGAAAACCACTGACATTGCCTACGTGGCCTCTATGTGGAATGGACCCTTCCACTCAGTCAGACTCTAGTAACAGTTACTTACTGAGTTTGATTATCTCATTTCCCAGTCTATGGTAGGTTAAAGAGAAGATTAGAAAGATAATGACTGTAACAGAAAGTCGCATTGACAGTAGCAAGGATTATCAGCCTGACAGTGAAGGAAGAGACAAGAAAATTAGTTAAATAAATAAGTAGCCCAACTGCTTAAAAAGCAGAGCAGTGTAGGGTCAATAGTAATATACACAGCTCAGCTCCTTAAGGCATTCCTGAATTGTAACAGAAGACAGAAATGACAACTATCACTAAATGGTGTTCTATAACCCCCCCTAACCAGTAACAAACTGCACAAGACATTTTATAAACATTTTTAGTAAAATAATAAAAACATCTATAATTTAAAGATTAATAGATCTCAGTTCTCTGGAAAATTATGTTTAGTTTCTATGGACAACACTATGCAAATATTTATTCCTCTCCATTTTTCTTAGTGCCTAATTCCCCCTCTCCCTTTTTGATAGAGAAATAGGATTCATTTAGCTCATCTTAAAATCTTAACTCTACAATCTGTTCTAAGAAAGAATTCTTCTGAATGGGGATATCTCAAAATACTCAATATTATTTCTTGATTTAATTTGGAAGCCTTATCTAATATGACATTTTACCATCACCATATTTGTTAATATACAGTCTGGTTAAGCTGTGTCTTATCATATGTATTGAGCTCCCTACTGAGCAATCAGAGCAGCACTTCTTTAAAACTTCATGTACCACAACACACCCAATTTTGATTTAGATAATCTGAGGTGGGACCCTAAGGCTATTTTGAAGCAGGTGGTCAGAGAACACAATCAAAGGAACACTGTCATACAGCTTCCCTTAATTAGCCACACATATACTCAATTAGTATTTGTTTTGTCCCCTCACACAGAAGATTTTTAACCAAGCATTGGTGAAAATGGACATAACAACCTAGAATTGGTGATTTAGGACAAAGTATATTCCAATAGCTGATCTCCACCTACCAAGTCTCTGAGGTACATGTTATATATCAAGCTTTTCACCACTTAAGTCTACTTCCCCACAATTTTTTCCCCCTAACAATATTCAAGCATTTATTTGGGCTTGGGTTTTCTGCTACTTCCTTATTCTGGCTGGTAAATCAAGGAACTAAAAGACTTAGTTTTGCCTACTTGTTATAGTTTTGTTTCTTTCTTTTTTCACTGCCCTAAAGATTCTAGATTTGAAATGCCAGGGCATATGTGAGAGAGTTTTACAGATTATACATTACCTCATTGTAAGGTGAAAAAATAAACTGGAAAATGATCAACAGTCCAATTAGAGTGGGATGGCTGTCATAAAAACCAAATGCAGCAAAAAGCTCCTTTCGACCAATTAATGCAGCAAACAAGAAAAAACACAGGAAAGAATTCACCTACAAAGAGGGACACAAAATTTCTATGTTATTTTTGAGGTGATTTCATTTGTGGGGTCAGAAATACCAAAAAAAGTAGAACAGGACATCATGGTGTGATTTTAAGAATGGTGTTAGTGTAATCACAGGAAGTTATTTAGGTAGTTTTATAGTTTTACTTATATTCTAGGAAGGAAAATGAAATTTTTCTAAACATAAGAAATGTGTATTTTTCTATAAGGACAAGGCTTAAGTGGAGCTTCCTAAGACTGAAGGTTTAAAGTGGTCAACAACAATGGAATATTTTCTTAAGGTAAAAAGTTAAAGTACTAGAAAGGATTCTAGCTTTGTTTGTACTTGACTGTAATCAGACACAAGGCCTCCCACCTGACCTCGATGTGGAGGCTCCAAGGAAAAAGGCTTCCCTTGAGGACCACTGTACTGCACAGTTAGATCCAAGAAAAAAGTAGATCTATCTTTATCAAAAGAGAAAATCAAAAAATCAAAAGTCTGTACCAAAATATGACTAAAGGATATTGGAATCAAGTTGGAGAACAAATACCATTCTTTTCCCTTAGCAGATTAAGATCTTGGAGGCCACATATACCTATGCTGCTCCAAACCATTTATCAGGTCATTTAAAAAGCTGCCAGCTTGAAGTAGGGCTCAGAGCATAAAAAGGCTTGCCAGCTGGCCCTGGATAAAGTACAAGCCACTCAGTCCTTATAACTCAGTATATCCATTATGACAAGCTCCAACAGGAAACTTCATTTACAATGAAGGCCCCTAGAATTATGAGCTATGCATACCACTTTTGTCAAATAACTCTATCCTTCTGAAAAACAACTTTTGGTTTGCTACTGGGCCTTACTAGAGACTGATTCCTGACCATGGGACCCCATGATCCTGCAACTGAGTTGCTCCTTCTGAACTGGATGTTATGTTGATCCACCTAGACAGGAAATTGGTCTGTACTAGAGCACTCCCAACATTAGATGTAAGTGGTACACATGGGACTGGGAACAAAAGAAGTCATGAAGGCAGAAGTAAGTTAAGTGAGCAGGCGGCTCATCCTCCTAGTATGCCAACTTCTGCCACCCCTCAATCAACCCTGTCTCATGAGGAATTCAACTGACAAGGAAAATTTTGAGTCTATTTTACAAATAACTTAATACAATATGCTGGCACCATCTGAAAGTAGACTGTTGTGGCATTACTGAACCACTATGAGATGGTCCTAGAAGACTGGTAAAAGCAAACACTCTCAATGAGGGAAACTTTGAGTAGTAAATCTCATTGTCCACTCAGTCTGGAAGAAGAGAGGTCCTGAGCTGAGGATATACATACCAGTTCATTGGCAGTGGGCAAAAAATGGTTTGGCTGAATGATCAAAGTAAAGGAACAAAGTAGAGGATTGCTCACAAGGATTGTTGGAAAGGAGGTATACAGAAAAACTTCCAAAATTTGCCCAGAGTATACTTTGGTCTAATGTGAATATTCACCAAGAGCCCCACAGAAGAGGAAGTTCTTGTTGGCAAGGTGGAGAAGATACCTACTCTGTGGATGTTAGCCAGTCTCTTTCCCCAAACACTTGGGGACTTGGTCAAGGGGCTCATGAACAAAGTGGCTGAGGTGATAGGGATGGAGTCAGGGCATTAGTCAACAACACAGATATCCCCCATACTGGCTCTTTGCAAGTGCTTACGATATCAAAAGAGGCAATCTACCCTGTCTCTGATAAGGTGCCTCAGGGACCAGCCCACCACTTTACGGTAGGTGATCCATTGGACCCCTTCCTTCATGAAAGGGGCACTGATTTTCTTTATTAGGACTGAATGCTTACTTTGAACTTGGATTTGGACTGACTTAAAATGTCTTACTCACTGTCATGTATCCATAAACCATAGCTTCAAGCCAAGGAACTCATTTTTGTACCTAAAGATGTAAGGCAAGGGGAAAGCTCTTACAAGGGTTAACAAGTCTTCCTGTGTAAGTCATCACCCAGAACCAGAGGGCCTTTTAGAAAGGTACAAAGACTTACTTAAGACTCAGTTTAGGCCACATATGCTCAGAACTAAATCAACAAGATATAGTGCTATTCTGTCCAAGCCTGAAAACTGTAGTCCTCTGTTGGTTTATAGATATTAATACCCAGAGGAAAGTTATAGGAATTGTTATCTTCTTCTTTATATTTACATTTTCCAACTTCTTTTCCATGGGTATATAATGACTTTGAAATGAGAAAAACATTTTTAAGAAAGTATTTTAATGTCCAACTTATCTAGGCTCATGCCTTCTGATCTTCAAAGTTCTTGTAGCTGAGTGACTACGGAGGTGGTGACAATTATGGTGATAACAATAAACATTTATATAGTACCTACCACATTCCAGGTACTACTCCAAACTCCTTACATCTATTAACTCATTTGATTCTTACATCAGTCCTATAAGGTCCTATCATTCAACAGGAAATGGAGGCAGAGAGAGGTTAAGGAACTTGACTGAGGTCACACTGATAGTAAGTCAGGAAGCCATGATGCAAAGCTGGGTAGCCTGGCTACAGAGTCTGTCTTAACCTCTTTACTACATGACCTCTCATGCCTTCTAATTTGACTAACAAAAGAGAATTGTCATTTCAAACTTACCTGGCTAATGATGATATTTTTGACTGTATGCCCCAACTTCCAGTGTCCCAGTTCATGGCCTAGTACAGCAAGCACCTCCTCATTGTTACATCCTTGTTTCTTATTCTGAACAGAGAAAAACTTGAAAATAAATTATCAAGAACCTTCAAAACCTTTATACCTTTAAACCTAGTAAGAGCTCTTCTTAGATTCTAACTTAAGAAAAAAATCAGCACTGAAGATAGAATCATGAACAAGATAAATATTCCCTGACTTGATAAGGCTTACAGTCTAATTAAATTAGAAAGAAGCTGAAAAAAAAACATAAATCTTTATCAATAAGACAATATTTAGTCATATGACAATCATAGTATAAACCCATTAGAAATGTTTTCAAAGATTATGCTCTGACATGAGGAAATGATTTATTAGATGAAGACAGCAGGAAATAGGAGGTGAGTCCAAGATGGCAGTGTAGAAAGAGCCTGAGCCCCCTCCTCCCACAACCACACTGAATCTACCCCTACACACAGAGAAATTCACCTTGAGGAAGAACTGAGGGCTGAGTGAGCACCCTCTGTACAAGGAGAAATAAAAAGACCACGTAAAAAAAAGCAGGAGAGACTTACACACAGTAACAGAGGAAGCCCCACCCCCAGCACGGCCCTGTAGTGGGGAGGGATATCTCTGAGATACTGGAGTGCAGACTTTCCTGCTCAGAGAAAAAGTCATGAGGTGGAGGGTTTAAGTCACCAACTGCAACTACAACTGAAAGGAGCTGATTTTCAGAACCTAAGCACCTACCAAATGGCAGGACCAGAGCTGCTGGTGAGCACCATTGTTTGCATTCCCCCAGGACAATGCTAATGTGGATAGGAGCAGGGTGAGTGCCACTGTTTATGTCACCCCTGGCACTGCTAGTATGGACGGGAGCAGGGTGAGTGTTTTTGTTTACATTTCCCCCACACACTGTTAGTGTGGATAGAAACAGGGTAAGCTACATCATGTAAGTTACCCCTGCATATTGCTACTGGGGACAGGAGCAAGTTCAGCATGAACTCAGCATCTTCAGACATGACAGAGGTGGCCTTCTGGCCCACATACCTGTCAAGATCCAGCACTCCCAGCAAAGTGGCACTAGTGCAATACTCACATAGATTCACCTCACCTGCCCCCTCTCCATCCCTGGCCACCCCATTCACATGGCCCCAGACCAGTGCCAGTCTGGACCCACACTGCACCCAACCACCCCCAGCCATCCCATTAGCATGGCCCCACTGGTGCCAATCCAGAAGACCCCTAGACCATGCCACACCATCTTGTCACCCAGCCAGAGGGGCCCTGTTCTGCCCATGCAGAAACTCCCTGGACTACATGGGCCTGGATGGCAACCAAATATGAGACCCCTGGCCCATGCCCTGGGAGCCCTGGAATCAAGACACTTCCAGCCCATACCCACATGGCTTCCAGCCCACCAACCAAAACTGCCAGGCACATGCTGTCTACCAAAGGGACATTCCTACACAAGGCCACACATTCAAGAACGGGAGATGTAGACCTGTCACCTAGCCTACAAAAACAAATACAGAAAGTCAAACAAAATGAGGAGACAAAGGAATATGCTTGAAACAAAATAACGACAAAACTTCAGAAGAAGAATTAAATGAAACAGTTAAGCAATCTACCTGACAAAGAGTTTAAATTAGCGGTTATAAATATGCTCACCAGATTTGAGAGAAAAGTGGATGAACTCAGTGGGAACCTCAACCAAGACACAGAAAAATAAAAAAAGAATGAATCAGAGATGAAGAATACAATAAACAAAATGAAAAATTCACTAGAGGGAATCAACAGCAGATTAGAAGATGCAGAATGAATCAGTGATTTGGAAAACAGAGTAATGGAAAGCACTCAAGTTAAACAGCAGAAAGAAAAATGAACAGAAGATAGAAAAAAGAAATGACGATAGGTTAAGGGGCTCTGACACAACATCAAATGTCATAATGTTCATACTATATGAGCCCTATAAGGAGAAGAAAGAGAGAAATGGGTAGAAAACTTATTTAAAGAAACAATAGATGAAAACTTCTCTAACCTAGGGAGGGAAGCAGACATCCATGCACAGGAAGCAGAGACAGCCCTAAACAAGGTAAATCCAAGGAGGTCCACATCAAGACACATCATAATTAAAATGTGAAAGATCAAAGACAAAGAAAGAATCTTAAAATCAGTGACAGAAAAGGAACAAGTTACCTACAAGGGAGACCCCATAAGGCTATCAGCTGATTTTTCAGCAGAAACTCTGCAAGCCAGAAGGGAGTGGCATGATATATTCAAAGTGCTGAAAGAGAAAGACCTCTAAGCAAGAATATTCTACCCAGGCAAGGTTATCAGAATTGAAGGACAGACAATGAGCTTCTCAGATAAATACAGGTTAAAGGAATTCACCACAATTAAACCAGTCTTACAAGAAATGTTAAAGGAGCGTCTTTAAAGAGGAAAAGCAAAGGACATAACTAGAAGCAAGAAAAATCACAAAAAGAAAAAGTTTCACAGGAAAAAGCAATCAGATAACAAATATAGCAGACCAATCACTACAAAGCTAGTATGAAGGTTAAAAAACAAAAGTAGTAAAATCAACTACTTCTAAAAATTAGTTAAGGGAATCACTAAATTAAAGGTGTAAAGAAGATATCATATACATAAAACATGGAGAAGGAGGAGTTAAAAATGTAGTGTCATTAGCATGCATTTGAATTTAAGCAACCATTAACTTAACATATATGTTATATATGTAGGAAGTCATACATAAACCACATGGTAACCACAAACCAAAAACCTGTAATAGACACCAAAAAATAAACAGAAAGGAGTCCAGCCATAACACTAAAGAAAGTCATCACGCACAAGGGAAGAGAGCAGGAAAAAAAAAAAGGATCAGAGAAGAACAAAAACAACCAGAAAAAGTTTAACAAAATAGCAGTAAGTACATACCTATCAATAATTACTTTAAATATAATTGGACTAAATGCTCCAATCAAAAGTCAGAGGGTGACTGAATGGATAAAAAAAATAAGACCCATCTATATGCTGTCCACAAGAAACTCACTTCAGACCTAAACACACACACTGACTGAAATGAAGGATGGAAAAAAATATTCCATGCAAACAGAAATGAAATAAAAAGCTGGATTAGCAATATTTATATCAGATAAAATAATCTTTAAAGCAAAGACTTAATAATATTGAGACAAAGAAGGGCTCAATCCAGCAAGAAGATATAACAACTGTAAATATCTACACACCCAACAGAGGACCACCTAAATACACAGAGCAAATATTAATACAAATGAAAGGAGAAATTAACAGTAATACAATAATACTAGGGGATTTTTAACACCCCACTTACATCAATGGGCAGACAGATAATCAATAAGGAAACAGTGGATTTGAATAACACATTAGGCCAGATGGACCTAACAGATATATACAGAACATTATATCTAAGAACAGCAGAATACTCAAAACCATCAATAAAACAAAAAGGCAACCTACAGTATGGGAGAATATATTTGTAAGTGATACATCTAATAAAGGGCAAACATCCAAAATACATAAAGAACTCATATGACTCAACACCAAAAAAAAAACAACCCCCAAAATGGGCAGAGAACCGGAATAGAAATTTTTCCAAAGAAGACATAGAGATGGCCAACAGGCATTGAAAAGATGCTCCACATCACTAATCAGGGAAATGCAAATTAAAATCACAAGAGGCATCACTTCACACCAGTCAGAATGGCCACTATCCAAAAAACAAGAAATAACAAGTGTTGGTGAAGATGTGGCTCTGCTGGTGGGAATGTAAATTGGTATAGCCACTATGGAAAGCAGTATGGAACTTTCTCAATAAGCCAAAAATAGAAATACCATTTGATTCAATAATTCCACTTCTAGGAATTTACCTGAAGAAAACAAAATCTCTGATTCAAAAAGATATATGCACACCTGTTCACTGCTGCATTATTTACAATAGCCAAGGAATGGAAGCAACCTGTTCATCAACAGATAAATGGATAAAGAAGACTTGCTACGTATATACAACAGACTATTACTTAGCCATAAAAAAGAAAGAAATCCTGCCATTTGTAGCAACATGGATGGACCTACAGGGTATTATGCTAAGTGAAATAAGCCAGGCAGAGAAAGACAAATACCATATGATTTCACTTATTTGTGGAATATAAAAACAAAACAAAACAAATTAAAACAAAATGAACAAAAGAGCAAAAGACACAGAGACACTGAGCAGTGATTGGTGGCAACTAAGAGGGAGGGGTTGGAGAGGGTAGGTGAAAGAGATGAAAGGGATAAAGAGGCACAAACTTTCAGTCGTAATATAAATTAGTCTTGGGGATGAATTACACCATAGAGGATATAGCCAATAATTCTGCAATATCTTTCTATGTTGACAGATAGTAACTACACTAGTTGGGATAAGCAAAAAAAAAGAAAAAGAAAAATGGCAGAATACTCATTCTTTTCAAGTGCACACAGAATATTCTCCAGGAATGTTATGGCACAAAACAAGTCTTCAGAAATTTAGGAAGACTGAACTCATATCAGGTGTCTTTTCTGACCACAACAGTATGAAATTGGAAATCAATTACAGGAAAAAAAACTGGAAAAAACACAAACATGTGGAGGCTCAACAGCATGCTACTAAAAAAGACAGTGAATTAACAAAGAAATTAAAAAGGAAATAAAAGAATACTTGGATAATAGTGAAAATGGAAATACAACAACGCAAAATCTTTGAGATGCAGCAAAAGCTGTTCTTTTTGTGTGTGTGTGTGTGTGTGTGTGTGTGTGTGTGAACATATGCTATTTATTTCTCTTAAGAATACCTAGGAAGCAATGGCTGGGTCATAAGCTAGATTTATGCCTTACTTTTTTTTTTTTTTCCTAATTATTTTTATTGAAGGGTAGTTGATGCACACTATTACATTACATTAGTTTCAAGTGTACAACACAGTGATAAAACATTTATATACATAATTCTACGTTCCAGCTATCACCCTACCAAGCTGTTACAATATCTTGACTATATTCCTTATGCTATACATTATATCCCGGGTACTTATTTATTTTAAAATTGGAAGTCTGTCCTTTTTTTTTTTTTTTTAGAGGGCATCTCTTATATTTATTGATCAAATGGTTGTTAACGACAATAAAATTCTGTATAGGGGAGTCAATGCTCAATGCACAATCATTAATCCACCCCAAGCCTAATTTTCGTCAGCCTCCAATCTTCTGAGGCATAACAAACAAGTTCTTACATGGAGAACAAATTCTTACATAATGAATAAGTTACATAGTGAACAGTACAAGGGCAGTCATCACAGAAACTTTTGGTTTTGCTCATGCATTATGAACTATAAACAGTCAGTTCAAATATGAATACTCATTTGGTTTTTATACTTGATTTATATGTGGATACCACATTTCTCTCTTTATTATTATTATTTTTAATAAAATGCTGAAGTGGTAGGTAGATACAAGATAAAGGTAGAAAACATAGTTTAGTGTTGTAAGAGAGCAAATGTAGATGATCAGGTGTGTGCCTGTAGACTATGTGTTAATCCAAGCTAGACAAGGGCAATAAAACATCCACGGATGAAGAAGATTTCTCTCAGAACGGGGGGGTGAGGTTCTAAGCCTCACCTCTGTTGATCCCCAATTTCTCACCTGATGACTCCCCTGCGACTGTGCCTGTCTTAGGTTGTTCCTCCCAGGAGGAATCTTACCCGTCTCTGGCTAACCAGTCATCTTCCGGGGCCATACAGGGAAATGTAAAGTTGGTAAGTGAGAGAGAAGCCTTATTGTTTGAAATGGTTAGCTTTTTATTTCTTTGCATATTTATGCCCTGTAGCTTCTATGCCCAGCATTTGTCTTGAGGTATCTTTACCACTTGGAAGAATTATGATACTCGGTAAATTTGATATGAGGCATGAATTCTATTTAAGGGTTGTAATTAGGAAGGAAGAAGAAAAGCTATAGAAGTAGCAGGCGGAAGAAAACATGGGAAGATTGATTATTTCTTTGACATATCTTCTTGTAGAATAACTTCAGCATGTATAGGTTTTAAGCTACTACTGAAATTACGCACACACATTAACATAATAGGAGTATAGTTACATAACCAAAGCATATCTGTAATTACCAGCCATCTCCAGTGAAACCAAGAAAACCAGTTAGGCACCTTAGGCATTTGAGAAAACTTATCTATGATATGGTGGATATTGTCCAACTGAACTTGGACAGTCTGAGAGAAATCAGACAAATTAAAACAACCCATTCCTGGGGCATGTTCACATCCCTTATGTTCTTTTAACAGTAAATAGTCTGTAGTTGTAAGATTTTGGAGCGCTACAATTTGCACTTCTCCTAATTCTTGGTTGAGTTCCAACAGTATAGATCCAGTCAAATTTGTTGTTTTACTGTATGCACAGGCCAGCTTAGATATCTCCTTCATTCCCATGGCAAGTCCAGGAGCTGGTGGGATGAGTGCATCTACAGCTGTAGCAGTGCGTGGATCTTTGTTGGGGTTTTTTGATGATCATCTTCTGGCATGAGTCTTCCAGAGAGTACTGATGTTGGAAGTTCTCTTTCATATCGTATCATAGTTCATTTTCGGGGTAGTCCAATTAGGCTTTGATCTTCTGTATAAACGCAAACAGACCCTTTGCCTACACTTTTATATGCCCTTTATACCCTTGTGTAGAACTCATTGGAGGTTACCACACAGGAACTGCCCTTTTTTATTTTTATTTTTTTTGTTTCGTTTTTGGTATCACTAATCTACACTTACATGACGAATATTATGTTTACTAGGCTCTCCCCTATACCAGGTCTCCCCCATAAAGCCCTTTACAGTCACTGTCCATCAGCATAGCAAAATGTTGTAGAATCACTACTTGCCTTCTCTGTGTTTTACAGCCCTCCCTTTTCTCCTACCCCCCCATGCATGTTAATCTTAATACCCCCCACTTCTCCCCCCCCTTATCCCTCCCCACCCACCCATCCTCCCCAGTCCCTTTACCTTTGGTACCTGTTAGTCCATTCTTGAGATCTGTGATTCTGCTGCTGTTTTGTTCCTTCAGTTTTTCCTTTGTTCTTATACTCCACAGATAAGTGAAATCATTTGGTATTTCTCTTTCTCCGCTTGGCTTGTTTCACTGAGAATAATACCCTCCAGCTCTATCCATGTTGCTGCAAATGATTGGATTTGCCCTTTTCTTATGGCTGAATAGTATTCCATTGTGTATATGTACCACATCTTCTTTATCCATTCATCTATCGATGGACATTTAGGTTGCTTCCAATTCTTGGCTATTGTAAATAGTGCTGCGATAAACATAGGGGTGCACTGATCTTTCTCATACTTGATTGCTGCATTCTTAGGGTAAATTCCTAGGAGTGCAATTCCTGGGTCAAATGGTAAGTCTGTTTTGAGCATTTTGATGTACCTCCATACTGCTTTCCACAATGGTTGAACTAACTTACATTCCCACCAGCAGTGTAGGAGGGTTCCCCTTTCTCCACAGCCTCGCCAACATTTGTTGTTGTTTGTCTTCTGGATGGCAGCCATCCTTACTGGTGTGAGGTGATACCTCATTGTAGTTTTAATTTGCATTTCTCTGATAATTAGCGATGTGGAGCATCTTTTCATGTGTCTGTTGGCCATCTGTATTTCTTTTTTGGAGAACTGTCTGTTCAGTGCCTCTGCCCATTTTTTAATTGGGTTATTTGTTTTTTGTTTGTTGAGGCGTGTGAGCTCTTTATATATTCTGGACGTCAAGTCTTTATCGGATGTGTCATTTTCAAATATATTCTCCCATACTGTAGGGATCCTTTTTGTTCTATTGATGGTGTCTTTTGCTGTACAGAAGCTTTTCAGCTTAATATAGTCCCACTTACTCATTTTTGCTGTTGTTTTCCTTGCCCGGGGAGATATGTTCAAGAAGAGGTCACTCATGTTTATGTCTAAGAGGTTTTTGCCTATGTTTTCTTCCAAGAGTTTAATGGTTTCATGACTTACATTCAGGTCTTTGATCCATTTTGAGTTTACTTTTGTATATGGGGTTAGACAATGAGCCAGGTTCATTCTCCTACATGTAGTTGTCCAGTTTTGCCAGCACCACCTGTTGAAGAGACTGTCATTTCGCCATTGTATGTCCATGGCTCCTTTATCAAATATTAATTGACCATATATGTCTGGGTTAATGTCTGGATTCTCTAGTCTGTTCCATTGGTCTGTGGCTCTGTTCTTGTGCCAGAACCAAATTATCTTGATTACTATGGCTTTATAGTAGAGCTTGAAGTTGGGGAGTGAGATCCCCCCTACTTTATTCTTCTTTCTCAGGATTGCTTTGGCTATTCGGGGTCTTTGGTGTTTCCATATGAATTTTTGAATTATTTGTTCCAGTTCATTGAAGAATGTTGCTGGTAATTTGATAGGGATTGCATCAAATCTGTATATTGCTTTGGGCAGGATGGCCATTTTGAGTATATTAATTCTTCCTAGCCACGAGCATGGGATGAGTTTCCATCTGTTAGTGTCCCCTTTAATTTCTCTTAAGAGTGACTTGTAGTTTTCAGAGTATAAGTCTTTCACTTCCTTGGTTAGGTTTATTCCTAGGTATTTTATTTTTTTTGATGCAATTGTGAATGGAGTTGTTTTCCTGATTTCTCTTTCTGTTGGTTCATTGTTAGTATATAGGAAAGCCACAGATTTCTGTGTGTTGATTTTGTATCCTGCAACTTTGCTGTATTCCGATATCAGTTTTAGTAGTTTTGGGGTGGAGTCTTTAGGGTTTTTTATGTACAGTATCATGTCATCTACAAATAGTGACAGTTTAACTTCTTCTTTACCAATCTGGATTCCTTGTATTTCTTTGTTTTGTCTGATTGCCGTGGCTAGGACCTCCAGTACTATGTTAAATAACAGTGGAGAGAGTGGGCATCCCTGTCTAGTTCCCGATCTCAGAGGAAATGCTTTCAGCTTCTCGCTGTTCAATATAATGTTGGCTGTGGGTTTATCATAGACGGCCTTTATTATGTTGAGGTACTTGCCCTCTATTCCCATTTTGCTGAGAGTTTTTATCATGAATGGATGTTGAACTTTGTCAAATGCTTTTTCAGCATCTATGGAGATGATCATGTGGTTTTTGTCCTTTTTGTTGATGTGGTGGATGATGTTGATGGACTTTCGAATGTTGTACCATCCTTGCATCCCTGGGATGAATCCCACTTGGTCATGGTGTATGATCCTTTTGATGTATTTTTGAATTCGGTTTGCTAATATTTTGTTGAGTATTTTTGCATCTACGTTCATCAGGGATATTGGTCTGTAGTTTTCTTTTTTGGTGGGGTCTTTGCCTGGTTTTGGTATTAGGGTGATGTTAGCTTCATAGAATGAGTTTGGGAGTATCCCCTCCTCCTCTATTTTTTGGAAAACTTTAAGGAGAATGGGTATTATGTCTTCCCTGTATGTCTGATAAAATTCCGAGGTAAATCCATCTGGCCCGGGGGTTTTGTTCTTTGGTAGTTTTTTGATTACCGCTTCAATGTCGTTGCTGGTAATTGGTCTGTTTAGATTTTCTGTTTCTTCCTGGGTCAATCTTGGAAGGTTATATTTTTCTAGGAAGTTGTCCATTTCTCCTAGGTTTCCCAGCTTGTTAGCATATAGGTTTTCATAGTATTCTCCAATAATTCTTTGCATTTCCGTGGGGTCCGTCGTGATTTTTCCTTTCTCGTTTCTGATACTGTTGATTTGTGTTGACTCTCTTTTCTTCTTAATAAGTCTGGCTAGAGGCTTATCTATTTTGTTTATTTTCTCGAAGAACCAGCTCTTGGTTTCATTGATTTTTGCTATTGTTTTATTCTTCTCAATTTTATTTATTTCTTCTCTGATCTTTATTATGTCCCTCCTTCTGCTGACCTTAGGCCTCATCTGTTCTTCTTTTTCCAATTTTGATAATTGTGACATTAGACCATTCATTTGGGATTGCTCTTCCTTTTTTAAATATGCTTGGATTGCTATATACTTTCCTCTTAAGACTGCTTTTGCTGTGTCCCACAGAAGTTGGGGCTTAGTGTTGTTGATGTCATTTGTTTCCATATATTGCTGGATCTCCATTTTGATTTGGTCATTGATCCATTGATTATTAAGGAGCGTGTTGTTAAGCCTCCATGTGTTTGTGAGCCTCTTTGCTTTCTTTGTACAGTTTATTTCTAGTTTTATGCCTTTGTGGTCTGAAAAGTTGGTTGGTAGGATTTCAATCTTTTGGAATTTTCTGAGGCTCTTTTTGTGGCCTAGTATGTGGTCTATTCTGGAGAATGTTCTATGTGCACTTGAGAAGAATGTATATCCTGTTGCTTTTGGATGTAGAGTTCTATAGATGTCTATTAGGTCCATCTGCTCTACTGTGTTGTTCAGTGCTTCCGTGTCCTTACTTATTTTCTGCCCAGTGGATCTATCCTTTGGGGTGAGTGGTGTGTTGAAGTCTCCTAGAATGAATGCATTGCAGTCTATATCCCCCTTTAGTTCTGTTAGTATTTGTTTCACATATGCTGGTGCTCCTGTGTTGGTTGCATATATATTAAGAATGGTTATATCCACTTGTTGGACTGAGCCCTTTATCATTATGTAGTGTCCTTCTTTATCTCTTGTTACTTTCTTTGTTTTGAAGTCTATTTTGTCTGATATTAGTACTGCAACCCCTGCTTTCTTCTCACTGTTGTTTGCTTGAAATGTTTTTCCATCCCTTGACTTTTAGTCTGTACATGTCTTTGGGTTTGAGGTGAGTTTCTTGTAAGCAGCATATAGATGGGTCTTGCTTTTTTATCCATTCTATTACTCTGTGTCTTCTGATTGGTGCATTCAGCCCATTAACATTTAGGGTGACTACTGAAAGATATGTACTTATTGCCATTGCAGGCTTTAAATTCGTGGTTACCAAAGGTTCAAGGTTAGCCTCTTTAGTATCTTACTGCCTAACTTAGCTCGCTTATTGAGCTGTTATATACACTGTCTGGAGATTCTTTTCTTCTCTCCCTTCTTGTTCCTCCTCCTCCATTCTTCATATGTTGGGTGTTTTGTGCTGTGCTCTTTCTAGGAGTGCTCCCATCTAGAGCAGTCCCTGTAAGATGTTCTGTAGAGGTGGTTTGTGGAAAGCCAATTCCCTCAGCTTTTGTTTGTCTGGAAATTGTTTAATCCCACCGTCATATTTGAATGATAGTCGTGCTGGATACAGTATCCTTGGTTCAAGGCCCTTCTGTTTCATTGTATTAAATATATCATGCCATTCTCTTCTGGCCTGTAGGGTTTCTGTTGAGAAATCTGATGTTAGCCTGATGGGTTTCCCTTTAAAGGTGACGTTTTTCTCTCTAGCTGCCTTTAACACTCTTTCCTTGTCCTTGATCTTTGCCATTTTAATTATTATGTGTCTTGGTGTTGTCCTTCTTGGATCTTTTCTTTTGGGGGTTCTGTGTATTTCCGTGGTCTGTTCGATTATTTCCTCCCCCAGTTTGGGGAAGTTTTCAGCTATTATTTCTTCTAAGATACTTTCCATCTCTTTTCCTCTCTCTTCTTCTTCTGGGACCCCTATAATACGGATATTGTTCCTTTTGGATTGGTCACACAGTTCTCTTAATATTGTTTCATTCCTGGAGATCCTTTTGTCTCTATGTCAGCTTCTATGCATTCCTGTTCTCTGATTTCAATTCCATCAATGGCCTCTTGCATTCTATCCATTCTGCTTATAAACCCTTCCAGAGTTTGTTTCATTTCTGCAATCTCCTTTCTGGCATCTGTGATCTCCCTCCGGACTTCATCCCATTTCTCTTGAGTATTTCTCTGCATCTCTGTCAGCATGTTTATGATTCTTATTTTGAATTCTTTGTCAGGAAGACTGTTTAGGTCTGTCTCCTTCTCTGGTGTTGTCTCTGTGATCTTTGTCTGCCTGTAGCTTTGCCTTTTCATGGTGATAGGAATAGTTTGCAGAGGTGGGACGAGTGATGGCTGGAAGGACTTCCTTTCTTGTTGGTTTGTGGCCCTCCTCTCCTGGGAGAACAGCGACCTCTCGTGGCTTGTGCTCGGCAGCTGCGCGCAGACAGGGTTTCTGCTTCCTGCCCGGCTGCTATGGAGTTAATCTCCGCTGTTGCTGTGGGCGTGGCCTGGCTCGGGCAGCTACTCCAAAATGGTGGAGTCGCGTTGGAGCAGGAGCTGCTGGGAGGCTATTTATCTCCGTAAGGGGCCTCCCTGCTCCCTGCAGCCCAGGGGTTAGGGTGCCCAGAGATCCCTGGATTCCCTACCTCTGGATTAAGTGTCCCACCCTGCCCCTTTAAGACTTCCAAAAAGCACCCGCCAACACAAAACAACGACCACCAAAAGAAAAAGAAAAAAAAATTTTGAATTAAAAAAAAAAAAAAAAAAGGTGGTCGCTCGTTTTTCTTTATTCTCCGGTGCCAGCCTCAGGCCTCTGCTCACTGGTCTTGCTGCCCTGTTTCCCTGGTATTGGGATCCCTATCCCTTTAAGACTTCCAAAAAGCGCTTGCCGAAACAAAACAGCAAAAAAGCAAAAAAAAAAAAGTAAAATGGTCGCGCGCTTTTCTTATGCCCTCTGTCGCCCAGCCTCCAGTGCCTGCTCACTGTTCTTGCTGCCCTGTTTTCCCAGTATCCAGGGCCCTGCACTCTGGCCCGGATGGCTGGGGCTGGGTGTTCGGCAGTCCTGGGCTCCGTCTCCCTCCCGCTCTGCCTACTCTTCACCCGCCGGGAGCTGGGGGGAGGGGCGCTCGGCTCCCGCCGGGCCGGGGCTTGTATCTTATCCCCTTCGCGAGGCGCTGGGTTCTCTCAGGTGCGGATGTGGTCTGGATATTGTCCTGTGTCCTCTGGTCTTTATTCTAGGAAGGGTTGTCTTTGTTATATTTTCATAGATATATGTGGTTTTGGGAGGAGATTTCCGCTGCTCTACTCACGCCGCCATCTTCCGCCCCTCCAAAAGCTGTTCTAAGAGGGAAGTTTATAGTGTTATAGGCCTTCCTCAAGAAAAAAGAAAAATCTCAAACTGTTTAACGCTACACTTTAGGAACTAGAAAAGGAATAATAAACAGCCCGAAGCTAGTGGAAGGAAGCAAATAATAAAGATCAGAATGGAAATAAATGAAAGAGAGACTAAAAAAAATTCAAAGGATCAATGAAATTAAGAGCTGCTTCTTTAAAAAGATAAACAAGATTGATAAACCTTTAGCTAGACTCATCAAGAAAAGAAAGCAGAATCAAAATCATAAAGAGGAGGAGTTACAACTGACACCACAGAAATACAAGCAGTTATAAGACATTTCTATGAAAAATTATCTGCCAACAAATTGGACAACCTAGAAGGAATAGATATATTTCTAGAAACATGCAATCTCCTAAGACTGAACTAGGAAGAATTAGAAAATCTAAACAGACCAATTATTAGTAACAAACTGGAAGCAATAATCAAAAAACTCCCAACAAACAAAAGTCCAGAACCAGATGGCTTCACAGGAGAATTCTACCAAACATTTAAAGAAGAGTTAATACATATCCTTCTCAAACTATTCCAAAAAACTTAAGAGGAAGCAAAAGCTTCCAAATTCATTCTCTGAGGCCAGTATCACCTTGATACCAAAACCAGACAAAGACACTACAAAAAAAGAAAACTACAGACCAATATCCCTGATGAACACAGATGTAAAAATCCTAAACAAAATATTAGCAAACAAATTAAAAAATATATTAGAAGGATCATTCACCATGGCCAAGTAGGATAAATCAGGGATGCAAAGATGGCTCAACACTGCAAAATCAACCAACATGATACACCACATTCACAAAAGGAAGGATAAAAACCATACGGTAGGCACCTGGGGGGCGGAGCCAAGATGGTGGCGTGAGTAGAGCAGCGGAAATCTCCTCCCAAAACCACATATATCTATGAAAATATAACAGAGACAACTCTTCTCCTAGAATAAAGACCAGAGGACACAGGACAACATCCAGACCACATCCATACCTGCGAGAACCCAGTGCCCCGTAAAGGGGGTAAGATACAAGCCACGGCCCGGGGGAACCCGAGCGCCCCTCCCCCCAGCTCCGGGTGGGAGAAGGGTAGGCAGAGCGGGAGGGAGACGGAGCCCAGGACTGCCGAACACCCAGCCCTAGCAATCCGGGCCAGAGTGCAGACACAGTGTGTGTGTGGGGCCCTGGATACTAGGGAAACAGGGCAGCAAGAATGGTGAGCAGGTACCGCGCCGGAGGACAGAAGAAAAGCGAGCGGTCATTTTTTTGTTTTGTTTTGTTTTGTTGTTTTGCTGAGGTGAGTGCTTTTTGGAAGTCTTAAAGGGACAGGGACCCCAATACTAGGGAAACAGGGCAGCAAGACCGGTGAGTGGGTGCCTGAGGCTGGCACCGGCGAATAAAGAAAAACGAGTGGCCATTTATTATTTATTTATTTTTATGTAATTTTTATTTAATTTTTTTTGTGTGTGTGTGTGGTTATTTTGTTTTGGCGGGTGCTTTTTGGAAGTCTTAAAGGGACAGGGTGAGATACTTAATCCAGAGGTAGGGAATCCGGGGATCTCTGGGCACTCTAATGCCCTGGGCTGCAGGGAGCAGGGAGGCCCCTTATGGAGATAAATAGCCTCCCAGCCGCTCCCCCTCCAACGCAACTTCACCACGTTGGAGCAGAGGCCCGAGCCAGGCCACGCCCACAACAACCGTGGAGATAAACTCCGTAGCAGCCGGGCAGGAAGCAGAAGCCCTGTCTGTGCACAGTTACCCAGCACAAGCCACTAGAGGTCGCTGTTCTCCCAGGAGAGGAGGGCCACAAACCAACAAGAAGGGAAGTTCTTCCAGCCGTCACTCATCCCAGGTCTGCAAACTATTCCTATCACCATGAAAAGACAAAATTACAGGCAAACCAAGATCACAGAGACACCAGAGAAGGAGACAGACCTAACCAGTCTTCCTGACAAAGAATTCAAAATAAAAATCATAAACATGCTGATAGAGATGCAGAGAAATACGCAAGAGAAATGGGATGAAGTCCGGAGGGAGATCACAGATGCCAGAAAGGAGATTACAGAAATGAAACAAACTCTGGAAGGATGTATAAGCAGAATGGATAAGATGCAAGAGGCCATTGATGGAATTGAAACCAGAGAACAGGAACGCATACAAGCTGACATAGAGAGAGATAAAAGGATCTCCAGGAATGAAACAATATTAAGAGAACTGTGTGACCAATCTAAAAGGAGCAATATCCGTATTATAGGGGTCCCAGAAGAAGAAGAGAGAGGAAAAGAGATGGAAAGTATCTTAGAAGAAATAATTGCTGAAAACTTCCCCAAACTGGGGGAGGAAATAATCGAACAGACCACGGAAATACACAGAACCCCCAACAGAAAGGATCCAAGGAGGACAACACCAAGACACATAATAATTAAAATGGCAAAGATCAAGGACAAGGAAAGAGTTTTAAAGGCAGCTAGAGAGAAAAAGGTCACCTTTAAAGGAAAACTCATCAGGCTAACATCAGACCTCTCGACAGAAACCCTACAGGCCAGAAGAGAATGGCATGATATATTTAATGCAATGAAACAGAAGGGCCTTGAACCAAGGATACTGTATCCAGCACGACTATCATTTAAATATGACGGTGGGATTAAACAATTCCCAGACAAGCAAAAGCTGAGGGAATTTGCTTCCCACAAACCACCTCTACAGGACAACTTACAGGGACTGCTCTAGATGGGAGCACTCCTAGAAAGAGCACAGCACAAAACACCCAACATATGAAGAATGGAGGAGGAGGAATAAGAAGGGAGAGAAGAAAAGAATCTCCAGACAGTGTATATAACAGCTCAATAAGCGAGCTAAGTTAGGCAGTAAGATACTAAAGAGGCTAACCTTGAACCTTTGGTAACCACGAATTTAAAGCCTGCAATGACAATAAGTACATATCTTTCAATAGTCACCCTAAATGTAAATGGACTGAATGCACCAATCAAAAGACACAGAGTAATAGAATGGATAAAAAAGCAATACCCATCTATAAGCTGCTTACAAGAAACTCACCTCAAACCCAAAGACATGTACAGACTAAAAGTCAAGGGATGGAAAAACATATTTCAGGCAAACAACAGCAAGAGGAAAGCAGGGGTTGCAGTACTAATATCAGACAAAATAGACTTCAAAACAAAGAAAGTAACAAGAGATAAAGAAGGACACTACATAATGATAAAGGGCTCAGTCCAACAAGAGGATATAACCATCCTACATATACATGCACCCAACACAGGAGCACCAGCATATGTGAAACAAATACTAACAGAACTAAAGGGGGATATAGACTGCAATGCATTCATTCTAGGAGACTTCAACACACCACTCACCCCAAAGGATAGATCCACCGGGCAGAAAATAAGTAAGGACACGGAAGCACTGAACAACACAGTAGAGCAGATGGACCTAATACACATCTATAGAACTTTACATCCAAAAGCAACAGGATATACATTCTTCTCAAGTGCACATGGACAATTCTCCAGAATAGACCACATACTAGGCCACAAAAAGAGCCTCAGAAAATTCCAAAATATTGAAATTCTACCAACCAATTTTTCAGACCACAAAGGTATAAAACAAGAAATAAATTCTACAAAGAAAACAAAAAGGCTCACAAACACATGGAGGCTTAACAACATGCTCCTAAATAATCAATGGATCAATGAACAAATTAAAATAGAGATCAAGGAATATATAGAAACAAATGACAACAATAACACAAAGCCCCAACTTCTGTGGAACGCAGCGAAAGCAGTCTGAAGAGGAAAGTATATAGTGATCCAGGCACACTTGAAGAAGCAAGAACAATCCCAGATAAATAGTCTAACATCACAATTATCAAAATTGGAAAAAGAAGAACAAATGAGGCCTAAAGTCAGCAGAAGGAGGGACATAATAACAATCAGAGAAGGAATAAACAAAATTGAGAATAATAAGACAATAGTAAAAATCTATGAAAGCAAGACCTGGTTCTTTGAGAAAATAAACAAAATAGATAAGCCTCTAGCCAAACTTATTAAGAGAAAAAGAGAATCAACACAAATCAACAGAATCAGAAATGAGAATGGAAAAATCATGACAGACTCCACAGAAATACAAAGAATTATTAAAGACTACTATGAAAACCTATATGCCAACAAGCTGCAAAACCTAGAAGAAATGGACAACTTCCTAGAAAAATACAACCTTCCAAGACTGACCAAGGAAGAAACACAAAAGTTAAACAAACGAATTACGAGAAAAGAAATTGAAACAGTAATCAAAAAACTACCCAAGAACAAAATACCCGGGCCGGACGGATTTACCTCGGAATTTTATCAGACACACAGAGAAGACATAATACCCATTCTCCTTAAAGTTTTCCAAAAAATAGAAGAGGAAGGAATACTCCCAAACTCATTCTATGAAGCCAACATCACCCTAATACCAAAACCAGGCAAAGACCCCGCCAAAAAAGAAAATTACAGACCAATATCCCTGATGAATGTAGATGCAAAAATACTTAATAAAATATTAGCAAACTGAATACAAAAGCATATCAAAAGGATCATACACCATGACCAAGTGGGATTCATCCCAGGGATGCAAGGATGGTACAACATTCGAAAGTCCATCAACATCATCCACCACATCAACAAAAAGGACAAAAACCACATGATCATCTCCATAGATGCTGAAAAAGCATTTGACAAAGTTCAACATCCATTCATGATAAAAACTCTCAGCAAAATGGGAATAGAGGGCAAGTACCTCAACATAATAAAGGCCGTCTATGATAAACCCACAGCCAACATTATATTGAACAGCGAGAAGCTGAAAGCATTTCCTCTGAGATCGGGAACTAGACAGGGATGCCCACTCTCTCCACTGTTATTTAACATAGTACTGGAGGTCCTAGCCATGGCAATCAGACAAAACAAAGAAATACAAGGAATCCAGATTGGTAAAGAAGAAGTTAAACTGTCACTATTTGTAGATGACATGATACTGTACATAAAAAACCCTAAAGACTCCACCCCAAAACTACTAAAACTGATATCGGAATACAGCAAAGTTGCAGGATACAAAATCAACACACAGAAATCTGTGGCTTTCCTATATACTAACAATGAACCAACAGAAAGAGAAATCAGGAAAACAACTCCATTCACAATTGCATCAAAAAAAATAAAATACCTAGGAATAAACCTAACCAAGGAAGTGAAAGACTTATACTCTGAAAACTACAAGTCACTCTTAAGAGAAATTAAAGGGGACACTAACAGATGGAAACTCATCCCATGCTCGTGGCTAGGAAGAATTAATATACTCAAAATGGCCATCCTGCCCAAAGCAATATACAGATTTGATGCAATCCCTATCAAATTACCAGCAACATTCTTCAATGAACTGGAACAAATAATTCAAAAATTCATATGGAAACACCAAAGACCCCGAATAGCCAAAGCAATCCTGAGAAAGAAGAATAAAGTAGGGGGGATCTCACTCCCCAACTTCAAGCTCTACTATAAAGCCATAGTAATCAAGATAATTTGGTTCTGGCACAAGAACAGAGCCACAGACCAATGGAACAGACTAGAGAATCCAGACATTAACCCAGACATATATGGTCAATTAATATTTGATAAAGGAGCCATGGACATACAATGGCGAAATGACAGTCTCTTCAACAGGTGGTGCTGGCAAAACTGGACAACTACATGTAGGAGAATGAACCTGGCTCATTGTCTAACCCCATATACAAAAGTAAACTCAAAATGGATCAAAGACCTGAATGTAAGTCATGAAACCATTAAACTCTTGGAAGAAAACATAGGCAAAAACCTCTTAGACATAAACATGAGTGACCTCTTCTTGAACATATCTCCCCGGGCAAGGAAAACAACAGCAAAAATGAGTAAGTGGGACTATATTAAGCTGAAAAGCTTCTGTACAGCAAAAGACACCATCAATAGAACAAAAAGGATCCCTACAGTATGGGAGAATATATTTGAAAATGACACATCCGATAAAGACTTGACGTCCAGAATATATAAAGAGCTCACACGCCTCAACAAACAAAAAACAAATAACCCAATTAAAAAATGGGCAGAGGAACTGAACAGACAGTTCTCCAAAAAAGAAATGCAGATGGCCAACAGACACATGAAAAGATGCTCCACATCGCTAATTATCAGAGAAATGCAAATTAAAACTACAATGAGGTATCACCTCACACCAGTAAGGATGGCTGCCATCCAGAAGACAAACAACAACAAATGTTGGCGAGGCTGTGGAGAAAGGGGAACCCTCCTACACTGCTGGTGGGAATGTAAGTTAGTTCAACCATTGTGGAAAGCAGTATGGAGGTACATCAAAATGCTCAAAACAGACTTACCATTTGACCCAGGAATTGCACTCCTAGGAATTTACCCTAAGAATGCAGCAATCAAGTTTGAGAAAGACAGATACATCCCTATGTTTATCACAGCACTATTTACAATAGCCAAGGATTGGAAATAACCTAAATGTCCATCGGTAGATGAATGGATAAAGAAGATGTGGTACATATACACAATGGAATACTACTCAGCCATAAGAAGAGGGCAAATCCTACCATTTGCAGCAACATGGATGGAGCTGGAGGGTATTATGCTCAGTGAAATAAGCCAAGCGGAGAAAGAGAAATACCAAATGATTTCACTCATCTGTGGAGTATAAGAACAAAGGAAAAACTGAAGGAACAAAACAGCAGCGGAATCACAGAACCCAAGAATGGACTAACAGGTACCAAAGGGAAAGGGACTGGGGAGGATGGGTGGGTAGGGAGGGATAAGGGGGGGGAGGAAGAAGAGGGGTATTAAGATCAGCATGCATGGGGGGGTGGGAGAAAGGGGAGGGCTGTACAACAGAGAGAAGACAAGTAGTGATTCTACAACTTTTAGCTATGCTGATGGACAGTGACTGTAAAGGGGTTTATAGCGGGGACCTGGTATAGGGAGAGCCTAGTAAACATAATATTCTTTGTGTAAGTGTAGATTAAAGATAACAAAAAAAAAAAAGAAAGAGAAGGGGGATTACTCTATGATAGGATAAAACTAACTGTAAATCAACGATTAATGTATGCTTTAAATATCCTTAATTTTGATCACTTAAAGGGTGTCAGATGATCGGCTATGGAGGTACACTTTTCTGATAATATTCCTTTCTCTTAAAAAAAAAAAAAAAAGCGGGTCCTGTGTGGTGACCTCCAATGAGTTCTACACAATGGTATAAAGGGCAGATCAAAGTGTGGGCAAAGGGTCTGTTTGTGTTTATACAGAGGATCAAAGCCTAATTTGGCTACCCAGAAAATGAACTAAGATACGATATGAAGAACTTCCAGCATCAGCACTCTCTGTAAGAGTCATACCAGAAGATGATCATCAAAAACCCCAACAAAGATCCACGCACTGCTACAGCTGTAGATGCACTCATCCCACCGGTTCCTGGACTTGCCATTGGAATGAAGAAGAAGATATCTAAGCTGGCCTCTGCATACAGTAAAACAACAAATTTGACTGGATCTACACTGTTGGAACTCAACCAAGAATTAGGAGAAGTGCAAGTTGTAGTGCTCCAAAATCTTATAACTACAGACTATCTACTGTTAAAAGAACATATGGGATGTGAACAGTTCCCAGGAATGGGCTGTTTTAATTTGTCTGATTTCTCTCAGACTGCTCAAGTACAGTTGGACAATATCCATCATATCATAGACAAATTTTCACAAATGCCTAGGGTGCCTAACTGGTTTTCTTGGCTTCACTGGAGATGGCTGGTAATTATAGATCTGCTTTGGTTATGTAACTGTATTCCTATTATGTTAACGTGTGTGCGCAATTTAATTAGTAGTTTAAAACCTATACATGCTGAAGTTACTCTACAAGAAGATATGTCAAAGAAATAATCAATCTTCCCATGTTTTCTTCCGTCTGCTACCTCTATAGCTTTTCTTCTTCCTTCCTAATTACAACCCTTAAATAGAATTCATGCCTCATATCGAATTTACCGAGTATCATAATTCCTCCAAATGGTAAAGATACCTCAAGACAAATGCTGGGCATAGAAGCCACAGGGCATAAATATGCAAAGAAGTAAAAAGCTAACCTTTTCAAACAATAAGGCTTCTCTCTCACTTACCAACTTTACATTTCCCTGTATGGCCCCGGAAGATGACTGGTTAGCCAGAGACGGGTAAGATTCCTCAAGGGAGGAACAACCTAAGACAGGCACAGTCGCAGGGGGGCCATCAGGTGAGAAATTAGGGATCAACAGAGGTGAGGCTTAGAACCTCACTCCCCCATTTTGAGAGAAATCTTCTGCATCCCTGGATGTTTTATTGCCCTTGTCTAGCTTGGATTAACACATAGTCTACAGGCACACACCTGATCATCTACATTTGCTCTCTTACAACACTAAACTAAGTTTTCTACCTTTATCTTACATCTACCTACCACTTCAGCATTTTATTAAAATAATAATAATAATAATAAGGGGAGAAATGTGGGATCCACATATAAATCAAGTATAAAAATCAAACGAATATTCATATTTGACCTGATTGTCTATAGTTCATAATGCGTGATCAAAACCAAAAGTTTCTGTGATGACTGCCCTTGTACTGTTCACCATGTAAGAACTTATTCACTATGTAAGAATTTGTTCGCCATATAAGAACTTGTTCATTATGCTTCAGAAGATTGGAGACTGATGAGAATTAGGCTTGGGGTGGATTAATGATGGTGCATTAAGCATTGACTCCCCTATACAGAATTCTATTGTTGTTAACAACCATTTGATCAATAAATACGAGAGATGCCCTCTCAAAAAAAAAAAAAACAAAACAAAACCATATGGTCATCTCAATAGACGCTGAAAAAGCATTTGACAAAATTCAGCATTCATTCATGATAAAAACTCTCAACAAAGTGAATATAGAGGGAAACTGATCTCAACATAATAAAGTCTATATATGACAAGTTCACAGCTAACATCATACTCAATGGCAAAAAGATTAAAGCTTTTCCCCTAAGATCAGGAACAAGACAAGGATGTCCACTCTCACCACTTTTATTCAACATAGTTCTAGAAGTCCTAGTCATAGCAATCAGGCAAGAAAAGGAAATAAAACACATCCAAATTGACAAGGAAGAAATAAAATCATCACTATTTGCAGATGACATGGTACTGTATACAGAAAACCCCAAGGACTCCACCAAAAAACTACTAATATTAATAAATGAATTCAGTAAAGTTGCAGGATACAAAATCAATATACAGAAATCTGTTGCATTTCTATATACAAATAAGGAACTAACAGAAAAATAAATAAAGAAATAATTCCCATTTATAATTGCATGAAAAAGACTAAAATACTTAGAAGTAAATTTAGCCATGTAGGTGAAAGACCTATTCTCTGAAAATTGTAAGACACTGATGAAAGAAACTGAAGATGACACAAATAAGTGGAAAGCTAGTTCATGCTCATGGATAGAAAGAATTAGTATTTTTAAATAGCCATATTGCCCAAGGAAATCTACAGATTCAATGCAATCCCTATCAAAATAACAATGGCATTTTTCACTAAGCTAGAGCAAATAACCCCAAAAGTTGTATGGAACCACAAAAGACCCCAATAGACCAAGCAATCTTGAGAAAGAATAAAGCTAGGGGTATCACAATCCCTGATTTCAAACTATACTGCAAAGCCACAATAATCAAAACAGAACGACACTGGCACAAGAACAGATATATACATCAATGGAACAGAATATAGTCCAGAAATAAACCCACATTTGTGTGGTCAATTAATATATGACATAGGAGGCAAAAATATACAATGGGGAAAAGACAATCTCTTCAATAAACAATGTTGGGAAAACTGGACAGCTATATGCAAAAGAATGAAATTGGATCACTGTATTATACTATACACAAAAATAAACTCAAAATAGATTAAAGACCTAAATATAAGACCCAAACCATAAAACTACTAGAAGAAAACATTCTGGATATGTCTCCCCAGCCAAGAGACACAAAAACAAAAGTAAGCAAGTGGGACTACATCAAACTAAAAAGCTTCTGCACAGCAAAGGAAACCATCAGCAAAATAAAAAAGGCAACTTACTTTATGGAAGACCATATTTGTAAGTGAAGGGGCTAATAACCAAAACAGATAAATAACTCATACAACTCTGCACCAAAAAACAAATAATCCAATTAAAAAATGGGCAGAGGTCCTAAACAGACATTTGTCCAAAGAAGACATACAGATGGCCAACAGACACATGAAAATGGGCAGAGTACCTAAACAGACATTTGCCCAAAGAAGACATACAGTTGGCCAACAGACACATGAAAAGATACTCAAATCACTAATCATCAGGGAGATGCGAATCAAAACCATAGTGGGTATCACGTCATACCAGTCAGAATGGCTAATACCAACAAGACAAGAAATAACAAGTGTTGACGAAGGTGTGGAGTAAAGGGAACCCTTGTACGCTACCAGTGGAATTGTAAATTGGTGCAGCCACTATAGAACGCAGTATGGAAGTTTCTCAAAAAACTAAAAATAGAAATATCACATGACCCAGAAATTCTACTTCTGTGAATTTACAACAGGAAAACAAATTTACCTTAAGAAATCAAAATCCAAAAAGGTCTATGCACTCCTACATTTATTGCGGCATTATTTACAATAGCCAAAATGTGGAAACAACCTAAATGTCCATGGATAGATGAATGGATCAAAAAGAAGTGCTGTGCATATAGAGTGGAATACTACTAAGCCATTAAAAATAAAGAGACAAATTTTGCCATTTGCAATAATATGGATGGACCTGAAGGGTATTATGCTAAATGGAATAAATCAGAGAGAGAAAGAGAAATAATGTTATGATTTAACATAAATCTACAATTTAAAAAGCAAAACAAAAGAACAAACAAATAAAACTGATATTGACTCAAACACAGAGAACAGACTGGTGACTGCCAAAGGGAGAGTAGGAAGGGATGGAATAGATTAAGGGGGGAAAATTAGTGAGAATGTTTGATATCTTGATCTGGGCAATGGTTACACATGAGTGTATACACATGTCAAAATTCATCAAACTGTGTGCTAAGATGTGCACATTTTATTGTATGTACTTCAATATAAATTTTTTTAATGAAAGCAGGAAACAAAACTAACAATACATGGTATGATTCCCATTATGAGAAAATGTGAATGTGTTTGTAAAAAAAATACACAAATACAGAAAACAGAATATATGTATATAAAATGTTAAGTTTTTTCTATATGGTAGAATTACAGTGATATTTAACTGCTTTATATCTTTCCTATTTTCTAAATTATCTACAAATAAGCACACATAACTTATGACCCCCTCAAAACACACCACGAATTGCCATTTTATAAATTGAAACTTCCAAGTAGAATGGCAGAAGGAAAATTCGCATCTAATGGTATTCCTCAAAAAAATCCCAATATAACTACAGTCAAGAGTTTTGTTTTTGTTCTTTTTTTTTAGATACAAGCCCATAGGGGAAGTGGGAAAGGTGACAACAGAAACAGCATTTTGGAAGCAGGAAAGCAGATGACAAATGGTAACAGACTTAGCAGACCAAAGAAAGCTGAATCGTAAGCCAGCAGTGGAGAAAACAATCAGCCTGATCTACATGAGAGTCTTCAAAGGGCTTGGGTACTAACAGCACTAAGTACTTCTGGAACTGGGGGAAAAGAGGAAAGTGGCTAAAGTAAGAATTGGGTGAGAGTTGTTTCAGAAGTGATTAAAGCTCCAGATTCCTTCTCCAACTCCATACCAAAAGGCACTCATCCTGGCATAAGCCGCTATTCTCTCTGGACAGGGCAAAAGAAGAGGACCTTTCAACTGGGAGTTTATTACACTAGCAACAGACTGTGTATCCGGTTACCTACTGGTATGGTATGCTGAATGCTGAGGACTTTCTCTCCAGGTCCAGCCCTCCCTTCCCCACACTTGACTCCCAGAACACTCTCCTCACTCCAGGCAGAAGATTGGAAGGGTACCCCTGGGAACTCTGAACATTCCACCAGGGAAGACCTAAAGATACAAACATTAGGTTTTCCCCAATGAAAAGCCTACCCAGGTCACCCCACAGTAAGGAGTAGACAACGAAGGATTACCAGATATATGAGGTAAGCTGTTAAAGATGGAAGATCAGATTCAGAAAAAAAAGCAATATGGGAGAAACAGAAAATATATAAGGAGAAAATTTAGAGAGGTAAGATTCATGTAAAAGCAAGAGGATGCTATAAAAATGGAAAATTCAGAGAAAAATAATTATTTGAAATTAAAGCTTAATGGAAGGATTAGAAGATGATACGGGAATCTCCAGAAATAAGAAGAGATAGAGACACAGAAAAAGGTGGGAGAAAAGATAAGAAGGTTCAGCATAAGAAATCCAACACTCAAATAATAGGAGCTCTGAAAACATGGAATAGAAAAACTGGAGAGGAGGAAATCATCAACAGAATAATTTCAGAAAGTTTCCTACAATCAAAGAACCTCAATTTCCAGATTAAAAGGACCCAATGCATATTCAGCCCAATGGATAAAAAGAGACCCACATAATGAAAATTTCAGAACACTAAGACAGAGAAAGGATCCAACAAGTTCCCAGAAGAACAAAATACAGGTGATATACTAAGAATGAGTAATCTGGATGGCTTCAGGCACTTCATCAGCAGTGTTTGGAATCAAGAGGACAATGGAACAATGCCTTCACAAACCTGAAAAGGAAAAGTATTTCCAATCTAGAAATTAGCTCACTTCTATGTGCCCAGATTTTCTCATCTATAAAGAGGTAATAAGAATATTTATCTCATATAGTAGTTGTGATGTATAAATGAGATAAACTATTTAGCACAGAGAGCATGGTACACAGTCACTGTTTAAGAAATGCTAGCAACTTTTGTTATTTTTCTCATCTTTTCTGGCCCTGTCTTTATATGTGTTGAAGAGTAGTATACACTATTATATGTTCCATCTCTTTGTCTCTTGGTGCTGTATTCTGTAATTTCTTCAGCTCTACACTAAGTTCACTGATTCTTTCTTTATATATATATATATGTATTCTGTTCTTTAACCAGTCCATTGTGTTTTAAATTTAAAGCTCTACTTGTTTTTTTTCAAATCTGATAATTTCTGGTAGTATTTCTTGATCACTCCTCATATTCTTAGTTCCTTATGTGTATAAATATGTTGAAGAAAAAGAAAACCACAGAGCCAATAAGTGAAAAACCTCAGATTTGAAGCCAAATAGTCTGATGCCAGAGCCCTGTGCTTTCAACATTTAAACAACTATGAATGTAAAAGTAAGTTATTCAACATTCATCAATCTATAAAATAAATAATTTTAGTTGACACATAGGTGATGTAATTTGTAATTTGCAAATAATATGTAATTTGCATATTATTACAGTACTGCAAAATAATTAAACAATAGTATGTGGTCATATCAATGATGAAACATAATGTTTACAAAGCCAAATAAAATTGTTTATAAGCCTTCCAGATTCAATGTAAATAGTGCCAAGACACAATGAACAATTTAATCTTACACACACACTTTAACATGCACATACACACATTCACTCACCAAGACACACACAAACCCAGACACCTGCCTCTTGACCATTACTAACTAGACAGTCTGAAAAACTTTCAAAACATCTAAAAATGCTTAATAAATTATAACAAATATCTTTTTAAACATATAGTTTAGTTCATAAAAAAAAAATAAGGAAAAGCCAAAGGTGAGGAGGTGAAATTGAGATCCCTTGCATAAATCCATGGAGGGCTATATTCTGAGTCAAAGAGTGAGCTAGAAAAAAAATACCCAACTTATTGGTGGCAAAATAACCCAGCTGAGTCAAGTCTCACCTGAAGTAGAAAGAAAAGTATCCTATTAAAATTCAAAATCATTATGTGCATGGTCCAGAAGATCCCAAGCTGAGATGTTCAAGTACTTCTGGTTTGGTAGCACTGGAGACAAATGACAGAAGCCAATCAAATCCTCTATCGAATACTCTACCCTAAACCCAGACCCCTCGGGTCCCTAAAAATTAAGATCAGTAACATACTATAAGCTCACAAAAATTACCAAACACTTCAGAAAACAAGCCACAATAAGTAAGACTTAGCATAGACAATAAAGAGCAGCATTTAGCTCCATAAGACTTCAGATAATGGAATTATCAGATACAAATATCAAAAAACATATTTATACAAATAAAGGAACTAAGAACATGAGGAAATAATAAAAGTCTACCAGGAATGACCAGACTGATTTGAAAAAGAACCAAATAAAACTTTAAATTAAAACACAATGAAAAAAATTAAAAATAAATAATAAAATATAATGGAGTGGTTAAAGAACAGATTAAATATATATAAAGAATGAGTGAACTGAATGGACAGCTGAAGAAATTACAGATTGCAGCCCTTAAAGACAAAGAGATGGAAAATAAAAGAGTGGTTACTACTCTTATAACACACAGAATGGGAGACAGAATGAGATGGTATAACATTCATCTAACTGGAATTCCAGAAAGATAGACTGGACAGATGGGAGAGAAACAATACTCAAAGATATAATGGCCAAGAATTTTCAAAACTTCAGAAGAAACATGAGTCCTTAGCTTTAGGAACCATAGTATATTCCAAGGAGGACTGAGATAAGTAAGTCCACACCTGCAGAACAGTAAAATCAAAGAGAAATCTTAAGATCAATCAGAGAAAACTAAAAAGAAATGACACTAAACTCAAAGCAGACATTTTCAACAGGGGCCAAGTAAGAACAAAATGGCACAGTATCTTTAAAATGCTAAGAGAAATAGCTCAAAAAAGCTAGTCAATCTTGAACTGACATCCAATAATGAGAGTGAAATAAAAACAAAAACAGAAATTTACCAAAAAATCTCCAAAATATATATTTCTGGAAGGAGTTATTTCTAAAAGGAAGGTATGAGATGAATAAGGAATGGTAAACAGGTAAGTACACGAGATCTAATTAATGAATGTAGAAAATAATAATACGAATTGGGGGTTAAGAATTAAACAAGATAATAAAACCAAAATACGAGACAAAAGAAATAATTGGATCAAAGTGTGTAAGGTCCCTGGATTGTTCATGAAGCAGTGAAAATACTGCATATTTTAAGATTTTAGGTTATGTGGGCATGCTTGATTCTTTTTTTTTTATTAAGGTATTATTGATATACATTCTTATGAAGGTTTCATATGAAAAAACAATGTGGTTACTACATTTACCCATATTATCCAGTCCCCACCCATATCCTAATGCAGTCACTGTCCATCAGTGTAGTAAGATGGGCAGGCTTGATTTTTAATAGCAATCATTGAAAGAATAGTCATACAAGGACCTCCAAACCTGACTAACAACCCAAATGGGATTTCAGAACTCAGTTATTTCTGAAAAATAAAGCAGAAGGGTGTATGTATAAATGTATGTATGTATGTACGTATGTTTGGGGGTCAGGGTGGGGACAGAGAAAGGATAGAGAAAAAGAGCTTAAGATAATATGGTAGAAATCAATCAAAATATGTTAGTAATCACAGCACATAGAAATGAATTAAGTTTGTCAAAAAAAAAAAAGGCAGTGGCTGCTAGTTTGGTTTTAAAACAACCATAACAACTAAACCTATCTATATGCTATGTACAAGCCATCTAAAGCATGAGGATGGCAAGATTAAAAGTAAAAAGATGAATGAGATGGTGGTGATGGTTGCACATTATGAATATACTAAAATCCACTGAATTATACACTTTAAAATGTTGAAATGGTGAATTTTTTTTTTTTTTTTATTGAAGGGTAGTTGACAACAGTATTACATTACATTAGTTTCAGGTGTACAACACAGTGATTCAACATTTATATACATGATAATTCTAGGTACCAGCTATCACCATACCAAGTTGTTACAATATTTTGACTATATTCCTTATGCTATACATTACATCCCGGTTACTTATTTATTTTACAATTGGAAGTGTATTTATATATATATATATATATATATATATATATATATATATATATATATGTATATTTTTGTGAGGGCATCTCTCATATTTATTGATCAAATAGTTGTTAACAACAATAAATTTCTGTATAGGGGGGTCAATACTCAATGCACAATCATTAATCCACCCCAAGCCTAATTGAAATGGTGAATTTTATCTCAAAATTTTTTAAGAAATAGAAGGATGACATATAACCAAAAGAAAGCTGGTTTAGCTCAGATGAAATCAACTTAAAGGCAAACGCATTATTAAAGGTCACAACAGAATGATAAAATGTTCAGTTTATCAGGAGGATATATTAATTCTAAATTTGTATGTATCTAATACTATTTCCTCAGAATATATTAATTCAAAATTGTCAGATTTGCAAAGAAAACCTAACAAATCTATCATAATAGAGGGTAGCATACTTCTCCCAGTAATTTAAACACCAAGCAAAAATATATATATCAATAAATATATAAAGATCTGAAAAAAATAATAAACAAACATCATCTATTGGATACACATAGTAACTTGCAACAAACAACTGGAGAACATACAGTATCCTAGAAAGTGAAGGCTAAAGGTTTTGAAATAAACTCCAGCTACTTAAAAGGGTAAAGTATAAAAACAGTAGGTGAACATGGAACTGATTCTGTTTTATACAGTTTAAGAAAATGCATCCTAACAGGGACAAAAGCAGCAATATTTATTTGAATCTAGATATTCTACCACTTTTTCCCTCCTTCACCAATTTCTAATTTTTAAGAACAATGACCATTTTTGGCATGGCTGGGTAGATGCATGAGAAAGAGTGACAGAGTAAAAAGATTTGCAAAATAGTATTTATATTTATTATCTCTTTTCCTTTTAAATGTTGAAATTTAAGTCAGAGTACATGTGGTAGAGAAAAAAAAGAATGAGAAAACTAACCTAGTTCCTTAAATGACTGAGAAACACACACACACACACACACACACACACACACACACACACACACACAAATGTACCTATACCCTCGGGGCACGGCCATTGAAGAAAGAGTATCAAATTAAAGCACTAATTTAATAGACATCTGTTCTAAGGGGGAAATTAGGAGGTGCGACTGAAGACTTACATACAAAGATATTCACTGACAGAGTATTTTTTAAGAGCAAAAAACTGGAAACATTCCATATATTGAACAAGAAGAGAATGACAGAAAAAAATGATAGTTTAGAAAGACAAGAAATACATATAGAAAATGTTTATGGTTAGTTGGATTATCCATGTTTTCTAATTTTTCTATTACTTTAGTAATAAGCAAAAGTATGGCTGTTTAATAATAATCATAATAGTCCCACTCACTAATGGCCTATGTACCAGACATTGTATATATTAGATATTGAACTATGGTTCATTAATCTTAACTACTAGAAGGCAGCTATCATTAGCCTCATTCTATATAAAGCAATATGGTCCTTAGGTTTCTGTTTTTACTAGTTACCTGTTTCCCAATATGAACAATGAATTATTTTATAAAACAACCAGTTCTCTATTAGATGGCATAGACTCTCATCTCTTGGTTTGCTGTCTGCATTTAGGAAGCTACTTGGAACTGCATGGAGTCACATTCAAAGATATAAAATGAAAAGAGCTTAAATTTCCCCCAAAAGGAGACTTCCTTATTTGTATAGAGTCTTGGACAAAACTGGATTTTCCTTTCTTTCCACACTAATTCCACATAAAAGAACAGAAATAAATACACATATCTTTTACTTCTCTATAGCACCTTCCTTTTTATAAATGCATACACTGACTCATTTGATCCTCAAAACACAAGCTGGGCAGGATGGGTAGTATTATCTTCATTTTAAAGATGAAGACAAGGAAGCTGAGAAATAAAAATGTCTTGTTTAAAGGGGAACAAAAGCAAAAATGAACAAATGGGACTACATCAAACTAAAAAGCTTCTCTATAGCAAAGGACACCATCAGTAGAACAAAAAGGCATCCTACGGTATGGGAAAATATATTTGTAAATGACATATCTGATAAGGGGTTAACATCCAAAAAATATAAAGAGCTTACATGCTTCAACACCCAAAAAGCCAATAACCTGATTAAAAAATGGGCAGAGGATCTGAACAGACACTTCTCCAAAGAAGAAATTCAGATGGCCAACAGGCACACAAAAAGATGCGCCACATCGCTAATCATCAGGGAAATGCAAATGAAAACCACAATGAGGTATCACCTCACATATGTAAGGATGATCAACATCCAAAAGACAAATAACAAATGCTGGTGAGGATACGGAGAAAGGGGAACCCTCCTACACTGTTGGTGGGAATGTAAATTAGTTCAGCCACGGTGGAAAACAATATGGAGGTTCCTCAAAAAGCTCAAAATAGAAATACCATTTGACCCAGGAATTCCACTTCTAGGAATTTACCGAAAGAATACAGCAAGCAGCCCAGTTTGAAAAAAGACAGATGCACCCCTATGTTTATCGCAGCACTATTCACAAAGCTAAGAAATGGAAGCAACCTAAGTGTCCATCAGTAGATGAATGGATAAAGAAGATGTAGTACATATACACAATGAAATATTATTCAGCCATAAGAAGAAAACAAATCCTACCATTTGCAACAACATGGATGACACTAGAGAGTATTATGCTCAGTGAAATAAGCCAGGTGGAGAAAGACAAGTACCGAATAATTTCACTCATTTGTGGAGTATAACAAAGCAAACACTGAAGGAACAAAACAGCAGCAGACTCACAGAACCCAAGAATGGACTAGTGGTTACCAAAGGGAAAAGGGCTGTGGAGAGTGGGTGGTAAGGGAGGGAAAAGGGGATTAAGGGGTATTATGATTAGCTTACATAAAATGGGGGTGCAGGGGTAAGGAAGTATAGCACAGAGAAGACAAATAGTGACTCTACAGCATCTTACTATGCTGATGGACAGTGACTGTAATGGGGTATGTGGTGGGGACTTGATAATAGGGAGAATGTTGCTCATGTGAAACCTTCATAAGATATTAAGGTATGTCAATGATACCTTAATTTAAAAAATGTCTTGCTTAAGATCATCTTACTAATTAGTAGTGGGTAAAACCCAAACCCACATCTCTGGAGCCTGTACCCTTCCTATTACACTTACCAACTGGGAAGACTTCCACATAACCCTAGCACTTGCTGGAGAAATACTTGTTTTCTTCTACAAAAGGGGGGGCTTATCTATAGTTTTAATCTTCCTTTTCCTTAAACTGCTTTTGAGACAGGCTGTTCCAATTATTATTTTGTCTTCTGAAGAGTAAAATTCCAGAGTAGATTTCCTAGTCATTTTTTAAAGTGTTAGTAGCCAGTATGGAGACATTCAGCAAAACGTAAGGATTGCCAGTAACTTCAGTTTTCTTCTTTAAACTTCTGCTAAAAATGAAATGCTTTGTCTTTTCTACATCATCCAGATTCAAAACCATCTTTGCATCCTCCACTGCACTGTACATAGTAGGTGTTCAGCAGCAGATGCAAATAAATCATTGTTTCCTTAACATCTGCTACATCTGTGTACTCTCTATTATTAATCTCTTGCTTTAGATAAATTCACTTTTTAAAACTTATCCTAAATAACAATATTCATGAAGTCATGATACTCTAGTTTTATCTTTTTCCTAATACACATTAATAATTATATAATTATTCAAATTTCAGATATTGATATACTACCTAAAATCATCTCACTAGTACACATACTGGAAAGCAATAGAGTTAATGAGTGTTGAGTCAACCTTTGACTTTCTCCTGCACTCCCCATAAGAGCAATCACCAAGTCCGTTAAATGATCTTTATTGTGACTCTTGCACTTATTCTGACCTCTCATTCCAAGGTAGGTCCTCAGTATTTCATGCTTATCTTGGTTATCTTGATGCACGAGGCCCCTAGAAGTCTCCCGGCCTCCAATCTTTGCTCTATCCTATGTTAAAATCTGCATTAATTTCTTAATTTCTAAAAGCCACACAAATTTCAGCCACTCATGATATTTACCACACTCTGGCTTAAGCTGTGGGCTATTTGTAAACATTATCTAGTCTCTCTACTAGAGGTTCTTAGGGTAGGACTACATCTAATGTATCTTTGTCATGTAACTTACATATAGATGCTAAAATATTAGTAGTTAACAACAAAATAAAGCAGGCTCTTCAAGAAGCCAGCAGAATAACTTGAACTCCATTCAATACACTTCAGAGGACTACCAAATCTACTTTAAGACTTAAGCCAAAAAATAATGTTCTCATAGATATTAAAGGTCAGTAATCTCATTACATTGCTTGAAATCAGTGGACCACTACTGAACATCTACGTTTGGCTACAGTGCAATCCACTTGGATGTGGATTCCTCTTAAGCTGATTGACTAGCTGACCTTGCATGACTCCCCAGTGTTACTGGGTGGCCCTTTATGGACTTCAGTTTTCCTATCTATGCAGTGACCTGATATCTTTTCCTAGCTTAAAATCCTGTGACTTTTGGTCAAACCAAAGTGACTTTTTTTTTTTTTAAATAATTATTTTTTATTGAAGGGTAGTTGACGCACAGTATTACATTACATTAGTTTCAAGTGTACAACACAGTGATAAAACATTTATATACATAATTCTAGGTTCCAGCTATCACCCTACCAAGCTGTTACAATATCTTGACTATATTCCTTATGCTATACATTACATCCCGGTTACTTATTTATTTTACCATTGGAAGTCTGTCCTTTTTTTTTTTTTTTTTTTTTTTTGTGAGGGCATCTCTCATATTTCTTGATCAAATGGTTGTTAACGACAATAAAATTCTATATAGGGGAGTCAATGCTCAATGTACAATCATTAATCCACCCCGAGCCTAATTTTCGTCAGTCTCCAATCTTCTGAGGCATAACAAACAAGTTCTTACTTGTAGAACAAATTCTTACATAATGAATAAGTTACATAGTGAACAGTACAAGGGCAGTCATCACAGAAACTTTTGGTTTTGCTCATGCATTATGAACTATAAACAGTCAGTTCAAATATGAATACTCATTTAGTTTTTATACTTGATTTATATGTGGATACCACATTTCTCTCTTTATTATTATTATTTTTAATAAAATGCTGAAGTGGTAGGTAGATACAAGGTATAGGTAGAAAACATAGTTTAGTGTTGTAAGAGAGCAAATGTAGATGATCAGGTGTGTGCCTGTAGACTATGTGTTAATCCAAGCTAGACAAGGGCAATAAAACACCCACGTATGCAGAAGATTTCTCTCAGAACAAGGGGGGTGAGGTTCTAAGCCTCACCTCTGTTGATCCCCAATTTCTCACCTGATGGCCCCCCTGCGACTGTGCCTGTCTTAGGTTGTTCCTCCCTTGAGGAATCTTACCCGTCTCTGGCTAACCAGTCATCTTCCGGGGCCATACAGGGAAATGTGAAGTTGGTAAGTGAGAGGGAAGCCTTATTGTTTGAAAAGGTTAGCTTTTTACTTCTTTGCATATTTATGCCCTGTGGCTTCTATGCCCAGCATTTGTCTTGAGGTATCTTTACCACTTGGAAGAATCATGATACTCGGTAAATTTGATACGAGGCACGAATTCTATTTAAGGGTTGTAATTAGGAAGGAAGAAGAAAAGCTATAGAAGTAGCAGGCGGAAGAAAACATGGGAAGATTGATTATTTCTTTGACATATCTTCTCGTAGAGTAACTTCAGCATGTATAGGTTTTAAGCTACTACTTAAATTGCGCACACACATTAACATAATAGGAGTATAGTTACATAACCAAAGCATATCTGTAATTACCAGCCATCTCCAGTGAAACCAAGAAAACCAGTTAGGCACCTTAGGCATTTGTGAAAACTTATCTATGATATGGTGGATATTGTCCAACTGAACTTGAACAGTCTGAGAGAAATCAGACAAATTAAAACAACCCATTCCTGGGGCATGTTCACATCCCTTATGTTCTTTTAACAGTAAATAGTCTGTAGTTGTAAGATTTTGGAGCGCTACAATTTGCACTTCTCCTAATTCTTGGTTGAGTTCCAACAGTATAGATCCAGTCAAATTTGTTGTTTTACTGTATGCACAGGCCAGCTTAGATATCTCCTTCATTCCCATGGCAAGTCCAGGAGCTGGTGGGATGAGTGCATCTACAGCTGTAGCAGTGCGTGGATCTTTGTTGGGGTTTTTTGATGATCATCTTCTGGCATGAGTCTTCCAGAGAGTGCTGATGTTGGAAGTTCTCTTTCATATTGTATCTTAGTTCATTTTCGGGATAGCCCAATTAGGCTTTGATCTTCTGTATAGATGCAAACAGACCCTTTGCCTACACTCATATATGCCCTTTATACCCTTGTGTAGAACTCATTGGAGGTTACCACACAGGAACTGCCCTTTTTTTCTTTTTTTTTTTTTGCTTTGTTTTTGGTATCACTAATCTACACTTACATGACGAATATTATGTTTACTAGGCTCTCCCCTATACCAGGTCTCCCCTATAAACCCCTTTACAGTCACTGTCCATCAGCATAGCAAAATGTTATAGAATCACTACTTGCCTTCTCTGTGTTGTACAGCCCTCCCTTTTCTCCTACCCCCCCATGCATGTTAATCTTAATACCCCCCTACTTCTCCCCCCCTTATCCCTCCCTACCCACCCATCCTCCCCAGTCCCTTTCCCTTTGGTACCTGTTAGTCCATTCTTGAGTTCTGTGATTCTGCTGCTGTTTTGTTCCTTCAGTTTTTCCTTTGTTCTTATATTCCACAGATAAGTGAAATCATTTGGTATTTCTCTTTCTCCGCTTGGCTTGTTTCACTGAGCATAATACCCTCCAGCTCCATCCATGTTGCTGCAAATGATTGGATTTGCCCTTTTCTTATGGCTGAGTAGTATTCCATTGTGTATATGTACCACATCTTCTTTATCCATTCATCTATCGATGGACATCTAGGTTGCTTCCAATTCTTGGCTATTGTAAATAGTGCTGCAATAAACATAGGGGTGCATCTGTCTTTCTCAAACTTGATTGCTGCATTCTTAGGGTAAATTCCTAGGAGTGGGATTCCTGGGTCAAATGGTAAGTCTGTTTTGAGCATTTTGATGTACCTCCATACTGCTTTCCACAATGGTTGAACTAACTTACATTCCCACCAGCAGTGTAGGAGGGTTCCCCTTTCTCCACAGCCTCGCCAACATTTGTTGTTGTTTGTCTTTTGGATGGCAGCCATCCTTAATGGTGTGAGGTGATACCTCATTGTAGTTTTAATTTGCATTTCTCTGATAATTAGCGATGTGGAGCATCTTTTCATGTGTCTGTTGGCCATCTGCATTTCTTTTTTGGAGAACTGTCTGTTCAGTTCCTCTGCCCATTTTTTAATTGGGTTATTTGTTTTTTGTTTGTTGAGGCGTGTGAGCTCTTTATATATTCTGGACGTCAAGTCTTTATCGGATGTGTCATTTTCAAATATATTCTCCCATACTGTAGGGATCCTTTTTGTTCTATTGATGGTGTCTTTTGCTGTACAGAAGCTTTTCAGCTTAATATAGTCCCACTTACTCATTTTTGCTGTTGTTTTCCTTGCCCGGGGAGATATGTTCAAGAAGAGGTCACTCATGTTTATGTCTAAGAGGTTTTTGCCTATGTTTTCTTCCAAGAGTTTAATGGTTTCATGACTTACATTCAGGTCTTTGATCCATTTTGAGTTTACTTTTGTATATGGGGTTAGACAATGGTCCAGTTTCATTCTCCTACATGTAGCTGTCCAGTTTTGCCAGCACCACCTGTTGAAGAGACTGTCATTTCGCCATTGTATGTCCATGGCTCCTTTATCAAATATTAATTGACCATATATGTCTGGGTTAATGTCTGGATTCTCTAGTCTGTTCCATTGGTCTGTGGCTCTGCTCTTGTGCCAGTACCAAATTGTCTTGATTACTATGGCTTTACAGTAGAGTTTGAAGTTGGGGAGTGAGATCCCCCCTACTTTATTCTTCTTTCTCAGGATTGCTTTGGCTATTCGAGGTCTTTGGTGTTTCCTTTAGAATTTTTGAATTATTTGTTCCAGTTCATTGAAGAATGTTGCTGGTAGTTTCATAGGGATTGCATCAAATCTGTATATTGCTTTGGGCAGGATGGCCATTTTGACGATATTAATTCTTCCTAGCCATGAGCATGGGATGAGTTTCCATCTGTTAGTGTCCCCTTTAATTTCTCTTAAGAGTGACCTGTAGTTTTCAGAGTATAAGTCTTTCACTTCTTTGGTTAGGTTTATTCCTAGGTATTTTATTTTTTTTGATGCAACTGTGAATGGAGTTGTTTTCCTGATTTCTCTTTCTGTTGGTTCATTGTTAGTATATAGGAAAGCCACAGATTTGTGTGTTGATTTTGTATCCTGCAACTTTGCTGTATTCCAATATCAGTTCTAGTAGTTTTGGGGTGGAGTCTTTAGGGTTTTTTATGTACAATATCATGTCATCTTCAAATAGTGACAGTATAACTTCTTCTTTACCAATCTGGATTCCTTGTATTTCTTTGTTTTGTCTGATTGCTGTGGCTAGGACCTCCAGTACTATGTTAAATAACAGTGGAGAGAGTGGGCATCCCTGTCTAGTTCCCGATCTCAGAGGAAATGCTTTCAGCTTCTCACTGTTCAATATAATGTTGGCTGTGGGTTTATCATAGATGGCCTTTATTATGTTGAGGTACTTGCCCTCTATTCCCATTTTGCTGAGAGTTTTTAACATGAATGGATGTTGAACCTTGTCAAATGCTTTTTCAGCATCTATGGAGATGATCATGTGGTTTTTGTCTTTCTTTTTGTTGATGTGGTGGATGATGTTGATGGACTTTCGAATGTTGTACCATCCTTGCATCCCTGGGATGAATCCCACTTGGTCATGGTGTATGATCCTTTTGATGTATTTTTGAATTCGGTTTGCTAATATTTTGTTGAGTATTTTTGCATCTACGTTCATCAGGGATATTGGTCTGTAGTTTTCTTTTTGGTGGGGTCTTTGCCTGGTTTTGGTATTAGGGTGATGTTAGCTTCATAGAATGAGTTTGGGAGTATCCCCTCCTCCTCTATTTTTTGGAAAACTTTAAGGAGAATGGGTATTATGTCTTCCCTGTATGTCTGATAAAATTCCGAGGTAAATCCATCTGGCCCGGGGGTTTTGTTCTTTGGTAGTTTTTTGATTACCGCTTCAATGTCGTTGCTGGTAATTGGTCTGTTTAGATTTTCTGTTTCTTCCTGGGTCAATCTTGGAAGGTTGTATTTTTCTAGGAAGTTGTCCATTTCTCCTAGGTTTCCCAGCTTGTTAGCATATAGGTTTTCATAGTATTCTCCAAAGTGACTTTTATTCCAATACCCTAATTTGTGGGATAACCCTACCTACATCAAGAATAAATATAATCAAAGGAGTTAACCCTCTCCCGATGTTATTAAATCCTTTCACAGAATTTTGTTCCATCTACATATTTGTAACAGGCTAGGCACTTTATCAGACCATCTTTATAGGGTCAAAACAGATGCTCGAATGATATACTTTTCTAGTATTTAGAATGTATTAAATGGAGTACGAGGTATTTCACATATATTATTTCATTTAATCTTCCTGACCCTAAAAGGTAGGCATCTTTAACCCAGTGTTTCTCAACTAAGAGAGCCCCTGTCCCCACTCCCACCTGGGCATATCTAGTAGTGTATGGAGACATTTCTGGTTATCTCAGTTGCAAGATCAGGGTGGGTTTGATCCTGGCATCTAGTGGGGAAAGGCCAGGGATGCTGCTACACATCCTACAGTGCACAAGATACCCTTCGTCAACAAAAATTGTTGGGTGTCAATACTGCCAAGGTGGAAGCCCTGCTGGTATTATCTTTTAGTGAAGCAATCAAAGAATTCGAGAGTTTAAATTGCTTGCCCAGAATTATAAGACCTAGAAATCTCACTGAATGACAACAAAGCCAATGGCACATTCCATCACACATCAAATACTGTGACTGTTTCTGATTTAATTTGTGTTTTTCCTTTTGTTCTTTCCTCATTTAGTCTTGGTACTTCAGATTTTGCTAATCAGCATCAGTTGACCTCCCCCAGGAAAGGATTCAGAAAAAACTTTCACAGACTCTTAGGTTAAATTTAAGAAATGTCTTCTTTTGTGCTTTCACTGCATCCAACATATCTAGCTTCACTGAAGCAGTTATCATATTGTACTGTGGATTATATGACTCTCTCCCCGTTAGACAATAACCTCCTTCACAGCAAGGTTTGCCTCTTATTTTTGTATTCCTAGTGCCAAAGTATCTCAGCACAGATGATGCATTTTATAAATATTTGTTAAACAAACAAAAGAAAACGGCCCGAATTACATAGTGTCTCCAAGGACATATAGCTACCAAATGACAGAACCAGGATTCAAATTCGAGTTTCTCCAGTGGCAAAGCCTTTTACTAAGTCTCAGTGAAGCTAAAAATTACATGTTTATCTCCACTTTAACCTGCCTGTGGGAATTCTTCAGTCATAAACACATCAGGAATATAAATAAAGTTCTTGTTTTAAAGACAGCTTATAATTATAAGAATTTATTTTATGATTCCAATTTTAATATGTACATTCTATAAAAACTTGCAAGGTAGTCAGCATGTAATAAGATTAATAATCTCTCCCAAATATGAGAATGATAAAGACACCATGGGGCTCTCATTTGATAGTCTCCCTGAATTCAACACTCACTACATAGAAATTGATGTTATTTTGAGTTGTCACAGAAACTGTTTATAAAAACTAAGCCAGGGTCTCTTAGGAAAAAAATAACTCACTTTAACTTTAGCTTTTACTTCTTCATTATCCCCTTCTCCATCATTGCGGGGTCCCATGCCAGACTCCTCCCGGGTGTCTCTGTTTAGTACTGAATACTCTTCTAGTAGAGTGTCAAACAAAACTATTCGTTTATTCTTGAAGAAGCCATAAAAATAAGCATTGCTGTGGGAAGAGCGTTTAGATCCTAAGGAAAAGACAGTTCAAAGCATGGAAAATAATTAAAAAGTTTGGGGTCTTCTGGAGAGAATCCTAGAAACTGAATTACTGGAAATGACATTAACATTTCAAATTGCTTAACACCTGAAGAAAACAGTATCAACATAAGTCAGCACTGGCCATGGAGAGTAGCTGTTCCCCTGCTTCTTGCCAACGACTATCTATGCTCAGTGCAGCTTTATAACAGTCAGTAATAGCCAACAGTAGCAGAATGATTAAATTATGGTAAAGCTGGAAAATGGAATTTTAAGCAGCCAGGAAAAAATTGTACTTTTGAAGAATTTTAACAAGATAGGAAAAAGCTCACCAATATACTGCAATGGATATAAAACCTCACGGACATAAGATTCCATTATTGTCAAGAAAAAAAAATGTAAATGTAGATGTAAACACAAGCTTATTAAGAAATACATCAAGTGTTTATCACTGGCTTCTAGAACAATGGATTTTTGTTCCTTCCTTTGTACTTTTCTCTTTTCGAAAGCTTTTAAAGTAAGCATATTAGTTCTGTAATCAGAAAAAAAATTAAAGCTATTTTTAAAAAGACTGCAAAAAAGAAAACTTAAATTTTTAACAGTGGCTAACAGCTGAATGATGGTAGATTTTTTTTTCTTCTTTATATTTTTCTTTATTTCCTACATATTCTACAATGTGCAGTGAATTTAGTGGTTAAGAATGGACTTTGGATTCAAATCTTGGCTCTGCCATGTATTGGCTGCATACATTGAAGAAATTTTCTTAATTTCTTCACATTTCATTTTCCTGTTTATGATACTAATATCTACTTTATTGGCCTGGATTAAAGATTACATAAGTAATTTTAAATTAATCAATTAGTAACTGCCTAATCCATATAAACTACTACTACTTATATACTTTCCTTTTTAAAAGAAATGATAAAACACTTGTTTCTCTTGAGAATTTGAGAGGTCTCAGAAAATGTGAATTTTGTATCCATCATACTTCTAGTGTGAAGTATGTTTGGTAGTATATTTAGAATACAGCATGTTCTATATATAACTGTATGTTTGGCAGAATGTTTAAAATAAAGCTTTGATAAATAGTAGATAGCTTATTCATTCATTCATTCATTCGTTCACTTTTTGGTTTGGTGCCCAGAAGTTAAAAGCCAAATAAATACATGGCTCAATTTTGTCAGTAATATAAGACATTAGGATCTGGAGAGCCATGTACCATTCTGAGGTCTTAACGCTTCTACCTCAGTTCTATCTTCTCTAACTTTTAGATTAATTTTTATATATTTCTTAGATTGCCTTAAGTTAGGAAACAGGCAGACTGTATGCATATAAATAAAAGAAAATTAATGCTGTAATATCTTACATTGGTCCAAGTATCTCAAAGTGTGGCCCAAGGAATACCTACACAATATCACCAAGGGGAAGTTGTTAGAAATTAGAATCTCTGGGAATGGAGCCCAGGAATCTGTTAACAAACTCTCCAGGGAATTCTAATACTTACTTTTAAGAGTCCCTGTCCTAGACCATAAGCTTTTGCATGTTTGTTTACTGAGTGGATTAATGATATACATGAAGTAATATATATGAGAACTCTGAAAACCAAAATATTTTATTTAAATGTAAGGCACTGCCATCTATGTTTTCATCTTTTGTTTATGATGTCTTATATTAATCAACCTCTCAGCAGCATTTGACACAGCTGAGCACTCCCTCCTTGAAACACTTGTTCTTCTCCTGCCTCCAAAGAAATATGACTTCCTCCTGGCTTTCTTCCTACCTCATTGGTCTCCCCTGAAGCTTCCTTTGCTAGCTCTTCCTTCCCTGCTGACTCTGACCTGAGCGTCCCTTCTCTTCTCTAAGCACCCTCATCCATGGCATAAACATCATCTATGTGCCAACTACTTTCATATCAGTATTTCAGGCTCCAACGTCTCCTTAGAAATCCCTAGAACAGCTGCCTAGTTGACACCAATACATCTCCACATGGATGTCTAGTGCATATTTGTTTATATACTGGTTTGTGTTTTTTTCCCTGCCCAATGTTGGAATCTCCTTCCAAAGTTTAGAGAATTTCACACCATGTAAGTCTAATAAGAGACTGCCTCTCATTTGAGAAACCTAAAAAGCCAAGATATTTGCTTCTCCAGCACTCCTGTCAGCTAGCCCCATGCCCTGGCTCAGTCAGTCATATGCACCCACTGGGGACTGAACAGTCAGCTAATCATGCAAAGAAGCAGGGCAGTGAGGAATTCATTCTGCAGGTGCCAGCAGCATGGATGTTAGGGGTGCAAACTAGTGAATTCAGCAGCAGGAGGGAACAGCAGTGTCCTCGCGGGTGTTCTCATTTCCTAATCTCCCTATGGAACAGCCCATTTTCCAAACCTGATAAACTTAACTCTCCTGGTGACTTTGTGAACTATCAAATATTGTTTCAGTCAGAAATTTTTCTGTCTAAATCAGCCACAATTGGTTTCCATTGCTTGTGTGGAACTACTGTTTGCAGAATTCTGATACAATATTCAATGGTTATCTCAAAATGTAACACATTCAACAGAACTTAATTCCTGACTAACGTGCTCTTCTCTCAGTTTTCCCCATCTCAGTAAATTACCATTTATCTAACTGCTCAGGCCAAAATCTACATCATTATCCTTGATGTCTCTGTTTCCCCCTTATTCCTTGACATGTAACCTATTAGCAAATTCCATCAACTCTACCTCTAAAACATATTCCCAATGCATCCAGTTCTCTCCATAAATCACTACTGCCCTGGTCTAAGCCACCACTATCTCCTCCCTGGACTACTGCAGCAATCTCTTAAAGGTTCTCCCTGCTTCTACTCTTGCATCCCTCTACAATCTATTCTACACAGAGCAACCCAAATATTTTAAAAATACAAACCAGATCATGTGGCCTTCCTGCCTAAAATCTTCAATGGCTTTTTCCCCTGAACTTAAAATAAATGCAAGCTCCTTACCCTGATTTACAGAGGCCTACAATGGTCTGACTCTTGCCTATGTCTCAGATTTCATGTCATAGCACTCTTCCTACTATGTTGCAGCCACACTGGATTTTTGTCTATTTCTTGATGATAAAAGCTCTGGAAGGTCTTCCCATTGATCTCAGTATGGATGGCTCCTTCCTTCAGGTCTCAGCTTAAATCTATTTGTTCAGAAAGATCTTGTCTGAAGACACAGTCTACTCGGACATTTATCATCACATCACACTTGTTTCAATTCTCTGCACAGCACTTGCTATCTGAGGTTTTTTGAGAGCCGGAATCTTGGCTTTTCACTGTAATATCCCTATTAACTTACAAATCCATCATGTGTGTTGTTACTGTTAATAACAATATTCATTCATTCAAATGATTTTTGAAAATTATTACCATTATTAACAACCACGAAATATACATTACAGATGAGTAAAATTCTGTTTAGCAATGGTAAATTGCCCAAAGTTACACAGGTAATTTGTGATAGAGCTAGAATTCAAACCCAAGCCTACTAACTCCACAGTCTGACCACTGAAATGCTACACTCCCACCTGCTCAAATCTTTTTTTTTTTTTTAACTTTAGCCAGTTTCCTTAAGGAAAAAATTTAGCATGATTTTCTTTTCATCTATCTATTCCTGCATGCTTCAGTGATACCAGAATTAACTGGATCAGTAATAGCCAGTGTGCATAGTCTGTAGTATTTCCTGTACACTGTGCCCAATTCAATATAGTACTGTCACTGTGGTGATGGACACCAGTTTGGGTCAAAATAGCATAGTACTCTATTTCAGATTTCCTCAAGGCTGGGCAATTGTTGGTGAGGATGACCAGTTTCACTTTACCTTGTCTGATTATATTCAGAGTCTGCTTATATCCCAGCACAAAAAGGACAAATCTTGATCTTCCATAAATCCCAGCTCATGTTGTAATTGTCCATAAAGCCTTCCCTATTTCATCTTAAATCACATGACACTGATGGTATATATCACACATCTTATCAATTAGCTGTCATTTCATGTTATCTATTAAGTGATCAGCAACTTAGGCTGCCCCTTCAGTAAAAGCCCCTCAGAAATTGTTCTACTGTACTTATTAGTGTGCTACTAGCTTAATATTAACTAAAATTGAATAAAATAGTTAATTTAGTGATTTCAGAGGCTAAACAAGTAGTATGAACTGGCTTATTCTACCATTTCTGCATAGAAATGTCCTAACTGTGCCTTTAATTGGGCTATATAACCTCAGAAGCTACTGGAGATTTCTATACTCTTCTCACTGCTGTTAATTCATTCTTTTCAGCTGCGACCATTTCTGTTCTCCCCTGACCCTGCAATTACTTCTCAAACTCTACTCCTTCACCCAATATAACTGCTTTTCACTGGTGATTTTTTTAGTTTAGAGGAGGGATGGGGAAACTATAGGCCAAAGATAACCTGTCACTTGTTTTTATAAATAAAGTTTTATTAGAACACAACCATGCTCATTTATGTATTGTCTATGACTACTGTTGTACTATAAATAAGAGCAGAGCTGAATAAGTGGAATAGACACATCAGGTGGTCTGCAAAGCCTAAAATATTTACTGACTAGCCTTTATAGAAAACATCTGACAAACTGTGGTTTAGAGGAAGAAAAACTGAAACCTAGAGGGGTGAAGGGATTTGTCCAAGATCCCACAGCTGGCAGGGGCAGAACCAGTCTCACTCACTCACATGGATTTTAATTTATAGATTCTGAAAGACTTGGTACCACACAACAGTTTAATTCTACACTTTTGCAGGCTTCCTTGAGACTTTAGTGGTCTTACATAAGCTTACAGATAGATGGCTTAACTCTCAAAAGCAATCATCAAAAAAAGCAGAGAATAACTAATCTGAAGTATCCAATTGTACTACAGTTTTTGGTAATCTGTATGTGAAGTCAGCAACCCCAGAACAGTGGAAAGTTTTCTGGAGGAAACAAAGCCAATAACACTGGTTTGTTTATGGGCCCCCAAACTAGTGCTAAATGGAATCTGACTATGCAGAAGTCCAACCTAAAGAAGTAGGCAGGTAACAGATGTGAATAAACCAATCTAATATACATCAGACAACAGGGAGTGATAAAGACCTTGGTCAAAAATTAAAAACAATGCTGTAAAGCCAACCAAACACAGCTGCAGGGAACAGTAGACTTTGGCATCAGGCCACCAATTTCTATCCCTTGACTATGTCACCAATTCCTATAATTCTCAAAAAGTCAAAATGTAAAATCCTAGCCTTTACATAACAATTTTTTTAAAAATCTGATTTGTTGTTTTACTCAAGTTTTAAGAACAAATAAATACTCAAATAAAAGAAACCACTCAGGTAAAAACTTCTTACCTCCAGGTGCCCTTACCTTCAACAACATATACCTTAGTCAAAGGAAAGTCAATACTCTTTGCCATTATTTCAATATCTTGTTTAAGCTTTCCCTCAGGCAGAGGTGTGAATTTGTCAAATAAAGGGGCAATATAATCAGCATAGATTGTGACAAGCACCTGAAAAGTAAATGTCAGAACAACTTATGACATCTTACAGAAAAACTACTCGTTATACAGATGCAATTATATTAAAACAACTATGTGATCTCAGCCTTGAGAACAAAGGCCTTGTGTTATTTGCCCTGATATTCCCAGCCCCAAGTAGAACCAGATAGCAAGTTTCAATATCATTTGATAAGCTGAATCAAAACAAGTAGTCTCTAGGTAGTAATAAATGAAAACTCAAATTGTCTGTTCAAAACTATCTTGGGGATTTCTGACACTTCATAAGCACAATGTAACTTGGAATTTTGCCTTTCAGAGTAATCATGATAGACCTGAAGTCTTTGTTAAAACAGAGTTACTAAAGCGTGACTGTATGCTGTCATTTGGTTGGTCTGCTAAAATTAATTACCTGCAGTTCACAAATGTACACTTTAATTAAAACAGCACTTTAAGAATTTTGTTCTTTGCTCTCTTTTGTTTCACTTCAATTTGCCATACAACAAATATGTATGTGTAGATGCAACTAGCATCCATTTTCTGATCTTGATTCCACTAGTGGGAAGTGAAGCAATGAGCATCGTAATTCAGAATAAAGTAAACCTCATCACCAGTGGAGCTGAAGAACTGAATGATATTTTCTGGGGACTGTGAATAGACCACGTTGTGTAGACATGTATGTGGTGTGAAGCAGTTTAGAATCTGGGAAAAAGAAGGGGAAAAGAAGATGTGAGAGAGGGTAAAAGAGGGGGTAGGGAGGTCAGAGGAAAAAGGAGAGAGGGAAGGAGAGATGACAGTGGGGGAGAAAAGAAAGGAGGGAAGAAAGGAGGAAAGAGAAGAAAGGGTAAAGAAGGGAGGAGGGAAAGGCAGGGGAAGGAAGGCAGCAAAGTAAGTTTATGCTTTCTTTTCCTTGACCATCTTAAATCCATTCTCTCTTCAAAACATCTATGATTTTTAGGCACTAGAGCTCAGTCAAGAGTCATTAAATTATCAAACTTAGTCATCTACTCTGGTGGCAACTCACAAATGCACAGCTCCAAACTGCCTGACAACTGGATCATTAAAGGTAACTAACAATGAGCTGCAAGGACCTTTAAGAGTCAGCAAAAGAAAAAGTTAATGTATGGTCAGAGTCAACTCTCCTATTTCTATGCTGAAAAGCAGAAACCAAGAGGGGAATTTATAGGACCATCTATTTATATTTCATCTGCTTCTTCAGAACTGTTTACATGCTAATGATGTTTAAATCACAATTATCTCATCAAGGAACTTCTGTAAAAGAAAATGAAACGAAGATTTTACTCACCAGAGAAACAACTAATGTAAACAGCCAGGCATAAATAAAAAAATAGTCACCCCCAATTTTAATAATGTAAAGTAGAAGCGAAGACACAGGCAATAAAATGCACTGAGTCACAATAAATTTCTTGACGGCATCTTTCATGAAGAACCCGAAAGTCTGAGAAAAGAAAAGATCATCACAAGAAACTGAGAAACTGCTTTTAAAATAGAGAGTACAAAGGATACATTACTAAAGCAATTTTTAAAATGAGAAGGCAGAGGGTCTATATTATATGACCCTAGGTGACCTAAGACAGTAAGTAAATGTCTTGCATTTTACAGTTTAAAATAAATTCATTTGAATGATATTAGCTGAAAAACAGTAGACATTAGTGTGAGAAGAGTTTATGGCATGACTTTAAACCACGATCTTTACCATATCTGCAGTTCCTTTTCCCTCAATTAATTCATGCTCTAAAATAGCAAATTATGTTTCAGTTATTACCAGCAGAGGAAGAAAGCACAAAAGGCCTCCTCCACATGTTAAAAGAGAACATCTGCAATCTTAATTTTACCTGTTGATTGAAACCATGTTTCTCTTCTATCACAAAAGTATTATAAAGACTCCATGGTAAACCAGTCAATGCACTGAAAAGTGTAGCCAACAGCAAAAACACCAAGGACTGAGTAATCTAAACACAAAAAAACATAATCGCAGTTTTATGGTGTAATATTAACTCATTCATCAAATGGATTATTAGTGAACAAGTCGACACATATTGCTGAGTACTTACTGTATCTCAAAGCAATGTGTTTGATTCAATGGGAAATACAAGGTCTGAAGCAGCATCTCCACACTCAAAGAGTTTACTTGTGAGAGAAGGAGGCAATAGAACAATTCCCCTTTTATTGCACGGGCACTATAAGAAAGCTACCTCAAGTCATGTAGACAAACAGTTAAAAGAACTAAAAAACAGCGAAACATGTTGGTGAATTCAAGGAAAGCATCAAGTTGAAAAGACTTGGGATGCCATGCTGAAAAAAGATAAATTGGGGAGATGGGAGAGAAGAGACAAGGAGGAATTCCATACAGCCTGCAAATGAATGCAGGGAGAAAAGGGCATCCTGTAAGTGGAATATGACAGATGACAGGCCTGGCTGGAACCAGGCAGAGAAACTTATAATAGGGCATCAGAAAAGCTGGGCCAGAGCAGATGGGCAGTATGTGTCCAAGTTTTCACAAAAAGTCAAAGGTCCAATAAAGAAAATACTCCCAAGAATTACTTTGCCTTTACAATGGGTCCTAGGAGAGGAAAAGCCAAGAACTGCCTCATTTTGTTTACAAACATTTTCCTAGGATAGTGGAGGACAAGGGCTACTTAGTACAGAGTGTGCGGGAGGGGAAAAGAGCAGTAAGTACAGATGACCCATGAATGGTGCAGGGGTTGGGGCACAGACTCCGTTCCCCAACAGCTGACAGTCTGCATATGACTTTTGACTCCCCAAGAACTTAATAGCCTATTGTTGACCAGAAGCCTTACCAGTAACATATTCGGTCAATTAACACAAATTTTGTATGTTATATGTAGTATATACTGTTTTCTTACAATAAAGTAAGTTACAGAAAGAATGTTATTAACAAAATCATAAGGAAAATACATTTACAGTATTGTATTGTATATATTAAAAATCTGCATATAAGTGGACCCTTGCAGTTCAAACCTGTGTTGTTCAAGAGTCAATTGTACTTTCAAGGTTTCTCTGTTTATATTTAAATATTCCATTCATCTAAGTGTTTATTTTCTTGTAGGATATAAAACAGGAGCTTATTTTTTCTCAGTTATCCTAAGAAAGTTTATAAACTATACTTTCCTCACTGATCTGAAATGTCACCTTTATCATACACCAACATCTTACATATAGTTAGGCTTATATTAAAATTTCAGATACATTTTAATATCTGACATTAAAAGTTGACACTCATTATTTCACTTACTCAGAATTTTTCTAACTATTCTCTTGATTGTTTCAGATTAACTACAAAATGTTTTATCATGCACACCTCACAAGCTGCTCTGGGATTATAACTGAGCTCTATCCTTTTTGTTTTAAAGTTCATGAATCTCTACTTTAATAATTTAATGTGGAATTTAGATAAGGTATTAATATCAAGTTAAACATTCTGTGCAGAATCTATGATTTTTACCTTTTGAAAATCTAGACATCTGCTCATCTGTAGTATTTGAAACCCCTATTCTCACTAGCTTATCAACATAAATGATAAATTCAAATTCCTTCTGCACACTAATGTGTAAATGATCTATTTCTGGAACCTTGAATTAATTTAAAATAACTTGATTCCTTCTTAATATCTTACTTATGTTTAAATAGCACTAGAAAATGAATAATTCTGTCAACAAACCATTTTAATTGCTTAAATAAGATGAACAGTATGTCTGCCTATTTTCCCATCCAAATGGCTTATTCTCTCCTTAAAACACTTATATTCCAAGATTTTAAATTATTTTGCCTGAATCACTAAAACAGCCTTTTAAGTGGCCCCCCACTTACTATGTCACTCCTATTCCAATTCATCCTACATGTATATCAGATTAATCTGAAACCACACTTCCCTAATTAAAAATCTTTTAAAGGCTCTCTAATATTAAAGACTTCAAACTCATTATATTTAAAAAAATTTTTACAATCTGACCTCAAAATGCTACTTCCAACTACTCTTCTATAAGACTCTTCTACTCCTAACTGACAACTCTGAACTCAAGTTTAGAAAGGTGATTAAGGAAAATATTCTAGCTGAAAAAAGGAGGTGTGACAGTAAAGTCACATTGGGGAAACCAGAGAGTATGCAATCTGCAGGAGCTTTCCTCAGAAGGTCTCTAATTCTAATTCAGAAAATAGAATCTATCCTAGAAATAAGGTCTACTAGACAGTGAGGACAAGGAGTTTTAACTCATAGCTTCTCAAAGACAAGAAGATTTGGGCTCCAGCCCTTTCAGTGAACACCTCAAGGCTCCAGGACACACAACATTCTAAAGTCCTACAATCACTTGGGGAAGTGATCTACACTAACACATCCTGAATGGATGATTCATTCCCTGTCTGAGATAAACCTGCTCATTCCATCTCACATTCATCATGTGGCAACATTCTGAGTCATTAAATCCATTACTTGCTGAGATGGTCTGGACCATACCTCATTGTCAAAAAATAAAGATACTGATTGTATTGGTTGTTTGGGAAAAGCAGAAAGTCCTACCAAAAGACATATTGTCTATGCCTAGGATAAACTGTTTTCTTCTAGGTTCACCTAATTTCTTCCTCTTTCTTTAATGCAGAAATTGGTTTTAATCATATAAGAAGTACACATGCTCATTGTTGAATTTTCTTAAGAGATAGGCAAAAATAAGGAAATAAAAATTGCCAAAAAATTCTCTCCAGAGAAAATCACTTTTGGCATTCTGGTTTGTACTATTTCCGACTTTTTGTAGATGTGGAATTATGTACACAAAGATAAATGTACAAGGATGGGCACCACTGTATGTAATTAACAAAAACTGAACCAATCTAAATGGTCATCACTAGGTCAGCTCTAGTTACATTAAAAAAATCTCTATGGATATTCATACACTTTTATTTACTTATATTGCTTTATAACTTAATTTTTCCACTTAATATTAAGTTATATGAAATAGCAGCACAATAATATTTTTTCCCCATCTGACTGGCAAAAATAAAAAGCCCATGTATAATAAGTATTAGTAAGGATCCAGAGAAAGGGTATTCTAGTGCTTCATAAGCTATGAAATAATATAAACCAGAAAAACTGTTTTAGGAGCAATTTGGCAGCATGTATTAAAAATTTTAACTACACATAGCCTTTGACCCAGTTAATTCCATTAACCTTTATACATATGCATAAAGATTTAGGTGAAGGATGTGTATTATTTGTAATAAGGAAAGTTTGGAACGATCTACATCAGTAGATGAGTAACTAAATACACGACACCTGCCTGTGATGAATGTGAGCAGTCCTCACTTCACATCGCAGTGCAGTGCTGTAAAAATGACTGTACAAACTCCAAATGGGTAGAGCAATCTTGTAATCAATATAAAAAATTATGATTGTTCTCTCCTAAATTTTGTAGTTAATACACTAAAGACTCTCCTGGTATAGGGATATGGAAAAAATAATAAAGCTGATATTTATTTAGTACATGTAATTTAAAACATAAGAAACATTGAGAATTTCTGTTTTATTTCTTTGTAAAAAAACCTCAGGAGTAGTTGGAACAAATACTTGCCTTCTCATTATGTAACCTCTGATATGGACAGGGCATTTTTCTCTGCCATGCTGAATGGTCATATTCCTTTCAAAGGTTGGATTAGCTTCCAACATTTCACCCTTTGAGCTTTCAGTGACATGAAATATCTTCGAGAGATCCTCTAATGTGAGCACTTTTGCCAGTAATACTACCTCTGGGACATGGTCATCCTTTCTGTCACAACTACTTCCCTCTATTTTAATAAGGTTGCCTTTGCTAAGTTCCTCTGGCTGTCTACCTAGAGTCTCTCTAGTGGTGGCTGTGTCAGCATTCCCACAGTCAGCTGCTTTCTCCTATAACTCCATGTATGTTAGATTTAGTTTCAGTACACTTTCAACTTTTGAGCAATTACCTCTTTCAATAATTCATTAAAAAAAACCATCATTTAGATTTTATAGCTGGGAGGCCAGGAGGCAATATAACTGCACAATTTGAATAACTAATAGTAGAAGTGTAGTGACCAATCACCAAAGGACTCTGAAAAAAAGTGATGTTATTGGCCACTAATCACTATGAGTGTCTTACTTGTACAATGATTTGTGGACTGAAGAGCTGGCAGCGAAGTTTGTATTTTCTGCAATTATGCACACAATATATTGTGATAACTGAAATTTGAACTGTGTTGCTGAAGGACTGGAGTTATTTAACTAGACCATAGTAAATGAAATTTGTGCATACAAGAACTGTGCAAAGCAAGGACTGTCTACTAGTTCCATGCAGCCATTAAAGAAAACAAAGAGCTATATAAATGGACATAAAGAGATCTCTAAAACATTGTTAAATGCAAAAATAATGTCTCAGAATGTTACATAAAATATGTCCCATTGAGGTAAGAAATATTTTTTTATATGCATATGTATATAGATTGTGTTCAGTCATTCAAAACAAACATTTATGGAGAACTTACCCTGTGACTGGCACTGTTCTACACAATGGTGACACAGCAGTGAAAAAAATATATAAGGTCTCCTTCCCCTTAGAGCTTAAAATTCTTGTCAGGGAAAATAGATAAGAAGTAAACAAATAAACAAGATAACTGCAGATACCTGTGAGTGCCTTTAAAAAGAAAATAAAATAAGGTGACCTGTTTCAATAAAGAGTAGCAGAAGGATGCTATTTTGGATGGAGTGGTCAGGGAAAGTTTCTCTTGAGAAAGTGACATTTAAGATAAGACCTTAATAAAGAGCCATTTATATTTAACAATGCACAGAATATACAATGAAATACCACACAAGGAAGGTCAGGAGCAAGAGTCTGTGAAGATACAGAGATATCACAGGAAGAAGAGGTCTTAGAAGAGTTTGATACTTTAAACATAGGTATACAGAAAAGGGACACAGCATGGGGTGAATTAAAGCTCAAGGCACTTCATGTAGAAGAGATCCATCATTTCAAATAAACAATCAGGAAAGAGGAAAGAAACTTGGCAATTTCCAAAAAATGTCAGGAAGCAGCATCCCAGCATTCATTACACGTGGGGAGTCTCAGGTTTGAGGTTTTGCCCAATAACCAGAATTCCTGAAAGACGGGGTAGTTAATTCTGGAAGCTCAATAGGGATTCTAGGAAGATACACTCTGCCTTTATTTGAAGAACCTGATAAGTATGTGTGACACAGAGCATCTGCTTACTTAGTGTGGGTTTGTGGGTAAAATTGTAATATTTCCAGAATATCTCGCCTGGCTTTAGTGCATCTACATATCAACAGGCTTTCCTAGGGGGTGGAGAAAAGTAGTTCATCTCAATATCAATGGGTAATTACCTGGGCAACCCAAGGGCTTATCTGAACCCTGAACCCGAGAGGTTGGGGGGAGGTCTTGCTTGCTTTTGCTGGAGCAGGAAAGAGAAACAGCCCCGGACTGCAATTTGTAAGCAATAAATGGGTTTTAAACTTTATTTCTCCTTTTGACTGATTTTGGTTTTAGAGGTAATTTGCCCCGGGTTTTCTTTTCCCCGGAGTTACAGCATTCAACAAATGTCATGCTTCCCTTTTCACTGCACAGAGTTACTTCTGACAAGCAGCTGCCTAAATGACTGGCTCACCAACAAAATGTGAATGCACAAAGGACAGGTATCATTTCAGAGCAAAGGAAGTTAAGAAGGGGGTGTACTTTCTCTGCCCTCTCATTCCATCTTCCCTAGAACTCCGGGACACTCAGGGAATGGCAGAGCCATAAAATGAAAATAGACTGGGTTCCCTGGCTTACCACACAGAAGAATGTCACCCACTGGCCAAAAAAATTCATAATGGGCTATTATGTGATCAGGCATTGAAATTCTGGAGTTTGCTACATTAACACAGTGTGAGTGGCCAAGGACTTTACACACAGAAAAGCAAATCTAAATTAACTTTACAATAAAGTTGCCCAGGCAAAAAGAAAGACTAACAAATACATGCTAATGAATCACATACCTCATATTCTGGTCCAAAACTAGCACAGCCACAGAATCGTCCAGACAGTCTCCAGAGATAAGGAATTCCTCCAAAGAGAAGAATAAGCTGTAAAAATATGGCATATTTTGGTTACATCAGAACAGTACTAGAAACTATCATGACAGCATTTCATAATGAAAAAGGACAAAATAACTATCTCTAAAGAAAAGAAAGACCAGATTTTTTGGGGAAGATGGTGGTGTGAGTAGGGCAGCGGAAATCTCCTCCCAAAACCATATATATTTTTGAAAATACAAAAAATAAAACTACACCTAACAGAGAGACCAGAGGATACAGTACAACAGCCAGGCTACATCTACATCTGCGAGAACTCAGCACCTCACGAAGGGGGTAAGATACAAGACACAGCCTGACAGTAGCGAATGCTCACCCCACCCCAGCTCCCCGGTGAGAGGACAGGAGTTGGAGCGGGAAAGGAGTGGAAGCCCAGGACTGCTCAATACCCAGCCCTGATCATCCGCACCAGAAGCACAGACACACAGTGCATGGTGTGCTGGATACTAGGGAAATGGAACAGTAAAACCTGCGAGCGGGTCCCCGCAGTCGGCTCCCCTGGAACAAAAGAAAAGCAACTGCTTTTTGAAAGTCTTAAAGGGACAGGGGCTTCACAGCTGGACGGAATCATCCTGGCACACTCAGCCTAGCAGCTGGGAATCCCGGGGAACTTCAGGCGCCCTAACCCCTGGGGTGGCAATGCAGCTCTGAAGCCCCTTACAGCGATAAACAGCCTGCCATTCATTCCCCCTCCCGTACGGCCCCGGCACAGCAGCCTGGGAGCAGCCACGCCCACAGCAGCTGCCCAAAGCCTCCTCCCAGTGCGCAGTTGCCAGGGTCAGATCCAAAAGCTGCCACCGGCGAGCAGCTGCCCGGTGCAGGCAGAGGAAGCCAGGGCAAGGCACGAAGGGGTGCCATTCTTGCAGGAGAGCACACCTGGCGCAGCTGCCTCTACCCACAGGGCTCTGGGCTACCCCACCCACGGTGGCTCAGGAAATTAAACTGGAGCCTGTTCCCAGTGTGCAGGTACCTGGCACAGGCAGCAGAGAAGGGCAAGGTGACCAGCAAGCAGGAAGGGACTTTGTTCTCCCAGCTAATACACGTGCTAACTGCCTAAGACAACCTCTATCGCCACGAAAAGGCAGAAGAACTTGGTCCAGTCCAGAATCACCCAGACAACCCCTGAGAGAGAGCCCAGGGAGATTGATTTAACCAGTCTTCTTGAAAAAGAATTCAAAATAAAGGTCATAACCATGCTGATGGACCTGCAGAGATATATGCAAGAGCTAACGGATAAAGTTGGGAGGGAAAATACAGAAATAAAACAATCTCTGGAAGGACTTAAGAGTAGACTGGATGAGGTACAAGAGGCCATTAATGAAACAGAAATCAGAGAACAGTAATACAGAGAAGCTGAGGCAGAGAGAGATAAAAGGATCTCTAGGAATGAAAGAATATTAAGAGAACTGTATGACCAATCCAAATGGAACAATATTCACATTACAGGGGTAACAGAAGAAGAAGAAGAGAGAGAGAGAAAGGGATAGAAAGTGTAATTGAAGAAATAATTGCTGAAAACTTCCCCAATCTGGGGAAGGAAATAGTCTCTCAGACCATGGAAGCCCACAGATCTCCCAACACAAGGGACCCAAGGAGGACAACACCAAGACATATAATAATTAAAATGGCAAAGATCAAAGACAAAGACAGAGTATTAAAGGCAGCCAGAGAGAAAAAAGGTCATCTACAAAGGAAAATCCATCAGACTATCATCAGACTTCTCAACAGAAACCTTACAGGCCAGAAGAAAATGGCATGATATATTTAATGTAATGAAACAGAAGGGTCTTGAACCAAGAATACTGTATCCAGCATGATTATCATTTAAATATGAAGAAGGGATTAAACAATTCCCAGACAAGCAAAAGTTGAGGGAATTTGCCTCCCACAAACCACCTCTATAGGATATTTTAAAGGGACTGCTCTAGATGGAAGCACGCCTAAGGCTAAATAGATGTCACTAGAGAAAATAAAATCACACCAAAGAACTCAGACCAATCAAATACTAACTAAAGGCAAAAAATAAAATTAACTATGCACAAAAGCAGTCAAAGGAAACACAAAAGGAACACACAATAAAACACCTAACATATAAAGAATGGAGGAGGATGTAGGCCCCGGAAGATGACTGGTTAGCCAGAGACGGGTAAGATTCCTCAAGGGAGGAACAACCTAAGACAGGCACAGTCGCAGGGGGGCCATCAGGTGAGAAAAAGGGGAATCAATAGAGGTGAGGCTTAGAACCTCCCCCCCCCCCGTTCTGAGAGAAATCTTCTGCATACGTGGATGTTTTATGGCCCTTATCTAGCTTGGATTAACACATAGTCCACAGGCACACACCTGATCATCTACATTTGCTCTCTTACAACACTAAACTATGTTTTCTACCTTTATCTTGTATCTACCTACAACTTCAGCATTTTATTAAAAATAATAATAATAAAGAGAGAAATGTGGTATCCACATATAAATCAAGTATAAAAATCAAATGAGTATTCATATTTGAACTGACTGTTTCAAGCAAAACCGAAAGCTTCTGTGATGACTGCCCTTGTAATGTTCACCATGTAACTTGTTCACTATGTAAGAATTTGTTCTCCATGTAAGAACTTGTTCGTTATGCTTCAGAAGATTGGAGACTGACGAAAATTAGGCTTGGGGTGGATTAATGATTGTGCATTGAGCATTGACTCCCCTATGCAGAATTTTATTGTTGTTAACAACCATTTGATCAATAAATATGAGAGATGCCCTCACACACACACACAATATATATATATATATATATATATATATATATATATATACACACTTCCAATTGTAAAATAAATAAGTAACCAGGATGTAATGTATAGCATAAGGAATATAGTCAAGATATTGTAACAGCTTGGTAGGGTGATAGCTGGTACCTAGAATTATCATGTATATAAATGTTGAATCACTGTGTTGTACACCTGAACTAATGTAATGTAATACTGTGTGTCAACTACCCTTCAATAAAAGAAAAAAAAGAAGAAGAATGGAGGAGGAGGAATAAGAAGGGAGAGAAATAAAGAATCATCAGACTGTGTTTATAATAGCTTAATAAATGAATTAAGTTAGACGATTAGACAGTAAAGAAGCTACCCTTGAACCTTTGGTAACCACGAATCTAAAGCCTACAATGGCAATAAGTACATATCTTTCAATAATCACCCTAAATGTAAATGGACTGAACGCACCAATCAAAAGACACAGAGTAATAGAATCGATAAAAAAGCAAGACCCATCTACATGCTGCTTACAAGAGTCACCTCAAACCTAAAGACACACACAGACTAACAGTCAAGGGATGGAAAAAGATATTTCATGCAAACAATAGGGAGAAAAAAGCAGGTGTTGCAGTACTTGTATCAGACAAAACAGACTTCAAAACAAGGAAAGTAACAAGAGATAAAGAAGGACATTACATAATGATAAAGGGGGCAGTCCAACAAGAGGATATAACCATTATAAATATATATGCACCCAATACAGGAGCACCAACATATGTGAAACAAGTACAGAATTAAAGGAGGAAACAGAATGCACTGCATTCATTCTAGGAGACTTCAACATACCACTCACTCCAAAGGATAGATCCACCAGACAGAAAATAAATAAGTAAGGACACAGAGGCACTGAGCAACACACTAGAACAGATGGACCTAACAGACATCTACAGAACTCTACACCCAAAAGCAGCAGGATACACATTCTTCTCAAGTGCACATGGAACATTTTCCAGAAAAGACCACATATTAGGCCACAAAAAGAGCCTCAGTAAATTCAGAAAGATTGAAATTCTATGAACCAACTTCTCAGACCACAAAGGTGTAAAACTAGAAATAAATTGTACAAAGAAAACAAAAAGACTCACAAAAATGGAGGCTTAACAACATACACCTAAATAATCAATGGATCAATGACCAAATTAAAATAGACATCAAGCAATATATGGAGACAAATGACAACAACAGCACAAAGCCCCAACTTCTGTGGGATGCAGCGAAGGCAGTTCTAAGAGGAAAGTATATAGCAATGCAGGCCTATTTAAAGAAGGAAGAACAATCTCAAACGAATAGTCTAAAGTCACAATTATTGAGATTGGAAAAAGAAGAACAATGAGGCCCAAAGTCAGCAGAAGGAGGGACATATTAAAGAACACAGAAGAAATAAGTGAAATTGAGAAGAACAAAACAATAGAAAAAAAATCAATGAAACCAAGAGCTGGTTCTTTGAGAAAATAAACAAAATAGATAAGCCCCTAGCCAGACTTATTAAGAGAAAAAGAGAATCTACACACATAAACAGAATCAGAAACGAGAAAGGAAAAATCATAATGGACACCACAGAAATACAAAGAATTATTAACAAATACTATGAGAATCTATGTGCTAACAAGCTGGAAAACCTAGATGAAATGGACGACTTCCTAGAAAAATACAACCTTTTAAGACTGACCAAGGAAGAAACAGAAAATCTACACAGACCAGTTACCAGCAATGAAATTGAATCGGTAATCAAAAAAATACCCAAGAACAAAACCCCGGGGCCATATGGATTTACCGCTGAATTTTATCATACATATAGAGAAGACATAATACTCATTCTCCTTAGAGTTTTCCAAAAAATACAAGAGAAAGGAATACTTCCAAACTCATTCTATGAAGCCAGCATCACTCTAATACCAAAACCAGGCAAAGACCCCACCAAAAAAGAAAATTACAGACCAATATCCCTGATGAATGTAGATGCAAAAATACTCAACAAAATATTAGCAAATCGAATTCAAAAATACATCAAGAAGATCATACACCATAACCAAGTGGGATTCATCCCAGGGATGCAAGGATGGTACAACATTCGAAAATCCATCAACATCATCCACCACATCAACAAAAAGAAGGACAAAAACCACATGATCATCTCCATAGAGGCTGAAAAAGCATTCGACAAAATTCAACATCCATTCATGATAAAAACTCTCAACAAAATGGATATATAGAGGGCCAGTACCTCAACATCATAAAGGCCATATATGACAAACACACAGCCAACATCATACTTAACAGCGAGAAACTGAAAGCCTTTCCTCTAAGATCGGGAACAAGACAGGGATGCCCACTATCCCCGCTGTTATTCAACATAGTACTGGAGGCCTTAGCCACGGCAATCAGACAAAACAAAGAAATACAGGGCATCCAGATTGGTAAAGAAGAAGTCAAACTGTCACTATTTGCGGATGACATGATGGGGTCATGGCAATCAGACAAAAAAAAGAAATACAGGGCATCCAGATGGGTAAAGAAGAAGTCAAACTGTCACTATTTGCGGATGACATGATATTGTACATAAAAAACCCTAAAGATTCCACTCCAAAACTACTAGAACAAATATCTGAATTCAGCAAAGTTGCAGGATACAAAATTAATACACAGAAATCTGTGGCTTTCCTATACACTAATGATGAACTAGCAGAAAGAGAAATCAGGAAAACAATTCCATTCACAATTGCATCAAAAATAAAATACCTAGGAATAAACCTAACTAAGGAAGTGAAAGACCTATACCCTGAAAACTACAAGAAACTCTTAAGAGAAATTAAAGAGGACACTAACAAATGGAAACTCATCCCATGCTTTGGCTAGGAAGAATTAATATTGTCAAAACGGCCATCCTGCCTAAAGCAATCTACAGATTCAATGCAATCCCTATCAAAATACCAACAGCATTCTTCAACGAACTGGAACAAATAGTTTTAAAATTCATATGGAACCACAAAAGACCCCGAATAGCCAAAGTAATCCTGAGAAGGAAGAATAAAGCAGGGGGGATCTTGCTTCCCAACTTCAAACTCTACTACAAAGCCACAGTAATCAAGACAATTTGGTAGTGGCACAAGAACAGAGCCACAGACCAGTGGAACAGGATAGAGAGTCCAGATATTAACCCAAACATATATGGTCAATTAATATACAATAGAGGAGCCATGGATATACAATGGGGAAATGACAGCCTCTTCAACAGCTGGTGTTGGCAAAACTGGACAGGTACATGTAAGAGAATGAAACTGGATCATTGTCTAACCCTATACACAAAAGTAAATTCAAAATGGATCACAGATCTGAATGTGAGTCATGAAACCATAAAACTCTTAGAAAAAAACATAGGCAAAAATCTCTTGGACATAAACATGAACAACTTCTTCATGAACATATCTCCCCAGTCAAGGGAAACAAAAGCAAAAATGAACAAGTGGGACTATATCAAGCTGAAAAGCTTCTGTACTTCTCATCTTAAGGAGGAGGAAAATGAGGTTCAGAAAGGCTAAACTGCTCACTCAGAAACACTGAGAAATTGGAGAAGCAACAATTTGAATTTTCTACACTGCCCTCCTCCACTCCTCAGCCATTCCATTTCTTAACAGAACTCTATTCAACTCTGAGATATCAGGGAAGTCTGTCGCAGAGAGCCTGGACATTTTCTCTCTGGGTCCTGTCACATTTGTGTGAACAGCAGCACCTGCAATTCATTACACACAGCCTCTGCTTACGTTCCCTCGGGTAGAAAGTACCAAGGCCAGACGATGGTGACATGAGTATATACATATGTCAAAATTCATTAAGCTGTACACAAAATATTTGGGCATTTTATTGTATATACCTCAGTATAAAAAACAATTAAAAAAATAAAACACCAAACAAAAATGTACTGACACACACAAAAAAAGCCTAATCAATCTTTGCACTTATTCTTTGTGACCAAAACATACAAGCCTATTAATTTTCATGAACACAAAACAGGAATTAATGTACCTGTTTTCAAACAGAACAGGATTTCAAAGTAACACAAAATGCTTTCTACCCGATGGTAAATAAAGCTGTTAATTCCCCAAAGATAAATTTATCACATTCATGATGTAGTACCTGGAGTTTCAAGAATAGTTCCTTAAATATAATTTTAAAGACTTGGAAGAGCACAGTTTGAACCCCAGCTCGCCCATTTATTAGTGTCACCTGGCCATTAAATGGACAAGTCATTTAATTTCTTGGAGCCTTTACTTTCTCATCCACGAAAAGGAAATAATAATGCCTATGTGTTCAACCTCAGGGCACTGTTGTATACATCAAAGTGACAAATATAAAAACAATATATGAAGTGAAAATCACTACCTATACAATTATGATGAAGCCTATTCCTAATCCCAGCTTTAGCCTATCAGTACTGCTTCTAGTTTGAGCCATAGCTCATTACAAAGCTCTCATTCAGTAGCTGTGTTCTACCCACCTCTCTCATCTCCTAGAGCAAACTCAGCCATTCCTGTGATCACCAACTGCAACAACCAAGCTACTGCCCACCTTTCCTGGAACTGCTGACTAGTGACAACCAAGGAGACTAAAAAGGTATTTCTTGTCCTTTTATCATGGCCCTGAGGGGGTAGGTCAAAAGCCTTCAAAGAATTAACCATCAATGAGGAAAGAGGAGAGTGTCTAAACTCACTACCTCTACTCCAACCTTACTCTGAGGGTTGATTTCCTACTTGGGCCCTGGCCCTAGCAGAAGAAATCCTTCAGATAAATTAGCCAAAGCCAAGTATAATCCACAATAATGCTACCTTTCCTGGCTTGGCTGGAAGGCATCAAGTTTTAATGTTAATCTTTGGTATCTCAGTAACTAAAGCAGGCTTGGAGTAGCAAAAATATACAAAATCAATATTGAAAAGATTAATTACTAGCAATCATGTGTACTCCAAAAGCCAAAGCAATTTTATTTTTTTGGATCATTTATTAATTTTTCTAAAATACCAAGATTTAACTCTTTCAGAAGCTTTGGGATTTTCCACCATCTTGAGGAAATGGGAGAAATGTCTAATAACTTGGTTCTAACCACACTAATCTTATTTTTCCATATTTGTGAAGGACAGTTTTGTGACTAGCTAGACAATTTTGACAGCATTTAACAAAGCACAAATGGATGGGTTTCTTCTCTTTAATTGATTAAAAAATTATGTTAGCCAATCTCATTTATTTTCAGGTTAGTCATCTTTCTCTTAGTGGTTGGTACTGGGGGATCCAAGAATTCGGGAGAAACAGTAACGATAATCATGATCATGATGATAAAAATAATAATAGCCAACACTTACAGAGCCCTTACAGTGGATCACATACTGTTCTAGACATTTTAAATATATTAACTCATTTAATCCTCTCAACACTATGAATGAGGCATTATGACCAAACAATTTTAACAGATGAGAAAACTGAGGCACCAAAATATTCAGTGACTTACTTGAAGTCACACAGCTGGTATGGCAAAGCTGAGTCAAACTCAAGCTACCTGAGTTCAGAGTCTGCTCTTAACAACACCATGTGCTTTCAATTGTTTTGGGGGTTGGAAAACCAAGAATTGATTTTTGGAGGTGGAAAAAAAATCTATTCATTTTATGAACAGAGCACAAATATACATACCTACAGTATAGAAACAGAAATAGAATAAATACATCAGCAGTATTAAAATTTCATGGAGGGGAGATTAGGACAAAAGTGTCTAAAAAGGTGCAGGGTCAGAGGTCAGGGGAGATCATGAAAAATGAAAAAAAGACTGAGAAACACTCCTCTATACTATACACTATACTATACAGCCTCTTGTCTTTTAGAATGCAGGTAAGATTGGTCCTGTATTGCTAAGTAAAAATTATCTGTCACTCATTGTTTTATTCAATAAATATGAATTATGTGCTTATTATATACCAGGCACTAGGTATAAAATGATGAACAAGACCTTAAAGTACCCTTTCTTTAAGGAACTACCAGTTTGTCAATGAAGCAGGTAAATTCAACGCAATATGGTAACGACTCTGATAGGAAGAAAGATAGGTTGCTATCCCATCCAGACTTGAGAGACAAAGAAGTTTCAAATGGTTTCTTAGAAGAATGTCTCTATGCCTCAACACCCAAAAAACAAATAGCCCAATTAACAAATGGGCAGAGGACCTGAACATAACATTTTTCCAAAGACGAAAAGCAAATGGCCAACAGACACATCACTAATCATCAGGGAAATGCAGATTAAAACCACAGTGAGGTATCACCTCACACCAGTTAGAAGGGTCACTATTCAAAAGACAAGAAAGAGCAAATGCTGGCAAAGATGTGGAGAAACGGGAACCCTCCTACACTCTTGGTGGGAATGTAAATTGGTGCAATTGCTATAGAAAGCAATATGGAGGTTCCTCGAAAAACTAAAAATGGAAATACCATTCAATCCAGTAATTCCACTTCTAAGAATTTACCCAAAGAAAACAAGATCCCTGATTCAAAAAGATATATGCACCCCTATGTTTATCGCTGCACTATTTGCAATAGCCAAGATATGAAAGCAACCTAAGTGTCCATCAACAGATATGAATAAAGATCAACAGAATGAATAAAGATATGGTACATTTACACAACAGAATATTATTCGGCCATAAAAAGAAAAGAAATTCTGCCATTTGCAACAACATGGATGGATCTAGAGGGTATTATGCTCAGTGAAATAAGCCAGGTGGAGAAAAACAAATACTTATTTGTGGATCATAAAAACAAAGCAAAACAGAAGGAACAAAACAGCAGTAGACTTGCAAACACTGAGAATTGACTAGTGGTTACCAAGAGGGAGGATAGGAGTTGGGACGGGAGAGGGGCAAGGAGGGGGTTAAAGGGCTACAATAATTCACAATCACAATATAAGTAGGTCATGAGTATGGTAGTACAGCATGAAGAATACAATGATTCTGTAACATCTTTCTATATTGATAGATAGTAACTACATTAGAGGGGGTAAGAATTTAATAATGTGGGTAGCTGCTGAATCACTGTGTTGTACATCTGAAACCAATATAAGATTGTCTATCAATGATAATTCAATTTTTAAAAAAAGAAAGAAAAAAAGAATGTCTCTGCCAGATCCTAATGGAAGAGTAGAGATCATCAGCCACCAATGAGAGAATGGAGTTGAAGAGGGAGGGGAAGCGCAGCCAGACAGAGATGCCAGCATGTGAAAGACTCGGAGTCATAGAACACCAAGCTGGGTATGAGACGGACAATGAAGAAGGATAAAAAATTTGGGGGAAAGAAAAAAAAGATGAGGCTCAAATAAGCAATGGTGAGGTCAAAAAGGACCTCATAAACCCATGCCAAGAAATCTGGACTTCACCTGGAAGGAAATAGTGAGCCAGTAACAGATTTTCTGTAGAATATTATGACTGGAATTATGCTTCAGGATTCCTTTAGCTGCAAGGTGAAGGACAGGTTAGAGGGTTAAGAGAGGCAGAAGACAAGTAGGACTGTCACAAGAAAAACTTACAACATAAGGTCCTTTTTCACACCTGGTCACAGTTGCCATATTCTATCATTTTCAACTGGCTAAACGGGCACATTTCTGCCTCTTTTGCTCCGTACCCATTACTACCAAAAACAATGGTTAGGAAAGCATTCTAGGACTTGTAGAAGTGGTACCTTTGCAGTCACAAAAATTCAAAATGAAAACAAACATTACAAAGTATCAATTTGACAGATTGTCTCTCCAAGAAGTAAATTACTCACAGTGCCTTCAATCTCTGAATAGAGTCCTGACCAGAAGCTGAAATTACTTTTATCCAGCTGATACAGTCGAGATTTTTCAAATGTTTCTGAATCCATGATCTGTCCTAACTCCAGTGGTACATGAGTTGTTGTTTTATAGATCCGTCTCTGAAATATTTTTGAAGAAAACACTTGAATGAAGCAGTCAAAACAACTCATTATTTATTACTATAGTCATTTACAATCAAACATTGAATAGTTTACAGAATTAACCTGTTATTTAAGGCTACTTAATTTGCTTTACACATACACAAATGTTGCATTTGACCAAGTACACTGACTACTAAAACAATTGATCCAGTTAAGTAAAAGCAAAACAAGAGAATCTGAGGCTAGCTGACTAAGTAAAATTAAAATCAGGGTTGTCATCACACCTCAGTTGGACGTGTAAACCAAAATTATAACATCACAAAGGGTATCCCTCATTCCAGGTATAACAAAGATTCTATAACACAGAAAACAAATTTGTGTCAAGAAGGAATCAAATATGCTAAGTATAAGCACTAACGGATATTACAATGCTATTAGATTTGATCCTAAAAGCCAAATTAAGGAAAATTTGAGGAATGACAGATAGAAACATATCAGATCTTCAAGAAAGACAAACTTTGTCATTATACAAAATTATAAAAGGTAATTTCAGCCCATAGGACATAATAGAGGACAGATACTAAATATAATAGACAACATCTTCTACAATGGTTTTATAACAAATGGCTTCTCTAAATATTATGCACCTTAACCCTCAACAAAAGGCATTAAAGCGTAACTGAGTAAAGACACTACCGAAAAGTAATTACTATAACTAGACTTAAAGATAGATAGATGTTCAATACCCCACCCCCAATTTAGATACTACATACTGTGTATTTCCTTTACACAAAGGATCTTCTCTAAGTATAGAAGATTCTGTACTAATGAAGCTATCCAAGGAGATAAGTCAGAGAACCTAGTGCTATACACTTTAACAGCTCTTTGAATAACCTGAACTAAAAGGTTATCAAAATATAACCAAGATATTAACAGATACAGAAAAAATTTTAAGTTTCAATTTAAAAATTCATGTGAAAAAAAAATTCATGTGGAATGGCATTATTTACAATAGCCAACATATGGAAGAAACCTAAGTGTTAATCAATACATGAATGGTTAAAGAAGATGTGGTACATATATGCAATGGAGTATTACTCAACCATAAAAATAGAATGAAATTTGCCACTGGACCTAAAGTGTATTATGCTAACTGAAATAAGTCAGAGAAACAAATACCAAATGATTTCATTTATATGCAGAAAAAATAAATAAAATGAACAAATAAAACAGAAGAGTCATACATACAGAGGAAAACACTGGTGGTTGCCATAGGGGAGCGGCTTGGAGGTATGGGCAAAGTAGGTGACAAAGAGAATAAAGGGAATAAAGAGGTACAAGCTTCCAGTTATAAGTAAATAAGTTACAGAGATGAAAAGTACAGCATAGGAAATACAGTTAATAATATTGTAATAATTTTGTATGACAAATGGTAACTACACTTACCCTGGTAAACATTTCCTGATGTATATAATTGTCAAATTGCTATGTTGTATACCGGAAACCAACAGAATACTGTGTCTCAATTACAATTTAAAAAGATTCATTTGATGAGGAAAAAGACTGTAATGCTCAAGAAAATGAGTTCCAGCAGTTGAAGAGGAAAAAGGTTTTCATAACCATCATGGCTAACATAATTCAATGGCAACATAGAAGAGTGTAGGGAAAGCAAACCATCCGTAAGAGACTGCAAAAAAGCGATCAATTAAATTTAAATTTCTTTTAAAAGTTCAGCTCTCTAATCCATCAAGCTGTTACAATTACCTCCAGGCAACTGTAAAGAACTTTCACTTTCTGTTTTACTGTTATAACTGTTTAAATATAATTAATAAAGATACTTTTAAGAAAAACAAGAAAATACTGCTCTTTGGATAAAAACAATAAATTTTTTTTTTTAAGAAAAAGAGATCAGGAAGGATTGGGAAATCTTTATTTTCATAAAATGGTTTCCTAACACTGTGGCTGATACAATTACATAAATGTCATGGGTAAGTTGTGACTCTAAAATTTTTAGCATCTCCCTTTTGAAGGCTTATGGATCACCGCCAAAGATGTAGGAGGTAAGTCTGGGCCCGAGGATCCTTAAGGAAGCTGTAGGGCACGCCTGACAGGCGGCACCCCTGTCTTCCCTTTCGCCAGGCCGTAATCATCCTGGGTTCCATGATAACGCTGCGTAAAACCTCCCTGCGGCACCAGATCTCCTCGAGGCCATGCCCGCCATCGAGCCAAGTTAGGGAACTCAGTAGCGGCCCGTAGGGTCGAGGCTGGGGCTGTGGCCTCGGTATTTATCCAAGAACTCAGGTCGACACCAAGGTTTGGCCTAGGATTAGGCGGGTGTCGGGGTCAGGTGGGTGTCGGGGTCAGGTGGGCCCTGTCTAAGCTCACCTGCCGCTGCGCTAGGAAGGTCTCCCAAAGATACACTGTCCAGGAGAAGAGCAGCACCGCTCCGAAGATACTCTTCTCGGCGGGCATCTCCCACATCGCGTCCAGCGACGCCCACATCCCCATGGCCACCTGGTGCCGCCGGCCCCTTCGGCGTGCACTGGTGCCGCACCGACACCAGTCCCCTCAGAGCGTCCCCGCAGTGTCACAGCAATATCTGTCCCTTCCGAGCACCCAAGCACTAGCACCACCCGCCATCCCACCGCCTCCACGCAGCCGGCAGTGTTACACACTCTCCCACTCGGCGACGCTCCGTAGCGAGCCCGATTCCGACCGGAAAAGCACAAGTCTCGCCTTCTTCACTTCCGGCCCGAGCCCAGATCCCGAGTTCCGGCCTCCGCCAGCCCCGCCTCCGACGCTCGACTTTGTTCTGCAGAACAGCGTTTCACCAACAGTCTTCCCCTTCTCCTGCGCGCCGGGTTCCTTCCGAGGGTTCCGGCCTCCTGTCTGGGCCCCGCGGAGCCGCAGAGCTCTGCGCTGTTTAGCCTTCTAGTGGCAGTGGTATCCCTTCGCCCGGGGCTTTCCCGGCTGGGCTGCGGCCTGTGCCACACGTTCCCCGGCCGGGACAAGCTGATGCCAGGGTTCTTGTTCACGGAGTCGAAGAATGAACCTCGCCAATACTCAAGGTAGGAGAGCAAGGCAGAGGCTTTTGTTTGGAGAGAGAGCGAGAGGACAGAGCTCCTGGCTCAGGCCAGAAAGGGGACAAGAGAGCCCCGGGGAGGTGCATTGTCTAGGGGATTTATAGGCTGTTGAGAGACAAAGGGCTAGGGATGTACACCTGCTAAGTAGTCCTAAAATGTTTACCCTTTGAAGAAACACTAAGTTTCTTATTAGTCTTCCTGGTTATTTACAAGAATTTTACTGCTCTCACTTCCTCCCAGGACAGCAGCTCCCTGGTCTGGGAGCATGTCACTCAAGACTGCCTGCTTTGCTCCCAAGGTGGGCTGACTTACTGTTTGTTAAGAAACTTACTTTTTAACTAATTGGGTTTTAAGATGGAAGCCTTCCTGTCTTTACAATGTTGTTTTGGGCTTGCTTGCTACATTGCCCAAGTTGCAACAAATAATTTGTTTAGGGCAGGAGAAAGAAAAGCAGCACCCGGGTAGTTAAAAAAATAAGCTGGGCCCTCCAGTAGGCCAAAGCAAATCTCACAATGGATTATCTTGCTTTGTTTTTTTCCAGAGGCCCTCAGCCCACTCAAGTCTAAACCCATGGTCCCTGTCTCAAAGCCCCACTGGTAGTCGGGACTAAGCTGGAACTGACGCAGAGTGGGCTGCCACCACCGCCCTGAGGAAGCTGGGGAGAACGCGAGAGGAGCCGGCTTTCCAGGCTCTAGAAATCATTCCTCTAAACTAGTGCTGTTAAGACTGCTATGTTCATCCCTGGGTTACCTTAAGACAAAAGGGATAGTTAAGAGCGAGGCTAGGCATTGTTAAGTACAATACTTTGGCCCGTATTGGGACGTTCTGAATTCAGACATGTTACAGGGAGGGCAGTAGTGAGATTTTCATTTAAACATCTCTTCCATTCCAAGTGAAGCCAGAGGCGGCATTTTGCTTAAGAAAATGACCTGGAGCAAGGCAAGGATAGCGTGGGTTATCCGAAGAAAGGGGCTTATTTTATCTAGGGACAGACTGATGCCAAAACTCAGTGCCACGTCTACCTAGGAATTTAGAAGTGAAATGTGGTCACAGGGACGCCTGTTAACATGTTTATTTGACTTGAAAAGTGAAAAATTTTCTGACTGAAGATAAGTCTGATTTGGTTAATTGGCTTGACAAAGAGATCGGCTTTGCTAATTACATAATTATTACCTACAATAAATTGAGCTAAATCTGCAGCTGCAACTAAAATATATTTAAATTACAGTGATCTTGTAACGCTAAAAATGTGTTGAAATTAACAATATCTCGAATTTCCCAAGTCTTCTTAAATGCCTCTAAGTGAGAGTAATCAGTATAATTAAAAGTCACTTGAAAAAGAGGACTCTAATGACAGGAAAACAAATTATTTTGCAAATCAGATTGTTTCCAGTTCTTTGCTTTCAACAAATTTGTGGTGGACCTAATTGAACTGTTAGCTGTTGAAGGAACACATACTAGATTACTGGCATGTAACTCAGAAGGAAACCAAAGAATTGACATTCCTATTACAAAACTACCAGCATTCACAGCTAAAAATGTAATTTCTCAGCACTGTATCTATGAAAACAAATGAAAATAAAGTTGAATGCCATTAATCTACCAGTAAGAAATAGTCATTCAGATACATGAATTTGTGGGAAAGCCCCATCCATCTCTGGGAGATGCATTTCCAGTAGTTTATGTATCATCAAAATTTGTAATTATGTCATTTTGAACCATATATATTAAAGATAATTGTAATGATTCCTGAATTCAGAAGAATTCTAGTACACAGAGCCATACAATTTTTTAAAAATTTAACTTTAACATGTACATACTTTTATCACCAGGAAATGGTCGATAAAAGGTTTTTACACATAGAAGGTATTATTTTAGATAACATTTTATGGGGGAATAGAACATAAATATGTTTGAGATAATAAAAGGACAATGAAGAATTACTTAATATTAAAAAACTCATTTGTGTGATTTTAAATGGATGACCATGGTCATTCAATTGTTATGTAGATTTTCCCAGATACACTGTAAAAAGTGATTTGACAGTTTTATCTTAAATTGTCATTATTTACAGTTTGCCAGAATTTGCATCCAGTGCAACTGTTTAAATTTATGGTGAAAACTGTTATCGACTTAAAAATATGAGGGAAAGAACACTTTCAAAATTCTCTCCTTGAGGTATCATTGGAATGCCCTCATCAGTCTTGTCTTCACCTGTCTGGGTCCATCCAGACTGCTGCAGTTAATCCGAAAGCCTCAGAAATTCCTGCTACCTAAACTTAGAGTCAGGCTGCTTGAGGGCCTGTCACAGCTGCGCCACAGATTAGCAAATTACCTAACCTCTCTGTGCATCAATTCCTCATCAGTAAAACAAGAGGAATAGTACTTCCCTCTATTGCAAGGGGCAAATGAGAAAAATCATGTAAAGTTCTTAGCAATGTATCTGGCTCTGAATAAGTGCCCAATAAGCTACTAGCTCCCTCCTACTTGGAAGAATCACGTTATACTGTCATTCTGTCACCATGTGTCTGAAGAACTAGAGGAACGGGAATCTACACCAGTGTTTACCACTTTAGGGAGGAGAATCCTTATCTTCTAAAGGATGTGTATGAGCCTTCTAAAAGTTGAGATTGGAATTCACTCATTCAACAAATAGTGAGTGTCTGCAAAGTACCGAACACTGTTCTAGGTGCTGGGGATAGAGCAGTGAACCAAACCAAGCTGCTTTCTCTCCTGTAGCTTTGTGAGCTGGGGTAGATGGAGGAAGGGGTTGATAATAAGCAAATATGTAAAAGTAAATGTGGTGGTGATAGGGGCTATGAAGAAAAAGAGGTAGGGGGACACAGCATGTTGGTATGAGGGGCACCACTTTATATAAGATGGTCAAGGAAGATCCCTTGGATTATCAGATGTTTGACACAGACCCAAAGAAAGTAAGAGAAGAAGTCTTGTAGGTATCTTGGAAAAGTGTGCTATGTATGGGGGAATAGCAGACCCCACATGCTCTGGAGTCAGACAATACTTAGCATATTTGAAGAATAGTAAAAGGGTGTGGAAAGAGTGGAGAGATAAGAAGGAGGGGGAATACATATCATGCCATAATGTACAATCCTTTAGTTAAGAACTTGGCTTTTACTCAGAGTAAAATAATAAGCCATTTGGAGGTTTTTGAGCAGACATGTAGCATGACCTCTGGTTACTCTATAGAGAATAGATTGAATGGGGACACAGATGGAAGCAAAGCATCCAGTTAGGAGGTCATTTCAAGAATCCAGGTGAGAAATGATGGGGGCTTGGACTAGGGTGGTAACGGTGCAGGGAGAAGTGAATTATGGGAAGTGAATAATCACTTGTTCCCCTTTGCAGAAAGATAGTGTTAACAAAGAGGCTGTTGTGTGGAGACTGAAATGGAAGCCTAAAAATAGGCTATTGTAAGGGTTTTGCCAAAGGAAAGAGACTGAATTTGGACGATAAGGATTCTCCTCCCTATAGTGGTGAACACGGGTTTGGAGTAGTTCATCTACCCCATCTAACACAAATGATAAAATAGCTCTCAAACCCTTTCCCTATCTTGCCTTGATTCTCTGCTTGCCAAGCATCCAAGATCCCTTAATTGATGCCCTGGACATAAGTACTCCGATCTCAAGAATACTGAGAATGAATACTTGGTATCAAACTCTTACGACTGTAGTGTGAATCACACATCCTTTCTGGGGAGCTGAGAGCCAGGACTAAGGTGACCACATCAGTTTCTGCCACTCCGTGCACGCTAACAGGAGAAGCCAGCCTGTCTTATCTTTTGCATTTAAGCCCATTCTATCCTAGGTTTCCCACACACACTACCAAATCTGTGTTGCCAGTTTAAAAACCTACAATGGTCCTTTTCCAACAATATAGTACAACCTTTAAGGCTTTTGACATCAGTCTACTCTTCTAGGCCCTTCTGACACTTTCCTTTGATTTACCTCAGAACGGTAACCAAGACTTGAACTATGCAGGAACACATTGAAATTTAGACAGCACAAAAAATTGAGACATTGACTTTAAAGATTCAGCCAGTTGAAAACTTCTCACCTACACTTTTGATAATACACATTGTTGATAACGCCCATCTGTTCTGTTCACCACATATGAAATTAAAGCTGATTTGAGGATGAGGTTAGTGTGTCTTACCCTGAAGCCAAAATCCTTCATTGTAGTTTTGAAAATAGCCAGTGTTTGGCCACCCTGTGACTGTCTTTATTCTCTAGGCAAGCCACCGTCTTCCTTTAAATGGCTCTATGATGATCCCACCGATTCTGTCTACCAAGGGACAAAACTCAGTGTCACTTCTGCAAAGTCTTTCCTGCTCCACCCTGTATTCACCAGCCTGTTTTTGCACTGAGCACACTGTGCAGTAAAATTTCATCTTATGCAGGGGTTGTTTTAATGTCAGTGCACTGAACAAAACTTATGATCAGAGTTACCCTTGGAAGTCCCTTAGAAAGATGCCACTTGGGAGAATGCTATACTGTCTCCTGTTGACCAGAGTAGCCAGTTTTTCTCCAGCATGAGAATAAACTGCACACCAAACAAAATATTTCATTTAGGTGTCAGTTCCAAAGTGTTTCAATGACTGTAGTCACACTGATTGCAGTGAATATGCACACACTATCAGGCTTGAGGACTCTGAGACCCACTGAGGTGACCATCTACCACCACCTCCCCAGTAGGCCACCTTTTTCATCAGGTGCTCACTTTTGAGTAGAATGGCAGATAGATGCCTCTTTCCCTTCTTCGCTCCCTGCCAAGCTGGAATTCACATAAGGCAAATTCACTGAGTTCAAGATATGACACCACTGTACTATAATTCCTTGTTCTGAAATTACTCATCCAGGCGGTTAGAGTGCTCCTGAAGCACTCGAGACAGATTCTTAAGATTATCATGATGCTTAGCACAGAGTGTATTAATAAAAGATGGATAAAATTAAAGTCTCCTTTATGTTCACCTCCACCCTTGCCCACCACTGGGTAATTATTGCAGGGAGACTCCTGGGCTGCATATGTACCTTTAGGCCAAAGGACAGGCCACAGCATAGACTTTACACAGCACTTTCTTGCTGATTTTATTATATCCAACCCAGCCTCTTGGGCATGGAGCTCAAGGCCACAGCCCTGGCCCCTCTCCCTTGTTTTACTTCTGCCGTGGGTTCCTATTCAGCTGTTTCTCTAAGGATGCTTGTGGTTTGCAGTCTGCCGAGTGGGCACCATAATCGCAGAGACATTTTTGCCTACTACTATCGCCCACATTACCCTACCAAAAAGACAGGTAAGAGGCAGGCCCTACTGAATAGAGGGTCAGTCCTTGCAGGGTAATTTCCGTATAGTGCTCGGTCTTTATTGATACACCACTGCACATGGAGGGAAACTGCTTTTCTGGTAAAGATTGGAGTCCATCACATTTCAGATGTGGAAGTAAACCCTGATGTGGGCGAGGGACTCTAGCAGTCTGAGCAGCTGCAGTAGGGCTTAAAGGAGCAGTCCCTCTTCAGGGCAAGTTTTTGGGAAATGATCATCCCCTCCAGGTCCTTCACTTTGTTTTCTATTGTCTGAAGTGTTTTCCAAATTCTCTCTTGCAGACCCAACGACAGGAAGAAATTATTGTCTTGAACTGGAAGACCACTCACTTCTGGGTTGGCCAGCAAAATCTGAAAGATTCTGAGCCATTCTTGTAAAGTTTGTAAAGTGTGATTACAAAGAAGATTATTTTCTAAAATAAAACAACGGAAGTTGAACATTACTTGTTTATTCATGTGAAATGCTTTAATTTACTATAGATGCAAAACAAAAGCTACTAATAGTTACAGAAATACATCATTCTTATGCCAAGCCCTCTGTTTAACATGTCCACACCTATTTTGTCTTTTGATCACCACAAAATGGGAGTAGTAGCAGGTCAGGATTACTATTTGCATTTAATTAATGAAGATTATAATAATAGATACCATTTACTGAAAGACTGCCACATGTAGGGCTCTCTGCTAGGAGTTTCTTTGCCTATGCATGATCTATTTTTGTAGAAAAAACAGAACCGGATAACCATTTAGATCCCTTATAGTTTGGACCCTGCTGGCTGTTCAAGGTCATATACTTGGAAATGGTAGAGTTAGAACTGGAATTCAGGAATTCTGACTTCTACGTATGTTCTCTCAGGACACAGCAGTCCGAAACACTGGATTTCCAGGTCATGGTAGAAAAACATGGAAAACATTTTTTCAAAGTACTAGAACAGATTTCTGCCAGGGTAATAAAAAAAAACAATCCTCTTTTTTCCTTATTTTAACAACTAGTACTGCTTATTGAGTACTTACTATGTGCTAAGCTTTATACATAGAACATCTCTAATCCTCACAGCAACCCTGAGGGAGCCACTATTAGCAAACCCATCTTACAGATAAAGAAACTGGGGTTTAGAGGCTAAGTAATTGCTCTCAGGTCACACAGCAAGTGGTGGAACCTCAAGGTAAGCTCCAGTCTGGCTCCAGAGCCCGTGCTGTTAACCACTGTTATACTACCCTCATTTTCTTGGCTGAAGTGTCCAGAGGGCTGCAGATTCATCTTTCTGATTGAGTTAAACATTAACCAAACAAGGGTGGAAGGCAGAATCACAGATAAAGAGTTCGGTTTTTGTCTTATATTCTCCTATTAGTTAATTGACATGCATGTGTGTGAATATGTATACACACATATCCCTCTTAGGGATTTAGGTCAGTTGGATTATATTAATTGAGATTTTGGAGAAGAACTGAATTTAGAGTCCTAGAAACTGGGTCAAATCTCAGCTTTACTAGCTTTTACCATCTGTGTCAACTTGGTTAGGTGATAACCATATTCCCTCACCTATAAAATGGAGGTGGGAATACCTGCCCTGCCTACCATGCAGGGTTTGGGAGAGGTTAAGAGAATGAAGACAACTGATTCCTCAATAGCAATGACATAGGACAGTATGTGAACTCTACAAAACGATCTGGTAGTAACTTCTCTCAGCATTTTACCAAGTAAACCAAATTCTACCTCCTTGTATTTCCACTGAACCACAGTGCACCTCTGTTTGTCATATGAAAATAACCTCTCTTCATAGCTCATGGAATCGTTGATAATTCTCTAAGCATTTTGACTATATTGTGAATATAGCTATTATTGGTTAAACAGAAATACATAAAATCCTAAGTGTTTTCATAATCTCAATTATATTCCTATTCTCTAAAAGAGCCCCTGTGTGTTTGTGGAGCCCTGCTTTGTTAAAACAAGGAAATAATAAAGATGTTGTGATGACTAAGTGAATGCACATGCCTCCTGGTCAGTTGCAGAGCAACAGCACAGGAAGAAGAGAAAGGCCAGCCCTGAGATTTCAGGTGCTCTGGTGGTGCTGAGGCTACAGATGGTAGCCCATGTGGTGTCTGGCACGGAAGTAACACTTGAGGAGGAGTACGTGGTCAAATAAATTTGGGAACCAGGCTACCTTCCGAGCTTATGAACTTGTTTGATCTACTTCATTATAAGACAAGCCAAAGACCACTGGGAGAAAGAGCATTTTTATGCTCAGAACCTAATTGGTGGAATTTTTTAAGGATAACTTAGTTTTTAAGGATAACAAAGGTTCTCCCTTGCTCATCTGCAGTCTTAAAACTGGGCGTCAGCAATACGGGAGAACTAATCAAATCTCAAAACTATTTAAATTTCTCTGTAACAAAAGAGGATAACCTGAATTGACTGAACACTTCGTTTCCATAAGGCAAATACTCCTATTCCCAACAAAAGCAAAAAGAAAATCCCCAGGACAGCTTGCTTCCCACTCACCCGGTGAACTTTCTCATTCAAAACCAACCAGGCACTGGTTTCTTTTTTTCAGTTCAGTCATACTGCTTTCTCTGATCTTTGGTAAGTCCTATCTCTAGCACAGCACCATCCAGTAGAACTTTCTGGAATGATGGAGATGTTCTATATCTGCTCTGTTCAACATGGTTGCCAGCAGTCACTTAAAATGTGGGTAGTGTGGCTGAGGGACTGAATTTTACATTTAATTAAAGTTAAATAGTCACATGTGGCTAGTGGTTACCCTCCTGGACAGTACTGATACAGAACTTTTCCAACAATCCATTGAATGGACAGCAATTATTTTCCATGACAAATGAAAATGAGCACAGGTCAGGTGGAGATTGCGGGAATAAGACCTAAAGAGGGATTTTCTAAAGAGTGAAGAATTTATTTGGTAAATGTGGAGGGAGGTTCTTACTGGATCATTTTGTAGCATTCTTTTTTTTCATAGGTTACTATTGGTTACAAACTGTGATCTTTGGGAAGGTTTTATTGTAACCTATTTAAGCCTCATTTTGCTCATCTGTTTACAGATGAGGATTCTACCTCCTTCACAAGGCTTATATTAGGAACAAAATTGTATTATTTTCTAAGCACTTTTTAAATAGCATGTTGCACCACAACCTATTTATAACTTTTGCAGATCCTTTAGTTACTGACTAGTGCCTATCTACTGGCAAGGAAGTATGAAAATAAAAAATGTATGGTCTGTTCTCAAAAATCTTAAATGAAAAAAGTTTGCATACTGGCATATAATCTACATTGAGATCAATTACGAAGCAGGAATCCAAAAGAGGGTTTGCAATAAGAAGAGGAAAGGGGCATGATAAGGAAGACAAGTCAGTTATGACAAAGTTTTTAGAAAAATATTGTCTGATGCTATTCCAATTTGTTCATTCTGGTTGACTGGGAGACAGAACAGTAATAGGGAAGACTGGCGGAGAAGGAATACTGTTTGGTTCTTGCAGGAAGGGGAAGTATGGCAAATTGCTTGAAGAATCAGACATCCAGAAAAGTGGAATTTAGAATGCTGGTCAGGGTGAAATGACATACTGATTTAGGAGTGACTGCTATTGATGTTAAACTCATACTCTGTTAGTGACTGACTGTACCCAGAATCCTTTCTAGCAAGAAATATAAATTATTCACATGAGACTTAGAATTGGACTGTAACAGGTTAAAAATAGGTCAGAAACCATTAAAAAAGAATAGTAACCAGAAACTTTGGAGAAAGATAGGGTTGTGACAACTGAATCATTACCTAAGAACTCCCCACACTAGATTAGATCACCATTACATGGCACTTGATATAATTAGTTATTTGAGCAATTTTGGATGTAACATCTGTCTTCCCTATCACAAACCCAAGGAAGACAGGGACCATGTCCATTTTGTTGACTAACATATTCCTAGTGTTTGGCACATAGCATTAAACTATTTTTCAGTAAATGCAAAGTCTCCTAGAGGAATTCTAACTGTTCATTCATCAAGTGCCTATTACCCTATTTGTGTACTTGAAACTAGCTGTTGAGAGGATAGGCCTTTGGGAGCACAATGGATCTGGACTCAAATTTTGGCTGTACTATTCACTAACTTTGTTACCTTGGGCAATTTACCTGAGGCTCAATATCTTCATTTGTAAAGCGGGAGTAATTTCTATCTTGCAAAGCTGTAATGAGAATTCAATAATTTGTATAAAAGAACCATGCTATACATAGAGATAAGGGCAACTATTATTTGTAGCTCCATTTATGACAAAATACAAGGTATTGTAAAATAATAGTATAAAGTGCTTGTTCTCAATAGCATAAGGTGCCTTATAGAGAATTCAGTCTGAAAAACTCATTTATTGTTTGACTCCCGTTAGACACCTGAACACCTCCAATGATGAATTACCACTGAAGGCCCCACCTCAGTGTCACCCACCCATCCATTCAACCAGCTAGTCATCACTCAGTCACTTCCACTCAGTAGTCGTCCACATCATGTCCTATTAGGAGCTTCTGACTTCCACATTACAACTTAGGACTTAATGCAACACCTACTTTCAAGGTTCTTCATTGCTTTTCAAACAAAATCCAAAATCTAGAAAATGGTTACAAGGCACTAAAATACCTAGTCCCCTCTTAACTATCCAACCTTCTCTCCCTTTCCCTTTCTCCTCTTAAGTCAAGCTATAGCAGACTTGTCAATGTCACTAACACACTGCAAAGGCTGCCTTTGTACGTAACTGGATTGTCCTCTCTGGCTAACTCCCTATTGATAATCCAGGTTTCAGTTTAATCACTGTTTCCTCAAGAAGTTTTCCTTTCCTCTTTTTTGGTTTCCATCACAGAGCTGCTTTGCAGCACTTTTGTTTAATTATTTGTAGTTGTTTGTTTAATGTCTACTTTCCTTACTAGACTCTTACCTCCATGATGCAGGCAACTGACCAAGTCATGTTCAGCACTCTTGTCCTCAGGAGCTAATACGTGCTTGGTAAATATTTGGCTATAGCTTTCCAGTGCCTCCTGTCTTCTTTTCCAGGCTAAAACCTGCAAAATACAGCTTGAAAGGTTTTTAGATCTCCTGACAACCCTTGTGATCACCTTTCTCAAAGTGGGTCAGACCAAATGCAGTCTGTCACAGAATACCCTACAGATGTAGGCCAAGCAGCTAAGAGTGGGCCAGTCTTTCTAGACTTAGCTTTACATGATAGAAGGTTTTGCCCCGGAATCACTAGTATAAAGCCAGGAGGCATTAGTCTACTATGGGAGGTGGAAGCGGGGAGGAGTGGGGATTGAGTAACTTTTCTGACTTTTAAAAGTTGCTTTCAGTAAGAAGGACGGACTTTTTCATGGGTTACTGTCATTAACAGTATGCACCAGTTTTCCTTCTCTTTCCTTAAGTGGGGAAATGTCAATACTAGATACATGACTGGAGGTGGATCTGCATAAGTTGCTTTTACTTACACTTCAAACTTTCCCGCTATTCACTTTCACAAACAATAGTTAATAATTATAGAACTGTGATGTTTTGGGTACTTTAAATGCCATCTGCAACTTTCCATCCCTTTCTTCACATTGTTTCCTTCCCTGATACTCTTCCAATCATAAGAGATTAGAAACTAGGCTCCATCTCTTCACAGCTTTTATTAGCTAGGCAAGACACTTTTTTTTTTTATCTGTCAAAGGATAATGACACTACCTACTTTGTGGAGTTATGAAAATCCAATCATGTAATTTTTGTAAAGTGCCAAAAAAAAAGTTTAATTATGCTGAATTATCATAGCACTTGCCACTTTGTGTTATAAGCCACTTATACAAGTTTTCTGTGCCTATGAATCATCTGGAGATCTTCCTAAGTGCAAATTTTGGCCCAGAAGGTCTGGAGTGGGGCCTGCCAGTCTACATTTCTAACAAGCTCCTAGGTAATGCCCACGCTGCTGGCCCACAGCCACACATTAGCAATGCTCCAGATACCCCACTCACACTAAAGCTCCTGTGGGAGATGCCTTGAGAAATTTGCTTTGGTATTATTACCTCCCAAAGCATTTGAAACTGCCCTTAAATATGTGTGTACTTAGCTGTTTGGTTAATGACTGTCCTCCGATGACTCTGTCCTTGGCAGTGCATCTCAGAAGTAGGCAACGTGGGACTGAGAGAGGATAGGTTGGAGATGGAATCCCTAGCAAGACTAATCAAAAACCTTCTTCCCCATCCTCTTTCATACATGTACTCATAAACATGGGCAAACATTGAAGAGAATTCTAGGTAAAAGGCAAAACTGAGTATCTGGCATTGTCATTTTCTGCCCATCATTTTAAGTGCATTCTTGAATTGAAAAAGGCTTTAAGTCAATATTTCCAGGGCTGTGCCAGCATTGGGACAAACCCCAAAGAGACATCAAGTAAAAATCAAAGTACTAAAAGCTACAAAAACAGCCCTTTGATGTTCTGTATTACATAATCATACATGCTTTTAACATAAAACACTGCCTTCAATAAAGATCAAATAAAGTAAGCTGCTCCAACTGGAATAGTTGATTCCTAGGACCTACTATTTAGGCTTGTATGTGAAGTAAACATTCAACTAGGTTCTGAAAAATCAGACTTTGGTTCCATAATAAATGGACTCATTTGGCTCTTCCAGAGGGTAGGAGTTTAGAGGGGTTGAATGGACTGTAATTCAATCTTATGTAAATCAGCAGCTTTCTCTTGCTCTGGGCTAAAAATCTCTGAGGAATTTAAAAAATGAAGGCACCATTCATTCCTCATGCTCTCATCACAGAAATGAAACTTTCAAGATGATCACCCAACCTCCTCACTTTATAATGAAGGAATTGAAACCCACAGAATAAACTAGCTCAAGATCCCAAGGAGTCAGTAGAGACTTCAGTCTCTAAGATGTTCCACTTTCTGCCATTTTCTTTCCACAGATTCTTACTGAGCTTTACCTACGGGGATCTGAACCAAGAAATTACTTGGGCTGGGGGTGATTTGGACTCTAAAGATAAAGCAGAGGCAGAAACAAATTCCTGAATTGCTCACAGAACAAGGTAACAATGTATACGGGTTAAGGGTCAGAGGTCTTAAAAGCCTGATCACAGAGGGAGGAGCCAAGATGGCAGCGTGAGTAAGGCAGCAGAAATATCCTCCCAAAACCATATATATTTTGGAAAATACAAAAAATACAACTATTCCTAAAGGAGAGACCAGAAGATTCAGTACAACAGCCAGGCTACATCTGCACCTGTGAGAACCCAGCGCCTCACGAAGGGGGTAAGATACAAGCTGAGGCCTGGAGGGACCCGAACGCGCCCCCCACCCCAGCTCCCTAGCGGGAGGACAGGAGTTGGAGCGGGAGGGGAGTGGGATCCCAGGATTGCTAAATACCCAGCCCTAGTCATCCGCACCAGGAGCATAGACACACAGTGCGTGGTGTGGATACTAGGGAAATGGGACAGTAAAACCTGTGAGTGGGTTCCCACAGCCAGCACCCCTGGGACAAAAGAAAAGTGAGTGCTTTCTGACAGTCTTAAAGGGTCAGGAGACTCACAGCTGGACGGAAGCATCCTGGTGCACTCAGCGCAGCAGCTAGGAATCCAGGGGAACTCCAGACGCCGTAACCCCCTGGGCGGCAGCACAGCTCTGAGGCCCTTCACAGCTATAAACAGCTTCCTGCCCATTCCCCCTCCAGTGCGGCCCCGCCATAGCAGAGCAGAAGTCTGACACCGGCCATGCCCACAGCAGCCCCGCAGAGCCTCCCCTGCAGCCACACAGGCCAGACTCAGAGACCCCATCGGCATACAGCTGCCCAGCACAAGCTGCTAGGGGTCACCATTCTCACAGAAGAGGAAGGCGACAAGCAAGTGGGAAGGGACTTGGTTCTCAAAGCTAACACATGCACCAACTGCCCATGACTACCTCAATTGACATGAAAAGGCAGAAGAATTTGATCAAGACCAGAATCACACGGACATCCGCTGAGAGGGAACCTGGGGAGAGAGATTTAACCAATCTTCCTGAAAAAGAATTCAAAATAAAGGTCATAACCATGCTGATGGAGCTACAGAGAAAAATCCAAGAGCTAACGGATAAAGTTGGGAGGGAAAATACAGAAATAAAACAATCTCTGGAAGGACTTAAAAGTAGAATGGATGAGCTGCAAGAAGCCATTAATGGAATAGAAATCAGAGAACAGGAATGCAGAGAAGCTGATGAAGAGATAAAAGGATCTCCAGGAATGAGAGAATATTAAGAGAACTGTGTGACCAATCCAAACGGAACAATATCCACATTATAGGGGTACCAGAAGAAGAGAGAGAAAAAGGGATAGAAAGCATCTTTGAAGAAATAATTGCTGAAATCTTCCCCAAACTGGGGGAGGAAATAGTCTCTCAAAACACGGAAGCCCACAGATCTCCCAACACAAGGGACCCAAGGAGGACAACACCAAGACATATAATAATTAAAATGGCAAAGATCAAAGACAAAGACAGAGTATTAAAGGCAGCCAGAGAGAAAAAAAGGTCACCTACAAAGGAAAATCCATCAGACTATCATCAGACTTCTCAACAGAAACCTTACAGGCCAGAAGAGAATGACATGATATATTTAATGTAATGAAACAGAAGGGCCTTGAACCAAGAATACTGTATCTAGCACAATCATCATTTAAATATGAAGGAGGGATTAAACAATTCCCAGACAAGCAAAAGTTGAGGGAATTTGCCTCCCACAAACCACCTCTACAGGATACTTTAAAGGGACTGCTCTAGATGGAAGCACGCCTAAGGCTAAATAGATGTCACCAGAGAAAATAAAATCATACCAAAGAATGCAGACCAACCAAATACTAACTAAAGGCAAAAAATAAAATCAACTACTCACAAAAGCAGTCAAAGGAAACACAGAAGAGTACAGATTAAAACACATAACATATAAAGAATGGAGGAAGAAGACTAAGAAGGGAGAGAAATAAAGAATCATCAGACTGTGTTTATAATACCTTAATAAGCGAGTTAAGTTAGATGATTAGATAGTAAAGATGCTACCCTTGAAACTTTGGTAACCACGAATCTAAAGCCTACAATTGCAATAAGTACATATCTTTCAATAATCACCCTAAATGTAAATGGACTGAATGCACCAATCAAAAGATAGAGAGTAACAGAATGGATAAAAAAGCAAGACCCATCTATATGCTGCTTACAAGAGACTCAACTCAAACCCAAAGACACACACAGACTAAAAGCCAAGGGACGGAAAAAGATATTTCATGCAAACAACAAGGAGAAAAAAGCAGGTGTTGCAATACTAGTATCAGACAAAATAGATTTCAAAACAAAGAAAGTAACAAGAGATAAAGAAGGACATTACATAATGATAAAGGGCTCGGTCCAACAAGAGGATATAACCATTATAAACATATATGCACCCAATACAGGAGCACCAACATATGTGAAACAAATACTAATAGAATTAAAGGAGGAAATAGAATGCAATGCATTCATTATAGGAGACTTCAACACACCACTCACTCCAAAGGTCAGATCCACCAGACAGAAAACAAGTAAGGACACAGAGGCACTGAACAACACACTAGAACAGATGGACCTAATAGACATCTATAAAACTCTACACCCAAAAGCAGCAAGATACACATTCTTCTCAAGTGCACATGGAACATTCTCCAGAATAGACCACATACTAGACCACAAAAAGAGTCTCAGTAAATTAAAAAAGATTGAAATTCTACCAACCAACTTCTCACACCACAAAGGTATAAAACTAGAAATAAATTGTACAAAGAAAGTGAAAAGGCTCACAAACACATGGAGGCTTAACAACATACTCCTAAAATAATCAATAGATCAACAACCAAATTAAAATAGAGATCAAGCAATATATGGAAACAAATGACAACAACAACACAAAGCCCCAACTTCTGTGGGATGCAGTGAAAGCAGTTTTAAAGAGGAAAGTATATAGCAATCCAGGCATATTTAAAGAAGGAAGAACAATCCCAAATAGTCTAAAGTCACAGATATTGAAACTGGAAAACAAAGAACAAATGAGGCCTAAAGTTAGCAGAAGGAGGGACATAATAAAGATCAGAGAAGAAATAAATAAAATTGAGAAGAACAAAACATAAGAAAAAAATCAATGAAACCAAGAGCTGGTTCTTTGAAAAAATAAACAAAATAGGTAAGCCTCTAGCCAGACTTATTAAGAGAAAAAGAGAATCAACACACATCAACAGAATCAGAAACGAGAAAGGAAAAATCATGATGGACCCCACAGAAATACAAAGAATTATTAGAGAATACTATGAAAACCTATATGCTAACAAGCAGGAAAACCTAGAAGAAACTGACAACTCCCTAGAAAAATACAACCTGCCAAGACTGACCAAGGAAGAAACAAAATCTAAACAGACTGGTTACCAGAAATGAAACTGAAGTGGTAATCAAAAAACTACCCAAGAGCAAAACCCCCAGGCCAGATGGATTTACCTCAAAATTTTATCAGACATACAGAGAAGACATAATACCCATTCTCCTTAAGTTTTCCAAAAAATAGAAGAGGAGGGAATACTCCCAAACTCATTCTATGAAGCCAGTATCACCCTAACACCAGAACCAGGCAGAGACCCCACCAAAAAAGAAAATTACAGACCAATATTCCTGATGAACATAGATGCAAAAATACTCAACAAAATATTAGCAAACCGAATTCAAAAATACATCAAGAGGATCATACACCATAACCAAGTGGGATTCATCCCAGGGATGCAAGGATGGTACAACATTAGAAAATCCATCAACATCAACAAAAAGGATAAAAATCACATGATCATCTCCACAGATGCTGAAAAAGCATTTGACAAAATTCAACAGCCATTCATGATAAAAACTCTCAACAAAATGGGTATAGAGGGCAAGTACCTCGACATAAAAAAGGCCATATATGATAAACCCACAGCCAACATCATACTGAACAGCAAGAAGCTGAAAGCTTTTCCCCTAAGATTAGGAACAAGCAGGGATACCCACTATCCCCACTGTTATTTAACATAGTACTGGAGGTCCTAACCATGGCAATTAGACAAAACAAAGAAATACAAGGAATCCAGATTGGTAAAGCAGAAGTCAAACTGTCACTATTTGCAGATGACATAATATTTGTACATAAAAAACCCTAAAGACTTCACTCCAAAACTACTAGAATATCTGAATTCAGCAAAGTTGCAGGATACAAAATTAATACACAGAAATATGTGGCTTTCCTATACACTAACAATGAACTAACAGAAAGACAAATCAGGAAAACAGTTCCATTCACAATCGCATCAAAAATAATAAAATACCTAGGAATAAACCTAACCAATGAAGTGAAAGGCCTATACACTAAAAATTACAAGACACTCTTATGAGAAATTAAAGAGGACACTAACAAATGGAAACTCATCCCATGCTCTTGGCTAGGAAGAATTAATATTGTCAAAATGGCCATCCTGCCGAAAGCAATCTACAGATTCAATGCAATCCCTATCAAATTACTGACAGCATTCTTCAATGAACTGGAACAAATAATTCAAAAATTCATATGGAACCACCAAACACTCTGAATAGCCAAAGCAATCCTGAGAAGGAAGAATAAAGTGTGGGGGATCCTGCTCCCCAACTTCAAGCTCTATTACAAAGCCACAGTAATCAAGACAATTTCGTACTGGCACAAGAACAGACCCACAGACCAGTGGAACAGAATAGAGACTTCAAACATTAACCCAAACTTATATGGTCAAGTAATAAATGATAAAGGAGCCATGGACATACAACAGGGAAATGACAGCCTCTTCAACAGTTCGTGTTGGCAAAACTGGACAGCTACATGTAAGAGAATGAAACTGGATCATTGTCTAACCCCACATACAAAAGCAAATTTGAAATGGATCAAAGACTTGAATGTAAGTCATGAAACCATAAAACTCTTGGGAAAAAAAATGGGCAAAAATCTCTTGGACATAAACATGAGCGACTTCTTCATGAACATCTCTCCCCGGTCAAGGGAAACAAAAGCAAAAATGAACAAGTGGGACTACATCAAACTGAAAAAGCTTCTCTACAGCAAAGGACACCACCAATAGGACAAAAAGGCATCCTACAGTATGGGAGAATATATTCATAAATGACAGATCCAATAAAGGGTTGACATCCAAAATATATAAAGAGCTCACACACCTCAACAAACAAAAAGTAAATAATCCAATTAAAAAATGGGCAGAGGAGCTGAACAGACACTTCTCCAAAGAAGAAATTCAGATGGCCAACAGACACATGAAAAGATGCTCCACATCACTAGTCATCAAAGAAATGCAAATTAAAACCACAATGAGATATCACCTCACACCAGTAAGGATCACCACCATCCAAAAGACAAACAACAACAAATGTTGGTGAGGTTGTGGAGAAAGGGGAACCCTCCTACACTGCTGGTGGGAATGTAAACTAGTTCAACCATTGTGGAAAGCAGTATGGAGTTTCCTCAAAATGCTCAAAATAGACTTACCATTTGACCCAGGAATTCCACTCCTAGGAATTTACCCTAAGAATGCAGCAGCCCAGTTTGAAAAAGACAGATGCACCCCTATGTTTATCACAGCACTATTTACAATAGCCAAGAAATGGAAGCAACCTAAGTGTCCATCCATAGATGAATGAAGATGTGGTACATTTACACAATGGAATATTATTCAGCCATAAGAAGAAAACAAATCCTACCATTTGCAACAACATGGATGGAGCTAGAGGGTACTATGCTCAGTGAAATAAGCCAGGTGGAGAAGGACAAGTACCAAATGATTTCACTCATATGTGGAGTATAAGAACAAAGAAAAAACTGAAGGAACAAAACAGCAGCAGAATCACAGAACCCAAGAATGGACTAACAGTTACGAAAGGGAAAGGGACTGGGAAGGATGTGTGGCAAGGGATAAGGGGGTGGAGGGGAAGGGGGCATTACGATTAACATGTATAATGTGGGAGGAGGCACGGGGAGGGCTGTGCAACACAGAGAAGACAAGTAGTGATTCTACAGCATCTTACTACGCTGATGGACAGTGAATCTAATGGGGGTTGTGGGGGGTACGTGGTGAAGGGGAGAACCTATTAAACATAATGTTCCTCATACAATTGTAGATTAATGATGCCAAAAAAAAAAAAAAAAGAATGGATGAGGTGCAAGAGGCCGTTAATGTAATAGAAATTAAAAAAAAAAAATCCTGACCACAGGCTTAAGGAAGGGATGTTAGAAGTGTTAGGGGTGTTAGCTAGTGAAAGTGGATGAGAACCTCACAAGGAACAGAGAATAAAGTTGCTGTATTTGTACAACCACACTGCTTTCCTTAGCATTAGCTGTAGCCATCCCAGAATCCCTGAAACTCAACACAGCCTAAGACCGAACTCACCTTGGCTTTTCATCCTTGTCCAACAAACCCTTCTTCCTTCTGTAGTCCCACTTCAACTGACTACATCACTACAGAATCTTTAAGTTTTCCTCAAAACATTTTCTTCATTCTCCAAAGCCCAACAATCCCTTTTAAAATTTCTCAATTTCATCATCAAAATGTCTCAACTGCTTTGGTAATCAGTACAGACTCTCACACCAAGATGGCCTCAATTACTGAGTCTGATCAACTACTATTTTTATCCTCAGCCTCTCAAATCACACTCACTCCAAGTGATCTATAAATTATGTCATTTTGCTCAAAATTCTTTGAAGGCTGCCTGTGTACTGAAGTCCAAACTACTTCCTGTTCATGGTTTGGTTCTTGCCAATCTCTACAGTAATCTCATCCACCCCAGTGGTCCCGTTACTACCAACCTTTCAAAGTCCTTGTAGTTCCTTGGAAACATGACTTCATGCTTCTCAATTTGCCATGCCCTTCATGCTGTTTGCCACACCCTCTCCTTTCTACCTAGACAACTCCTGGACATCCTCTTCTAGGAGTTATCTTGACTCTCAGAGGTAATTATTCAATCTCAAATTTTTCTTTCCACAAAAAATTTAAAAACAGTAGTCATTCAAAAAGAAGCTTGATCTAAATGGTGTGGTTAACAAGAAACAAAAAAAACTACTGGGGTAAAATATAAGTGCACGCTCCAGAAAATACCAATATAATTCCAGTTTACGTGTGGCATGAAAACTCATTATGAGTAAACAAGAAATGGGTGAAAAATTGTAATTTATTGAAACTCAACTCAAAAAATATAAGATGCTGTAGTGTACAATATATTACACAAAGCACCCTCAGGTGCACATTCAAGTCAAGTAAGAACTCCATATCCCTTTCCCTAACCCTCCCACCCTGGGATCTTAGTATTTTTTCCATATACAATCATGCACACTTAATTTGAAAAAGGAAGCCCCAATATATTTTGATGTATTAATTAGCACCAAACAAGAGTAAAGTTCCATTTCTTTTTTTAATAAACAAAAAAACCCAATCAATAAACCAACTGGAGAGCTAATGGACTCAGCCAATACTGCTGACATAGATATTATACATTCATGTAAATACACAGCCTATTCTACCCTAAACAACAGTATGGCTGGTTCTCAGCCTTTGTTCGAATTGGCAATTGTCCCCATGTTGCAGTGTTGGAGCCAGTCTGTTTCAAAAACAAAACTGCTATTTAGGAACTTCCTACACAAAGCTCATCTGTCTTTTTTGTTGGAAACAAGTCCAAAATTGGTGTGGAAAACTTAGATCTTTCAAGGACAACCACTGGCCGAAGGTAATGAAGCTGTTTTAAGGCAAGCTCTCCACAGTCTGTTAATGCTTTGTCCAATACGACCCTCAGGTTTTCCAAAGAAGGAACTGTTGTCGTCTCAGCTACTATTAAAGGTGGGATTGCAGTCAGGTTTTCATGAATTGCAGAGTCACTGGAAGAATGAGGTATGTCAACTTCAGGGTCATTGTCATTCACCATAGTACTTGCTGTAATACCCCCTAAGTCATTACTGGGTTGTGAAGAATGACTTAATGTTAAGTGCTCTGAAGGTTCCCAATCATCAAAATCATCTTCTTTCTCTTCACTTTCCTGAATAAATTTCAGAAATGAAGATTCAAATCCCATAGGTTTGTAAGTCTTCAAATCAAATGACCTGGGCTGTGGATGCTTCCTAAAATTCTCTTTTGGGACATGGGTTAAATTTTTTACAGTGTTTTCTTGCCCTGAACTTTGCTGCCCAGTTTCGGAGTCTTTGATCCTTGGTAAAGGAAGCTGGAAACTTGTGAAGTAAGTCCCACTTTCAATCCCATCAGAATTAGGTATGGAATTTTCTATTTTACAAGGAGGAGGCTGAACTATATTACATTGTTCCAAAGAAGTGGTTTCTGAACTATGGTTACATTTCAAAGTTCCTCTGTAGAGCAGAGTACCTGCATCAAATACTGGCTGGCTTTCGATACATCCTTTCTGATCTCCATCCCTTTCACCTGGATGAAGGCAATCAGTGCTCTGGACAGGCACGCTACTGTCACCTGGGGAATGGCCATGCTTTGTGTGCTCTGATTCACAGCTTGTATCTTCTTCTTTCTTTATGTAGGGCTCTACATCAGAAGGGGGCTCCTCCTTAATTTTGGTACCGTACTTAACACAAACCACAAGATTTTCCATCTGTTGCTCTAAATAGGCACTACTCATCTGATGGGTGCGTTTGTAATGCCTCACTATGCTGCTTTCCAGCTTCACCACAGATAAGCATCCTTGGACCATGCAGGGGTACTGTGTGTGCTCAGAATGCTCCACACACATATGGAGGGCTTCAGCTCTTGTTTTAAAACTAATTGGAGCCTTCTTTTCTTTGATTAAGCCACATTTTTTTGCCTTAGCATTAAATGATCTTCTGGTAGTTTGATGTTCATGCCCCTGAGTGTGACTTGGACACACCTTCTCACTCCTTAGTAGCCTTTCATTTGCCACTTTCTGGCTCCTAAACAGATCATCATAATAGTCTTTATGCCGGTAATATACATGTTGAGAATAATTACTGCGATGGGTGAATATCTGGCCACAGCCATTAAGATCACAATGAATTTCATAATCTGAATGTATTTCTCCTTCAATATTATGCTGTTCCATCAAGTGGTGCTTCAATTTGCCGAATGTATAAAAAACAGCAGGGCACTGAGGCTGGTTACAGGAAAACCTTGCTGCAGATTCAGCTTCAGAAAGCACTTTAGGCTCTTCAATAGGGTCTAGGTTATGAGAGTCACTACAGTGCTTAGCAAGAGCTTTGGAACACAGGAAACGTTTGTTACATTCCTTGTATTTGCAAGCAAAAATCTTTTTACATTTGACAAGTTCCCTTTTGGTTCTTGCTTTGTCCTTCTCTAAACATAACTGTTCTTTGTTGTACTGATGTACAGTTCTGTAATGGCGAATCAAGCCTTTTAGATTGGTGAAGGAGGAGTTACAAGTTTTATGGATACAATGGAATGGTTTGTGGTATTTATTCAAAATATAGCAGAGATTTCCTTTAGCAACAGTTCTCCTGCTGCCTCTCCCCTCTCTTCCTTCTCGCTCTTCTCTATGGCTGCCAATTGGTGATGAAATATCAGATATTTTACTTTCCGTTTCCTCACAAGATGACTCCAAATCTGTTTCTGAACTGCATTCATCCTTTTTAGAGTGACAGTGTGGCTTCTCTGAGTTACTGGTGGGATCTCCACCAAGTTCTGCAGAACAATCACCTTTCAACCTGTCTACTGAGCATGGGCCTTCATGGTCACATTTTTCATTATCTAATAGTTTGTGAGTTACTCTGTCACTGCCAATTTGATGTTTATTTTTGTAATGAATCCTAAGGTGTGTTTTTCTTGTAAATGACCTTTGGCAAATATGACACTGAAATGGAGAATACCGATGCTGAAACATGGTTAACTGAAGGACTTTTTCTTTTGAATAATTATGTTTTTTAAGATAATGCATTAACAAAGCCTCTCTGGTCACAAATTCGTATTTGCATCCTTGAAGCTCACAGAAAAAAGGCTTAGCTGCCAACTGTGCAAGGTACTGACTTGGCATATTTTCATCTTGATTCTGAAAATTAAGGTCTGAGATGGTAGATGAAAGAGACTTAGCACCACTGGATGGGTACCCTTGCAATGACCCTGAGAAAGAGCCATGTGTTATTGAATTTTTCAAGCTTAAATGTTTCAAGCGTAACAGAAGCTCCAACATAGTATCCTCTGTACATGGCCTTTTAGAAGCACAAAAGGAGGCTCCTGAGGAATAACCTTGATGTTCTCGTTTACATTTAGTATGAATATTGTGATCTGGACTTTCATCTGGGGAGTCACTATTTGTATCTGAGCTGGGTTTAGGTTCTACATCAAACTTTTCAGTAGTTTGATTATGTTCATTACCCAAACAGGGAAAGAGATCTTTTGTCTTTATCTTTTTGGGTTTGAAATGGTAAGGGTGAACCTTCCGTAGATGTTTTTGCATCCCTCTTGCATTTTTGTAGGTGGAACCACAGCCATCAAAACCACAGGTGAACTTAGTCCCATCAAAACAAACTGCCACATTGGAACGTTTTTCTTTTAGGCTAGAGGGCACAAAGACTTTCTCATGAGATAGTAATATATCCTGCATGGTTTCAGAGTGATCCAATGTGTCAATTAACTCCTCATTCATGGAGGCTGAAGAGCTATGACTTAACTGTTCACTGGAATTGCTGTCACTGTTTTCTTTCAGATTTTCTGCAGTTTCTATCTGAGAACTAGCTGATCCTGCACAGAAAAGAAGATCCTCAGGTAAATGTGATTTATTAGTTTGGTCAAGTAGATGGGGCTGCTCAATACAATCTTGCTTTTCACCTGCTTCAGGCTCCTCAAGTTTCACTGATTTTTTCACATCTCCATTTGAACTTTCAACATTATGCACTGAGAGGTGATTCTGATACTCAATTTTGGAATAATAGAACTTTTTACAGCCAACAAAGTTACATGTGTAAGATGCATCCCTAAAGTGTTGTGCTTCATGGTGGTAAAGCTGTCCCAAGTCACTGAAAACAATATTACAGCCATTTAATTCACATTTATAACGTAGATCATCATGTTTTTGTTTATGATTAAGTAGTTCATTCACCGATCCAAATCTTGCATAGCAATCAATAGAAACACACATGTATGGTTGAGGACCACAGTGTACTTGTTCATGTTCCCGCAAGTGAAAAGCAGACATGAAATGTCGTCGACAGTAAGTACACTTCTCTCTTCTGTTTTTCATATCTAAGTAGTGCTTGGCATTTTCATCATTATTTTGGTGTTCAGCTTTAAGATGCACACTTAAGTATTTAAACTGCTTAAACACACGGGAACAGTCTGTGCCAGGACATGGGTACAAATCTCTGTCTTGCAGATGGCAATCTTCTAATTTGCTGAATGTGACATATTCATGAGACTCTCCTTTGGCTTGTTCATTCAATGACTGATTTTGCTCCAGGGTTGCAGAGGGACTCTTGGGACAAATTCCCTTTTGAGAGCCTTTCAACAGTAATTTCTTTCTAGAGCGATCCCTTCTGCTTGGTGGCATTTTAACATGTTCCATCACATGAGGAACAAATATTTCTTTTCTCTTGAATTTTTTAATACAAACTGGACAGGTATAAATTCCATCTTCCATATGCATCTTAGAATGATGAAGAATCCTGGCCTCTATACATTCCCGCTTACATAACAAACAGAAAAATTTATACTGAAGCCACCTCTGATATCTTTCTGAAGAACCAGTGGGTTTTTTGTCTCTCTTCTCCTTATGCTGATCTGTCATATCTCTTCTCCTATATTGTTTATCTTCTTTACCTTCCTCATAGTCACTGAGAAATGACTCTAAAACATCTGTGTCATTAATAGACATTTCATAGCCACTTAGATCATCATCAGAATCTGAGGCTTCTTGTCCTAGGAGTTGGTGGCAGTGTCGTTTTAAAGTTTTCCAGTCCCAAAATTCAGGATCAAAAGGCCAGTGGGCTTTTAAAGCTAGTAGAAGCTCACATCGGAGAGAATTTGGAACTGGTGCATTTTCTTCATCAAATTTTTGATCTGGTTGCAAATACAATTCTTCCAACCTATTAAATCCATCCAAACTGGGTTCAATTAAGAATTCTGTAAGCTGACAGGCTCTTCTAACTTCTAAATCTTCTGGTAGAAGACAAGCAATTGTTTTACAAACTGATGTCTTCATTTCTTCATCTTCACTTGATCTGAGTTGAAGAGCTCTGACGCATAGTAGAACTGACACCCCAAGACCTGCATCTTGTGCCTGTAAGAAAAACAGGGGAGGAAAGTCATTTTCTTCATTACAGAAACATTACATAACTTTCACTGGTATATACACACTTCTCAAAACTTCTAGAGTTCTTAAATTTATCTTAAATTTTTCTTCCTGCAAGTTACATTTAGATCCTTCTTGTCGCATGCAAAGGACTGGATTAGATGCTACAATCATGAACAACAATATTCATAATGTATCCAACTTTATATGGCATCGTATATTCAAGCAGTCCCTAACTAACACTCAAGGAATTTACCTATGTGTCAAATGTATGAATAATAAAGGCTCTTGAATTCAAAGGAATTTGAGATAAATAAGGCCACTGAAGGATTTGAAAAGGAACTGTCTTAGCTGGGTAGGAAGGACAAGGACTAAATGAGTGTGAGTAGAAACACATGTATAAAAGTGAACCTAAGACTGAATGCAAGTTAAGAACTTTCATGTGTCATGAAACACTTGGATATTTTCAAAACCTCAAGGCTTAATAAATGATTCTCCCCATTTCCTAAAAGAATTAGGACTTGATAGTTACAGGTATACTGAACCTCAGCTTCTTGTGGAAAAACAACAAAAAATCAGAAAATCTCTCTATAGCAGCAGAGACTCAAAAACTAGTCAAAAATCAGGAAAAATATCTGGTCATATGTGACAAAAGGCTAGTGCATACAAGATGTCTTATGTGAGAGGTTGAAATGGAATGTGAAAATAATATGAGTAAAGCAGTGGGATTATGTGGCAGAGTGGCTTAAAATGCAGTACTTAAGAGTATGCCTTTGAACCCTAGCTTCACTACAGTGAAAAGTTCTTAACTCCTCTAAGCCTCAGTTTCCTAATCTGTAAAATGGCAATTGCAGTGACAGTGTAAGATTTTCCTCCTGATGCTGTTATAAAATGAAATATAATAATGAAATCAGATCACTACAATGTTGGCACATAGTAAAACGTTCAACAGAATACCATGGAAAATGAGGATAAATTCCACTATTCAAATCAGTAATCAATTTGCTAAGCAGTTATTCTGTATTGGACACCATTCTAAATGCTAAGAACAGAAAGAAATAATTGCCATCAATTTACAGAACCCTTACTACATCCTAGGCACTGTTCTAAATAAACTGTTAGTATATATTATCCTCATTTTACAGATGAAGAAACTAAGACTCAGAAGACTACTGCCCAATGTCACCAGCTAGTAAGCAGAAGAGAAAGGATTTAAACTTAAAGCAATCTGTGTCCAGAACCTGAGTTCTTAGACATTTTACAGCCTATGTTAACTCCAAAGCTCAACTGACTTGGCTACATATAATGTGCCCTTGATACAATATTTCAAGTCACTCTTTGTTCTTTCAAGCTTCCTGGTTTAAAACCCACCAATTTGTTCATGTCCATCCATTTCTTCAAAATTCAGCTCCACATCCCATACCCTAAACTCTAATTTACACCACTCCTTTAACAAGTAATGTCTTGGTATATCTGTTCAAAATGTACACTGGTATTTCTAGTTCTTTTTTTTAGGTGTTCCTAGTGATTTCACAGATTTTACCATTTCAAACAGATTAGGATGTTTAAAAAAGAATGGACATTCTTTGCTGTTTATCTTGGGAGTCTTCCAAAAGGAGTTAATAACAACTTGTTGGGAACCTGTAAATTATTTTAAAACTTACCTGGCTCCCCAAGTCCTCTGTGCTCTGACTTATAAAAATGGTAATCTTATATCACATTATGCAATTTGTCTAGACACCCACAGTGTAGTCCTAAATCTGCTGAGAATTAGGTGTATGATCCTTACAAGTCACACATCTCTGATTTTCAGCTTATTACTAAAGGGAGGGGATTAAACTAGATAAAGCCATGTATTGCAAAATGATAGTACCATATGTTCCATGAAAAAAGGCCCCATGATCAAATAAACTGGATTCACAATGACCCCTCTTCTTATACCTTTCACTTCAAAATACAACCACATCTACATTCATTCTATCATACTATTTTTTTATAGTGTTGAGAGAGACCCTGGCTTCTCTGAAGTCATTCCCTTCCACTTATGACTTTCTCAAGTCACAGGACGAAAGTTTAGTAACTTTAAGTGATTATCTGCTTTAAGCTATTTATATAGAGAACAGAATCCCAGAAAAATAAAGATGTACTATTACTACAAGGCCCTCTCCATTACACACTGTTTGTTGCCTTCTGCAAGAGACCTAATGACCACATCAGCATCACTAACCCTTTCTTTCCCAAGGGCTTGTGATTGGTTAACAGCTGTCCCTAATACCCTTTCCCCCTCTCCTTTTACAAAAACAGAACTGATTTTTATCTGGTTATAAAGTCACCCAGAATAATGACTAATTCTAGCCTCCCCTGCAGCTAGACCAAGCCACATGTATGTGTGGGTGTATACTGGAGGGAGTGGGGAAAAGGTGTGCTATAGTGTGGTTTGCTCCCCACCCCTCTCCTTACTGGAACGGAGACGTTAAAGCTGGGATCAGAACAGTTAGGTTTTGAACACAAGGTGGAAGCTATGTGTTGATAGCAAAGGAACCTGGGTTTCTGCTGTGTGGAGCCACTAAAGCAACTCTGGCCTGTCTACCTATATGAGTGAGAGAGAAGTTTCCATCTTCTTTACACTGCTGCAATTGTGGGCTATCTATCACTCAAAGTAGAACTAGATCCTAACTGATACAGGTTAGATCACCTCCCTTTTTTAAAAACCTACAGGTGAATCAACCAATTTGAAAGGAATTCTACACTCGTTCTTCTACCTACCAGTCCATATCTTTTCTACCCTTCAAAACAAATAGCTCAAATAAGGATTATGGTGGAAAGTAGCCTAGACTAGGATTAAAGAGAAAAGAGTTCTGGTTATCTATCTGGACACAAATTCCTTGGTCTGTATCAGAAAAAAAACCCACTTTCCTTAGTCTTCTAGAAGCTTTCCCATTTTCTGTGGTTCTTTGTGGTAAGCAGAATTCTACAATGACCCCCGTTAATCCTCACTTTTGTATCTTCTCTTGAGTGAATGTAAGCAGAACCTGTGAATATGGTATCATTACTGTGATTATGTTAATGTTATATGGCAAAAAGGACTTTGCAAATGTAATTAAGGCCCCAAATCAGTTGATCTTAAGATAACAGTCCACCTAGGTGGGTCTGACCTAATCACTCCAGCCCTTTAAATATAGGTCTGCAAGTCACAGATGGAGAAGGTCAGATTTGAAGGAGGTGGAGTCCTTGTGCCTAAACCAGCTTGAAAATGGAGGGATGGAATGCGGGAGGCTTCCAGGAGCTGAAAACAGACTATGGCTGACAGCCAGCAAGAAAATGAGAACTTTAGTCCTACACCTGAAAGGAAGTGAATTCTGTTAACAGTAAGAATAAGCTTAGAAGACTTTCCACAGAGCCTCCAGATAAGAACTCAGCCCAGTGCAACACCTCAGTTTCAGCCTTATACTCTGGGCAGCAAACACTGCCACACTGTGTTGGATGACTTCTGCCATATAAAACTGTGAGCTAATAAACAGTTGTGGTTTTAAGTGTTAAATTTGTGGTAATTTGTTACCCAGTAATAGAAAATAAATACTTCCTTTAAAGATTAAAAAACAAAACTTTTTAAAAGGCAAGCGGTAACAGTAATTTCTTTAAGCAAGGTAAATACTATAATTATTTGAACATGTTCTGTGACAAGAGACATAACTTGATTCACAATGATTAGAAATAATTATCACCTGACCTATCTGACCATGAATTCGCTTTTGATAACTGTTTTACTTTTTTCCTATCTTCACTGGAGAAAAATAAAGTAGAAGATATTGAAGATTACATTAAAGAAGGAAGGGAATATCAAAGATACAACTGTGCCTTGACTTCAGTATGAACAATCCTTGGATATTGTCAAAGAAGTAACCCATAAAACATATCCATGGTCCAATATAGATATGGGTATATGGAGAACTCAGTTATGAGTATATATTAAAAACAAAACAGAACAAAAATAGAGCACAGCATAAGATTCATCCCAAATCTCTAGGCTGGCATTCTTAGCATATATCTACAGTGCTGAGCTCAAAAAATAAGGTTTTATAATGGCATTTTCATTTTAGGAAATACTCATTTCCTAAAATTTAAAATTTTGCTAGCATTAAAAAATTTTTTGATTTATGGACAGTTGATTCTGGAACTATTCTATTACTCTAAAACCTAAAAAATGCTTTCACTCCATCTTCAGCAGGTAAAAATAGAATTATACCTTCTTCATTTATAATTATGTTAATTTGCAAACACGCCTATATGAAATATAGAACATTGTTCTAGTAAAAGTAGATACAGGGTCACTGAGGTGACAGCCAAGAAACATACTTTTCTCCTTTCTCCAGTGGCTTGTCACTTCAAGTTACTATTTCCCATTAAGAAAACTGGATTCCTAGGAAGTCAATCTGCAGAAACAGCTAGATATGTCCAATTCCATACTCTTATTAAACCCCATTGTTTCTCATTTTTCTTTAATTAAAAAAGTAGTTTTGCCTGAGAAGTTATCTCCCCACTCATTTCTCCCCTCTAGGACAATTAAGCATAAAAAGCATAAATTACTCACTTCAGTTTGTATAACTCTAATCAGGCAAAATAAATGCTGCTGTGTTTTAGCTATGACACCAAACTGACGACATCGTTCCAAAAAAGTGTCTAAAGAAGGGTCAATTCTTCTTTGCAGTTTACTCCAAAAGAGAGTCAATTCCCTATAAAAAGAAGGATTAAGATAAAACATTTAAAGCAACTGGTATTTGCTGTCCACCTCTCCATCCCATTTTTTTGGCTTATGAAAATAAGTTAACAGCAAAGAAAACTAAAAGAAAAAGCTGTCTATATTCCTTATTTCTTCCTTCCAAACTGGTAAAGTTTTTAAGACTCCGTCCTGAAAATTCTACCTCTTCTTTGTTGTGTCTAAAGGAAGATAAAAACAACAAAAGGCTACTTCCTTTATGCTGATGATTTAGAAGACTTCTTTTGATACCATCTTATCCCAAAAGGTTTTACCCACTACATTAGTAATTTTATTGACTAATCAAACCCTAACGTAGTAGGCAGGAATCATAAGACATTACTATACTGCTAACAAAATGTATACAGTTAACAAATACCCAAATGGTGTACTTCTCCACACTTATCTCATGGGCCCTTTACAGCTCTAAAAGTCATGATGCTACCTGTATTTTGGAATGTTTAAATATTGCTAGTAAATTAGTAAAATGGCACTCTTGGAAATGGCTAAAAACCCCACAAATATTCATGATGGAAACAAAGACAAGCTTGAAAGGAGTAATTTACTTGAAAGCATTGATTGAATAGGTTTGGAGAAAACTCTCAAGAAAAAGCACTAGAAACTTGAAAATGCCCAGGATATAAACACCAATGTGACTGTCAAATGTGAATGCAAGGAAAATTATTTAGCAAAACTGAAGAGAATGTTATCACTTAAAATAATGTGGCTCTTTTCTGTACAAGCTCAATGGATACTCTATTTTTTTCATTAAAAAAAAAACCCAACATATTATTTCACAAGCCAGTTTTAGAATGCTAATATTCTATTATTACTATTAACACAGACTATTCCAGGAATCTGGATACAAATCCAAAGCTTAAGGAATGAATATACCTCTTTTATAATAGATTGAAAATAAACATATTTAATAGAGTTTATTTTCTTATACTTTTTTTAAAGAGGTAAGTGGAATTCTCGTGAAATTCTTAGAGGACTAAAACTTGCTTCAAAGACTGGAATGAGTATTTCTCAAAAGATATATGATTAAAGCTTACATTTAATGATGGCAAATTTGAGCTGTAACAAAATTAACTTAAAATTCCTTTAGTTGTCCCTGGTGGCTAAGTGTTGCTTTCTTAACCAAAGCAAGTAAAAAGTGAGATAGCTCAGCTTCAAAAATAGCTACAAGCCAGACAAGTAATTGGAACAAGTGTTCATTTTTTTAAACTCATAAGATTGCTTCATTCAGGTGCAAACATCTTAGTAATAAAAACTTTTGAGAACAGTGAAAAATTCTGAATAACAAAGGAAATGAAGAATTACATATGCTCAGAGATTTTTAAAAACTATCATATACATGTATGTGAGATCTAACTTACTTGAGAATAACAAATTACCAAAGCCATTAAAACCTGATTCTGAAGATAAAAGGGTAAAGGAGATGAACCACCTAAAATACATCAATGAGCTGTAAGTTTAAAGTTAGGTATATCTGGTAAAATGATAAAAAAAATTAAGGTTCCCTAAGTAATTAAAAAAAAATAAATCAGAATGTTTAGGGCTTGATTTATACCCAATTAAATATTCCAAGCTCTAATTTTTTTAACTCCAAATAGCCATGATCAAAAACGGGCATTTTATCATGTATTTTATATTTACTTACGTATTTGCACAGTTACAACTCAATGATTTAAAACTACTATCACCCACCCAAACTTAAATGTGCTGAATGAAACCACAACAACCAGTATGTATATTACTTGTGAGAATACCAAAATGTCACTTTAATCACCACTCAAATCTGTACAATGGGAAAATGAAACCACCAATAAATAGTAACTTAGAGCCTGCTAGATCATACTTGCACTAGGACAAATCAGTTACCACACCTCAATGATGTGATTTTTTTTAATGAACAAACATTAAAGAATATATTGAAAATGATTCTATTCATATGGATGTTTCCAATGTTAATGATTTACTGCACCCTCAAATTTGCTCACTGCCTACCTCAAGTTAACCAATTATATATGAATTCACAAAAATTAATAGAAAAATAGTTTTATTAACAGCAGGAAACACATTTTGCCAGAGATCTAGCTACCACATAAGAACTTTAAAGTACACTATGTTTCTACAGAGCAGGAGGCCCATGAGGATCAGTTAACATGTCATGCTGAGATCTAGAATTTAGGCTTTTAGAAATGAGGCAAAGAAAACTTCATGGAATTAAAGAATGACCACCTCCTAAAGAAGGCTCCTGCAAGTGTAGTAGTTGATTCTCACGACCTCATTTTTTCCCCCAACAAAATTCAGTTAAATAAAACATATGGTATCTCATCTTTGCCAGGTGCTGAGGACTCAACTGTGAATTAGACAACACATATGTTGACCTTGCTATATCACAGTCTAGTTAGGAGAGAACAGATATGAAATTACACCTGAAGAAACACAAATGTACAACACACAAAATATATCAGAGCCATTACAGGATGCAAAGGTTAACCTATCAAATACTCACTGAAAGCTTGATGTGGAAGTTTAAAGTTCAATTGTATAATTTTAATTTTTAAGGTAACACTGGTAATTATATACACCTACTTGTATACTGCCCCATTCAAAATGGTTATCTTTCCACTTGCATGGCTACTCTAATTATATTACCATTGCCTGACATCTATAGGAACTCATTACTCCATCACTTCTTTGCTTTTTGCAGATAGCCAAAAATCTTCTGGGGCCAAATTAATGAATAAGCTAAGTGATATACCTTCTGATACCAATAATATAGTGACTGCTATAAAGTAATAAGATACATTTTACTGTGACTTAAATGTCTCCAAAGGAAACATCTAGAGGAATAAAGACTTTTGGGTGATAGTCACATAGTTTACATTCCAAATACCTTCAATGGTGACCACATTCAAGAATGACATTTCCAAATAAGAAATTCTAGTATATGTGTTTAAAAGTAAGTAACTGTTTTTATTATCATATTCCCAACTTTATTGTTATTTTTATAAATACCTTTATCAGAATTAGCACTTAATTTTAAAAAATCATCTCTAGACCAATATTCTATATAGCCAACTACCTTCAACTTAGGAACTCCCCAACAATCTATATCAATACTCAATGTAAAATTTTACTATTATTTCTATATAAAACAGTAAACAAAAAGAATCTATCCTATTTGAACAAGATTTCTGAGAGTCATTTTCTTTAGTAAAATTCACTGTTTTATGTTATGGCTATTCTAACTCCAATAGCCCACTTCCAAAAAAAACGGTTCTAAACTCTAAAATTTTAGATTCTACTTCTCTTTGAATTGCTTGGTAGAAGCTTCCTTTTAACAAAATGTGAAGTAATTTGTTTTTATTTACTTTATTCAATTACACCTTCTTGGGAAGCCAACAAGGGGAAAATCCCTGTCCCTGTTAATCCCTTCCAGCTGCAGGGGAGCAGCATTAATCCTAGAGCCACTAATATCCTTGGAAGGGCTAATGGTGGCTGAGTGAAGAAGGGAAGAAAAAAAAATTATGGATCACTGTAAAAGGGAAGTTGTATAGGAATATTAAAAGCACTGTGTAACTATCATTTTAAAAACACTTTATAATCTATAGCACATCCCATATATGATTTAATGTATTCTTTGCATGTTGAAAACCTAGTATAACTAAGAGATATTTTTTCATTACAGGCAACGAAGTTTACTGTAACAAGAAAAACTGGGGTTTGTTTCTCAAGTAAATACAATCTGTGTTACTGAGGCTAAAATATCTAATCTGTAATGCATGGGGGGGAAGCTCTTCTACTTGATATAATGATAAAAAACCTCACTGCTACTTAGTAATTCTTATTTATATCACCCCTTTTTGATTTCCTAACAAGATGCCCACAGTGATTATTACAAAATATATTTAAGTACTCATTCCACCATCTCCTGTCTCATAGGAAATGTTAACTCTGGCATAGTGGACTTGGCAGAGGAGTGGTATTTGAATTCTGGCCCTGTGCCAAGAAAACAACCACACAGAAGAAAAGCACTGGATTAAGAGTCAAAAACCCTGGAATTGAATTTCAGTTCTACCACTTTAGCCTTGAGACTTTAGGCAATCACAAAACTTCTCTGATCCCTCTATCCTCCACTGCCTCATCTGTACAGTGATTATGATGACTATTGGGTGAGGCAATTTACATGGAAGCAGCACTGAATTGCTTGATAGAAGCTTACTTTTAACAAAGTGTGAAGTAATGTTTCTATGTAAATTAATTTTTCCATATATTTTTCTATATCAATACTCAATGTAAAATTTTACTATTATTTCTATATAAAACAGTAAACAAAAAGAAATATAACATACAAAATACTAACAATAATACTATACAAATACAGATGCTACAGAGGGAGATCAATGAAGGCTAAAGTATATGAACAGTTTTACTAGGTTTTCCATAAAACAGAATGCTGATTTACAACTTCAAGCTATCCTTAGGTTAGGTTCTAAATTCCAGTCTCCTCTTATCCAGATTATGCAAACCCAACCCATTCTTTGAATTAAAGCTCAAATATTACCTTCTTCCTCAGAGCTTTCTTAAACACTGGTGTTCAATGAGCACCTTTCTCTAATCTCCTATAGTATTATGCATACCATTAATCTGATACTTATAGACAGAATCTTACATTTTAGAGGTTTCCTATTTATCAGGTTTGTCCCTTTGGCCTAAAGAGATTCAATAGTTAGAACTGAAAAGAACCATGGGTTACACAGTTTCTACTTTTTAGCAACTAAGTACTTTGTAGGCAAACAAGATATAAATTGAGTAAAAACCAAAATAATGCAATTCTGCTACAGAATAATGCAGTTGCAAAGGAGATTACTATTCAAATGGATTTCTTCTCTAGTGCAAGTTTGACCTAGAAATCTAGATAATTGGTGGGTTTCCAAGTAAGTGGGGGAAAGTGACTACCAGGAGGTAAAATAAATATAAAGGAAAACAATCTAAGACCAATTTGTTTCATATTGCTGTAATTTTATCTTTAAAGAAGACATATATATTGGTGTTAACAGACAACCCTCTACAGGATGATCAAGAGGAGATCAAACTTTTTACCCTCTATTTTGGAGTTTTCTAGAAAAATTAAACCAATAATATTTTTAATTTAATGCATTGGCTTGAAAGGATTTAATTCACATGTCATTATTTAACTTGCATAGACTTTAAATTTGAAACAAACCCATGTTTTATATAAACCCTAATGCTATACTATGTACTAACAAAGGGAATAAAAACTAAATATACTTACCAAGAACAATATACACTTGCAGTTTGGAGCTGCTGGGTAAGGTAAGTTGTACAAAGAACAAATGCCGTGTTATCCTGACCCTCGGATTCCAGATTACATATGATGTCTAGTACTTCCTTGCAGTCGACCTTTGCAATCTATCAAAAATGAGATGACTCAGTCAAAAAGAAAATGGCTTTCCTGTAAACTCTGTTACACAATATGAAGCTTCTTTATAATGTTTTCTTTGATAATTGGTAAGTCAAGAATTAGAGGGATGTAATTTTCTTCTATTAACTAATGGCTGGGTCTTCTGGGATGCATATTTCTTATAAGTAAATATTAAACATAGAACAGATGCTCTAAGGAAGTTCCACCACATTCCAAACACAGGTAACATTTTTGTACAGTTAAAAAAAAAAAGACATTTCTCATGAATACTGCTATCATATAGAGTCAAATTATGCAGAATAGTTTCTGGTTATAAACTTCTAAAGTACCATCTTTTTTTTTCCTGTTTTTTTCTTTTTCAATTTTATTCAAGTCACTCTAGTTACAGAGAGAAAAACACAAGGCTTACCCTTACTGCCAGTAAGGCTGAAGGAGGCTAGTTGCAAAACGGCTTTAAATACGAATGCTGTATTAACATAACATTTTCTCATATAATTAAGGAAAAAACTCTTTTCAATAAGTGACTTTTTCAAATAACCAAAGTACCTTAGAAATACATCTTTTTCATTTACACTATTTATAAGAAACTTAAAAAAAAAAGCCAACCACGACCACCTCTGGGCAAATCAGAATTTTCTGGGGCTCTTTTTGTATACTGGTAAAACAGGAGAATAAGACTTCTGGAGATCCTTCCTCACTCTCTATTTTATAACTTCCCTGTCTTAATAGAATATGAAGAACAGTCTATTTCATGATTGTGTCACCCTTATAAAGGTCAATTGCACTGGGTAGCACATATAAAAAACAATAATAATTTCAGGACCAATGAGGTGTATCAAGCCAATGAGATATATACAGAGTTAAGTTTATCTCTTCCAGGTGCTATGCAGTTCTAATAGGTGGTTCTAAGTCTCCACTTTTAGTTATACCCTCAGGCAGAAACAGAAAGTCTTTCAAAGCTTAGTTCAAATGCCATATTCTCATAGAATCCTTCACTAACTTCTAAGACCATGTTATCAATACCCATCAAAAACTACTCTCAAATTCCTCCTTTGTAGCATTTATCACAACTGCAAATTCATTCATTAGTTGAACTTATTATTAGCATTTGTGTCCTCTGCTAGAATATAAAATCCATGAGGTCAGGGGCTATATACATCCTGTTCAAAACAGCACTTACTGCAAAGCAGTGTCTGGAACATAGAAAACGTTTAGTAAATAGGTGCTGATGAATGGAAAAAATGAATCAAGTTTAATCAGGGTAAAAGGCTAATGTTTACAAAATGAACCTTATTCAATTCTGTGTTTTCTAATCTTTTCAAAGACAATGTGATGACACAACAAACAGTACAATGTAGTTGTTAAAAGCAGTTATTCTAAGATAAGATTGTGTATATTCTCTTCCTAGCTGTTTATTAATAGATGTGTGACCCTGGATAAGTCACGTAACTTCTCAGTAATTCATGCCTTGCTTTCTTCATCTGTAAAATGGAAAAAAACAGAAGCTCTCTCATAGAATTATTTTAAGAATTAATAACAAGGTGTTGTTTTTGGTTGAACTTTTCAAAAATCATTTTTATTTGAAATATGGTTTATTCACAATATTAATTTCAGATGAAAAACTCAGTGATTCATCAACTACATATATTATTAAATGCTCACCGTATAGTTACCGTTACCATACAAAGATAGTGCATTACAAGCTGTATTCCCTATGCTATATGTATACCCCTATGACTAAATATTTTATAGTTTGAAGTTTGTAACTCTTTATTCCCTTCATCTATTTTGCCCACCCTCCTCGCTATTTGTTTATTTTTCAGATTCCACATATACGTGAAACCATATGGCATTCCTCTCTTTCTGACTTATTTCACTTGGTATAATACCTTCTAGATTCATCCATACTGCTGCAAATGGTAGATTTCTTTTTTATGGCTGAACAATATTCCATTCTATATATGTACCAATCTTGTTTATCATTCACCTATTAATGGACACACTTCAATTGCTTCCATATCTTGGCTAGTGTAAATAATGCTTTAATAAACATTATTTGTTAAATAATAAAAAGGGATCCATGTATCTTTTTGATTTAATGATTTTGTTTTCTTTGGGTAGATTCTCAGAAGTGGAATTGTTGAGTCATATGGTATTTCTATTTTTAGTTTTTTGAGAAACCTTCATAATGCTTGCCATAGTGGCTGCACCAATCCCATTAGCAGTGTATGAGGGTTTTCTTTTCTCCACATCCTTGCCAACACTTGTTATTTCCTATATCTTTTGGATGGTAGCCATTCTGACTGGTGCAGTGGTGATAATCTCATTGTAGTTTTGATTTGCATCTCCCTGATGATGAGCATCTTTTCATGTGTCTGTTGGCCATCTGTTTGTCTTCTTTGGAAAAATACCTATTCAGGTCCTCCACCCATTTTTTAAATCAGATTATCATCATTATTTTTGGTATAGAGTTGAATGAATTCTTTATATATTTTGGGTATTAGCCCCTTATCAGATATATTGTTTTGCAAATACATTCTCCCATAAAAATGTCTTTTTGTTTTGTTGATGGTTTCCTTTGCTGTAAAGAAGCTTTTTAGTTTGATATAGTCCCAACTGTTGTTTTTGTTTTTGCTTCCTTTGCTTGGGGAGACATGTCCAGAAAAAAATTTCTCATGTTGGTGTTCAAGAGTTTAGTGCCTATGTTTTCTTCTAGTAGTTTTATGGCTTCAGGTCTTATATTTAGGTCTTTAATCCATTTTGAGTTTTTTTGTGTGTGTCTGGTGTAAGATAGTGATCCAGTTTCATTCTTTTGCAGGTAGCTGTCCAGTTTTTCCCACACCATTTATGTCTTTTTCCCATTGTACATTCTTGCCTCCTTTATCATAATACTGTTTCAGAACAGCAAGGCGACTATAGTTAGTAATACCATATTGCATATCTGAAAGCTGCTAAGAGAGTAAATCTTAAAAGTTCTCATTACAAGAAAAAAAATTTGTAACTGTATGGTGACAGATGTTAAGCAGACTTACTGTGGTCATCATCTCACAGAATATACAAATATTAAATATTATGGTGTACACCTGAAGCTAATATGTTATATGTCAATTATGTATCAATTTTTTAAGAAGTAATTATGTGTGCCTAATAAAGTTACAGTTAAGTCTTCAAAAAATACATGTTTTAAAAGGGATTGGCAAATAGGGAGCACTTTAAAAGTGCTGTTAAAAATTGTTCTCATAAAATACGCAAATTTTTAAAAGAGGAAAACAAAAAAGAAAGTGAAACTTCAGAATATTAGATAGCATTTCAAAAGATCACTCTCAGGTGAAAGATCACTCGATGTAAATTTATATCTAATAAGTACTGGGAGACCAAGTTAAGTAGTTAAAGCCCAAAACATAATTAAAGTTAAACCCAGCTTTCAAGGAAATAACACAACAAAAACAAAACCTTATCATACATTATTAAGATGGAATTTGATTGATGCCCTAAACCCCCATGTCCTCATCCATAGCTGAATGAATCAGAAGGGTCATCCAGAAAGGAAATGCCCACCACAAGGCCACTTAAAATTGCAATGACTGAAGCACCAAAAGGAGAATTCTATGGGATCCAGAGCAAACCATCCATGCCTCATTAAAGCTATCTAAAACCAAGAATTCTAAAATACAGTTTTGCAAGGTAACAGCAATATAACACCTCCATGCTGAAAAATAGCACAAGAAACTCTCTATACCAAACATAAATTAGAATGGAAAAAACATATAACTTGCATTTCTAGAACACTTTTTATCCTTTTCAATTAACTTTTGTTATATTATCTCATTTTATCAGCAAGATCAATCTGCAAGATTGGCAGGGCAGGCAGAATTATTTCTACTTCACAAATAAAAAATAAGCCTAAGAAGAGACTATTTCTTGTCTCAAGTCAACTGTGGCAAATAATCAAAAGTAACAGTCAACAAAATGGAAAACTAATCTCCTGTCATTTTTTTTCCTACAGGGAAGTCCTCAAATTTTAAAAGGACACATTTCAGAGAGATAAATAGGCTTTCATCTTTTGGAACCAAAATATTAAGAAAAAAGGGACAAAAGTGAAGTAAATTAGAAATACACATTTCAAGTAAAAATTCACTAACTTAAAATGATGGGAGAGGAGGAAATGACATGAAAAATCTGAATTAATAGTTTATAAGGCATATAGTTGCATTATTTCCATTTATTACAAATACTCTATAGTGCACATTGTTAGTGTATAACAGGTCCAAACAGTTCCTCCTCCTCTCGCCTGCACAGCCAATTCTTACCTTGAACATCCAATCAAAATTCTTTTTTCATTATCAAGTCTTCCTTCATAGACTACTCTAGCATCTAATGATATCTTACCTGCTCTGAATTCACAAGATCTTGCCAGCATTTTTAGTTGGACTATTTTTTATTTTACTTTGGCTCAGCTTTTGAACTAGTTTCACATAATGGCCTTTACCTTTTATCATTCTACTTTTTTTAATGGGCTTCTACTTTGGCTCTCCAAACTAGACTATGAACTCCTGAGGACAAGAACACAATCTTATAAATGAGATCCAAAATCCTCTGTGACCAAAATCCCTTAAGAAGGAAAAGAGCCATGTTAGAATGTATTTGTCTTGTCAAAACAGTGCTATTTACTATATATACCTGTACTGTGCTAAGTACTGATATTTAGTAAAAAAACCAACCTGATTTTTTTGCTCTCCTGGAACTGACAGTCTAGTCACAGATAATAACTGAGGAAGCAGGCAATTACTAACAATTACAATGTATGTTTTCTTTTTTTTTTGAAGTATATTTTTTATTGAGGTATAACTGACATATAACATATTAGTTTCAAATGTGTAATGTGACTGGACATTCCTTTTTACTTAAGTATAGTTGATACACAATCTAATATTGGTTTCAAGTACACAACACAGTGGTTCAACAGTTAGCCATATTATTAAATCCTCACCCCTACTAGTGCAGTTACTATCTGTCAACACAGGAAGATGTTAGAGTCACTGGTTATATTCTAAAAATAAGGAATGCTTCACAAATTTGCATGTCATCCTTGTGCAGGGGCCATGCTTATCTTCTCTGTATTGTTCCAATTTTAGTGCATGTGCTGCTGAAGGAAGCACTACAATGTATGTTAATGCTACAATGGGACATACATAGAGTATTTTTCAAATACCTTCGATAACAAAAAAAAATCTAACCTGAATTTAGGGGATCAAGAACAACTTCCTGGTTGAAATCACAACTAGGGTGAGAGTTAAACAGGAATAAGCCATGGGGAAGGGTAAAATGAAATAAGAAAATTATTCCAGAAGGGAAGAAAACACATTACCCAAATGGTAAAGAGTGAGCGTGGTCAGGAGGAGAAGAAACAAATTACTTCGATACAGCTCAGGGCAGCACAGTGGCAGTGTGAGCATCAAACCTGGGGCATTCTGGGAGGGGACACACCTCTATTCTTCCAGCATCTCCATGCCTTCTGAATCTGCCCTGGGGAATGCCAGTAACTATGCTCCTGTACGGGCCTAATCTCTACCTACCTGACTAAGGCCATGTCAATGAGTTGTACAGTTTCACACTCATAAAGACAACCCGCTAGGGAAGTCTGTGCAGGTTGAAATCAGTCACCTTGCCAAACCGTAAAACTTAACCTAAACTTTCTCCAAATGTTATAGATTTTCTAGTCAACTTTAATACTGACATTTTTAGTTCATGCTTAGTATTGTTTATCTGACATTTTAGAACACAGCTATGTGCCTGATAATGAAGTTTCTCACTAAAAAGGTCCCTAACACCTAACATAAAAGGTACCTTACACACATTTTTATTATCCATTAGCTTCAGTTTTATTTCCATCAAGGTTTCTATTGAAAAGCATGACTAGTTTATGGTGGTTTTTTGTATAACCTTCCAATTCAAGAACTCATTTGCCTCATCCTCACTTATCTAGGCTAACCACACAGGGTTATCCTTCTACATTTATTTCCCACTTTCATTTAACTAATTTTAAAAAACTGACGGCTTTTACAAATAATCTGAAGCCAGAGTTTCTTCAGTCAGCCCCTCCATATAGATCCTGACCCTCAAAAGCCTGTATCACATCTTATTTCATACTTTCGCCCATTAGTGCCTGCTTCAGAATCTTTGCATGACAAATAACCACCCAACATTTTTAGTTGAAAGGGAACCTCAGTATTTTGCCCCAAATTCCTGTATTTTCTTGAATACAAAGTAAAAAAGAGCTATGATAAAGAAAAAAAAGTAAACAAATAGATCCAGGCAAATCAAAATGACACAATTTTAACACTTCATTAATAATATAAATATGGTTACACTCCAACCTTTTGCAATAGTTTAAGACCAGTCTAAAGCCCAAATATACGCCACAAAATACTTTTCAGCTGAAGCAAATTAAAATGAAAGTCACTGACAAGTTTTTGAGAATTTCAGTGAGTATCTAGGAAATATCTGGATAGGTACTGAAATAAATTTTCTGTTCTTAAATATAATTCCTTATCCCTGGGGTTTACATTCTATAGCTAGTAAGACAAGTAAGACACATGCATCAAGTAATTAAGTCTGCTTACTATCCATCTTCCCCTTCTAGAATTTATGTTCTTTAAGGGCAAAAGTTTGTTTCATTCACTACTGTAATATCTTCAGTGCCTACAACATTACCAGGCACAGGGGGGAACATCAGTAAATATTTGTTGGAATGAAAGATAACAAGGTAAGTAACTTAATGGCTACAAAAGAATAGGGTAAGTAAGTGGGACAGACTGAAGACCGGAAGAATAATGTGTACTGGAGTAAGCAAAGGCGGCTTCAAGGAAAACAGTTCTTGGGGGAACAAGAGCATCTAAATGGGGGATGGCCTCCCAAAAAATGACAGAATGAGCAAACTAATAAATGTGAGAATAATTATGGCATATGAGGAAGAAAAAGATTACCTGATGTAACTGTTAAGAATGGTATTTACGTACCAAATGATTTCCATCATTTGTAGAGTATAACAATGAAGCAAAACTAAAGGAACAAAACAGCAGCAAACTCACAGACTCCAAGAAGGGATAGCAGTTACCAAAGGGGAGGGGTGGGGAAGGGTGGGTGGGGAGGGAGGGAAAAGGGAATTGAGGGGTATTATGATTGGCACACATGGTGTGTGTGTCGGGGGGTCACCTTACTACACTGATGGACAGTGACTGCAATGGGGTGTTGGGGGGGACTTGATATGGGTGAATGTAGTAACCACAATGTTTTTCATGTGAAACTTTCATAAGAGTATATATCAATGACACTTTAATTTTAAAAAATGATATTTACTATGATTTCACTCATTTGTGGAGTTTAACAACAAAGCAAAACTGAAGGAACAGAACAGCAGCCGACACAGACCCCAAGAAGGGACTAGTGGTTACCAAAGGGTTGGGGAAGGAGAGAGAAGGGGATTAACGGGCATTATAATTAGCACACACAATATAGGTAGGTCACAGGGAAGGCAGCATAGCACGGAGAAGACAAGTAATGACTCTATAACATCTTACTACGCTGATGGACAGTGACTGCAATGGGGTGTTGGGGGGGACTTGATATGGGTGAATGTAGTAACCACAAGGTTTTTCATGTGAAACCTTTATAAGATTGTATATCAGTGATACCTTAATTTAAATTAAAAAATGATATTTACCACTTAGCTGGCACTCAGTGAAGGAAAGGTTTAATTAAATAAGATGAGAGACTTAGGAGAGAGCTCAGTTGCACACTGATTAAAGCCATGTCATAGAGTTGTGCAGTTTCACACTACATAAAGACAACCGGTTAAGGAGGTTTGCCAGGGCTGAAATCAGTCACCCTGCCAAGCTCTGATTACCACTGGGCTTTTTCCTCTCAGAATGGAGACCTTTGAAAGGCAATTTTGTGAAGGGGGCATAGTAGAGCATGGTACTTTTTCCTGATTTCTATAAAGGTAACATACAGACTAATAAAATGATAGTGGGGGACTGGAGGACTTGGGATATATGCTTTGAGGGGTTTTTTTCCTTTTCTTTATCCTTCTGAATTTTAAGGGGTAATCAGAGGATTTTGCTGTTGTGTGGTAAAAGGATGACTTGAAATCATTTTTGTTTTTAGTTTGATTTACTTCTATTTAATTTCTAATTATAAAAACTTTTATAGTGGAAAATTTTAAAAATATAGAAAATAAAAACTATCTTTAGATCTTAAAACTCAATAACCAATGTTAACAAGAAGTTTTATTCCAGTATTTTGTCTATATCCATACTAACTGCACAGCAGGGATTCAACAGATGACTACTGCAAATAGGTTGTAAACTCTTTCTATTACCCTAATGTTCTGTTGTGACTTGAGTTTTCATTAGCCCACAATACAGACAGGAAAGGGTATGCAGACTGTAGAGGCAGAGCAATAAGGAGATGTAAAGAAATAAAGGCAGTGGAAAAGTAATGATGACGATGACAGTATTTCTCTTATGCAGCATAGCTATATGCCAAGCACTGCTCTACAACTTTACACAAACTAAATTATTACACCTTCACAACAACCCTACAACACAGGCAGCATACTACTCCTTTTATGGATTACAAAACATAAGGCAGAATTAGCAAACCAAATTTAAAAATATATCAAGAGGATCATATACCATGATCAAAAGGGATTCATCCCAGGGATGTAACGATGGTACAACATTCGAAAATCCATCAACATCATCCACCGCATCAACAAAAAGAAGGACAAAAACCACATGATCATCTCCATAGATGCTGAAAAAGCATTTGACAAAATTCAACAGCCATTCATGATAAAAACTCTCAACAAAATGGGTATAGAGGGCAAGTACCTCGACATAATAAAGGCCAAATATGACAAACCCACAGCCAACATCATACTTAACAGCAAGAAGCTAAAAGATTTTCCCCTAAGATCGGGAACAAGACAAGGATGCCCACTCTCCCCACTTTTATTCAACAGAGTACTGGAGGTCTTAGCCATAGCAATCAGACAAAACAAAGAAATAAAAGGCATCCAGATTGGTAAGGAAGAAGTTAAACCGTTCCTGTTTGCAGATGACATGATATTGTACATAAAAAACCCTAAAGACTCCACTCCAAAACTATTAGAACTAATATCTAGATTCAGCAAAATTGCAGGATACAAAATTAATAAACAGAAATCTGTTGCATTCCTATACACACAATGAACTAGCAGAAAGAGAAATCAGGAAAACAATTCATTCACAATTGCATCAAAAAGAATAAAATACCTAGGAATAAACCTAACCAAGGAAGTGAAGGACCTCTACCCTGAAAACTACAAGACACTCAAGAGAAAGTAAAGAGGACACTAACAAATGGAAACTCACCCCATGCTCTTGGCTAGGAAGAATAATATCGTCAAAATGGCCATCCTGCCTAAAGCAATCTATAGATTCAATGCAATCCCTATCAAATCACCGACAGCATTCTTCAACAAACTGGAACAAATAGTTCTGAAGTTCATATGGAACCATAAAAGACCCCAAATAGCCAAAGCAATCCTGAGAAGGAAGAATAAAGCAGGGGGGATCTCGCTTCCCAACTTCAAGCTCTACTTACAAAGCCACAGTAATCAAGACAATTTGGTAGTGGCACAAGAACAGACCCATAGACCAGTGGAACAGAGAGTCCAGATATTAACCCAAACATATATGGTCAATTAATATACAATAGAGGAGCCATGGATATACAATGGGGGAAATGACAGCCTCTTCAACAGCTGGTGTTGGCAAAACTGTACAGCTACATGTAAGAGAACGAAACTGGATAATTGTCTAACCCAATACACAAAAGTAAACTCAAAATGGATCAAAGACCTGAATGTGAGTCATGAAACCATAAAACTCTTAGAAAAAAACATAGGCAAAAATCTCTTGGACAAGAACATGAGCAACTTCTTTAAGAACATATCTCCCCGGGCAAGGGAAACAAAAGCAAAAATGAACAAGTGGGACTACATCAAACTGAAAAGCTTCTGTACAGCAAAGGACACCATCAATATAACAAAAAGGCATCCTACAGTATGGGAGAATATATTCATAAATGACAGATCTGATAAAGGGCTGACATCCAAAATATATAGAGCTCATGCACCTCAACAAACAAAAAGCAAATAATCCAATTAAAAAATGGTCAGAGGAGTTGAACAGACAGTTCTCCAAAGAAGAAAGTCAGATGGCCAACAGGTACATGCAGAGATGCTCCACATCGCTAGTCATCAGAGAAATGCAAATTAAAACCACAATGAGATATCACCTCACACCAGTAAGGATCACCACCATCCAAAAGACAAACAACAACAAATGTTGGCGAGGATGTGGAGAAAGGGAAACCCTCCTACACTGCTGGTGGGAATGTAAACTAGTTGCACCATTGTGGATAGTAGTATGGAGGTTCCTCTAAAAGCTCAAAATAGAAATACCATTTGACCCAGGAATTCCACTTCTAGGAATTTACCCTAAGAATACAGCGGCCCAGTTTGAAAAAGACAGATGCACCCCTATGTTTATCACAGCACTATTTACAATAGCCAAGAAATGGAAGCAACCTAAGTGTCCATCAGTAGATGAACGGATAAAGATGTGGTACATATACACAATGAAATATTATTCAGCCATAAGAAGAAAACAAATCCTACCATTTGCAACAACAAGGATGGAGCTAGAGGGTATTATGCTCAGTGAAATAAGCCAGGCATAGAAAGACAAGTACCAAATGATTTCACTCATATGTGGAGTATGAGAACCAAGAAAAACTGAAGGAACAAAACAGCAGCAGACTCACAGAACCCAAGAATGGACTAACAGTTATGAAAGGGAAAGGCACTGGGGAGGATGGGTGGGGAAGAGAGGGATAAGGGGGGGAAAAAGGGCATTATGATTAGCACACATAATGTAGGGGGGGACATGGGGAAGGCAGTACAACACAGAGAAGACAAGTAGTGATTCTACAGCATCTTACTATGCTGATGGACAGTGACTGTAATGCAGTATGTGGTGGAGACTTGATAATGGGGGGTATCCATAATGTTGCTCATGTAATTGTATATTAATAATACCAAAAAAAAAAAAAAAGAAGACAAAAGAAGAAAATGCCAAAAAAAAAAAACCATGAGGCACAGAGAGGTTAAGAATCTTGACGATGGTTATATAGGTAGTAAGAGTTCCGGGATCTACCGCTGACAGTCTGATTCTAAAGTCAATACTCTTAACTACTCATGCTTTTTGAGATATTTTTAACAGTAGAAATGACAATACATTATGTCTGAATAGAAAGGAAACTGTACACCTTTGGTTTTTCACAACTGTGTACTCTCTGAAGATAAAAAAAAAAGTTTTTTTTCTAAGAGTTTCTTAGATTGTTTTATTTCTAAGAGTAGTCAATAAACATTTACTTAACTGAAATGAATGGACCATGAGGGGAACCAGCAAGAACTTAGAAGCATTTAAGTTTATTATCTAAGATTATTCAGAATCATCCAGTCCACGCTATGTTCTTACCTTAAGCCTCTTCCAAATCCTAACCAGTTCCTCAGACCTTTCCCTTATCAAAATCTACTTTATAACAAAAATCTGATGAACTTAGTGATACAAAAATATAAATCAAGCATAAGCACTATCAGTGATATTTGAACTTACCAGTATCAAAACTTTTAAGATAAAGGTCTGAAGTGGCCAGTGCTGGGAACTGGGGTGGTGGCAATGATGAAAACCTACCACCATACCCTATGAACTTCATGTATAATGTCCACATACCTTCCTGCAAGCCCTAGTACTGAATAAGGAACAAAAATAAAGAGTTGCACTTGACAAGAATATTGCCTGAAGATTCTCCTGTGGCAAAGTACTCAGAAATCCTCGGTAAAACATAGCAAATGCCTTTTGAAAATAGATAGCCAACCATTCAAGAAAATAAAGTTGGGGAGAATGAGATGGGAAGTAGGGCAAGTTAAATGACACCACACTCACTGTTCTTACTGAGATTCACCCGTTTTTCTTGAAAAAACCTCCTTGGATTGTGGTATACCATTACTTAATTTCCAGAGTTCTGAAAAAGTTTTGTTTCACCCACTCTCTGGTTTCAACTGCTGACAATTTGAAACTCTTAATTTCCAGTTCAGACCTCTCATTGTAAGTTTCACATTGTATGATGTTGTTTGCTGTTCCTCTCCCTTGTGTCTTGTTCATCTTTGTGTCCTCAGTGAATATATGTTAAATGACTATAAGGCATGTCTGTATTATTTCTTTTAATAGTGTGTAAATCTAAAATTGTCTCAAAATATCTATATTTTAAAAATAAACAACAAAAAAAAGAGAATGGTCATTGAAGACAATGAACTGTGGGAATAAGAACAGATACAATTAGAAGGTTTTCATAAAAGTCAGCCAATTAAACACTAATGCCAACTGGCATAAGAAGGTGAGTAGAGGCAGTGTATTTGCCCAAGTTACTTTTATCTTAGGCTTCCAAGGTAAAGCAGTATTCTGGCCAGTGCCATTATTGAAATACTTTGTCATTTACCTTTCTCTGGAATAGTGGTTTTCAACTTGGTATTTTCCTGATCATTTCTGAGGTATAATACAAATAATTTGTTTCTAATAATATATTTTAAAAATTGAACTTGGCAAGTGTTTTTTTTTTTTTCTTCCCCAGAAAGGAACCAGGTTAATGTAAGATTCCTCTTGCATTCTTGAGTAGGAGAAAGGTGGGAGTTACAACTGGCAAGCCTACATTTCACAAGATTATTGGTCCACTTTTGGGAAAATTATCCCTGTTAGATACACCACCTGGAAAAAACGCTGTGCTTCTAAAATCAGGGTTCTTTTATTAAACTACAGTTAATGTCAGAGACTAGTACTATGCTATGAAGTGGCCACCTATATGTTTCTTAAGAGAAATAAATGATCATTGATGCTTCTTATTAAATCCTATGAATATTTATATCTGATAGAAGCCTTAAATATTGTGATTTCTTGAAATCTCCTCCTGATATAGGCTTGCTGAAAAGATGACACATTTGAAATTTCTTTAGATTCTAACTCTCATGACCGCTCCAGTGTAATCATGCATCCACCATATACCCACACATATCCCATGAAAGCAAGACTAGAAGTGAATTCAAGATACAAAGTCCTGGGACAATGTCTGTTCAAAGCTACTTGAAAGAACTCTGCTTTAAGAGACAAAATATTTAAATAGGCAAATCCTCATTTCTTCATACAGCCTTTCTACCTTTAGCATATTTTTTGACTGTACATTTCATTACCCATATGATCATAAAAATAAAGTAAAATTGTTCAGATTTTAATTTTAAATTTAATTATGCACTTTGTTATTGTCCCTTGTTCAGGATCCATCTTAATTTTGAGTATTATTTAAGCTACACCTGGAATTTCTGTTCTCTTGTTTACTTTTCATTCTATTCCCAAACGAATTCCCAGTGGGTCCTGTTTAAATGTATGTGCTCTGTTTATCATTTATACCTAGCGACTGTTTTAATTCCCAACAGTATAAGTCTGGTGAGTAAATTGGGTCCTGTTTGTCTTTTGCTTTCCCCATCAAGAAAATAAGCCTCTTCTACTGTATCTACATCAGATATTATTAATTACATTAGACAATGAAGATGTAATTCATTCAGGGATCAAGATTGAAAACTTAACTGTGCCAAGAACTCTGGTTAACAGATTTCTTGGTTCTTCATAATAACAGAAGTGCCTCATTTTAAAACATCATTATTCTTCAAATTGTATGTGGAAAACTTGATCTCTGCAAAGATTTCCTTTCTCAATAATGAAAACAATATAGGAAACATCCACTTGGGACAGTAGGCTACAGCCAAGTCTGTTAACTTTCATTAAAATTCTTTCATATGCAAAATTAATACTAATATCATCTCATTCAATTCTAAATAAATTTTACAACCCAGAACTCAAGGATTCCACTGAGTTCTGAATCTGGGGTTCCTAATTTTGGCTTTCCAATTATTCTTAATTGCATGTGTCTGGCTAAATGTCCCCCAGCAGAGGTTTCCCATTACACACCCATTACTGTGATACCCACAGGTGCCAACACACAAATACTTTCATTCCCAGCTGTTGCTCAAGTTAATTTGACTCTTCCCCTGAACTCAGCTGATGTAGATAGCAAATGCCTGTATAACTTTGCTACCTTAGAACATATGCTGATTTAAAACTCCAATTAATGAGCATCTAGTGATTCACTGGTACTTTTCCAAAGCAAATGTTAAAATTCTCTTTAATTCTGTTGTCACTTGCAAACGAAAGCATCCCTAATGAAAGTAAGAGATAATTATGATGGCACCACTGTTCCTTTTAAAATAATTTTATGTTGTATGCTAAATATTTTTGCACAGCCAAATAGAAAATATTCTCAGTTTTGAGGGTCAGGTGGTCTCTGTTAGAGCCACTCAACTCTGCCACTGTAGAGCAGAACAACAGTCAATAAATAAATAGGTGTGACTATGTTCAGTAAAACTTTATTTACAAAAAACAGATAATTGAGGAGATTTGGTCTACAGGCTATAGTTTGCCAACCCTTGTAGAGAAATCACACTTCCTATAACCCAGTTGCTTGCAAACTCAACAAATTTGTTGAAAGGAATTAACTGCATAACTTCAGAAAGAAATCCTGTTTTCTTGGCCTTGTTAATAAACCAGGAAAGATCATGTACAAAACAGAGCTGATTATCTTCCCATATCCTCCCTGTTCTCCAACCCTCCTATGCCATTCTACTCAGCAGCACAGCATTACTATTCTTACAGTCTCCCAGGCTTTACAGTCTCCAAGGCATCTCTGCACCTTATCCTCCATTTCTGTCCTATCAGCAAGAACTGTCCTTTTTTCTCTTGGTAACTCCAATCTCTTTTCCTAAACCTAACAAATACTCTTTTTATAAGCTTTCTGAGACAGTTTCAGTCATTTTACAATCTACCTTCAAAACTTCCCTAATTTCTACCATATCACATTAAGCTCTAATGCACTGGAGTTTCCAAAGCCCTCCTTCTCCTCACCCAACAGGTCTTACTTCTCACAAGACCTCAGTACCCACTCTCTGCCCCAGGGAAGGTGTTCTCTAGTGCATCCCCACAAAGTACACATTCATTTCTGTGCCTTTACTACTACAATCTGTTATCCTAAAACCATTCTTTCTTCCTATCTAAACCCCACCATTATCTCAAGGTTCAACTCAAGGATCAGTTTTTATAGAGCCTTATATGCCAATATACAAAGACATTCTGTATCTCTACACTTCCACTAAATTCAGGGCCGGTATCAGATAGCTCAGCAGTTATCTTTCTATAACTGTTTCTGCCAACCAAACTAGGCCATACAACATTGCCTATGCCTAATACAATGTTTTAGAAATGAAGTAAGTCTTAAATAAACAAAGGCTGAGAAATGAAAGGAAAGGTTGTTATTGTTAAAAGGATGAAAGGGAATCAATCCAAGATCTAGCATTTTTGCTTCTTCTGAATTGTTTTGGCATAAATCAGGTGCTGAAAGTAACCACTACTATACATCTTAACTCTGATTAAGTTTACCAAACACAAAATATTACAACTGCTGTTAGAGGTGAGTAGTCTCCCATCTCCTTATCCTTCCCAGCACTGCAAATGAACAAACATACTGGTTTTTAGTTAGTCCCTTGTGAGTGCCTACGTTACTAAGTGTTCTTCTAGAATATAGGGACATAAGGATGAATAAAGCTTTGTCCCTGTCCTTATAAAGTTTTCAATCTAGTGGGAGGAAATAAAGAATAATGTCTAGTGAAGTGGTAATATGTACTCTAAAGAAAAACTGGTAGGTAAGGAGACAGAGAGCGAGAGGGGCCATTTTAGATGGGTTTGTATATACTCCAAATAATGACAGCAGATGTTTACTGAAGAAAAGTAGGACAGAGTAGGGCAATATGGTACTATTTTAGATGAGACTGAAGCAAGCCTCTCTGACATGGCAATACTGAGAAGCACTGTGAATGATTTAAGGGAATGAGCCATACAAACTATCTCATGGAAGGGCATTCCATGCAGAGGGAATAACAAGTAAAAAGCTCTAAAGCAGGAATATGTTTGGCTTGTTCAAAAAACAGCAAAGACAAGGTGACTGGAGAGCAGTGAGCGTTAAGTTGCACAAGATACGGGTCGGAGATGGTTAGAGAAGTAGCCAGGGGCCATGGCACATAGAATAAAGACTTCTGGATTTATTCTGAGGAAGATGGAAAGCTATTGAAAGGTTCTGATGAAGGGAGTGACACGGCCTGACTTAAATTTTAAAGAGATTATTCTGGCTACTTTTGGAAAGAAAAAATATGTAGAGGGCAGAAGTAAAAGCAGTTCAGAGGTTTCCGGATTCATTTTTGTATCCCCAATGACTAAGACAGCATTCAAAATATAAACCTTTGGATATATGCCACCTAGGATAACATTTATTATCTTATATCTTTAATATTAGGGGTAGTATGCCAAACTCAGGTTTGAATTTCAGCTTAAACTCTGCAAGTTTTGTAACCATGAACATATTCCTTAATCTGAGTCCCAGTTTCCTCACCAATAAATCAGAGCTACCTATGAGATGTTGTAAGGATTAAATGTGACAATATATATAAAGCATTTAGCATAGCGCTTAACACATAGTAAGGACTTGAAAAATAGGTGATTATTCATTGCCCCCTTACCTCTAACACTGAGAATATAGTTGGAAGGCAACGGACTTTATTCAGAAGAAAGCTCATAAAAACAAAGGTCTGAATATCAATTATGAATGTGTTAAGTTTGAGATGCTATTAGTCATAAAAGTAAAGAGAGTGATCAGGCAGCTGGATATATGAGTTTGGAGCTCAGAAGAGAGGATTCAAACCATAGTTGGTATTTAAAGCCACGAGTTTAGATGAGAGATCACCAAAGGAGTAAGTGTAGATACAAAAGAGGACACGCAAGGACAGAGTTCTAGCAACATTTACTCATCAGAGACAAGAGGAGAAATAGCAAGGTAAAAATGAGAAAGACCAACCAGTCAGGTAGACAGAAAACCAAGAAAGTAAGATACCCAAGAAGTCAAGTGGGAAGAAAACTGTTAAAAGTTGAAAAGACAAAAGTTAAGAAGTCAGATTTAGTAAGATGAAAACTAAGAAATCATCATGGAATTTAGTGGTGTGGTGGACTGGCAGGGGTGAATGCCATATTAGAAATGTGTTCAACAGAAAAATGTAGAACAGTAAATTCAGACAATTCATTCAAGAAACGATACTGAAAGGCCAAGAGAGAAATGGGGTGGTAGCTGGAGTGGGAAGTGGAATCTAAAGATATCTTTTTTAAAGATGGAAGAAAAAACAGCATAAATGCTGATGGGATGGTTACAGCAGAGGGGAAATTGATAATGCAATACAGAAAAGAACTGCTGTAGCATTATCCTTGAGGGGGCAAGAGGAGATGGAGTCTGATACAGAAGTCAAGGGGACTGGCCTTAGCTAGAGCAAGGACAGTTTATCCTTAGTAACAGCAGAGAGGGCATATACGCAAAGATACAGGTAGGTCAACAGATGTCACAGAAGGAGCTTATGGAAATTCTCTTCCAACTGCCTCAATTTCCTCAGAGAAAAGTTAGAAAGTCCATCAATGAAAAGAGAGATGGTGCAGAGGTATTACAGTATAAGTTTGAAGAGAAAGGAAAAAGTATGAAATAACAATCTATCATAGAGTGCGACAGTGAATAGACTAAAGAAATACAGTGTAACTGATTTAAAGTGGAGTCAACTAGCAGGTTTTTCTCCACCCAAGTTTGGCCCTGCTGGTGCAGGTAAAGATAGAGAGTAGGTGGAGATTTAGGGATAATCAGGATACTGGTTAGTCACATAAGTACAATTAAAGGAGGGACCAGCAGAGGAATTAAGGGTGTATACAAGAGAGTGATAGTAACAGTCACTATGTAAAACAAAGTAAGGAGGGAAGTGAGTACATGAGAATGAGGGAGAGTAAAAAGTAACAGTATCAATAGATTATTGGTCCTGATGGATTCTGTATATGAAAAGGAGTGAGGTGGAAAGACTGGACAATTCCATTTGTAGAATAGGATACTTATGATTGAAATTGTCATTAAAGTTTAAGAATTACTACAGCACAGAACCATTCTTGGGATTCCTACATTTAATAAAAACGTTCAGTGCAGAGGTAAAATGAGAATCTGTATGTCAGGTCTGAAAGGCAGGTAAGAGAATTAAAGTAGATGATGGAACACAGCCTAGGAATTCTTCATTTTTCTCTATATATCAAAAATAAGAATGAATTCCAACTTTTCTAAAGAAAACAATGATTCAAGTAAAAAGAAAGAAAAAAAAAAAGGATGCAATCTGATGAAATAGTTAAAAAAAAAAAACGCATAATTTTCCATGGTATCCAGTTTGTCCACCTAATGATCGTTCAAAATGGATTCATGGTTCTAAAGTCCCACATTTCTCTCCTTACAAAGTTAAATGTGTAAAATGACTTAAGCCAAAGTTTATCCCCTGGCACCCATATTAATAATTTCTACATTTCCCATAGAGAAATTATTACTTTAAGAAAAAAAAACAACTTCCACACTTAAAGATTTCAAAGCAAACCATCACCCAAACACATTAACACCCCATCTGCATATTCTTTAATTACCTACTTTCAAATCTACCTACAAGACATAACTTTATATTCAATCAGTTGAATAGTTTAAAATACACAATTAAAATGGCACTTTCCAGTAGCCTGAAAAAAAATAAGTCTTGGTTTTCATCCCGTCATGCAACATTTATCAAAACCTATTAAATTCATAGTAAATGTGAATGACAACAGCAGTTATTTGCTTTACTCACCTCCTGAATAGCATCTTCATTAGGGAGAATGGAACATAAGCATGTGATATAGGCTTGCTGAAAAGATGACACATTTGAAATTTCTTTAGATTCTGCACATAATTTTGACAAAGCAGTAGCCTGGGGGATGCAGTTAGATTTCAACAAATGTTTTATTCGCATTTGCAGAAAGGAAGGTCCTTCTTGTGCAATCAATTTATTGACTGGAAAAAAGGGAAAAATAAAACAGTCTGATAACATACCACATAACATCTCATGGTTGTCAAGATGAAAGTTTAATATCTTTCATTGTTGGTTTGTTTTTAATGAATAAAAATTCAGTTGTTATAACTTGGGAAGTTTATTCTCATCTCAATACACATCTAACAGAGAAGAGAGCAAAATAAATTAATTTTGCTACTGATTCCCACATTCTACTAGTTTCATTTTGAACAACCTTTTTGATATAACCAAACATTTCATCGAAATTATTTGACCACCTCCTCCCTTACCTTCTGGCAAAGACATTAAGGAAGGGTGACATGAACTAAAAGCACATGTGCAAGAAAAAGAAGCAAGTACCTATGTAATATTAACAACTATCACTTGAACACTTACAAGGTTCCAAGCTTTAAGCTGTTTTTATATACCTCTCATTTATTCCTCACACCACCACCAAGGCAAGTATTATTATCCCCAGTTTAAGGTTAGGAAAATTAATATTCAGAGAAATTAGGTAACTTGCCAAGGATTCCAAAGCCAGTGGTGCGCTTTCCTCTAAACCAGGAATTTCTCAAAGTGTGTTCCACCGACCAAAAGACCTGAGAGATAGTCCTAGAAAAAAAAAGGATTCCTTGGTCAAATCTCTGAACAGTCCTGCAATAAAGAAAACTGTTCACTTTTATTCAACCCAATGTTTCCCAAACTGATTTGACCAGAGAACCCTTTTACACATATTAGTACAATGTAAAATACATGTTCCTGGTTCAGTACACACTTTGGAAAATGCTGCTTTGAGTAGTACTGAGTGTTAAGCACCCAAGCACTGACTGACTTGTACAGTATTCTAGATAAGCCCTCAATTTACAAGTAGTACTGAACAAGTGTGTGGCATCATTTCATGCTATTAATTTAAAAATAGAGATGGGAATATTGGATGTAAAGATGAGGGTGAGTAAACAATTTTTAATTTACGTGTCTATCTAAAATAGTGTTTATCAAACTTGAAAGTGCCTTTTGATCACCTGGGGAATCTTATTAAAATGCAGATTCTATTTCAGTAGGTCTGGGATGGCACCTGAGGTTTTGTTTCTCTAACAAGAGCCCAGGTGGTACTCTTGCTGCTGGCCTACAAGCCACATGTGGAGTAGAAATCATTATATTAAAAATAAACAACTAGGGGAAGGGAGATCAACCACTGATCCAATCTTAATTACATATCAATGATCAACTATAGAGTTTTTTAAATTCTTTAATAGAGAATAGCATATACGCAAGACACAAAGTTCAAAAGCCACACCAAAAGAAGTATAGTTAAAAGCTGTCTCCCTTCTACCATGACTCCCAGTCTCCCTCCCCAAGAAACAATAATGGTTTCCAAGCTTGTTTATTCTTCCAGAATATTCTGCATACAGAAAGCGTATTTCTTTTCTCATTTAATATGTCATATAGTTCATTTCATCATCACTGTGCATTTAGATAAGCTACCTCAATATTTTAAACAACTGAATAGTATTCCACTGTGTGGATGTACTGTAACTCATTTAACCAATCCCCCCTACATAAACACTTGCAAGTTGTTTCCAATCTTTGGCAACTGACAATAACGCTACAATGTACAGCAGTGTACACAGTCCATTTCACATATGCTGTATCTGTAGAAAAAATTCCAGGAGTTGAATTTTGATCCACTTTGAAATTGATCCAAATTTGAAATTTATCTCCACGGACTGTCAATTTATACTCCTACTGCTTATGGGCGGAAGGAGCCTATTTCCTTTGGCACTTTAAAAAGGGCTGGATTAACTCTGGCAGGACCTTGGTGAGGGTATATGTGGTGTGTGTGGGTGGTGGTGGTGATGTTGGTGGGGGTTTTAAAGAGATCACTTTCACTTGGATTTTTCCAGGCATTAAATTCCACAAAATGAACTCACAGTCATATCTCCCACTCAAAAAGCTCCTCGTCTGTTATTTCTCTTTTCAGTAATGGTATTTTCTCAATCACACAGAAATAAATTGTCACATTACCCTTCTTTGCCAATTCCTTTCCCCAAGGAAAACAACTTATTGTGTCCTAGCAGTTCTTTTTAAAAACTCTCTCCCATCTAATTCCTCTATACTATTTCTTGCCACATCTGCCATCCGTTTCTTATTCTGCTTAACTTGAAATTCTGCTCCATTTATCTAGCCTATCACATTGTAAGCATTTTCACAAATCTCACACCTGAAAAGAGGCACACTGTTTACACAACCACTCCCTTCTAAATTCCCGTAACATCTTGCTTCTTTCACCACACTTAGCTTTCTGTTTAAGTACAATAATAAAGGATACAGCATACAAAGGTTAAGAGCTCAGGTTCTGGAATCACCAATCTGAGGCTGAATCTCACTAGCTGTGAGACCCTTGGACAAATTAAATGACTTCTATGAGCCTCAAGTTTCTTCATCTGTAAAAAGGTTAGTAATATCTATCTCACAGAGATGAAAGAATCATAAATGAAATAACAGTAATGCAGATAATTCAGACAGGGCCAGGCACAGAGTAAATGCTCAATACTAGTTATTGTTATTGTCTCTGATAAATCCCTTATTAGAGTATCAGCAATTTGTGAACAAATACATGTTGTTAACTTCTGTATTCCCTACAGCTCTAAGCACAATGCCTGCATATTAGAGATGTTTAATTATTTAGTAAATGAGTGGTTGTCACTCCTCAGTCAAAACCTCAAATTTTGCCTCCACACAATTTTAACTACCATGGTGGCCCCTGGCATATGTAATCTTTTCACCTGCATTATTAAATGAGATACAGAAAGCACTAATACAGCACCCATCACATAACAGGCACTCTATAGCTATTATTTCTGAGATTAAACCATTTTACTCAATATATACATTACAACCACAGTTAAACCACCATTTCAACTTTTAACATACATATCAATTTTGTATTTTAAAAACCATTTAATGTTAAAATCAATCTTTACTTTTAAAAAGAAAATCCATCCATACACTTCAGTATTTAAAATGATATAATAAAATGTACATTGAGAAGTCTTACTCCCAATCGTGATCCTTTCTGTATTCTTCAAACATTTTAATACAAAAAAACTTATAAATCCTCTCCTTCAACTCAACTGTTGAGTATGCTTTGCAGTATTTCTTTATCTGAACCATTTAAAAGTAAGTTGAAAACATGACAGTTTACCTCTTGTATATTTCATAATCTAAAAAATGGTAACATTTAAGATCCATTTAAAAACAGCTTTTTTCTTTCTTTTTTAACAGGAAAGCCTGTTTTTGTTTTTGCTGAAGGCTCAGGTAGCACATGACAATTCAAGAATTGCTTCAGAGATAGGGGGTAAAAGAGAAACAAAAAATAAACTGGGGTGGAAAAGAAAAACAACCAGAAGGAGGAACCATCTGGCCTGATTTAGGGGAGAGAGTTGTTGCCTCTGAACAAATAAGGATGGATCCTTTCAACTCTTAGTAGAGGAGAAAGAAAAAAAAGGAAAAGGCTGTTGCTTCAGCCCTCCTGAGTCTAATTGTTTTGGTATCATAAATTATAAGAAAGGAGAAAGGAGGGTGCTAGGTAGGGTACAGATCAGTTGGAAAAACTGGCAGATAACAGATTGTATCTCTGGGTGTCCTCTTAGTTGGAACTGGAATCATTCCATTATGGTGGCGGTGGGGTTTCCCCACTGTGGGGGTAAGGTATCTAGGGCTGTGGGCTGCCTGGGTCCCAGGGGCTGCCACCAATGCCACTTTAAGTAGGGGCAGTTTTATGGGCACTAGGGCTTGAGCCAGGAACCAACAGCAGGGTTTTGGCTGGGCTTGGTCTCACCATCCCCACTTCTATGGGGTGACCTGGAATGGCGAGGCCTTTGGTACCTGGGCCAGAATCTGGATTGAGGGAACCCACTGATCTTCCTGCTGGTTGTGCTAGGCAGAAGTGTCAACAACTGGTACTTATTACATATACACTTCAGTAATAAACTGGGTTTATTTTTGGGTGGTAGCAGGGGACATAAAATTCAAGGCAGGAAAATAAAAATAATACAGATATTTTTATTCAAAAACTAAACTAAAAAGTATTTACTGAGTTCCTTGGAGGTTTAAAAATACACATTTATGCTTCTGATTACATCACTGAAGAGAAGGCAGTGAGATGTCACTGCTTTTTAGTGACTATTTTAACAAATCAGGTATGTTAATATCCAAGCTGCAGGACAGTGCAGCTATAAAGGAAGCTTTCTAATATTGTGACTTGAAATTTGGTAAGGGTCAACTGAGAGTAGGCAGGCTGCCTACCACTTATATTGTGGTGCTCAGAGAAATTCCTTAGATATGCAGGTGTCCCATTCAGAGTCTTACAGATAGTGGGTGCTTAATTAATCTTTAATAAGATACCATGAGATGTTAGATGAACAGTGTTTCTCTCCATTTCTTGCTTTTTTTCTATGTGGAAAGAAACTAAGTACTGTTATCTGAGGTGGGGTGATATATTTGATTAGCACATTAGGGGAAAATAAACTAGGGACATTCAATGCAACTCCACCCTTCTTGGTCTTGGGCCTGCCTACAGAGAGCAGGCACTCTTCTCTGCCCTAGCCAAGACTTACCTGGACTGCAATCTGCCTAATTCTAGGACCCTTTTGAAACTATTTGACTCTGTCCTCTAACTAAACTTTTACTATAATAAAGGTAATATTTTAGCCTCCATCTGTCTATATTTAGGAAGAGATACCATTTATTGGGAACCCCAACAGAAGACAATACATACCAACCTTTCTATTTAACACCTCTTTTCCTTATTCTTATATATACATATTTTTTGGGCTGATAAGCAGTAGAATTATCAGAGGAAATGAACAAAGACAAAAATTCAAGTACCCTTATTACAAATCTTCTCACTCACTAGACAGAAAAACCCAAAGAGTACACATACAGTAGGTTGTCAAATCTGATGAATGAATAAACTAACAGGGATACTTTAAATTCATCAACATTCAAATGGCCTCTTTTAAGACTCGAACATATATCAAAAGTATAAATAGAACTGTTCTGAAGCTCATTTTTAATTCAGAAACACACTTAACAAAATGTGATCCTTTTAATTTTCCATTAACTTGAAGCAAATGAAATCACAATTGTTGGCCATATCAAATGTGATATTTGTGTGTGTCTAAAATACGAAAGTCAACTCAAATCCATAAATCTTCTGGTCTTAAAACTGACAGTTTTGGAAATAAACAATTTTTATTTTTTGCATTTCTCTACAAAATACAAAATTTCAGTATTTTATAAGTTTAAAATTAAAGTTTTTCATGGTCCTCAGTTGTAGTAACCAGTGAACAAAATATGAACAAAGCTCTTCTACGTACCAAAGACTAGAAGCAGGTTATTCATGTCTATCTCAGGAACTTTGTGTGAACACTGTTACTCAATGCAACCTTTTAAAATAAGTACAAAAGGAACTTAAAACATAGCCTAAAAACACAGAGAATCCTTAGTCAAAACATTAAATGTTAATGGTGAATTTTTACTATTCAAAGGAGAATAAAATGACTGGGTATAGACACACAGGAGAAATTCACAAAAATTTAATCCATAAATCAATTTTAATTCTCTTAGAACTAAATCCTCCTTCAATATACTCAGTAGTTTTAAGGCTTACCTTCTTCTGTTTCTACTGGCTGTTGAGACAGAATTTTGAGAAGGACTGGGTTTTTCCACACCCCTTCCTTGGTAACATGAACCAATATTTGTAGGTTATTATTCCCAAATTCCAATAATGCATCATGTGACTCCTAAAAAAAAAAATAACATGTCAAGAAAACAGGCTAATAAAAGCAATACAAAAAGTGGTTTTGTCTTTTCAATGTATCTGAATGTCTATGGAAGATTCTGTATCTTGAATTTCCTAGAAACAAATAAGCAGAAGAAAAATTATCCCAAAAGCTTTGTGAAATTCTGTTGCTGGTTTTTTAGAATTTTTTTCATTTTTTTGTTTTAATGAAGTTATCACCAAGTAAAGGATACCTTTAAAGTGTTCTGAATTTCCCTTAGGTAAGATTATCACAATTCAATTTACACTCTTAATTATTTAATTATTTCAAGGCCACTCACTGGACAGCTTTCTTTTAAAGGATCCTGGAGTATTCACATAGGCAACCTATTCCTTCTAATAGAAATATTACTTTAATGACACCAATTGTTATGTATTTTTAAATTATTTAAATTCTATCAAATGACTTTTTAAATGAGAAGTGGCTCTATATAAAATGTTATGGAAAGTCTAGGTTACTAACTCATTCTATCTCCTTGGAAAACAAAATATAATTGCAAGAGTTTGTTCTTTAAAATGCTTATACACACAAAGGGTGAGGGCAAAGAGGTCAGGAATTTAACCTCACATAATGGTTAAGGTATATGTCTCACTGTCCTCCATTACTAGTGGGAATTATTGGTTAGTCCCATATTCTAAAATTTAGCCTTGTTTTCCTTTATTTCCAACTGCTGAAATTCTCAAGGAATGCAAGCTTCCATTTACAGCAATATTCCTTTTGAAAATACAAGTTTTAAAAGTTTGCAGATCTAAGAATATAATCTTAAATTCACTTGCGTTAAATTTAAGAAATGAAGTTCGTTTTTTCCCCTTAATTTTTGTATCAAAATGATAGGTGTTTACCTCTCTCTCTTCCCTTCCCCAATATGCTGAGTAAGGGTTTAAGACATAAAAATGACCCAGAAAGTGATTATTTCCAATTACTAGTTTACTAATAGCAATATTTAACTAATGCTGCAATTTATCCTTTATTGTTTGACCTGTTCTCAGGCTTCTTTCTCCTTAACTCAGGGTGACAGGCATTTACTTTGCAGTGAAGATGAAGATCCCATATGAAAACTGAAGAATTTGCTGTGTCTGGTTACTATATTGGTAATATCTAACAGACCTACCTGTATGAATACACTTTAGCAGAAAATACTATCACCCACCAATGAATATACAGCAACTAAAATGAAAAGCCACAGTTTAGATTAAAAATAAAAAGTTTTCTATTTTTCCATCTGTTCAAAATAGTTTATTCTGGTAAGAATGATGGGTGTAATCTTTTGTTACCAGTAAACATGTTTTTATTACAGCAAAGTTATTTTTAAAAAGTAACATTAAATAAGGCCTTTTAAAACTATGGTGAAATTTTAAAAATAACTTTAGAACTTAGATTTGTTTCTTTTTTAAGGTAAAAATATCTTAGCCCATATCTTGAAATCTACAATGGAGGTACACTAGCACAAGATGGTCACTCTAGCACTATTACAATAAATAGCACAGAGATTTGGCCAAATAATTTGGTGCCACCACATAACAGAATCCCAGGCAGTAATCAAAAAGGCAGATCTATATACACAATCCTAGACATATGTCCATGATGAAATTATTACATTAAAAAAAGTTGCAAAAAATAAAATCTCTTTTTTTAATTAAAAAATCCATTTCAGGGTATATTTTTAATGTCCAGAGGGAAATGTCTAGAAGGGTCATATAGGCTGTAAATTGTGATGGAGAGTGTTCTAACCTGTGACTTGCTTTGAGAAAACTCCTCTTTTGCCAAGTATCCTCAAAACCTTCTGCTGCCTTGCCCACTTATCACCTAAAATAAGAGAACTATGGGGTTTTACCTTTTAGATTTCAATAGGGAACATGTCTTACATCTACCTGTACCTCTACTGCATTTACTGAACACATATTCAAAAATATATCCTGTCTAATAAATACTGGAAAAAGTTACACAGGTAGAGAAAAAAGCAAGTATTTTATTCAGGCATACATTCTAAGAAAACAGTGAAGAAAAAGAAGAGTACTCTCTCTGCAAAGAATACCAATATAAATACTGGTAACAGCCTTAGTAAGAACTAGTAGATTTGCCTTTTTAGAATGTCATGCGGCAGGCCTCAAAAAATAAGAGTGACCATAATTTGTGTTCTATGTATGAGAGATGATTTTTGCAGCTATATGAATATATGAGGAATTGGGACATTACAGGGATTAAAACAGGCCAAGAACATGACAAAAAATCCTCTTCTCCCCAAAGAGAAAAATGATTAATATTGTATCATTTCATTTTGGACTATATATCCCAGAGTAAAGAAATTTGCAGATAATGAGGTGTCTGTTAATCTGCAAATCTTTACTTGTGCATACATGAAACAAATCCATACCATGGAGTCTGTGTCCTTGAGGAAGCAGTTAACAAAGCAAACTCTGGGCATAATTTAAAGCAAGCTAATTAACCTCTCTATGCCTGTCTCCCCATTTGTACCGAGATTCAAATGATTCCTACATTCTAAGGTTTTTAATTTTATTGAAACACACAAAACATGTAAAATGTAATATAGAGCAGTGTTCAGCACATAATAAGTGATAATAAATGAATGCTAGTTATTATTGCTTACTTTGTTGTTTTTCTGTCTCTATCAGTAACAGGCAAATTAGCTTCCTGTTGCTGGCACTGCACTGCTTTTCCTCCTACCCTACTCTCTCAAAACTTGCTTTCTGATCTGCTCACCTACTAAGAAAGCTGAAAATCAAGCCAATAAGAGAACCAATGTAGCTCTCCTGTTAGTAAAATGCATGAACAGAACCTATGAGGACTATTTTGGCTATTTAAGAGACTTACAATGCTTGATACAATCTCCGAAGTGTTAGAAGGCAATTATTAGAAAAGTGAATTATGAATGATCCAAACATTGCTATCTTAACAACCATATACCGTTTTACATTCTTTAATAGTTTTATTCTGTCTAAAACTTTGTTTCTAAATAATGAAAACTTTTTTGTTGATTTCTAAGCTATATAAAGGCTAACAAAACCTAATGAAAGAAAAAAACAAATTTTAACACACTCCCTTCATCTGGAAGGCATCTTTCTCATTTCATGAACTTAATGCCAATACATAATGGTCTATGTTCTAAGTTTCCAATTTTTAGTGTTCTGGGAGAAATTAACTAGGTGTCTTGGATACAGAAACCTTTTTTGAGCACAAATCAACTCACCTGTAGAGACTGAAGGAAGAGCACCCAGACTTCACATGGCAATTCATTTTCAGACACTGAAAGCAGTAACTCAAAACAACTCCTACAAAAAAGTATCTAAGTCAGTACATAGAGGTGGTTATAGTCATAATCAAGTACAGTATGACAGTGATATTGCATATGCATGTTTCATTTATTTAGACTTAAATTTGTTTTTTACTCTTCAAATCTTTCTTCAACATTGTTGTATTGGTTTTTCAAATTTAAATAAGAAAAAAAGAAATAAACTGTACTTATGTGAGGTGAATTGATCTAACCTTGTAATTGACAAATGAATAGATGTTTTTAAAGTAAAAAAAAGGAAAAAAGAAAGAAAAACCAGGAGCCCTTATAATTACATTGCTGCTTTACTACATTTAATAAAAAGTAATAATATAACCCCTTTAGAAATCATATTGCAAGTGGGTGTGGGGAGGGTACCCATACAGGAACCATTTTGATTTCAGAAGAAAAAAACAGAAGCTCATGTTAATGTCAATTTAACTGATAAAGTGATAAATATATGTTACTGCCATCTGCAAAGATTCCTGTCACTTGCAGAGGAAGCAGAAATAATAGCAAGGCTATTTCTTTACCACTAACAATTCAAGCAAGAAAAAAAAGTTAAGTTTCTCCTTTCTAGTCTAACCATTACCCAGAAGTAGTAACAGCAAGAATTTAAAAAAGGAAATGCCTAACACTTGAATGAAGACCAATTCAAAATACCAATCAACATATACCTCTCTAAAATTTTGCAGAATGGAACTTCACCCCTTAGCATACTAGACAATACAGAAAGGAGGACTTAAGAAGAGGAATAATGGGATTATAAAACCAGGGATGTCTGTGTTCCCTAAAGGTACGCTGTTTAGAGGTTTTTGGCTTTGGAGAATAAGAAGGAAAACAGGAAAGGCCACAGTAAAGTGAAATGGACCACCCTGACTGGAAGTCATCTCATTAAACAATTTGTAAACTGAACCAAGGGGATTTCCCCAGCTAAAAACTGAATAGCTGTTGTGTTCGGTTTACAGATAAAAATTACATTAAAGGCATAATCCTGTCTGCTACTAGACAGACAAATATTAAAACAACATCTAAATTATCATGGACCCAGGGTGGAAATCTTATACTGCACACCCTGGCAATTTCTGCTAGTAAAATTATTCTTAGTTCAGATAATACAACTGAATTGCAGAACTTCATAGTGTTTCCCCCACAGTGTTCTTTGAAGACCACTAACTAGTTGCCAGAATATACTGTCAACTGAAATTATCTATACGGATGGGGTGAAAAATGCATCATTCTTGAATTCTAAGCCTGAGTAGGAAAAGAGACTTTAGAGGCACTTAAAGATTATGTTCCTTGGTTGGAGCTTCACTTGTACTTTATCTCCTAGGGACCTCGTATGAAGGCTCAGAACAAAGGAAGTTTTATTTAAAGGTTGACTCCAACAGTGTTTTGAATAACATGATGCCGTAGTAAAGAAAAGTCAGGCTAACATTACAACCAAAAATACTCAATTTTAAGAGTGATTTAAGTTCTTAAACTTACAGTACTAATCTGCCAAGCACTAAGAGGACATCTTCACATTCAGTAGTTAAATACGGGCGTGCACTGGCAAAGCTTTGGATGGCAAGTCGATATACCTCCAGAAGATACACAATATGTTCTGATGCATTCTTGTTGCTTGCATATTGCAATAAGGTCTAAAAAATAAAATTAAAGTTTAATTATTTTAAAAAATTAAAACGAGTCAGATTATCTTTGTTCTCAAATGCACCCTCCCTTCTCTTTTTCTAAAAGATGCATACATCTTTTACTTATTTGCCTTTTAGGCTCTGGTTTGTTTAAAGGGTTCTATTTTCATCTATTAATTGTTCCTATTGAGTTAAAGAAAAGCCAGAACTGCTCTTTTGACATGAGAATAAATCTAAGAGTAGAGACATAAAATGCCTATAGCTGTTCTTACTAGAGGTCTGGATTTACCATTTCTGCAATTCAATAATAAGTTTTGTTAATACATTAAGTTGAACACCAAACATGTGTCAAGCACTCGGTATACAAGAATAAGATTATGATCCCTGCCTTCTATAAGAAGAGATTTATTCCTATGTATGGTCCTCAGTTATATAGCTCTATAAAATCCATCTTTTCCTACACACAAAGAATTGATTAGGCTTAACTTACACTAACGAATTTATAAAAAGTTGATGTTATATTTTTATATTTAATGGAAGTTTATTTTAAAAAATTAACATATAGGCTAAATGAGTTTACTTGTTTACAATGGAAGACAGTCATATTACTGTCCATGGTACCCTGTTCCCCATTAACTACGATTATCTAAGAGGGTATCTGGTCAGTAAGAAATCTAAATCAAAGAAAAAAGGAACCAAAATAAAGTCTGATCAATTACATGTATTCAACACTAAGAATTTATTCAAGTAATGGTGGAAAGCTGGCTTATAGTTCTCTGGATAGTGAGAAATCAGTGCCTAATTCTTGTTTGGGAACTCTCAAGGTTCCACAGAAGTGCTCTCTTTTCTATTAATATATCTCTTTTTCTAACAACTGATTAGATTTTGCTTATGCTTAACCTACCTGGTTAGGTTAACACCTGAGTTATGCATATGCAGAAGAGAAGTTTTTTCCCCAAGACTACACATTCTGACTAGGTATTAGTACTAGTTCCTAATACTCTTTGTTGGTACTACTTTTATAGGAAAGTCTTATTTTCACACAGTACCTTTATCTAGAATGAATTACATATAATTTGAAACATTACCCCCAGAATAATCTTTTCAAAGATTCCTAACTTTCTGTCTTCACTTTGATTTTCCTGCATAAGGAACTACAAATAGCTGTGGTAGCGCTGCAGGATTCCACTGAACTTTCTGTGGCTTTTTTTTTTTCCTGCAGTTTCCAAACTAACAGTCACTATTATCAGTTCTGATAGTTAAGAACTTAATGGTCTTGACTACTTAAAAAAAAAAAACCTTCTGAGGAAATACATCACCATATACAGTAAAAGCTCTCTTAACTAACACATTGGATTATCTGATCTTTGCATATCTGAATGATCAAGCTTATTAAGCTAAGTATCTTGCTGCTTCATCAGAGTCACTTTTAGAGAAATGGGTTCCCTTTATATTTTCAGAAGAGCATTTTGTCCTGATATAATCAAATCCAAATTTTAATATGAAAAAATTGAGTAATAACAGAGGGTCATAAAACTGACCCCACAGCAATCCTTACCCCATCTAAATGAGTAGAGAGAAGGAATGCAGAATATGTGCTTATTTGTTACATAAATAAGACTTCACATAATCGCTCTTAAGAAATTATTAAAATCTATATTAAAAATTCTGTTTTAGGTCAGCAAATTACTTACTGTCCATATAAGTTAAAAACCAAAGAGCTTTACAAATTTATATTCAGTACCAGATTGTATGCTCCCTGAGGTCAGATTATTATGTGTTAGCAATCTTTATAGGCCACATACTTCTTCACCCACCTCTACTGGCAAAGGACATTCTCAAGTCTCATTAAATGTTTACTGAATAAATACACCATTTTATTACTTTGACAAATAACCTATTGGTAGCCGACTCTGCATACTGTGTTGGCTGCTAGGGGAAAAGAAATGGGGGCTAATCTGGAACTTTCAGAATGAGTCAACACAACATGAAGAGTTGAAACCACACATGCAAATTAATCAACTGCTGGCTAAAGTATGCAAAGAGAAGGGCAGACAGCATACAGATGAGTCTTTCCAGTCTACCTTCCCACTTAAAATGCACCGGCCACCAATCTACTATCTTCTGACACAGACATTCTATTAAGACTTCCACAAGTTTCACGATTCCAAAGATTCAATACCCCATAGGTATTTATTTACAGTTTGCTATGTACTGATTTATATTCTTTTTCTATTCCTAAATCTTACCCCCTCATGTATGACTCTAATTAAATAGTAAGGTCGTGTTAACACAGCCACTATGGACATACTCTAGGCATTTATAGCCCTGGAACAATCTCCTTCATTATCACCTTTTTTAAAAATGCAAGATTAATTCTTGGACACATCCCCTCAGGCAAGGGAAATAGAATAAAAAATGTCTAAGTAGAACTATATCAAACTAAAAGGCTTCTGTACAGCAAAGGACACCATCAGCAGAACAAAAAGGCAAGCCACAGTATGGGAGAATATATTCATAAAACTCACCTGATAAAGGGTTAACACCCAAAATATGTAAGAACTCACCTGCCTCAACACCCAAAAAACAAATAACCCAATTAAAAAATGGGTGGAGGACCCGAACAGACACTTCTCCAAAGAAGAAATACAAATGGCCAACAGGCACATGAAAAGATGCTCCACATTGGTAACCATTAGGGAAATGCAAATTAAAACTATAATAAGATATCACCTCACACCAGTTGGGATGGCCACTATCCAAAAGACAAGAAATAACAAATGCTGGCGAGGATGCAGAGAAATGGGGACCCTCCTACACTGTTGGTAGGAATGTATACTGGCACAACCACTGTGGAAAGCAATATAGAGGTTCCTCAAAAAACTAAATATAGAAATACCACATGACCCAGTAAATCCATGCCTAGGAATTTACCCAAAGAAAACAAGATCCCTGATTTGAAAAGATATATGCACCCCTTTGTTTACTGCTGCACTATTCACAACAGCTAAGATATGCAAGCAACCTAACTGTCCATCAACAGATGAATGGATAAAGATGTAGTACACATACACAATGGAATTACTATTCAGCCATAAAAATAAAAGAAATCCTGCTATTTGCAACAATGTGGATGGATCTAGAGGGTATTATGCTCAGTGAAATAAGCCAGGTGGAGAAAGACAAATACCATATGATTTCACTTATTTGTGAAGTATAAAAAAACAAAGCAAAATGAGAAGGAACAAAATAGCAGTAGACTAATCAACACCAAAGAGGGACTAGTGGTTACCCAGAGGGAGGAGTTGGGGTTGGAGATGGGGAGTGTGAAGGGAATAAAGGGGCACAATAATTCACAATCACAAATGGTCAAGGGGATGGTAGTACAGTGTGGGGAATACATTTAATAATTCTGTAACATCTACTACGTTGATAGATAGTAACTGCACTAGAGAGGGCGAGGATTTAGTAATATGGGTAACTGTTGAACTAGTGTGTTGTATATTTGAAACCAACATAAGATTGTATATCAATGATACTTTAATAAAAAAACCAATAGATGAAGCCAAATGAATTAAAGCCATCCAAATAACATTTTTTGTTTGTTTGTTTGTTTGTCTGGTTTTTTTTATTTTGGTATCATTAATCTACAATTACATGAGGAACATTATGTTTACTAGGCTCCCCCCTTCACCAAGTCCCCCCACAAACCCCATTACAGTCACTGTCCATCAGCATAGTAAGATGCTGTAGAATCACTACTTGTCTTCTCTGTATTGCCAAATAACATTTTAAATACCTCATATAAACAAAATTCCATCAGAAGCAGTAAAGAAAGATCGAGGTCTCTTATTTTTCTTTAGAAATTAAAATTTTAGACAAATTTAAATATTAGACAATAAAACTGAAAAAGGGGCAATAAATCATAAAGATGACTCCTCAAGGTCACTGGCATTCCACAGAAACCAAATTAATGGCCTCTTCTGTTTCAGTAAACTCGTTTATTCCACAAGTGCCTACTATGTGGCAATACTGTACAGGGTACTGGGGATGCAGACTTTATTTCTGCCCTTAAAGAGCTAAGAATACTGAGAGGCCAGATTATTGGTTTATATAACAACATATAATTAGCCCAATTAGGCACCATCTTTGATGATTTTAAACATTCTTACTGGGGAGCTCTCATTCACATTCCATGCAGATTACCTCTCAATTTCTTGACGTAATACCTCAACTGCCTGTAAGACATTTCTATCTGAATGTCCTATTCAAATCACAAACTCAGCAAGTCAAAAACAGACTCCTTCCCCAGCAAATATACTCTTCCTCTTATGTTCCATGCCTCTTCTGAGGAGAGCTAAATAAAAACAATTTTTAAAACCACACCAAAGTTTGTGGATTCAACCTCAGAAATATCTTTGTCTCCTGTCCCTATGCTTGATTCCTGTGGCCAGTGACTTAGACCAAGCCCCCCAAATCCCTCACTTGTACTGCTACAATAGTTTACTTCCCTAGAATAAACACCCTCTAGTTTTGCATGTGTGTTATAATCATGATATTTGTACGTGAAAAAAAATTAATGCACAGGAAAAAAAAAAGGTTAGAAGGAATGCAACTAAAATGCTAATGTGGTTAGCACTAGGATAGTAGTAGAATTAACAACTTTTTGACCTCTTTGAATTTCCCTGAACTTTCCTAATTTTCTTTTAATGTAATAATGCATTTACAGTGGTGAAAAAACATCTCCCTTCATCCTGATTCTATCTACATTCCTCACTATGATTTCAAAGAGGGTGGCAGCATCCTGACTATACTCTCAAACTCATCAAAAATTTCCTTCAGGATGGTCATGTTTTATGGAGGGATGCATTACAATTTAAAACTCAAATGGTTCAAGACTAATTTTCCAAATGAAATAGCCACAGGTAATATTTTTGAGCACATAGTATGGGCTAAGCATTTTCCTAAAAGCTTTACATGCTACTAACACACCTCACAACAATCATGTGAGCTAGGTGATTTATCATCAACCCATTTAAAAAATGGTAAAACAAAGGCACGAAGAGATAATGTTATTTGCCCAATAGGTAAGTATTGGATTCAGGATGTGGACTAGCATCATCTGGCTGTAGAGCTCATACTTAATAACTTTGCTTCGTGGTTTTCCAGAATGCACAATTTTACAGCTATTGTAAGTGTGCTTTTAAGTTTTGCTTTTTTCCCCTAAGCATTATCTTTGATATTTTTCAGTAATTAGTATCATGGTCATCACTTGGCCTTCCTCCTAAAGAGTTTTACAACATCTAATTCCATTTAAAGTGACTGCTTCTAAGGAAATGGTGATGACTGACACCTTGAACTTTAGAATGCTGGTGGTTCACAAATAAATGACTAAAGGTACCTGGTATTTAATGTTAAAGCTGCACATCCTATAGCAACAGGAGATTTTGTCACTTTTAATTGAGAAGGATTTGCATTATTTCAAATTTTGCACATAAAATGAGAAAACTTATTGGTTTTAATTCTGCAATATGTAAAATTCCCAGAAGTAAATAAATTCCAGTGAAATATGATTTCACTACGACAGACTTCCAGCAGAGAGTAGCACTTGAACTGGATTTCTGAAATATGGGTCAAGCTTGAAAATGCATAAGTGAGAGAACAGGAGGACTCCTCCAATTAGAAATCAACTTGAAAAAAGTCAAAAAGACGACTAGAAGAGATAGGGGCAAGTGGTGATGAGACTTAACGTGAGTCAGTGAGAAAGCACCAGAGGTTTCCCATGAAGAGACTAAGCTGAGTGTGAGATGAAATGGAATGGGCAGAGAACAGCTGGCTGTTTACATTGAGAAAGTGGCTTCAGTAAATTGAAACCTCAAGTCTTTTACATATGTTGCTATTTGGCCCCACCTCACCTTTTCATATTGGTTATAGTTGTTTTTTTAAAACCAGATATATAACTTACCTATTACTCTAGCTACCTATTCATCCATCCAGATTAAATTTCATTGGATCCAGTCCATCATCCCAAGCCTACCAAGATTGATTTTAGATACTGATTCTGTCATGGGATTTAACTATGCTTTCTTGCTTTATTTCATTTTCAATTTTTAAAATATCTTCTGTTGTGTCATAAAGTATCATTTATTGTTTTAAAATAGAGATAGATGGAGTAAAAATAAAAATGTCAATAATCCCCACTACTACGACCCAGAAATAGACTACTGTTAACAGATAATATTAACTTTGAGGGGTTTTAATGCCTAAATAGAAGGACTTTAATGGGATCATACTACACATTGTTTTGTAAATTCAACATCAGTATTTTTATAGCTGTATTGCTTTATGTGTGTTTATTTATTTATTATGTATTTAGAATAATTTATCACCACATTTTATTACCCAATTCTCTATTTCGAGACATTATGGTTTCTAACCATATGCTGTTACACATATATTTAGAGCACCCCTCTAATTTTTTCCATGTATCTGTGACAATTTTCTTACGATCATACCCTAAAGACAGAACTGCTGGGTCAAAGGATGCTTAATTTTTCTTTTTTCTTCTTCCTGATTTAGCCTTTTTATTGAGAATAATTACCTTTGAAAGATGAAAACCAAACATCAAAGCACTGGGAAAAAGATGGGCCAATCAATAAGTAGATTTAAGGTAACTGAGTGCCATCTGGAAAAAATACAAATTCAAATCCAAACCTCACTATACCAAAATTAATTCTATATGGATTAAAATTTTAAACATAAAATATGAGAAGCACCAAAAAAAAATATGTACCAGTTTTTATTCTGTTTCTTGATAATCTCAGAACAGAAAAGGCCTCTCTCTTCACAAGGGATGCTTAATTTTTAAGGCATTTCATATCACCTAATTTTGCTCCAGAAACTGTTTCAATTTACATTCCTATTATTAGTGAATATAATGACAGACTGAGGAGCTGTCACAATGACTGCATATTATCATCTAAATACAATTTTTGGAGGGTCAGCTGAATAGAGGAAATACAACATTTTGCTTATTCAACTTACAATCCTTTTATTACCATTGTGGTTGAATAAAACTTTTTCATATATTTATGATATAATCTTATATGGTTACCTTGTATGGTTAGCTTCATGTGAGTTATCAATACAGTAAGGAAGAGAGCTTGAATTAGAATATCATCAACAGTTAACTTCAATCTTCAAAAAAAAATCAAAGAGTAGCAAACACTTCCTAACTCACTCTATGAAGCCAGCATTACCCTGAAACCAATGGCAGAGACTACAAGTAAAAACCTCAAACCAATATCCCTTAGGAACACTAATACAGAAATCATTAACAAATACTAAAAAATTGAATTCAATGACATATTAAAAAAGACTATACACCATGATCAAGTGGGATTTATTCCTGGAATGCTAGGATGGTGCAGCATATGAAAATCAGTTAGTGTAATACACCACATTAACAGAATGACGGGAAAAAAACCACCCATGATCACCTCAACTGATACAGAAAGGGCATCTGAAAAGTCCAACAACCTTTCATGATAAAAAAAAAAAACACCCAACAAACCAGGAAGAGAAAAAAATCTACCTCAACATAACAGAGACCACAGATGAAAAACCAATACCTAACATTCTATTCAATGGTGAAAGACTGAAAGCTTTCCCTTTAAGATCAGGGAGAAGGATGTCAACTTTCACTTTTATTCAACACAGTACTGGAAGTCCCAGCTGGAGCAATTAGGCAAGAAAATTAAGTAAAAGGCATCCAAACTGGAAAAAAAGCGTAAGTATTACTGTTGGCAGATAACATGATTTTTTTTTTGGTATCATTACTCTACAATTACATGAGGAACATTATGTTTACTAGACTCCCCCCATCACCAAGTTCCCCCAAATGCCCCATTGCAGTCATTGTCCATCAGCGTAGTAAGATGTTGTAGAATCACTACTTGTCTTCTCTGTGTTGTGCAGCCCTCCCCGTGCCCCCACACACATTACACATGCTAATCATAATGCCTCCTTTCTTTTCACCCCCCCTTATCCCTCCCTTCCCACCCATTCTCCCCAGTCCTTTTCCCCTGGGTAACTGTTAGTCCATTCTTGGGTTCTGTGAGTCTTCTGGTGTTTTGCTCCTTCAGTTTTTCCTTTGTTCTTATACTCCACAGATGAGTGAAATCATTTGATACTTGTCTTTCTCCACCTGGCTTATTTCACTGAGCATAATACCCTCTAGCTCCATCCATGTTGTTGCAAATGGTAGGATTAATTTTCTTCTTATGGATGAATAATATTCCACTGTGTATATGTACCACATCTTCTTTATCCATTCATCTACTGATGGACACACAGGTTGCTTCCATTTCCTGGCTATTGTGAATAGTGCTGTGATAAACATAGGGGTACATTTGTCTTTTTCAAACTGGGCTGCTGCGTTCTTAGGGTAAATTCCTAGGAGTGGGATTCCTGGGTCAAATGATATTTCTATTTTGAGCTTTTAGAGGAACCTCCATACTGCTATCCACAATGGTACAACTAGTTTACATTCCCACCAGCAGTGTAGAATGGTTCCCCTTTCTCCACATCCTCGCCAACATTTGTTGTTGTTTGTCTTTAGGATGGTGGCGATCCTTACTGGTGTGAGGTGATATCTCATTGTGGTTTTAATTTGCATTTCTCTGATGATTAGTGATGTGGAGCATCTCTTCATGTGTTTGTTGGCCATCTGAATTTCTTCTTTGGAGAACTGTCTGTTCAGCTCCTCTGACCATTTTTTAATTGGATTATTTGCTTTTTTTTTGTTGAGGTGTATGAGCTCTTTATATATTTTGGATGTCAACCCTTTATCAGATCTGTCATTTATGAATATATTCTCCCATACTGTAGAATGCCTTTTTGTTCTATTGATGGTGTCCTTTGCTGTACAGAAGCCTTTCAGTTTGATGTAGTCCCACTTGTTCATTTTTGCTTTTGTTTCCCTTGACCGGGGAGATATGTCTATAAAGAAGTCACTCATGTTTATGTCCAAGAAATTTTTGCCTATGTTTTTTTCTAAGAGTTTTATGGTTTCATGACTCACATTCAGGTCTTTGATCCATTTTGAGTTTACTTTTGTGTATGGGGTTAGACAATAATCCAGGTTCATTCTCTTATATGTAGCTGTCCAGTTTTGCCAACACCAGCTGCTGAAGAGGCTGTCATTTCCCCATTGTATGTCCATGGCTCCTTTATCATATATTAATTGACCATATATGTTTGGGTTAATATCTGGACTCTCTGTTCCACTGGTCTATGGGTCTGTTCTTGGGCCACTACCAAATTGTCTTGATTACTGTGGCTTTGTAAGTAGAGCTTGAAGTTGGGAAGTGAGATCCCCCCTGCTTTATTCTTCCTTCTCAGGATTGCTTTGGCTATTCCGGGTCTTTTGTAGTTCCAGATGAACTTTAGAACTATTTGTTCAGTTTGTTGAAGAATGCTGTTCGTATTTTGATAGGCATTGCATTGAATCTGTAGATTGCTATAGGCAGGATGGCCATTTTGACGATATTAATTCTTCCTAGCCAAGAGCATGAGATGAGTTTCTATTTGTTAGTGTCCTCTTTAATTTCTCTTAAGAGTGTCTTGTAGTTTTCAGTGTATAGGTCTTTCACTTCCTTGGTTAGGTTTATTCCTAGGTATTTTATTCTTTCTGAAGCAATTGTGAATGGAATTGTTTTCCTGATTTCTCTTTCTGGACATGATTTTATATGTAGAAAATGCTAAAGATTCCACAAAAAAAAAAACTATTCGAATAAACACATTCAGCAAGGTTGTAGGTTACAAAATCAACACACACAAAAAAAGTTGTGTTTTTATACAGTAACAATGAACAATCTGAAAAGGGAGTCAACTATACACTTACAATAGCATTGAAAACATAGTTAGGAATAAACCTAACCAAGGAAATGAAAGGCTTGCATACCAGAAACTACAAAACCTTGCTAAAAGAAATTAAAGAAGACAAAAATAAACAAAAAGACAAGGAAATGTTCATGGACTAGAAGACTTCCTATTGTTAAGACATTAATTCTATCTAAAACAATCTACATGAGATTCAATTCAATCCCTATCAAGGTCCCAATGACCTTTTTTGCAGAAATAGAAAAATCCACCCTAAATTGGTATGCAATATTTAGGGAACCTCAATTGTCAAAGAATCTTGAAAAAGAAGAACAAAATTGTAGTTCTCATTTCCTGATTTCACAATGTATTACAAAGCTATAGTAATCAAACATTGTATAATGGCAATAAGGCAGACATATAGCCCAATAGGATCAGAAGCTCAGAAATAAGCCCTCAAATACATGGTCAAATGATTTTCCACAACGGTGCCAAGACCATTCAGTGGACGAATGGACAGTCTTTTCAACAATGGTATTGGGAAAATTGGATATCTACATGTAAAAGAACGAATTAGACACTTAACACCAGACACAAAAATCAACTCAAAATATATCTAAGAGCTAAAATCATAAAACTCTTAGAGGAAAACATGGGGGGAATGCCTCATGACATTGGATTTGGCAATGACTTCTTGGATACAATACCAAGCACAGGTAACAAAAGTAAAAATAGGTAAACTGGACTATGTTAAAATGTAAAACTTTTGTATACCAAAAAACACTATCAATATGGTAAAAAGGCAATCCACAGAACAAGAGAATATATTTGCAAATTATGTTAAAAGAATAACCAGAGTATATAGAGAAGCCTTAAAACTCAACAACTAAAAAAAACCCAAATGACCCAACTAAAAATGGACAAAGGACTTGAAAAGACTGTTCTCCAAAGAAGATACACAAATGGCCAAGAAGCACATGAAAAGCACATGATCCAGTAGGAAATGCAAATCAAAATCACAATGTGACACTGCACCCACTAGAATGGCTATTACTAACAAACACAGAAAATAACAAGTGTTGACAAGGATGAGGAAAATGTACAACCCCTGTGCATTGCTCATGGGATTGTAAAATGGTGTAGCCACTGTGGAAAATGGTATAGTAAGTGGTTCCTCTAAAAATTAAACAGAATTACCATATGACCCAGTAATTCCACTTCTGGATATATACCCAAAAGAATTGAAAGCAGGGACTTGAAGAGTTATTTGTACCCAGGTTCACAGCAGCATTGATTACTACAGCAAAAAGGAAGAAGCAATACAAGAATCCATCAATAGATGGATAAACAAGTTGTACTACATACACAGAATGGAGTATTATTCAGCCTTTAAAAGAAAGGAAATTTGACACACATGACAACTTGAATGAACTGTAGAGCCATTACACTAAGTGAAATAAGCAAATCACAAAGAGACAAATACTGTATATTCCCACTCATATGTGGAACCTCATATAAGTTACCACAGTTATGTTCACAGAGACAGAAAGTAGAATAGTGGTTGCCAGAGAATGGGGAGAAGAAGGAATGGGAAATATTTCAGTTTAGGAAGATGAAAAACACTCTGGACATGAACGGTAGTGATGGCTGCATAACAATGGAATATATGCAGTGCCCCTGAACCGTATACTTAAAAATTGTTAAAATGGTAAATTTTATATTATGCATACTTTCCCACAAGAAAAAAAGTTAACATTATGCCTAGAGACTTTAGATTAGCAATTTTTAAGAAACAGAAGTGGGAGAGCGTGCAACAGAAAGACCAGGGAATGAGATGAGGATAAATTCAAATATCTCCCATTTCTGCTTTAGTGAGCCACTATTACTAAAAGTAATTATTACTATTGATCCAGAATACTTCTTAGGACTGGAGATTTTAAGATCCAAGCTTTAACACACTGGGGAGAAGAATTACAGTGCTGAGTGAGGCAGCTGTGTAATAGAGTGAAATAACATGCCTTTTGGCTATGGATTCAAACCTCTACTCCATCATTTGCCAGCTAACTTCTCTGGGTCTTGATTTTTTTAAATCGATCAGCTGAAACTGACTGAATACTCATTTTGCATTAGACATTGTGCAGTATAGCTTTAAAAAAAACTGTGATAAAAAAACAAAAGAAAACTTATTATCTTAAACATTTTCTTAAAAAAGAGTACAGTTTTGTGACAGTAAGTATATTTACATTGTTTGCTACCATCACCAACATCCACCCACAGAACTCTTTTCATCTTGCAAAAGTGAAACTGAACCCATTAAAGAGTTACTCCGCATTTATCCCCCTCTCCAGCCTCTGGCAACCACCATTCTACATCCTCTCTCTATTTACAATATAGCTTTCATGATTTTATATTTTGTTTGAAAAATTAGCTCAAGAGTATTGCAATGGCTTCAGCATAGACAAATAAATCAAGGGAACAGAACAGATCCAGAAAAAGACCCACATACATATGGCTAATTGACTTTCAACAAGGTACAAAGACAATTTCTCAATTAAAAGAGAAAAGGCTTTTCATCAGGTGATGCAGAAATAGATATTAGTATTTTTTAAAAGAATTTTCAACTATTCCTCACATAATATGTAAAAATTAACTCAAAATGGATCACAGATGTAAATGTAAAGCCGAATACAGCAAAATTTTTATAGAAGAACACAGGAAAAACTCTGTGGTCTTGAGTTAGGCAGATTTCTTAGACATAACATGAAAAACATAATCCATTAAAGAAAAGTTGATAAAATGAACTTTACCCAAATTAAGAACTTGTGTTCTTCAAAAGACACTGTTAAGAGAATAAAAAGACAAGTCACAGCCTAAGAGACTATCTTTCAAAGAATATATTTGTTTCTATTTCCCCTGATCTCATCAACTCTGTGGCTACAGAAAGGAGCAACTTTTTAGAAATTAACCATGGCTTGATTTCTCTTGTACCCACCAGTAATGGATGACTTTTCTTTCCTGTCAATGACTTACCCAGTTTTGCCTGCAAGTTCTTGATGGTATCTTACATGAGTTCACCCACAGTTCTGTCCAGAATGTGTGGCACCTACTGTGTTCTGCCTTGGTTCATCCTTGTAACCTGTTCCCCATAAGTTGGTAGAGAACACTTCAGGCTTTCCCCATGCTCACATCATCACAATGGAATATGTGTCATGGCCAAGGGTGTTCCCTCTAGAGAATCCCAAGTGAACCAGAGGCAGAATGTGTGTAACTGAGAAGTTATAAAAATCACCACTCCCATTCTGTCCATACTTTGTCACCTAAGCCTCAACATTAAGAATACAGTTGATAAAGGAAGGATCCATAAACACACATACCCTTCTCAAAGCTCAACAAATAGAAGACAATTCAGTGTTTTTAAAAGGGTGAAAGATTTGGAAAGATGCTTCACCAAAAAAGATACAAGGATGGCAAATAACCACACAGAAAGATACTCACCATAAGTCATAAGGGAAATGCAAATTAGAACCACAAAGAGCTACCACTAATTTTAGAATGGTTAAAATTAAAAGACTGGTCACACCAAGTGCTGATGAGGGGATGGAAAAGTAGAACTCTCAGACAAAATTTACCATCTTAACCATTTTTAAGAGCACAGTGGGTGGTATGTAAAATGATACAACTACTGAAAAATCTGTCATGTGACCCAGCCTAAGTATTTATCCAGGAGAAAGAGAAAGCATTTGTTCAGAGAGACTCATACACAAATGTTATAGCAGTTTTACTTGTAATAGCCAAAAACTAGAAACAAGCCAATGTCTATCAATAGGTGAATGAACAAATCATGATCTAGCAAACAATGAATACTCAGCAATAAAAGGAATTAACTATTAATACACACAACATGGATAAATTTCTCAATAATTACACTGAGTGAAAAAAGTCAGAGACTATATAATTTTATATATATAAAATTCTTTAAAATGCCATCTTATCTATAGAGACAGAAAGCAGATCAAAAGTTGAATGAGGATTGAAGAATGTGAAGGGGAAGAAGATAAAAAAGAAGAAATACAATGGGTTCAGAAGTCTCTTGAATGGTGGACATATTTCATTGATTATGGTGATAATTTCATGGGTATACAGATATGTCAAAGCTTATCAAATTGTACATTTAAATATGAGCAGTATATTGTATGTCAATTAATACCTCCAACAAATGTTTTTAGAGACAAATGGGCCACAGAATGCACAAAATCATACACTGAATTTAAATAAATTTTAAGTTTCAATTGTCAGATTTATAATTTTAAGTGCAATAAAATGTACAACTTCTGTGCATTAAAGGTAATATGAAAAGTGAAAAGATAAACTGGACAAAAGATAATTTCAAAATATTTGACCAACACAGCATTCATGTCTAACTGAAAAATGAGCAAAAAATAAGAAAAGGCAATTCACAGAAGAAATATGAATAGCAATATAACTACAAAGATAAACAACTCCTCACAAGTAAACATGAAAAAAAAATTAAATGCACAATGAGATAACATAGTCTACCCACCAGAATGAGTACACTGAGTATTGGCATAAATGTGGGGCAATGTTAACTTTCATACACTGATAACTGGCATAAACTGCTGCAAATACTTTGGAGAATAACTCAATAGTGTCTATTATAGTTGAAGATAAGCCTATGTAAGAACCTAGCAACTCCACTGTAAGCACATACCCTAAAGAAATTCTTGCACCCATATATTGTTATACTTGAAAAATGTCCACCCCAGCAGTTAATGTAAATGCCTCTACATCAATAAAAGAATGGATAAATGAACTGTGACATTCTTAATAATAAAATACTACACACCAGCGCAGAACAAACATACCAAAGCTATACATGCCTATATGAAGCTTAGAAACAAGCTGAATTTTAAGACCTTCAGAAGGATACATACAGTACACCATTTAGGTAACTGAAAAACATAAAAAATAATACTACACACTGTATTAAAATGCACAAAGTAAAGAGATGCAGGGGAATGATTAAATACTAAAATCAGGGCAGTGGTGAGAGGTAGATGGTATCTGTGAAAGGGTACTCAGGTAGCTTCAAACTTTATTTCATAGGTTGTGTTCATTTTACAATGCTTTTTACTACTTTGAACATTAGAGATACTTTTTTTTTTTAATTAACATGCCCCTCAAAGTTCTGGGCAAAACTCATTTTCAACCTAGATTCCCATACCCTGCCTGACACAATCAAAAGAGAGGTGAGACCCCCAGGAAGAAACAGAAAATCTGAATAGACCCATTATCAGCAAGGAAATTGAATTGGTAATCAAAAAACTACCTAAGAATAAAACACCTAGACCAGATGGTTTCACTGATGAATTTTATCAAACATTTAGTGAAGACCTAATACCCATCCTCCAAAAAGTTTTCTAAAAAGCAGAAGAGGAGGAAATACTCACTCCCAAACTCATTCTAGGAGACCAGCATCACTCTAATACCAAAACCAGGCAAAGACACTACAAAAAAAGAAAATTACAGACCAATATCCCTGATGAACATAGATGCAAGAATCTCAACAAAATATCAGCAAATCGAATTCAAAAATACATCAAAAAGATCATCCATCATTATCAACTAGGATTTATTCCAGGGATGCAAGGATGGTACAACATTCGAAAATCCATCAACATCATCCACCACATCAACAAAAAGAACAAAAACCACATTATCGTCTCCAATAGATGCTGAAAAAGCATTCGACAAAATTCAACAGCCATTCATGATAAAAACTCTCAACAAAACGGGTATAAAGGGCAAGTACCTCAACATAATAAAGGCCATATATGATAAAACGGCCAACATTATACTTAACAGCAAGAAGCTGAAAACTTTTCCTTTAAGATCAGGAACAAGACAAGAATGCCCACTCTCCCCACTTTTATTCAACAGAGTACTGGAGGTTCTAGGCACGGCAATCAGACAACACAAAGAAATAAAAGGCATCCAGATTGGCAAGGAAGAAGTTAAACTGTCCCTGTTTGCAGATAACATGATATTGTACATAAAAAAAACCCTTAAGAATCCACTACAAAACTACTAGAACTAATACCTGAACTCAGCAAAGTTGCAGGATACAAAATTAAAACACAGAAATCTGTTGCATTCCTATACACTAACGATGAACTAGCAGAAAGTGAAATCAGGAAAACAATTCAATTCACAACTGCATCAAAAAGAATAAAATACCTAGGAATAAACTTAACCAAGGAAGTGAAAGACCTATACTGTGAAAACTACAAGACACTCATGAGAGAAATGAAAGAAGATACCAATAAATGGAAACACATCCCATGCTCATGGATAGGAAGAATTAATATTGCCAAGTGGCCATCCTGCCTAAAGCAATCTACAGATTCAATACAATCCCTATCAAAATACCAACAGCATTCTTCAACAAACTAGAGAAAGTAGTTCTAAAATTCATATGGAACCACAAAAGTCCTCAAATAGCCAAAGCAATCCTGAGAAGGAAGAATAAAGCAGTGGGGATTATGCTCCCCAACTTCAAGCTCTACTACAAAGCCACAATAATTAGGACAATTTGGTACTGGCACAAGAACAGATCCATAGACCAATGGAACAGACTAGAGAGAGCCCAGATATAAACCTAACCATGTATGATCAATTAATATATGATAAAGGAGCCATGGATATACAATGGGGAAATGACAGCCTCTTCAACAGCTGGTGTTGGCAAAATTGGACAGCTACATGTAAGAGAATGAAACTGGATTATTGTCTAACCCCATACACAAAAGTAAACTTAAAATGGATCAAAGACCTGAATGTGAGTCAAAAAACCATAAAACTCATAGAAGAAAACAAAGACAAAAATCTCTTGAATATAAACATGAAGAACTTTTTTCTGAATGCATCTCCTCGGGCAAGGGGAACAAAATAAAAAATGAACAAATGGGACTACATCATGCTAAAGAGCTTCTGTACAGCAAAGGACATCATCAGCAGAACAAAAAGGCATCCTACAGTATGGGAGAATATATTTGTAAATGACATATCCAACAAGGGGTTAGCATCCAAAATATATAAAGAACTCACACACCTCAACACCCAAAAAGCAAATAACCCAATTAAAAAATGGGCAGAGGAGCTAAACAGAAAGAAGAAGTTCAGATGGCCAACAGGCACGTGAAAAGATGCTCCATATCACTAATTATCAGGGAAATGCATATTAAAACCACAATGAGATATCACCTCACACGAGTTAGGATGGCCAACATAGAAAAGAGTTCCTACAACAAATGCTGGCGAGGATGTGGAGAAAGGGGAACCCTCCTACACTGCTGGTGGGAATGTAAACTAGTTCAACCATTGTGGAAAGCAGTATGGAGGTTCCTCAAAAAACTCAAAATAGAAATACTATTTGACCCAGGAATTACACTCTTAGGAATTTACCCTAAGAATGCAGGATTCCAGTTTCAAAAAGACATATGCACCCCTATGTTTATCGCAGCACTATTTACAATAGCCAAGAAATGGAAGAAACCTAAGTGTCCATCAGTAGATGAATGGATAAAGAAGATGTGGTACATATACACAACGGAATATTATTCAGCCATAAGAAGAAAATAAATCCTACCATTTGCAACAACATGGATGGAGCTAGAGGGTATTATGCTCAGTGAAATAAGCCAGGCAGAGAAAGACAAGTACCAAATGATTTCACTCATCTGTGGAGCAGAAGAACAAAGCAAAAACTGAAGGAACAAAACAGCAGCAGACTCACAGAACCCAAGAAGGGACTAACAGTTGTCAAAGGGAAAGGGACTGGGGAGGATGGGTGGGAAGGGAGGGATAAGGGGAATAAGGGGCATTACGATTAGCACACATAACGTAGGTGAGAGAGCACGGGGAAGGCAGTATAGCACAGAGAAGACAAATAGTGACTCAATAGCATCTTATTATGCTGATGGACAGTGACTGTAATGGGGTTTGTAGTGGGGGCTTGAGAATGGGGGGAATCTAGTAACCAGTGTTGCTCATGTGATTGTATATTAATGATAACAAAAGAAAAAAAGAGAAAGAAAATGTGAATCCTCTCTGGACAAAGATAACAAGATAGGCATTAAAAAAAAAAAATAGAGAGGCAGGACCTCTGAGAAGAGTATCCCCCACACCCAAAACAAGGGAGTAAAACAAGAAAAAGACACTACGGCCAGGAATCAGAGGATCTAACAGGGCAGAAACAAAGGAGGTACTGAAGCAAGAGCTGATGAAATGAAAATTAATTTACAAGGGTAACATGTAAGTAACAAACTGTATAAAAACACAAGCAACATAAGGCAAATGTCCCACCAATTTTTCACTGAAAGGCAACATACAATAACTTTAATAACAAGTCTTTCAAACTTTTTCTATACCTCATGCTTTATAGAATAGGTTAACAGTTTTTTTAACAACAGATTTTAGATATCCTTTCAAAGCAGTACATATAGCACTACCTTTCTGCTTGTTAAAATTTCATTTGAAAAAATACTCAAATACATTAGTAATATTCACACATCATCCCACTACTTTATAATTTGTATGCAATAAAGAAGTGAAAGATCACACCTGTATTCCATTTAATTCCACTCCAACACCTGACCCCCAAACAACCCCTAGGAACAGTTTGGTATATATGCCTTACATACATAAACAAAAATTTCTGATTTTTTGTAATAATCTCCTATGCTCAAATGTTTTATGGCTGTAGAACATGGCATTTCCAAACCTAATGTCTTATAAAAGCCTGCAACCAGTCTAAGATGATTCCTGGCATCCCTGGACTCCCTTAAATTAGTAGGTTCTTCCCTTCCTAATCACACACTTGCTTCAAATTTTTGTTTGGCAATAAACACCAATGAAATTGATTATAGAAAAGTGACATGGGAAATCATTTCTTTATAATCTATGCCAATGGAAAAATTCAAAACCATTTACATGAGACCTCAAAACTATTATGCAGTAGTTAAAAAACAGAAATTGTTTTACTTATGCTCCTCTTATCTAAGGTCAAACTAGTTGGAAGGTGAATAAACACACATGATCATCAAACCCTGACTACTGCTCTACTGTATCAATAAGCAAATGTAATAGGAAAACCTGTTTATGTTCTTCACTAGACAACAAACTCACAGAAGGCAAGAACCACATATGTTTTTCTTCATCACTGTAGACCAGAACCTAGCATACTGAGTGGCATACAGCAGCCACTCTGTAGTTACTTGCTTTTGATGCTTTGAACTATTATTAAAAGATCTGCTAGCTTATTTTTGAAGTTTGATTAAGAAAGTTTTTCAGATATGTATCTTCTATTAGAGTGAAACATACTAAAACAAGTTCAACTAAAAAGCAGATTTGATTCCAAATCCTCATTGCTTTTTTCAACCCTGCAGAGGAAAACAGCAGGCTGCACACACTGCACTTGAGGGAATTTTTGAAAGGAAATGCTGAGATCATATTTTTTAGAAGGGTGCTCACATCAGATTACAATGATACACTAGTCATGAATTTCATTGGTGGTAAATAGAAATGTTAAAGCTCAGAACTTTATTAATGTTATTGCCTATCTGCTCCTCAACTAATATCCTAGACTGAGAAGGAGTCTCCCCCTTAAAAGTTTACACTGGAAGGAGAATGGCCTAGATAACCTCTGAAGTTCTTCCCCCAAACAAAAGATTCTGCAATTTTATGAAAATAGGGCCACCTCTTACTAAGGGACTCAACTCCAATATGTTACAAATTCAAACTGCTTCTGATAGATGCATATTTCAATAAAATGCAATTCATAATTTAAATGCCAAACAATAAACCAAGTTAAAGCCAATAGCCAAATGAATAAAAAAATGTTATATAGAATGATCTATTGGTTGCAACAGGTCAAATCCATTATATCCACTATAAACCCCAAAGGGTATCCATACTGCTTCAGTGTAATAAAATTCACTGTAAATTTATACTTCGGTCTTTAAAGCTCATCAGAGCCTCTCTAAATCTGAAACTATGCTAGCAAATGTCTATAAACATCTAGGAAACCTTTTTTCTTTCAATGTGCTGTACATTAGCAGGAAAATGGAGGAGAGCTGCTACACGAAATACTTCTTTAAAACAGTGTTCAGGATAGAAAGGAAATAAAGAAATCGACACACTGGGTTGGCTACAAAAGCTGTGTTAAAAGCAGTGTTACACTGTCTCATCTGATTGTCACAACCACCTATGGGATAGCTTTTTGTTGCCCTCAATTTAATAGACAAAAATATAGATCCAAGGCAAGGTTTAAGGTCACAAAAATGTCAGAATGAGGATTTAAAGTGAAATCTAACTTCAAATCTACTTTGTATTGTCCATTTCATAAGGCAATAAAACATAAGACTTGCCAAATGTGGTATTTTATCCACATTTACTGTTAGAACTTTATGAAATCATTTGCTCTAGATTTAACATTTTCATTTACCAAGTGCTTTAAACACTGAAATCAAGATTTCACTATGAAGGAAAAAGCCAGGTAAGGATAGTAAGCATAATAATTAATGTAAACAAATAATTTCAGTTCAAATTAGTAGAATGGTTTCCACTGGGATGGGGATTTACCCTAGAGAGGTAAATGATAACCCATTATGGGGCAGAAAAATAATATTAATACTTTTACTTTAAAGGGTTTTCAAAAATCTCTTTCTGTTTATATTTTTGTTTGCTTATAATTTACATATCAGTACTGCATAAATAAAACATTCAATGTTTATTCCAATTAAAATGCACAAGACAAATGTTTGCAGACGACTTAGATAATAGTCCTTAGCAGGCGTTTTTCAATAGAATTATACAATTTTGGAGGAGAAGCAAACCTTAAAAAACATCTCACTTAAGCATCAATTTGTGGCCCCAAATAAACTGATTTGGCCCAAGGTTGTATACCCATCAGCGGCACTTTATTTGAAACATATAAAGATAACAATGTAAGAAAAAGTTAGCTAATAGAAAGCAATGGGATCTTTGCAGTTATGCAGCTATGACTTAGTATTCCCAGAGTCTTACAGCATTGATACATAAAAGATCAGTAAAAGTTTGTTGGAAATTAACACACTGACAAGTCTCTCTCAGCAACAATCACTAAATGTATCATACATTCCAGTGTCTACAGATTAGACTGCAACTAACTATGGTTACTTAGAACCTCAAGAAGCATGGAATCTTAAGATGACATGGTCATCCTTGATGATTACACAAGATCAAATTTTAATGACTTTCAACTAATAACATTTTAAAATACAGGTGGTTTGTAAAAAGAAGGTAAAGACAACTTTACAGGAGAATAATGAAAATATCTAAGACACATGAAAAAATATGCACATTTTGTTAAAATGCAATTTAACATAATGGTATGATAGTAATTTGTCTCTATCAGAATGGCAAATATTAAAAAGTTTAATAACAGCAGAGTTGGCAAGGATATGGTGAAAGGAACTCAAAAACACTGTTGGTAGAAATACATATGCAACTTTTTATAGGCCAGTAGCCATCAAAATTTTAAATAAACATCCTCTTTAAATCCAGTAATTTCAATTTCAGGAATGTATGCTATAGACACAAATAACCAATGCTTAATGTTTAAGGATGTTCATTGAAACATTATTTATGATAACAAAAAAAGAACACAAATGTTTTAATTATGGTATATGTTCAACATGCAGTGATATAGAAATTGTCCTCAATATATTAAATTAAAATGTAAACTGCAGAAGAGTGTGTATTTGAGTTTTAAAGAATACACAAGAGACTGTGTAACTTCTCTGCGGAGTGACTGGAGGGACTGAGGGTAGAAGGGGACTTTCACTTTTCCCTTAAAGCTTTCTGTAGCATTATATATTTTGCCTTCAGCATTGCTTTTTATAGTTGGAAATTTTTTTTTAGTTAAGAGTGTTCAAGGTTTTGCTACCTGCATAATTTTAAATCAATGCAGTTTTTAACAGAATACTATGCAGTTACTTTTTAATGTAGTAAATGCATGTATTCCACATGAAAAGATGTTTATGATATATTAAGTGAAATAAGCAAATTTTAGTATATAAGCTTGACACTATTTTTCTAAAAATAATACATGTATATGTACATATCATAAAGAAAAATTCTACAGCCTATATTCCCAAACTATTAACCTAGAAAAAAACAGTATTGTGGATAAGGGGGTGTGTAACATTTTTCATCTTTGCTCGCTCTTCTTTTACATTATTCTAATTTTTTATAATTACAGTGTATTCATGAATTGCTTGGACAATTAAGCATTTTAATATTTATATATACACACACATTTTTTTCCCAAAACTCAGAATAATATACCAAGTTATTAACAGTGAGATTACATGGTACTTTCACTTTCTGCTTTATGCATTTAATCTTAAACTTTCAGAGTGAACATGTATTAGTTTGGAGTCAAAACAAACAAAAAAATATATACACTTAGTTTCACTGCCTTAAGATACTTATATATGTAAAACACATATATGTATATGAAGAAAGCGAATTAAAGAAAATGAAATCACACATAAAAATATTCCTGTTTTATACAACCATGCATCATATAGTTCGATTCATTCTATCACATCTGGTAATAATTCATATTAAATGCCCATATTTATAAGTCATTACTGTGCTAGCTAATGTAACACACTCAGGTTACTTCCTTGGGAATAAAAAAACTATGAAATCAAGACTGTTAACTGCAATTACACTCCCCAAAAAAAGGACAAGAAACACACTCAAAAACCACATTAGAGAACTCAGACACAAAACAAAAGTGAGGAGGAGTACACAATACATTAGTAGTCCCCAGGCCAGCTATGTTGAAGATCTAGGTAAACCTAGGTAAATAAGCTTGAACTCAAGATATGTCTGAAATATAATTCATTTTCAACTTCCAAAAAATTACAATACATTGAAGTATTTTTCGTATAGGACAGTAAGTATAATTTAAAACCTTCAAAAACTTTGGAGAGATTTTTTTGCTAAAAAGCTCACAGTCATGTTTTAGGCTGAAACTAGAGAGTCAAAAATCAGTGCTTAATACATAAAAGATGCTTAATAAATTAAATAGTCTCTTAATTTTCACCTAATGGTTTTTATGTTAGCTTTATGTCAGCAATGAAAGTTTTAAGGATCTATATTTAATACCATCTTACTCAATCCCTTAATCTACTTTTGGGTTTTCCAGTATGGTGTCATTCATAGCCAAAATAAATGCTCCAATGCTAAGCAAACATAAACAAGAACTCTTCACTGTAGTGTTTTGTTTTATTACAATGAAAGAAAAGCATATGATGTGGGGTCTAATATCTGCTTTAGAACATGGCAAAACGTTATGCTTTGGACCTGCTAAGTATGGAAATGCTGCACAACACTTAACTGTCTGTCTAGGAGATTCACAATGTATCTTAACATATAAATGACACACTGAAAACATTTATCCCAACTTATATGAACAAAGGATCCTTATTTCAAAAAGTACTTACTATAGTAAGTAAAGTATAAGAAGTACTTTTATAGTAAGCACTATAGTTCTCACACGAGTACTATATATATATATCTTGTGCACAAACAGTTCAGGAAATTCTAATATAGAAAAAAGAGCATGGGCTCTGGAGTCTAAGACTTTGCCACAGTTTGCTAACTGTGTGACCCTGGGAAAGTTACTTCATTTCCCTGAGTCTCAACTTTCTATCTGTAAAATAAAAGCACCACCACCTACCCAAGAGTTTGGCACAAAAGATGCTTAGTAAATTAAAGAGTCTCTTAATTTTCACTTAATAGTTTTTATGTAGGCTTTATGTCAGCAATGAAAGTTTTAGGGATCTATATTTAATACCTTCTTGCTCAATCCCTTAATCTACGTTTGGGTTTTCCAATATGGTGTCAATCATATCCAAAATAAATGCTTCAATGCTAAGCAAACCTTGTTGAAAGTCATTAAATATTTGCAGAATATAAGTAACCATGGAAAATTCTTCGAAAATGTATAATTAAAAAGAGGTTCTACTCTTAGGTAATCAAGACACAAAGAACTATAAGACCTGATCTCTGCTGGGAAGCAGTATAAACTGGTTGACAAAAAAGGTCTCTATTTCTTGATACAGACAGGTAAGAGTTCCTTGTTACCCTTAAGATGCCTAGTCAGGGATTTAAGGAAAGGTGGGGATAAAAGATCAAATATTGATTGAGTACTCATTATGTGCCAGGGACTGCTCTAGGCACTTGGTAAACAAGAGTCAACACCCTCATGCCGCTTACACTCCAGGTGGGGAGAAGACAAATGGACATATCAAATAGTAGTCAGTGATTTAAAGAAATATTAAGCAGTAGTAAGGAATTGGAAGAAGATGGGAAACTGCTGTTTTAGGTAAGATAGTTAAGGAAGGCCTCTGGGAGAGGAGAAAGGTATCTAAACTGAATGAAAACAAAGCACATTTTAGTTTATCGATGCCTCTGCAGTCTTGAAATAAGTGGTACATTCTATTTATATTTTTTATTAACATTGGCAAGAAAAGCATGATCCACAGGTAGACACAGAAATCACTAGAAGCCACAATACACACAAGATTAAGTTGTACAAGAGTAAATGACAGCACCCAAAGTTCCCAATGCCTCACAGCTATATTTATAATATGTTTTGACCACATGCACTGGAAAACTAGCTTTTGCTATTATAACTCCCTGTCATCCAGTTTCTATTTAGACATCTCCCAAGAGAAGGCAGCACAAGAAAAGCTAATGCATTAAAAATTAGTTAAAATAAATGAAAGAGGTAAAACTCAAGAGTCTTCACAGCCTCCAACTGATCCTCCCCACTGCAACATCTTCAAACTGCTAACTCTTCCTCAATACTATACTACCTCCCATTTTCTCCCTTCATCAACACTACCCCTCATTCCACGCACATAAATGTGTACACTATTATACGAATGTAAGCTAAGTTGATGTTTCCAAGAAATGACCAAAATCTCCAAACCTGTTCCTTTGTAATTTCTTATGGTAAATTGCTTTTTAACATACTAGATTTTACATTTACAAAAGTGTTCCTTTTGAAATATTCATCTCTTGAGTATATATATCATGAAGCCCCTACAATGTAATTCATTCAACAAATTAGTTTTGTGTCCCATTCACTGTATTAATCACTAGGTACCAAGTATACAAAAGAGGCTAAACAAGACCCCTTCTCATTGGCATACAAGTCAATACAAGAAACAAACATGGAAACAAATATCCAGGCACCATCCAGTACAAGATGCAACTGGAGTATACCAAGTGAAAGAATCACCTCATTCTGTCTGCTGAAATTAGAAAGCACTTCTGAAAGACTTAATATTTTTAACCAGGTCAAAGGATGAATAGACAAATAGGGAAGGGAGGACCTTGGGGTTAATCAGGCAGACTAAGAGATGGACTGTAGTGAAGGTGGACCAAAAAAAAAAAGAGAGAAACTGGATAAGTGAGGCCTGGGGTGCTAGAGGCATCAGATTATAAAAGGCTTTGTATGCCTGGCTATTAAGTCAATTTTATCTTGCCTTTGGGGCAAGAAACCACTGAAGAATTTTAGGGAATAAAGTAACTGACAGGATGTATTTATAATTTAGGAAGAACACAAAATGGACCCTAGATAAAGCAAGCCAGAAGGCAAAGGAGATTAGGGAAAAGGTTACTGCGAAAGGACAGTAGGGAAGCCTGAACTCAAACAGTGACAGCAAGAAAAACAGGAGTTAAAACCGCAGGTATTTACAAAGTGTCAAAAGAACACAATTTAACTAAGAGGACATCTATCTAGTGAAATCAGAGAAAGATTCACAAAGGAGGTGACATTTGCACTGGGCCCTAAAGAAGGAAAATTTGCTACACAGAAAATGAGAGAGGAGAATAGAATAGCACCGTGAAAGGGAAAGACTTAAGAATGCTTGACTTGAGATCTTGTTCAAGTAGTGATTCTATCTTTTTGGAAACTAGTTGGTAAATATTTACTTACAGCCTAATATGTGTCTTGTATCTTGAAAAATCAAATGAAAATTAAGATCACCTTTCACAAGAAATGCACTTGGAAATTCACAGGTAAAATTTTAATCATAGGAGTAACAGATCACACTTTGGCCCATAGACTCCAAGTAAAGAATCCCTGAATAAGGAAGTGTAGGATTGGGGTGATGGGACTGGCAGGGGTAAGAGCTGAAAAGTAAGCTGAGGCAAGGCTATGAAATTTTTTATTGCAAGGCTAAGAAATGAGGATAACAGACAATTTTGGGGGCACTGTTTTTTTCAGAAATTGTCTATTTAGTCCACAACGATGTATTTACAAAGAGAGCAGTAACTACGATTATTACATTTGCAAATGAGAAAACTAAGGCTTAAGAAATAACATGCCCAAGGTCACACAGCTGGGTTAAATGCTAAAGGCAGTATGCCTATCTGACTTAGACCATTTGGACTCAATCATTAAACCAGTAAAAACTGAAATATATACAGTACTTACTCATTTTAATACTTTAAAGTCTACAATGTCACTGTTAGTGTAGAACCTAAAAGTGTCTCCTATAAATGAGGTTTACCCATAAAATTACTTTGCCTGGTAGTCTCAAAGTATAATCATTCACCTAGTAATTTCAAGTTTGTTAATGAAGTCTACTTAAAAAGTCTTCAAAATGTGTGTTACAAACAGAACTAACAGTTGTAAAACTTTACAAATCATGGTTCCCAAAATTTAGCAAAAAATTAATAGTTTATCATCAATTTTTTCAGCAAAAGAAAGACTGTTTTCTGGAGTTAATCTTATCCACACTGTCTGGCAGACAATGTTTTCAGAAAAGGAACTGAGGGAAAGTTTTAAAAAAAAAACACATCCCATAATCACAGAGTACAAATTTTCACTTAATACTGAATACAACCTGTTCTAAGTATCATTTCCTTAGTAACTATTACTTCTGAAGTTTCATTTTTATCATCTTCATAAACTTCTGAAAACTGAAAATATGCCCAGAATGAGACAAGCTTCTCTTTCCTTTCATATGTTTGTTTCTTGATTTGGTGAAATTCCAAGGATCAAGCAATTTCTTTTAAGTACTGTAAGACATGGAGAGAATATGGTCCCACCTGTTGCAGAAGGGAACTACTTGGTACAACCTAAGCCTCTAGGACATTTTTAAACTAAATACCTGATGAAAACACTTCTGTGGCAGTCAAGCATCCCAGAAAACACAGTTCAGGCCTTTATGATGCCACTACCTATCTGTACACATCATGTGCTCCTAGAGGGCAGGTTCCTATCTCTAGCATGCAGTGCAATGTCAGGTGCGTGCCCACACTCAATGGATGAATAAATCTTATTCTGCCTTGCAAATGTGAAACCAAATTGGGATGGTGTTATTCAAACAAATTGGGATGGTGAAATTGTTCCTGCCTCATTGTAAACTTAAAAATTTTTTTTCTGTATCTGGTGAGCACCCCTAAGTTGATTCTATCTGGGCTACTAGAAAAAAAAATGTGACAAAATGTGACTATTATGAAGAGTTGTATATAAACTTTCTATTCTACTGTTTTTATAAAGCAGTATAAGGAGCTATGGTCAGAATACAAAATATAATTTCACACAGTCTGCCCAAGGTAGCTACTAAGAGGCAGAGTCACAATTAGCACCCAACTAACTCCCAATCCAATGTGCTTTCTATTATAATATACCATCACAGAAACAGCTTTTCTTGTTTCATTTATTAGAACAAAAATGTTTGGGGCAAGATTTGGTGGGGGAGGGCCGGAGATGGGGACAAACTTCATAGAAAAGACAAATTACAAAAATACTTTCTTTTTAAAATTCTTCTGTGCCCTCACATCTCACGGTGTCACCAAGATTCAGGACAATGCATGCACTAGGTCTAAACCAGAATATATATTTGGTCTCCTCAAACAAGCTTCAATTTGAGTGATTGCATCCACTCGTTATCTTTCTGGTTAGACAACCCTCAAGTTTAGAAGGCTTACTCAAAACCCAGTTCTACTGCCCTCCTCCTCACTACTCCTTGCCCAATTAGTTTTCTCTTCCAGGAAGCATTGTTTTCCTTTTCATCTCTACCTTTGGCGCTGAAATGCCCCCCAACATTCATAGGACTCACTTTCACCTTTCTAGCCATAAGGCCTTCCCTAACTACCCAATCCAAAGTGGCCTCTCCCAGTTACTTCTTCTTAAGTATGTATTACAATCTATAGTTAATCTTTTAATTTATTTTTACAAGTTAATTGTCATTCCCATTAGGATGTCCCATGAGAACTCTCCCCTTACCACTGTCTCTATAACACCTCCTTCTCCATCATTACCAAAACTATATTGGAAATACTGTTATTTCTACCACCCCCTCCCAAATGTAAGCTCATCAAGGGTAAGTGCTGTCTAATTCATGTTTCCTCAACACTTGGTAAAGTGCCCGGCACCATCCTGTGTAAAAGTCAGTAAAAGTTTATAGCATAAATGTGTGTAATAGGTACAAATTACCAGTGAACAAGCAAAGAACAAATACACCTTTAATAATGCAGGCAAATGCTGGAGGCAGTAAACATAAATACTGAGTGATACAATGTATGGAAAATATTTACGAAGGACAAAATTCCATTCAAAGATATGAGGTACTTCTGACTCAGAGGAGAGAGGAGGGAGAAAAGCAATCCAGCAAGTCAATTTTTTATTTTCTTCCGAGCCAAAAGAGCAAATTGTCCCCCAAAATTATAACTTTGGAGCACCGCAATTTATTCAGCACATTCAACTGCTCATTAAGAGTCCAAGTACCAACATACTACAATTATTTTGCATTGTCTTAAGACACACCAGGTAAAGAGCAGAGGGGTGGCTCTGAAACTCGATACCACAAACAGCAGAGGTAAAAATAATAATGACCTGTCTTTTTTACAAAGAAAAACATTGGAGTGATCATGGAGACTAAACTAAACATGCCAATAAATGTGTAATCATAGGTTAGGACCCACTGTATGCTGTATGGTCGAAATGGTCATACAACTGCCAAGAGCGACCACACTCTACATCTTTCTCAATCTCTTCTACTCAAAGACCCCATAACGGTTCACCAGCCTCATTCTTGGTAGCGCAATCCTCAAAGGAATACAGAAGAAGCGTAAGAACAGTTTAAACGTTAATTTAAAAAAAAGGAAAAGAAAGGAGGAAAAGAAATTTTAATCAACCAACTGGCACTGCAGTCCCTAATCGGAAAACCCTAGACGCCTTTCAAAGCCAACTGTCATACCTTTTAGGAGTCCAGATGACGTTGACTCCAAAGAGAAGTCTCTGGCCCTAACACATATGTCCGCATTAGTCAGGAAAACCCAGGCTTTCCAATTTGGAGATCTGCACTCTACTCAAAAAAAGGTTCTCCTGGCAGGAACGAGCAATCAATCCCTCAGGAGGCAATGGCGCTCCCAACCACACGGCCAGGGGCCAAGCAACAGCGACAGGGCACGGCCCTTCCCGGGAGCCGCTGACGCCCTCCGGGCTCAGTCTGGCCCATCGCAACCCGCTCTGGCGGTGGCCAAAGTCGGGCACTAACGGAGGAGGGCCAGCGGTGGAGCTTCCGAGCTGGGCCTTCCCGGCCCGGAGGGTCGGTGAGACACGGAGGTGACGCCTTTCAGTCCAGCCCGGGCTGCGGCAACGGATCCAAGGCCTCTTCCCCGGCCTCCCCGCCCCGCCGCCCTAAGCCAGCCAGTAGCCCCTCACCTGGCAAAAGCTCCGGCAGTAGTTCAAAGATGAGACCTCCGACACCTCCTGCTCCCTCAGCTCTGTCTCCAGCTGCCACAGACACGGTCGCAGTCCCGGGGCTCCCGGCGCCGGAGATGCGGGGCGATGACACTGAGCCATGGACTCAGTCTCGGTTCCCTCTCCGGCTCCGGCTCCCACCGGAGCCTCAGCCCCGGCCCCGGTGGCGGCGGCGGCGTCTCCCTTTCCGTCCGCCATCTTCCCACGGCCCAGCAGCGCGTAGGCAACCAAGCCACGTGACTCAATCCCAGCCCCGCCCCCGGTCCGCCGCACGTGGTGACGTGCTCCCTAGCGACGCCGGCGCCCAACAGATTCCGTCACTGAAAGTCTGGGTGGAACTCCAGTTGGAGGCCTCCCCAGCAGCCGCCCTGGCAACAGCCTGGCAACTGGCCAGAGGCTCACCTCAGCCATGAAAGACTCTGCAGTCATGGGGTCACCAAGCCGGACATAACTGTAGGCATAGTCTAGATATGAGGGGGATGGTGTTTCAGCTGTGATCTGAAGAACAGAAGATAAGTAGCCCTGAGAAGAGCCTAGAGGAAAGCATCCTCAGTAGAAGGAAAATAAGCAGCAAAGGGTGTGAGGCCGAAATGAGGACTAGCTCCATGGGAACGTGGTTATAACAGAGAGAGCATTACAAGTCCGTAGGGAAAGGATGAACTCTTCAATAATGGAGCTGAGACATTTTTTCCAGAAAGGGAAAAAATAAAATTAGATTTCCACCTCAAACCATATCCAAAAATGTACCCCAGATGGATTAAAGACCTCAAAGTGTTTTTCAGAAGACATGAAATATCTTGGTTACATCAATATAGGGAAGAATTTCTTAAGATCCAAAAAGCACAAACCTTTGGATAAGGAAATATCATTAGATTTGACGGCATTAAAATTTGTTAATTCTGGAGTAACGTAAGTTTAAAAAGATGACACAAAGACAAGCCGGACTAGATGATATTTACCATATATATAGCTAACAAAAAATTAATATCCAAAAAGTTACCAAAATTAAAAGGAAAACAATCCAATAAAAAAGATGAAAGATATAAGAGGTAGTTCACCAAAAAAAAAAAGAAATCTGAATGGCCAATAAGCCCATGAAAGGGTATTTAACTTCACTATAACTATCAAAGTAAAGTTAAAGCAAGATATAATTTCATACACATTAGGTTGGCAAAAATTTTAAACTAGTACCATGTTTTGAGATTTAGGAAAATGGAACTTGTATATTGCTGGTAGAAATATAAATTAATATATCACTTAGACGAAAAATGTGTAATAAAATTGAGGATGCACATGTCCTGTGACTCAGCAATTCCTAATAATAATGATGATGATGATAATAGTCACTGTTCATCAAGATTTAATATGTGCCAGGCACCTTTTTAAGTTCTTTATATATATTAACTAATTTAATCCTACTAACAATACCATGAAAAGTTACTATGGTTTAACTCATTTTACAAATTCAGTAAAGGCACAAAGAACTTAAGTAACTTGCCCAAAGTGACAGAACTAGTACAGAATGGTGCTCAGAATTCAGTCTCAGGTATCTGTTCCAGAATCTGACCCCCTAACCACTAGGATGCTGATAGTCACTGCAGCACTATTTATTATGATAAAATATTGGAAACAATTAAATGTCTACCAGCAGAGGAGTGGATAAATTATATATCCACACACTGAAATATTATGCAGCCAGTAAATGAGTGAATTAAAACTACATATATCAACATAGTAAATACAGGAAACATAAAGCATGACAAAAGGAAAATTGCAAAGGATAAATATTATTCCATACTATAATTATTTAAAACATAAAACCAATGCTCAAGTGGGAAAAATACTAAAATAAGGGACTGTATAGAAATGGCATGTATCACCTTTAGAATGGCAGTTCCCTGGGGAAAGAGGGAGGGAGGTGTAAGACGCATTCGTTGCACCTGTAATATTTTGTCTTTTTAAAATGTGAAGCAAATACTCCTTCAATCAAGCATACCAAGTACACTGAGCACCTGTTACATGCTAGGCACATAGGTAATAGAGATTCAAGAGAGATTTTAATGGACAAGTATAGCTAAATATTAATTTATAAGATCTGGGTAGTGGGCACATGATTGCCTGTAAAATTTTTTGTACTTTTTGTATCTTTGCGATACAAATAATTAGATTTAAAAAGGGAGGGGAGGGAAGGTCAATGTGTCTGGAGTATGGTGCAAGAGAGGAAAATGGTAGGTATGAGGTTGGAGAAGGAGAAAGGGGCCAGATCATATAGGACCTTTCAGCTCAAGGTGAGCACTGGGAATTTAAATGGGACAGGTAACCAATGAAAAGCATTAAATAGTGGTGTGATAACATCTGATTTACACTCTTGCTGTCATACGAAGAATAGCTGGTGAGAGGCAAGAATGAAAGCAGAGAAGCTATTGCAGCAGTCCAGATAGTAAAAGTGAATAGATTAATTCTACATTTTGGAAGTTGAATCAATAAGCTGATGTATTGGTTAAGAGGAGTGAGGGAAAAGGAGGAATGTGGAATGACTACATGGCTTTGGATTTAAATGGTTTGCAATGATGCTCACTGAGAAAAATAGAGGCTTAGGAAAGAACAGATAGGGGATAGAGGAAGAGAGAAACCAAGAGTTCTGTTTGGGACAGGTTAAGTTTGATTTTCTATGAGACATCCAAATGGAGATACCACATATGCACTTGGATATACGATCATGGAGTTTTGGAGGGGGCAGGGCTGGAGATGCAGAGCCAACAGTTCTCTGTGCCCTATTATTAAGCAAAAAAAAAAAAAGAAATCATCCTTGACTCCACTACATCCTCCTCTCATTTCCATCCCACTTCATTGCTCTCTTTTATAGAAAAAAGTCCTCTAAAGAGCTGGCCAAACCCCGTTTCCACTCTCTTCTCATTCTCTTTTGAACCCTTTTCAGTCAGGCTTTCATCTCCACTCCTCATTGAAAGTATTCTTTTTAATGTCACAAATTTGTTGTATCAGATGGTGAATTCTCAGTCCTCTATCCAGTTTCTTGGCAATATTTGGCATTACTGATCATTCCCCAACACCGGATTTCACTTGGTTTCCAAGTCTCCACGTTCTCCCTCCTAGTGTTCCTCCTTGGTTTCTCATACTCTTCTCCCTTTTCTTTCTAACTTCTAAATGCACTGGGAAGAGTCCTTTAACTTAATTTCTATCTACACTCATTGCTATACTCAGTCTAATACTGTTTATATATTATGACCATTAAAACCACCCTTAGCCCAGGTTAAGAGGGGACCTGCCATGGCAAAAATCTCTCTTTCTCAATTTCTCTCCTCCCTCTTTCTCTTTATCTCTCTCTCACACACACACACAATATTACTATATTAAAGAACACTTGGGTTCCTCTATCATTTGAGATCCAACACTCATCACAAAGTACGACCTACTACTCAGGCTTCAGGGAACAGCTCCTCCACATCTTTAGCTCTGTGTCCTCAAAACTGAAAGGCACCAAATGAATGGAGAGCAGGCACTTGAACAGGTATTTTTACACTCATGTTCACAGTAGTAGTATTCATAATTGCCAAAAGGTGGAAACAACCCAAGTGTTCATTGAGGGATGAATAAACCAAACATGGTATATACATACAATGGAATATTATTTAGCCTTAAAAAGGAAGGAAATTCTGACATATGCTATACTATAAATGAACCTTGAAGACATTATGCTAAGTGAATTATGTAAATTGCAGAGACAAAATGATTCCGCCTATGCAAGGTACCTAGAGTACTTAGAATCAGAGACAGAAACTAGAGCAGTAATTGCAAGTTGCAAGGGGTAAGGGGTGGGAGGAATGGGGAGTTAGTGTTTAATCGGTAGAAAATTTCAATTTGGGAAGATAAAAAAGGTCTGGAAATGGATGGTGGTGATGGTTGCACAATATAAATATACTTAATACCCCGCACTATATACTTAAACATGACTAAAATGGTAAAGTTTACATTGTGCGTATTTTACAAATATAAAAAAAGCTGAAAGGCAACTGCATACTAATGCCTTTAAGGTTTTCGTTGATGGCACTTAACAGGACTGCTTTGAAGTGTTGACAGTATTAGAACAGCAGAAGCACTTAGGTATGAGAAAAACACAAATTAGTCTTATCCTCTCTCACATAGCACAAAAGCAATTTATTCTTGCATAACCAAGCCTTGTTTCCTAATAGTAGTGAATGTTCCTTTTTAAAAATTGTCTCTTCTCATGTTCCACTTCATGGTTCAGAAATAACTGATGAATTAGCACAAAATCCCATGGTGACTGCAGAAAATTTTGCAATATTAAATGATTCTTTTAACCCTTAAATTTCATATACATATGTGTATCTGCCGAGATGTAGCATGAGTGAAAAGAGAGACTGATCCCTTACAGTGTCAATAAAAAATGAATTGAAATGCATTGGGAATAATTTCATTTTTATAAAAATATTTAATAAGACAGTTTTGTTTTTAACTATTAAAATTATATTTCCAGCATTACTTATACAACTTGTTTTAAATTTCTGATATTTTTGTATTTTGTTATTTTGCATTTTAATAGACAATTTGAAAGTTTTAAGACAAAAATAACTTTCTTTTTAATCATGGGAAATTTTTTCCAGTATTTTTAAAAGTTTTAATTGAATTATATCTTATACACAATATTATATTGGTTTCAGTTGCACTTGGTGATTCATCAATTACATACATTACTAAATGCTTACCATGAAAACTGTAGTTACCACCTGTCACCATACAAAGATACTACAATGTTATGGGCTATATTTCCTATGCTGTATTTTCATCCCTGTGACTCAATTATTTTATAATATTTAGTTTGTACCTCTTTATCCCTTTCACCTATTTCACCTGTTCCCACCCCATAGAAACTAAACATTGTTCCCTGTGTGCATGCGTCTGTTTCTGTTTTGTTTGTTTTGTTTTTCAGATTCCACATATAAGTGAAACCATATGGTATCCCTCTTTCTCTGACTAATTTCACTTAGCATAATACCCTCTGGGTCCATCTATGTTGTTGCAAATTGGTGAATAATATTCCATTGTATATATGTACCAATTTTTTCATGGGTGAATAATATTCCATTGTATATATGTACCAATCTTCTTTATCCATTCATCTATTTATAGACACACTTCAGTTGCTCCCATACTTGGCTATCGTAAGTAATGCTGCAATAAACATAGGGGTGCATACATCTTTTAGAATTAATTATTTTGTTTTCTTTGTGTAGATTCCAGAGATGGAATTGCTGAGTCATATGGTATTTCTACCTTCATTTTTTTGAGAAACCTCCATACTGCTTTCCACAGTGGCTGCACCAATTTGCAATCCCACCAGTAGTGTACAAGGCCCCTTTTTCTCACTTCCTTGCCAATACTTGTTATCTCCTGTATCTTTTAGGTAGTAGCCATTTGACTGTTGTGAGGTGATATCTCATTGTAGTTTTGATTTGCATTTCCCTGATGATCAGTGACGTTGAGCATCTTTTCATGTGCCTGTTGGCCAGCTGTATGTCTTCTTTGGAAAAATGTCTATTCAGGTCCTCTGCCCATTTTTTAATCATATTATTCATTTTTTTATGTTGAGTTGTGTGAGTTATTTATATATTTTGGGTATTAGCACCTTACTGGATCTATTATTCACAAATATATTCTTCCATACAGTAGGTTGCTTTTTCATTTTGTTGATGGTTTCCTTTGCTGTGCAGAAGCTCTTGGGTTTGATATAGTCCCACTTGTTTTTACCTTTCTTTACCTTGCCTGGGGAGACATATCCTCCACACGTTAGTGCTTTTTCCTTTTTTTCCTTGTACTTGATTTCCAGTTTCATACTGTTGTGTTCAGAAAAGATGCCTGATATGATTTCAGTCTTCTTATATTTGTTGAGACTTGCTTTGTGGCCTATCATGTGATTTACTCTAGAGAATGTTCCATGTGCACTTGAAAAGAATGAGTATTTTACTGTTTTAGATGTAACATTCTGTAGATATCTATTAATTCCATTTGACCGAATATGTCATTCAAATCTGCCATTTCCTTATTGATGTTCTGTCTGGGTGATCTATCCATTGCTGTAAGTGGGGGTGTTAAAGTTCCCTACTACTATTGTACTTCTGTAAATCTCTCCCTTTGTCTACTAATATTTTCTTTATATATTTACATATAAATATATATATAAAGACATTATATAATGTCTTTGTCTCTTGTTGCAGTCTTTGCTTTAAAGTCTATTTTGTCTGATGTAAGTATTGCTGCTCCAGCATTTTTTCAGTACTATTTGCATGGAATGTCTTTTTTCAACCTTTCAGTTTAAGTCTGTATGTCTGTTCTAAGCAGCAAATAGATGGGTCTTGTTTTGCTAATCCATTCAGTTACCCCTTGTCTTTTGATTTAGTCCATTTACATTTAAAGTAATTATTGATAGGTATATAGTTATTGACATTTTGTTAAATGTTTCCTGGTTGTTTTTGTTCTTCTCTGATCCTTTCTTCCTCTCTTGCTCTCCAATCATGCATAATGACTTTCTTTAGTGTTATGTTTGGATTCCCTTCCCTTTATTTTTTGTGTATCCACTGTATGTTTTTGGCTTGTGTTTTCCATGGGATTCTTATATGACATCCTACAAATACAGCAATCTATGGTAAGTTGATTGTCACTTAAATCTAAATGCATTCTAACACTACATTTTTTACTCCCCCTCCTCCACATTTTATGTATATGCTGCCTTCTATTATACTTTTCAGTGATTCCCTTTACCAATTTTTAGATGTAATTGAGTAAACTACTTTTGCCTTTTTGATCTTTATACTAGCTTTTACATGAGTGATCTACCACCTCTGGCATATGTTTGCTTTTACCAGTGAAATTTTCACTTTCATATTTTTCTTGCCTCTAGTTAGGACCTTTTCTTACCCTCTTAAAAATCCTTTAACATTTCTTGTAAGGACAGTTTGGTGGTGGTGAACTTTTTTAACTTATGTTTATCCATGAAGTATCTCCCCTTCCATTCTGAATGATAACCTTACTGGGTAGAGTATTCTTGCTTGGAGGTTTTTTTCTCTTTCAGCATTTTGAATATATCATGCTACTCCCTTCTGGTCTGAAGAGTTACTGCTGAAAAATCAGCTGATAGCTTTATGGGGTAGGTACCTTGTAGGCAACTCATTGTTTTCTCTCACTGCTTTTAAGATTCTCTTTTTGTCTATGACCTTTTGACATTTTAATTATGATGTCTGTTGCTGTGAACCTCCTTGGGTTTGTCTTGTTTGGGGCTATCTCTGCTTCCTGGATCTGGGTTTCTGTTTCCTTCCCTAGGTTAGGGAAGTTTTCAGCTATTACTTATTCAAATAAGTTTTCTACTCCTTTTTCTCTCTCTTCTCCTTCTGGGACTCCTATAATTCAAGTATTGGACGTTTGATATTGTCCCAGAGCACCCTTAATGTATCCTCATTTCTTTTTATTCTTTTTCCTTTCTGCTGTTCAGCTTGTTTTCCATTATTCTGTCTTCCAAATTGACTATCTGTTCTGCATCCTCTGATATGCTATTGATTCTCTTTAGTGTATTCTTCATTTAATTTATTGTATTCTTCATCTCTAGTTCTGTTTCAAATTTTCTCTCTGTAGAGCTTCTCACTGAGTTCATACACTCTTCTTTCAAGTCTGGTGAACATTTCTGTATTCATTAATTTGAACTCTTTATCCAGTAAATTGTTTAACTGCTTCATTAGATCTTTTTGGAAGTTCTGTCATGTTCAAGCATATTCCTATCTCCTCATTTTTTATTTTGACTCTCTGTTCTTGGCTCTGGGAAACAATTTTTGACAGTTTACATTTTAACTTTTTATCAAAATATATTTAAATTTTGTATACTTTGAATACAATTACATTTTATTTTTAATCCTTTTTAGCTCATTATTACCATGGACACAAACTATCTGAAAATTTTATTATAACAATATAATTAGTAATTTTGCTAAGGCAAGAAAAATCGATTGTATGAAATAAATATGCAATTATTTATTAATTATGTATGTATTTTACAATTTATTGAAACATCCCCGGCCCATCCATACAACAGCTAGACATGTACAATAATAATTAAATTCAGTTGTCTTTGATGTTTTGCCAATATTCAGTCACAAAAATCACAGCTTTATAATGTCTTTTTAAATATTATTGCAAAGGTGTATTTAACAAGGTACAAGGATAGAACATGTTTTATCTAGCAGTGTGTTGTTAGCTTGGTTATAACTTCTGAATACTCAGACATGTGGTATATAGACCTCCATTTGTGTTCTTGCTCTCAATCCTACAAATAATAAGAGTGAATCTGCTAACTATCACCACTGCCCTGAAATCTAGACTCTGCCTCCTGTCTCCTTTAGCTATCTAGCAGGCATCTCACACAAAACAAGTCCAAAATTGCTCCTCTCCCAGTAAATGATACTTTATTCATTCAGTTGCTCAAGCCAAAGACTTTGGAGTTATGTTTAACTCCATTCTTTCTTTCAATTCCATGTGTAATCCAACCTCTAGATTGAAATATATTGTCAAATCTAACCTTTTCTTATCTCCTCTGGCTCTACCTACACAAACCCTTCCCCTAACATGTCCGATTTCAACTTAATAACCTTTTCAGTGGACTAGCTATTTCTAGTCTTAGCCTTCTGCAGTCAGTTCTCCACATAATAGCCACACTGTCACTTTCAAAACATAATTTAGAAGGCATCACTCACCTGCTCAAAACATTCCACTGGCTTCCCATCATCCTTATCAGAGTCCACAGAGTCCTACCTGTATTCTCCTCTGCTACCTCTCCAAACTCACTTCCCCACCACTTCATCTCACTCACTTGGCTCTAGCCACATTGGCATTGCCATTCTTGAACAAGACAAACATGACCATGACTGTCCCACCTACTGTTCCCTCTCTCTGAAGAAACCTTCCTTTTTGGCATTTCATTCAAGTTCAAGGATCACCTCAGAAAGGTATTCTCTGATGACCTTATCTAAAATAGCCTTCTCTACTCCCTTGTTCTCCTTTCATTTTTTTCATATTAATTGGCTTTACATTATGACTATTTTGTGTCTCCCTTGCAAGAAGGGAAGTTTTTTGTTTCGTTTTGTTTTTTGAGATATAATTGATATATAACAGAAGGTAAGTTCTTTGAAAGTAGGGTGACATGTTTTATTCAATCCTGTATCCCTAGTATCTGGGGTAGTAGTTCCTGGTATACTATGGGCACTCAATATTTGTTAAAAAAAATAAAAAGGGAAACTTTAAAAGCTGAAGGCATTTAAATGGGACTGGATGAAATCACTTGAGAAAAGTGTGACTGAAGTGAAGGGTCACAAATTCATAGTCCTACACACCTTAAGTAGGTACCCTAAATGAGCAAAGCAAGCTGGATATCAAATATTTGAAAATAGTGAACTGATTAAGAAATGACCCAGGCAGTAGGTACCCAGCTCCAGCAAACTGTTGCTGTGTGAGAACACAGATCCCATTTTGTTGGATCTTCTAATTCTCCAAAAGAAATTAGAAATCCAGGTTTTTGAACAATTCCCCTGCAGGCCATATAATACCCACCTGTGAGCTTGGTTTGGATGATGAGCCAACAGTTTGTGACTTCAAACAGAAAAAAGGAGGAGGATCCATGATCATTCCAACACTGACATGTAAAAGCAGGATCTAGCCAGCAAAGAATGTTGAGAAGGAGCAACTAAAGAGGTGGAGGGGATATTCCTCCACTTGTTGGAATCAGATTCTTCTTTCACTGGGAGAATGGGATATTTCTGAAGACAAAAGAAAGAAGAGGCAGGAAGAGAAGAGTCAGCTGTGTGAGCTGCTAACAAGAATTTGGGTATAATGAAGACAGAAAGGTGATCATCTAATGTGACATCATGGGTACTGTTGATAACCTTGACTAGAGAAGTTTCTTCCATCTCTTGTACGGAAGCCTAATTGCAGAAGGTTAAAGAACTAACTTGAGATGAGAAAGTTAAAAAAAAGAGAGGGAGGAATTTGAGTTTTTTGTGAAAGAGGAACATAAAAATAGGGAGTGCTATAAGGGGATGTGAAGTTGTGATTGTGGCAGAAATTCTTAAAAATAAGGACATTCTACCATACACTATATACATGCAGAAATTATACAGGAAAATGGGAAAAAATTAAGATGCAGAAAAAAGAGAGAGAGGAACACCGAAAGACACAAGTCCTTGAGACAGCAGGAGAAGACAGCATTCAGAATACAAGAAAAGGTTTGGTGTAGGATAGAAATTAGAGATACATTGTTATTTTAATAGGAGGGAAGCTAGAGAATGTGAGTACACATTTGGGTAGGTGTGTAAATTTGGAGTGGGAGATTCCTAGGTCTCTGCCTGAGTGCTTTTTCTCCAAGAAGTATGAGATAAAGTCATCAGCTGACAGTGTGGTGGGGGAGGAGAAGCAATGGTGGCCATTGGAGGACAGAGCAAAAACTTTGTTAGAGTTGTTTCACAGTGAGGTTGGGAAGAATACTTACTAGATACGTGCAGGAGAACTGTAGGACAGTGTTGACATTCATCATTTGTTTAACAAGTATACATTGATAGTCTACTATGTTTCAGGTACTGTCCTAGGGGCTGAGATATGTTATGAATAAAAGAAGTCCCTGAGTGTTGTACTCTTTTTTCCCAGAAGTTACGTACAGTTAATCTGTTTGCAACTTTATTTAGTCATATTCCAGTTCTACAGACACTCCCAGTTCCCTTTGATTGAAGCTGGGTATTTCTCAATATGCCATTAGTAACACATTTACAAGTGATGACTTAGAGTATTTCATTTTGCAAATTCATCTATTCAGGTTCAAAAAGCACTGTGGATGCCTATTATGGTCAGGGTAGTTTTTCTTCTCAATACAGGTAAAAGGAAGAGGGTTCTGGGGTCAAGTATGCTGGGTTTGAGTTCCAGCTCCATTGTATGCCTTTAGGTAATGTAATTTCTCTGAGCCTCAGATTCTTCATCTTAAGATGGGCATAATAATAGCATACACTTCATAAGAATGTTGTGAAGTCTAATGAAATACATCTAAAGTGCCAGACACATAGTAAGTGCTCAATGAATATTATTACCATTGCTTCTATGAGGCTCAGTCTCAACAAATAACTTTAGCTTCTCTTATTATACACCCACACACACATTGACTGTGGAAACGATCTGTTTTCATAAGTGCCCTGTGAGTGAGAAAATGATCAGAGGACAGACCCATATTGTGGATCAGTAAAGGAGCTTATTAGGTTAGAATTGCTGATTTGCAAGTTCAAGAACTTGACTCTGTCATTTTACCTAGATGGCGATTAAGTCACAAGAGCCCAATTTACTAATTTACCCTAAGAAATATAATGGCATCCCTATAGAAAAGTCAGCTTGGGAAACAAAATTAGCACTGGAAGGTTGCCCGGGGAGAGTAGGATCAGTGTAAAGGGACCTAGAAGATCTTAGATAACCCCCATTCCAACACCCAGCCTTCTCTCATAATTATTTTCTATTGTCTCTCGTTCCTTTCCTTAAAATCTAATCAGGTTAGATTCCAAATCCTACCAATTTGTTGTCAGGAAATTTTCTAACATCCATTTTTTCTCTGACCCATTTCCACATACCCATGCCTGGGGAATGAGAACATCCACATGCAAAGCACGCTGTGTTCTTGAGGTCTGAGAGGAACAGGAAGGGTGACAGCACTGCCAGGTGAGGGAGCAGTGTTTATACTCCAGAACCTCCTTCTGAATGACCATCTTCCACGACTGTCACCACACGCTCCCAGGCCCTCTCCCTTTGGCTTGCTGCCAGCACCTCATTGGGCCCCCAAGAGCATAGTGTTCTTTTCTGGGAGGCTTTGTTGCTCTATTTTGAAGCAGGTCTGGGGGCCCAAAGGCAGAGAGCCATCAAAGGAGATGAAACTCAAAAACCTCACAGATACTGTTTCAGCCTTTTTCTTCCAGCCAGAGATTCCCCCAGAGAATTGTTCTTTGCTCTTCGTTTTGGGGTATTTTATACTTGCTGGACTTGCAGAAGGGACAATTCCTTCACTGTACCACTACCCTCAGACAAGTCCTACCTTTCTTTTGCTTGGGCTATTGCAAGAGGGTTCTAAGAGGTATCCCTGCTTCTAGGTCATCCCAGTTACTCCGAGATTCATTTTTCTAAATTTACCTCCATTGTTTAAAAATATTCAGCCCCTTCTTGCTTCAGGTAAAATCAATATCCTCAGACTGGCTTTTAAGTTCAACTACTTACTACTTGCTATTCCTAAGAGTACAGAGCTCCTTGCTAGCTCCCCAACATGTCACCCCCACCCCACCCATTATACAGAGTTTTCCTACCTCTGTGTCTTTGCTCAATAGTCCCCTCCTCCGGGAACTTCCTGCTATTTGTACTAAATGGAATTAAGAAACAGTATCATTCAATCATGGAAGAGAGGCCTCTGGTTACACTGGTCTTCCTCCAGTCCCTCAAACCCTAATCTTCTTACCTCAGAACTTTTGCACTTGCTGCTTTCTCTCTGGAACATTCTTCACTAGTCCAGCTCCTTCTCAATCTTCAGAGTTCTTCCCTTGCTTTGCCCTCTCCTAGCATCCTGTCCTTTTTTTTTTCCTTCATAACACTTACCACAATCTCTAATTATATATTTAAGTATTCATTTATTTGTTTAAACCCCCTCCCCACTAGATTGTAAACTTGTAGGTAGTGTTCATGTCGCTTTGTTCCCCACTCCATTTCAGTGCCTAACACAGTGCCAGGCCATAGTACACATGAATATTTCCTGAATGCGTGAATGATTGAATGAGTTCTATAGCGCATGGAACTCATGATCTATCATCAGCAAAATCATCTATGCTCTCAATCTCTTCTCCACTTTAACTTAGACCTGGCTCTCCCCCAAAGCATTTTTTCTCCCAACTGTGATCTTTTGCTCACTTCATAGATTGGGGGATGACACAGAGTAGTTAGTTGCTCCATATATATATACTTATTTAATTACTTTTCACTTGCTATAGCCTTTTCCATTCAGTCTGATAGTCAGGAAAGGCAGCTCAACAGAGTAACAAATGCTGACGTTCTGAAATCACATTGCAATTGAATCCTAATCCTAACCCTAGCTGTACCACTACCCTCAGCTGGTGATCTTGATCAAGTTTTTAAACTTCTCTGAGCCTCAAGATTCAACCTTGACATGTAACAGTATCTTCACGTGGGCAAAGGGACATTGCTAGGTTGGCCCAAGGAGTTAATCTACACTGCCCCCTAGAGGACATTTTTTTCTGGGAGAGCGGACCCGGGATCCCAGGAATGTTTGATGATCTATCTTCATGAGCTACTCTAACCCCTCAGAGAGAGAGGAGGGCTCAGGACAGCCTTGCCTTTTTGGGCCACAGATGAAAAGTTCATTGGTTTGGGAGGGGGCAGCACAGACTTCAACAAGGCCAAGGTCAGCAATCCTCCCGGAACAGAGTGACATTGGTAGTTCCAGTTATTTTTGAAAATTGGGAAGGAGACATAGTTGAAAGACTGGATTTACTGCTACTTAAGTATTTCATAGGTTGCTTAGAGCTTAGAGATTTGGGATATTGCTCCCATGCATGAATCCTTTGTGTTAACCTTCCTTAGGTGAGGTCAGGGATATTTCTCAGCCACACATAAAATGAAGATAATAATAAACACTTAGCTTTCAGGATTGTTGTGAGGATCAGATGAGAAAATGGATTCATGTGAAGTGTGAATATGGTGCCTTGTACATAACAGATGCTCAATAATGGCAACCAGTACTATTGTTCTTGAAAATAAGGCATTCTTTCCATTTTTCTTTCTTATGCCATGTGACAAATTTATTCTCTAATAATAGAGAATCAGAAAAAAATTATTGAAACAAGAATATGAACAAACTATGAACTTTTTTGAAGGTAGTTCTTTGCTTTTTGTTTTAATAATAACATACATTCTGTTAGCAAGTTAAATGTGTGTAGTTAGATATATTTAAAAATCCATTTATAGAGGGGGGAGGAGCCAAGATGGTGGTGTGAGTAGAGCAGTGGAAATCTCCCCCCAAAACCATATATATTTTCGAAAATACAATAAGTAAAAGAGAGACCAGAAGATTCAGTACAACAGCCAGGCTACATCTACACCTGTGAGAACCCAGCACCTCACGAAGAGGGTAAGATACAAGCGGCGGCCCAGCGGGAACCAAGCGCACCCCCCCACCCCAGCTCCCCAGTGGGAGGAAAGGAGTTGGAGTGGGGAGGGAGTGGGAGCCCAGGACTGCTAAATACACAGCCCTAGCCATCCACACCGGGAGCACAGACACACAGTGCGTGGGGTGCTGGATATTAGGGAAACAGAAGAGTAAAACCTGCGAGCGGGTCCCTGCAGCCAGCGCCCCTGTGACAAAAGAAAAGCAAGTGTTTTTTGAAAGTCTTAAAGGGACAGGGGCCTCACAGCTGGATGAAATTGTCCCAGCACACTCAGCATAGCAGCCAGGAATCTCAGGGAAATCCAGTCGCCCTAAGACTCTGGGAGGCAGCGCAGCTCTGAGGCCCCTCACAGCGATAAACAGCCTCCCATCCATTCCCCTTCTGGCGCAGCCCGCCAAAGAAGGGGAGCAGCCAGAGAGTGGCCACACCCACAGCAACCGCTGAGAGCCTCCTCTGCAGCCACCTGGGCCAGACTCTGAGGCCCTGCTGGTGTGCAGCTTTCCAGCACAAGCCGCTACAGGGATGCCATTCTCGCAAGAGAGGAAGGCGACCAGCAAGTGGGAAGGGACTTTGTTCTCCCAGTTAACACACGCGACAACTACCCACGACTACCTCTATCACCATGAAAAGGCAGAATAACTTGATCCAGACAAGAATAACCCAGACAAACCCTGAGAAGAATCCTGGGGTGAGAGATTTAACCAATCTTCCTGGAAAAGAATTCAAAATAAAGGTCATACACATGCTGATGGAGCTGCAGAGAAATATGCAAGAGCTAATGGATAAAGTTGGGAGGGAGAATACAGAAATAAAACAATCTCTGGGAGGATTTAAGAGCAGACTGGATGAGCTGCAAGAGGCCACTAATGGAATAGAAATCAGAGAACAGGAACACAGAGAAGCTGAGGCAGAGAGAGATAAAAGAATCTCCAGGAATGAAAGAATATTCAGAGAACTGTGTGACCAATCCAAACAGAACAATATCCGCATTACAGGGGTACCAGAAGAAGAAGAAGAAGAGAGAAAAAGGGATAGAAAGTGTATTTGAAGAAATAATTGCTGAAAACTTCCCCAAACTGGGGAAGGAAATAGTCTCTCAAACCACGGAAGCCCACAGAACTCCCAAAAGAAGGGACCCAAGGACGACAACGCCAAGACACATAATAATTAAAATGGCAAAGATCAAGGACAAGGACAGAATATTAAAGGCAGCCAGAGAGAGAAAAAAGGTCACCTACAAAGGAAGACCTATCAGGCTATCATGAGACTTCTCAACAGAAACCTTACAGGCCAGAAGAGAATGGCATGATATATTTAATGCAATGAAACAGAAGGGCCTTGAACCAAGGATACTATATCCAGCATGATTATCATTTAAATATGAAGGAGGGATTAAACAATTCCCAGACAAGCAAAAGTTGAGGGAATTTGCCTCCCACAAACCACCTCTACAGGGTATTTTATAGGGACTGCTCTAGATGGAAACACTCCAAAGGCTAAATACATGTCACCAGAGAAAATAAAATCACAGCAAAGAAAGCAGACAAACCAAATACTAACTAAAAGCAAAAAATAAAATCAACTACTCACAAAAGAAGTCAAAGGAAACAAAAAGAGCCCAGAATAAAACACCCAACATATAAAGAATGGAGGAGGAGGAATAAGAAGGGACAGAAATAAAGAATCATCAGACTGTGTTTATAACAGCTCAATAAGTGAGTTAACTTACACAGTAAGATAGTAAAGAAGCTAACCTTGAACCTTTGGTAACCATGAATCTAAAGCCTACAATTGCAATAAGTACATATCTTTCAATAATCATCCTAAATGTAAATGGACTGAATGCACCAATCAAAAGACACAGAGTAATAGAATCGATAAAAAGGCAAGACCCATCTATATGCTGCCTACAAGGGACTCACCTCAAACTTAAAGACACACTCAGACTAACAGTCAAGGGATGGAAAAAGATATTTCATGCAAACAACAGGGAGAAAAAAGCAGGTGTTGCAGTACTAGTATCAGACAAAATAGACTTCAAAACAAAGAAAGTAACAAGAGATAAAGAAGGACATTACATAATGATAAAAGGGGCAGTCCAACAAGAGGATATAACCATTATAAATATATATGCACCCAATACAGGAGTACCAACATACGTGAAACAAATACTAACAGAATTAAAGAAAGAAATAGAATGCAATGCATTCATTTTAGGAGACTTCAACACACCACTTACTCCAAAGGACAGATTCACCAGACAGAAAATAAGTAAGGACACAGAGGCACTGAACAACACACTAGAACAGATGGACCTAATAGACATCTACAGAACTCTACACCCAAAAGCAGCAGGATACACATTCTTCTCAAGTGCACATGGAACATTCTCCAGAATAGACCACATACTAGGCCACAAAAAGAGCCTCAGTAAATTCAAGAAGATTGAAATTCTACCAACCAACTTCTCACACCACAAAGGTATAAAACTAGAAATAAATTGTACAAAGAAAGCAAAAAGGCTCACAAACACATGGAGGCTTAATGAACAACATGCTCCTAAATAATCAATGGATCAATGACCAAATTAAAATAGAGATCAAGCAATATATGGAGACAAATGACAACAACACAAAGCCCCAACTTCTGTGGGACTCAGCAAAAGCAGTTTTAAAGAGGAAAGTATATAGCAATCCAGGCATATTTAAAGAAGGAAGAACAATCCCAAATGAATAGTCTAAAGTCACAGATATTGAAATTGGAAAACAAAGAACAAATGAGGCCTAAAGTTAACAGAAGGAGGGACATAATAAAGATCAGAGAAGAAATAAATAAAATTGAGAAGAATGAAACAATAGCAAAAATCAATGAAACCAAGAGCTGGTTCTTTGAAAAAATAAACAAAACAGATAAGCCTCTAGCCAGACTTATTAAGAGAAAAAGAGAATCAACACACATCAACAGAATCAGAAATGAGAAAGGAAAAATCACGACGGACCCCACAGAAATACAAAGAATTATTAGAGAATACTATGAAAACCTATATGCTAACAAGCTGGAAAACCTAGAAGAAATGGACAACTTCCTAGAAAAATACAACCTGCCAAGACTGACCAAGGCAGAAACACAAAATCTAAACAGATCGATTACCAGCAACGATATTGAAGTGGTAATCAAAAAACTACCCAAGAACAAAACCCCCGGGCCAGATGGATTTAACTTGGAATTTTATCAGACACACAGAGAAGACATAATACCCATTCTCCTTAAAGTTTCCCAAAAAATAGAAGAGGAGGGAATACTCCCAAACTAATTCTATGAAGACAGCTTCACCCTAATACCAAAACCAGGCAAAGACCCCAACAAAAAAAGAAAATTACAGACCAATATCCCTGATGAACGTAGATGCAAATATACTCAACAAAATATTAGCAAACCGAATTCAAAAATACATAAAGAGGATCATACCATGATCAAGTGGAATTCATCTCATGGATGCAAGGATGGTACAACATTCAAAAATTCATTAACATCATCGACCACATCAACAAAAAGAAGGACAAAAACCACATGATTATCGCCATAGATGCAGAAAAAGCATTCGACAAAATTCAACATCCATTCATGATAAAAACTCTCAGCAAAATGGGTATAGAGGGCAAGTACCTCAACATAATAAAGGCCATATATCATAAACACACAGCCAACATCATAATTAACAACAAAAAGCTGAAAGCTTTTCCTCTAAGATCAGGAACAATACAGGGATGCCCACTCTTCCCACTGTTATTCAACATAGTACTGGACGTTCTAGCCACAGCAATTAGACAAAACAAAGAAATACAAGGAATCCAGATTGGTAAAGAAGAAGTCAAACTGTCACTATTTGCAGATTACATGATACTGTACATAAAAAACCCTAAAGACTCCACTCCAAAACTATTAGAACTAATATCGGAATTCAGCAAAGTTGCAGCATACAAAATTAATACACAGAAATCTGTGGCTTTCCTATACACTAACAATGAACTAATAGAAAGAGAAATCAGGAAAACAATTCCATTCACAATTGCATAAAAAGAAGAAAATACCTTGGAATAAACCTAACCAAGGAAGTGAAAGACCTATACCCTGAAAATTACAAGACACTCTTAAGAGAAATTAAAGAGGACACTAACAAATGGAAACTCATCCCATGCTTTGGCTAGGAAGAATTAATATTGTCAAAATGGCCATCCTGCTGAAAGTAATCTACAGATTCAATGCAATCCCTATCAAATTACCAACAACATTCTTCAATGAACTGGAACAAACAGTTCAAAAATTCATATGGAAACACCAAAGACCCTGAATAGCCAAAGCAATCCTGAGAAGGAAGCCAAAGAATCCTGAGAAGGAATGGGGGAATTACACTCCCCAACTTCAAGCTCTACTACAAAGCCACAGTAATCAAGACAATTTGGTACTGGCACAAGAATAGAGCCACAGACCAGTGGAACAGAATAGAGACTCCAGACATTAACCCAAACATATATGGTCAATTAATGTATGATAAAGGAGCCATGGACATACAATAGGGAAATGACAGCCTCTTCAATAGCTGGTGTTGGCAAAACTGGACAGCTACATGTAAGAGAATGAAACTGAATCACTGTCTAACCCCATATATAAAAGTAAATTCGAAATGGATCAAAGACCTGAATGTAAGTCATGAAACCATAAAACTCTTAGAAAAAAACATAGGCAAAAATATCTTGGACAAAAACATGAGCAACTTCTTCATGAACATATCTCCCCAGGCAAGGGAAACAAAAGCAAAAATGAACGAGTGGGACTATATCAAGCTGAAAACCTTCTGTACAGCAAAGGACACCATCAATAGAACAAAAAGGCATCCTACAGTATGGGAGAATAAATTCATAAATGACATATCCGATAAAGGGTTGACATCCAAAATATATAAAGAGCTCATACACCTCAACAAAGAAAAAGCAAACAATCCAATTAAAAAATGGGCAGAGGAGCTGAACAGACACTTCTCCAAAGAAGAAATTCAGATGGCCAACAGGCACATGAGAAGATGCTCCACATCGCTAACTGTCAGAGAAATGCAAATTAAAACCACAATGAGATATCACCTCACACCAGTAAGGATTGCCACCATCCAAAAGACGAACAACAACAAATGTTGGCGAGGTTGTAGAGAAAGGGGAACCCTCCTACACTGCTGGTGGGAATGTAATTAGTTCAACCATTGTGGAAAGCAGTATGGAGGTTCCTCAAAAAACTAAAAATAGAAATACCATTTGACCCAGGAATTCCACTCTTAGGAATTTACCCAAAGAAAACAACTTCTCAGATTCAAAAAGACAGATGCACCCCTATGTTTATCACAGCAGTATTTACAATAGCCAAGAAATGGAAGCAACCTAAGTGTCCATCAGTAGATGAATGGATAAAGAAGATGTGGTACATATGCACAATGGAATATTATTCAGCCATAAGAAGAAAATAAATCCTACCATTTGTAATAACATGGATGGAGCTAGAGGGTATTATGCTCAGTGAAATAAGACAGGTGGAGAAAAACAAGTAACAAATGATTTCACTCATTTGTGGAGTATAACAATGAAGCAAAACTGAAGAAACAAAACAACAGCAAGCGCACAGGCTCCAAGAAGGGACTAGCGATTACCAAAGGGAAGGGGTTGGTGAGGGAGGGAGAAGGGGATTAAGGGGCATTATGATTAGCACACATAATGTAGGGGGGTCACGTGGAAGACAGTGTAGCACAGAGAAGACAAGTAGTGACTCTATAGCATCTTACCACGCTGATGGATAGTGACTGCAATGGGGTGTGGGGGGGACTTGATAATATGGGTGAATGTAGTAACCACAACGTTGCTCGTGTGAAACCTTTATAGGATTGTATATCAGTGGTACCTTAAAAAAATATATATGTGCACAGATTCTGGCTCTGCACTAACTAGGAAAGGCTCTTAATCTCTTTGTGTCTCAGGTCTTTAAAATAGGATATTAACAGAAACTCTACCATGGGGTTGCCTGAGGACCAAGTGTATTAATATATGCAAATGTTGAAAACAATGTTATATAAATGTCAGCCATTATTATTATCTTATCAGGTGTTGTGAGGATTAAAGTAAATGAGATAACCCTTGTGAAGCTCTTGGTACAGTGCTTGGCACATAGAAAATACTGAATAAATGTTGATTATCATGATAAACAGATATTTCTATGATTTCCTATGAAGCCCACCCCATTATTATGTACATCTTACCTTTCTTAACAACTTGGACGTATAAGGAATTTATCATAATAAGCATTGGGTTTTTTTCATAGTTATTCTTCAACCAAGCAACTCATTTTTGAGGCCTTATGGCTGCATTGTCCAATATAGTAGCCCATGACCCATATGGCTATTGAGTACTTGAAATGTGGCTCATACAAGTTGAGATGAACTATGATTGTAAAATACACACCAGATTTCAAAGAGTTAGTATGAAAAAATTTTTCATTAATAATTTTGTATTGATCATATATTGAAATTATATATTTCAAATAGATTATATGAATACATTATTAAAATGAATTTTACCTATTTCTTTTTACTTTCTTAATATGGCCACTAGAAAATTTAAAGTTATATGCATGGCTCACATTTTATTTCTACTGGACAGTGCTGCCTTGCAGGCTAATATTTTGTGATTATTTACTCAAGTCACCACCACAGCTGTATGGTGCACTTCTGACATTTTGGCTTAATCCATAAATAATATTTCTAAATGCTTATAAATACATATTGATAATTTATATATACATTGCAATTATATTTAAACCATACTTTATTTTAATATCTCATTTTTTTCATATTATCCTGGATTCAAGATGTGTTTATAGATTCAACTTGTTCCAAATGATTACAGTCATTGACTTCAATATATATCTTTCTACAGGTTGAGTGGCCCTGGGTGTGAAAACTTTCTTCTCAAACTGGCTTACTTGCCTGCTCTAACGCTAAACATGAAATCCCCAAAGAATTGCTGCTTCCCAGGAGGACAAGATGCACCAGAGATTTCTCTGCCTGGAAATTCGGCACTGGCTGCCCTCCAAGAAACCCGGATTCCTTTTAATGAAGGGTAATGTGAAAGATTTAGGCCCCAGTGCTGCTGTGACTGTTGAGTGTCAGTTGGCCAAAAACAAAGCAAACATTAACCATTTCACTGGCTGAGTGGGGAGCCTTTTAGAGTCATGAGTTCAGTTTAACCCTAACCTGATTATTTCTCTCTTAGTCTAATATAAATAATATTTCTAAATTAAAATTAAAATTCTGCATAAAAACTTCTAATTGTTTAACAGTGTAATTTCCCCTCTCCAACATTCCTACTCTGTTTTTACCGTGGTACTTTTTTTTTTTTTTCAGGGCCCGTGGCTTTATTGCACGGGGACCCATTTTGTTGAGAGTTTTTATCATGAATGGCTGTTGAATTTTGTCAAATGCTTTTTCAGCATCTATGGAAATAATCGTGTGATTTCTGTCCTTCTTTTTGTTGATGTGGTGGATGATGTTGATGGATTTTCAAATGTTGTATCATCCTTGCATCCCTGGAATAAATCCTACTTGGTCATGATGGATGATCTTTTTGATGTATTTTTGGATTTGGTTTGCTAATATTTGGTACTTTTTTTTTCCAACAAACTTCTCTCAATTTTCATTTATTTTCTTACCTGAATTGTTAGCTTTAAAGTTTCGAATACATAATATATTCATACCATACACATTCTCAGTATCATGAGAAAGAGAAAAGCAGGCCCTGACACCAAGAGCTCCCCTGGCACTCACACCTGGGCCTTAGCACAGCTGGGAGCTGGCTTGGTACTCATAGCTCAGCACTCATGTTCTCCTGTTGAACACAAACTTCAGATAAGACTACTCTGGTTATGATAGAAGCAGACAAAACAAGACCATCTGAAATCACATCTGAGTAAGCAAAAACAGTAAGATATAAACCACAAAAATGACCATGCACATGCCCTTTTCCTGGACAATATGAGCAACTACTGCTTCTTCACCAAGTTCAGCTTTAACTCTTTGTTCTTCCTGTCTTCCAGATAAAAAGTATTAAGATAGTCAATCACAGAATTACTCTAGCTTCCAGAAGTATCCAGTGCAGAGCCAAGCCCTGCTTACATAAGCTCTCCCCCAAATCATCTAGCTCAAGCTCAAACTCTGTAATAAATGTTTTATGATATCCTTTTACTGAGATGCCCCACTGACCCCATGGTTTACAGTCTCTCTCATCACAATGAGCCAGTAAATCCCACTTTGATTGACTATAGGTGTGTTCTTTCTGTCTATGACCCACAGTGACACATGCCACATATGGCCACACCAAACCATACACTGAAATTACAACGTAACTCAGAGCTTTAGAAACACTTATATTCAATTTGCAATGTATGACAACTTGTTCCCATTAAATTTTCCCTGTGTCCATTAATTTCCTTCGGCCAGAAAGCCTACCCTTGCAAGACTTCTGAATTTAACTTTCCTAGTTTACTCAATATTAATATATATTCATAGCTAATGGATTCAAGATACTGGGAGTAATGTCAAATTCACCAAAATTGATCTTTTCTAAGGATATTATAAATAAACATTCAGGGGCAAGTACATAAAGATTCAACAGAATAAATTTTTAGACATTTGAACTAACATATAGAATCATTTGACGAACCATATACATTCAATTAAAAAATACATGGAACAAGAATTGAAACATTTCATAAAATCTGTATCACACCAAATGGCTGCCAATAAATTGTACTAGTTCACTGAATTGACATGTCCCATAATGTGCCAGGTATCTCATATTTATGTTATTTTCACTATGTGAATAAAACTTTCATTTATTTTCATCTCCACTTCAAATTTTTATATCCATGGAGTTCTTGCCAAAAGAAACCTACTTCGGCTATTTCCGTCAATAGGGGAAAAATGGGTTGCTTTGCTCATCTTTTTGTCATAAATAGCTTTGTCAATAATTCATTTAAAAACACAATAAAAAAATAAGCAAGAAAGGAAATATAACTAATTTATATAAATCACAATTTATTACTCAACTTTGCTATGAATAATAATGGCACGGCCAGACCAATAGAAATATGTCATTTATTTCAATTTTTGGAATCAACTTGTAGACAAAGCATAGACAAATGAATGTAAACATTTTCCATCTTGGTTATGTAGAAGTAGAAATAACAGTGGCAGAAGTTGTGGGAGGAAGTAAAGAAGAACGCTGAAGGGAAGGTAAAGTTGCAGATATCAACATTTTATAATCTGAGGAGTGTACGGATGTTTGCATTGTTGAGTAGACATAAAACAAATATGCAAAACATTGATTAGAATTACTAAATGGAGAAAGAGCATCTAAAATAGCACTTAATTGTACTGAGAGGAGATGGGCTGTATTCAAGTAAGCTAGATCTTTATCTATCATAGCAGGAAACCAAAAACTAGATAAATCAAAAAATAATGGCACAGTATATTATTTAGAAATATGAAGATAAGCATAAGGAGAGAAAAAAATATTTTAATGGTTAAAAAAAGAAGCTCCCATCTGGGGAATGCAGTAGGAGGTAAAGAGGGGTAGAATAGAAAAACTTGTTTTTCAGTTTAAATCCTCTTGTACTGTTTGTGATAAAGTGAAAGTATTTCCTTGAAAAAAATTATTAAGGAAAAACATAACACTATTAGAATTAATAAATGGGTTCAGCAAGATTTCGGGATAACAAGATTAACATACAAAAATCAAGTGTATTTCTACAATGCAGAATCCCAAGATAGAATGAAGAAAACAAGTCCATTTACAACAGCATCAAAAAGGATAAAATACTTACAAATAAATTCAGCAAAAGAAGTATAAGACTTATACAACGAAAAGTACAAAATCTTGTTGAAAGAAATTAAAGATCTAAATAGATAGAAAGGCATGCCATGTTTGTAGATCAGAACACTTAATATTGCTAAGATGGAAATATCCCCCAAATGGATCTAAATACTCAATGCAATTCCTGTCAAAATCCCAGCTGAGTTTTTGCAGAAATTGATGAGCTGATCCTACAATTCATTTGGAAATGCAAGGGACCTACAATAGCCAAAACAATCTTGAAAAGGAAGAACAAAGTTGGAAAACTCACACTTCCTAATTTCAAAATGTACTACAAAGCTACAGTAATGAAAACTGTGGTACTGGCATGAGGGTGGACATATAGATCAATGGAAAAGACTTGAGAGCTCAGAAAAAAGCCCTATATTTACAGTCAATTGATTTTTGATAAGGGTATCAAACCAGAAAGAATAGTCTTTTCAACAAATGGTTTGGCTGCATAAATTTATACACTAAAACCCATGGAATTGTACATTTTAAATGGGTGAATTTTATGACATACAATTATTATATGTCAATAAAGCCATTTAAAAATATGTCAGATGTCACTCCTTTGTTTCCAACCCTCCAGTGTCTTCCCCTATCATCTAGGTTCTTGACCAGGGTCAGAGGGGAGGAGGATTTTGTTCCAAGGGACATTTGACATTGGAGACATTTGGCAGGGAGCTGCTGGCATCTAGTGGGGAGGAGCCAAGGATGCTGCTTAATATCTTACAGTGCACAGGACAGTCCTCCACAACAAAGAACTGTCAGTCCAAAATGTCAACAGCACACGGATTGAGCCACCTTGATCCAGAATAAAAAGCAAGGTCCTCGTGAAGGCCTATAAAGCTCTACTTGCTCGGGTGCTGCCTGACTCTATTGTCAGCTCCCTTCTCTGTCCTTCAGTCACACTGGCCCGTTTGCTGGTTCTCAAACTCACTGTGTTCATTTCTTTGCTTAGAGCCTCTTCCCCCAGTAACTATGTAGCCAAATTCCCCTCTTACAAGTCATTAAACAAATGTCCCTTCTCAAGGAGACCTGCCCTGACTATCCTATTTAAAATGACAACACCCCACAGGCACTAGCAATCCTCTTGCCTTGTTCTATTTTTTTTATTCCATTTTATTTATCACCTTCTAACATATTATTTACTTTGCTTACTTACTGCATTTATTACTATTGTTTGTTTTCCCTACTATACACACCATAAGGATCTTTGTCCAGTTTGTTCACAGACAAATCCCAAGTTCCTGGAACAATGCCTAGCATATTGGAGCTGTCAGGAATATTGATGAAATGAATGAAATTGATAATTTTCAAAGCCTTTCAAAACATGTAGATATTCTCTATTCATTACCAATCCCAAATTTCCAAAAGACTTTTAAAAATAAAAAAAGAGTTTAAAAATCCAAATTATATATTACAAATTATACCTAACAGTACACTCTCACCTTAGCCAAGGCTTTTTGAAAGTCCATAGATTATTCTCTTACTCCGCTGTGCTGGTCTCCAGGAGATAAACTGCACAGATAGTTAACTTTTAACTGGGTTCCCAGAATCTCATTACTTCCATATTGAGGATTCAAGATAAAATTGCATTCTACTAAGCACCGGGCCAGTCTACTTACCCCAAGTCTGTCCATTGCATTTCAAGAAACACATTGCATTTAAGTATTAACAAAATTAATTAATTCAATCTCTGTCCATTTTTGGTTTTGCCCTCAGATTTTCCAAATAACTACAGGCACAGAAAACACCCCCACCCATATAAACATACACTTACATGCACACAAACTTCAGCAATAATTTTTCTTTCAAAGAAACAGTTTACATTGCCTCATAAAAATTTGGAAAACTTCAAATTATTTCCATGAGTTGGGCAGCTCTTACTTAGCAATCAACAACTCCAGAACATGAAATGAAATCATTCTTAACTGGTCAGGAGACAGCTTTTGTTTATTTTTCACTTTGTAATAGATTTGGTCCACAAATGTAATACATCATTTTTAAACATATATTGATAAGTAATGAATTTTCTTAAACAATTAAGTTTAAGTAAATTAAGTAGCATGTGCCGACTGCCAAATTGGAAAAAGTCTAAATTTATCTTTCCATATTATAAATGTAATCATGGATTGCATTAAAATTACCTTTAGAATATAATGAATGATTTGGTACCATCTCCTATGTGGACAGATAGTAACTGCCCTAGTGGGGGTGAGGATTTAATAATGTGGGTAAATGTTGAACCATTGTGTTCAACACAATTAGTAACTGAAACTAATGTAAGATTGTATATCAATGATACTTCAATGAAAAAAAAAGAACTTTGCAATAACATATTTAGAAATATGCTAGCCTAAAACACAAAATGTTTTACCAAAATCTATTTTGTTATCATATGTGCAAAGTTGATCAACTGATTACTCAGAGAGCTCACAAGAGTACAGGGTACCATAAAAGAAGTTCAAAAAATACCAAAAAAGTGTGGTAAATGTTGATCTCTAGCATGACTATAATTTAAATATTTAAAATTATTTTATTCTACTGCTTTGCTCAGTACATAGCTTAGTTAATAACCCATCTATATATATTTGTATTGCCTTCACCTGAAATTTAAGAGTATTTTATTTCAGCATCTAAATACAGAGCTATTGCCCACAACTTTTTATTTAAATTCTTAGGCTATAGTTTTCTTTGTTATCCTCTTTATTTATATTTCTTTTAAAAAAATGAAGTAGGAAACTATTCAACTGAATTCTACTGACAAATCTGACACCATAAAAGCACAAAATCTTGAAGCTGAAAAAAATTAAAAAATAATTTTGTCCTTCACTCTCCACTCCCAGTTTTATAAATAAAAACACTTTGGTGTGAGATGTAGAATGGTCTGGCTCTTTTTCTTGGTGTGTTGGTACCCCCTCCATCCCTCCTAAGTAGAAAAGTTTCTGTATCAACAATGTATGGCTTGTTAAACAGATTTGTGTGCAAACTCATTAAAAAAATAACACAGCAGTTTACAGCAAGAACAAAAGCATTAGTCTAAAAACTTAAATGGAGCATCGTATTCATTGAGAAAACCAGGCACCCAGCTCTGGGTGGAGAGGCCTACAGTCCTTGGACCCTCTGACCTGATTTCTCTTCCTTTTGTTTCTTTGTTTCTCCTTCAGTAGTATATTTCACAGTCTCCTTTGGAGTATGGGGAATGGCTGGAAAAATGTTCTCAGAATTTACCTTCTCTTGTTGTACTGCTAGATACTGGGGAAGGGATAGTCTTGCTGCAAAGCTATAGGGCATTTTGGGGGGCTTTAACAAAGCTTATGGGAAGGTGCTATATGGTGCAACATTCCAAGATGCCACAAGAAGATAAGGAAACCAGAAGCCCACACACTTTCTTAGGAAAAAATCTTTAAATCTGGGACAAATGACTTCCTCTTAACTCTCCTGGTCAAAAATCTCTTCCACCCACCGTTGCTCATACTCTACTGGTATATAGCACTTGGTTGAGATGGAGGGGGCTGAACTGGGAGGGAATAGTATTGCATATGCAGGATTAGACCATATAAAATCCTTTGTAAAAGTATTTGATTCCTTAGAATTGTGACTTCAGAATGCCATTGTGCTTTGTGAGTTCATACATCTCATGAGAACTTGCAAATCATAGGTAGCAGTGAAGTTAAGTACCTGGGCTTTCGAGTCAGTACTGCTGGTTTCAAATTCTTACTTGCTGTCTCACCTTGGCCTTAACATCATGTCTCCATTTTCTTTAATTGAAAATTGAGAATGATTGAGCTCAATTCACAAGGTTGTTGTTGTTTAAATTAGATAATCTCCATAAACTTCTGTGAAATAATAGAAAATATGTTTACTGGTCTCTGCCCCCAGTTCCTGGCAGAGCTCCTAAAACCTTTGTAACTTCCTAAGTGATAGGAGCACTAGATGCATCTTTTGTTCTAATATTTGGCCCTGGTTCCTGACACAGAGCTCCTAAATCCTTTGGAATTTCCTGGGCAATAGGGGTGTTTTGTTCTAATGAGGTGACTCTGAGTGGGCTCCTGGACAGCTTCAGGACGGGGCTGATCACCAGACAACCCAGGCCATTATTAGAAGCTTGGAATTGTCAGCCCCACCCCGCAGCCTCTGAGAAGGTTGACAGCAGCTGGAGACTGAGTTAGTGATCAATCATGTCTATGCAACAATGCCTCCATAAAAATCCCCAAAGTGTGGGGTTCAGAGATATTTTGGGTTAGTGAACACATCTACAGGCTGCAGGATGCACTCCAACTTCATGGACCTCACCCAATGTATCTATCTCTTTATCTGGCTGTTCATTCATTTCCTTTATTATAACCTTTATAATAAATCTTTAAAATAAACAGAATGTGAGCCATTCTAGCAAATTATTAAACCTAGAAAATTATAAAAACCCAGAAATATAACTGGTTGGTCAGAAGAACAGATGACAATCTGAGATTTGTGATTGGTATCTGAAGGCGGCATGGAGACTGGTAGAACTGAGCACTTAACTTGTGGGATCTGATGTTACATTGTCCAATTTCAGTTAAATTGCAGGACATCCAGATGGTGTCAGAAAATTGCTTGATATGTGGAAAACCCACATGTCTGGTGTCAGATGTGAAGAAGTGTGGCAGTAGTATAAGAGTAAAGGAGAAGGACACAGGAAGAGTATAGATTTTCTTTTACAACCACTACAAATTTCATGGCTCATAGTAAGCGCTCAATAAATGTTAGTGATAATTACTGGTTTTTATCTTCTCCCTGGGCCTCCAGGGAGGCTGTAGCTACTAACAAATATACAGTCTTTGGGTGGTTTTTATCTGACCTATAGATGGTGTTAAGGGTACTAACATGGTGGCAAGGATGTGGAGAAAAGAGAACCCTCCTACACTGTTGGTGGTAATGTAAGTTGGTGCAGCCACTGTGTAAAGCAGTAAGGAGGCTCTTCAAAAAACTAAAAATAGAAATACCATAAGACCCAGTAATTCTACTTCTAGGAACTTACCTAAAGAAAACAAAATCCCTGATTTGAAAAGATTTGCACCCCTATGTTTATTGCCGTGTTATTTACAATAGCCAAGATATGGAAGCAACCCAAGTGTCCATCAGTAGATGAATGGCTAAAGAAGAGGTGGTACATACATACATTGGAATATTATTCAGCCATAAAAAAGAAAGAAATCCTGCTATTTGCAGCAATATGGATGGACCCAGAAGGTATTATGCTCAGTGAAATAAGCCAGGGAAAGAAAGACAAGTACCATATGATTTCACTTATTTGTGGAATATAAAAATAAACCAAAATGAACAAAAGAGCAACTGACTCAGAGACACTGAGAAGTGATTGGTGGCAACTATGGAAGAGGGATGGGGTGGATGGGTGGGGACGGGAAGGGGATAAAAGGGCACACAAATTCTCAATCATAATATAAGTTGGTCACAAGGATGGTAGTACAGCATGGAGAATATAGCCAATGATTCTGTAACATCTTCCTATGTTGACAGATAGTAACTGCACTACTGGGGGTGAGGATTTTTTTGGTTTTGTATCATTAATGTACAATTACATGAGCAACATTATGGTTACTAGATTTCCCCCATTATCAAGTCCCCACTGGGGGTGAGGATTTAATATGTGGATAACTGATGAACCACTGTGTTGTATACTTGAAACCAATGTAAGACTGTATGTCAATGATACTTCAATAAAAAAGTCACAACATGAGGGCAGATTCTACACTAATCCCTTCCACATGGCCTCCTTCTGCCTAAAATGCTCCTGTTAGTCTCCAACTCCGGTTTTGCAAAATAAATGTATCTGTCAGATCACAGCTCAAGCTTGACTTCTGTATGAAAACTATCACTGACCTCCCAGACTAGGTCAAATCCCCTTTCTCTAAGTTTTCTGTATAGAACTGGTCTGAAGTGTACTTCTGTAAAATTTTTACATAATTATTCCATTTGTATCTGCCTGCCCACTCAATCGCAGGTCCCACAAGGGTAAGGTCTACTGCTTTCTGCTCACCGGTATATCACCAGCCCCTGGCATACTGCCTGGGATAAAGAAGGCATTCAAAAAATGTTTTTTTTGTTAATTTTATTTTGGTATCATTAATCTACAATTACATGAAGGACATTATGTTTACTAGGCTTCCCCGTTCACCAAGTCCCCCCCACATCCCCATTCACAGTCACTGTCCATCAACATAGAAAGATGCTGTAAAATCACTACTTGTCTTCTCTGTGTTATACAGCCCTCCCCGTGTTCCCCCACACACTATACATGCTAATCATAATGCCCCCTTTCTTTTTTTCCCGCCCTTATCCCTCCCTTCCCACCCGTCCTCCCCAGTCCCTTTCCCTTTGGTAACTATTAGTCCATTCTTGGGTTCTGTGCTTCTGCTGCTGTTTTGTTCCTTCAGTTTTCTTTTGTTCTTATACTCCACATATGAGTGAAATCATTTGGTACTTGTCTTTCTCCGCCTGGCTTACTTCACTGAGCATAATACCCTCTAGCTCCATCCATGTTGTTGCAAATGGCAGGATTTGTTTTTTTCTTATGGCTGAGTAATATTCCATTGTGTATATGTACCACATCTTCTTTATCCATTCATCTACTGATGGACATTTAGGTTGCTTCCACATCTTGGCTATTGTAAATAGTGCAGTGATAAACATAAGGGTGCATCTGTCTTTTTCAAACTGGGCTGCTGCATTCTTGGGGTAAATTCCTAGAAGTGGAATTACTGGGTCAAATGTTATTTCTATTTTGAGCATTTTGAGGAACCTCCATACTGCTTTCCACAATGGTTGAACTAATTTACATTCCAACCAGCAGTGTAGGAGGGTTCCCCTTTCTCCACACCTCGCCAACATTTGTTGTTGTTTGTCTTTTGGATGGTAGCCATCCTTACTGGTGTGAGATGATATCTCATTGTGGTTTTAATTTGCATTTCTCTGATGACAAGTGATGTGGAGCATCTTTTCATGTGTCTGTTGGCCATCTGAATTTATTCTTTAGAGAACTCTCTATTCAGCTCCTCTGCCCATTTTTTAATTGGATTATTTGCTTTTTGTTTCTTGAGGTGTGTGAGCTCTTTATATATTTCGGATGTCAACCCTTTATCGGATCTGTCATTTATGAATATATTCTCCCATACTGTAGGCTTCCTTTTTGTTCTATTGATGGTGTCCTTTGCTGTACAGAAGCTTTTCAGCTTGATATAGTCCCATTTGTTCATTTTTGCGTTTGTTTCCCTTGCCCGGGGAGATATGTTCAAGAAGAGGTCACTCATGTTTATGTCTAAGAGATTTTTGCCTATGTTTTTTTCTAAGAGTTTTATGGTTTCATGACTTACATTCAAGTCTTTGATCCATTTCAAATTTACTTTTGTGTATGGGGTTAGACAGTGATCCAGTTTCATTCTCTTACATGTAGCTGTCCAGTTTTGCCAGCACCATCTGTTGAAGAGACTGTCATTTCCCCATTGTATGTCCATGGCCCCTTTATCGAATATTAGTTGACCATATATGTTTGGGTTAATGTTTGGAGTCTCTATTCTGTTCCACTGGTCTGTGGCTCTGTTCTTGTGCCAGTACCAAATTGTCTTGATTACTGTGGCTTTGTAGTAGAGCTTGAAGTTGGGGAGTGAGATCCCCCCCCCCACTTTATTCTTCCTTCTCAGGATTGCTTTAGCTATTCGGGATCTTTGGTGTTTCCATATGAATTTTTGAACTATTTGTTCCAGTTCATTGAAGAATGCTGTTGGTAGTTTGATAGGGATTGCATCGAATCTGTATATTGCTTTGGGCAGGATGGCCATTTTGACGATATTAATCCTTCGTAGCCAGGAGCATGGGATGAGTCTCCATTTGTTAGTGACCTCTTTAATTTCTCTTAAGAGTGTCTTATAGTTTTCAGGGTATAGTCTTTCACTTCCTTGGTTAGGTTTATTCCTAGGTATTTTATTCTTTTTGATGCAATTGTGAATGGAATTGTCTTCCTGATTTCTCTTTCTATTAGTTTATTGTTAGTGTATAGGAAAGCCACAGATTTCTGTGTGTTAATTTTGTATCCTGCAACTTTGCTGAATTCCGATATTAGCTCTAGTAGTTTCGGAGTGGAGTCTTTAGGGTTTTTTATGTACAATATCATGTCATCTGCAAATAGTGACAGTTTAACTGCTTCTTTACCAATCTGGATTCCTTGTATTTCTTTGTTTTGTCTAATTGCTGTGGCTAGGACCTCCAGTACTATGTTGAATAACAGTGGGGAGAGTGGGCATCCCTGTCTTGTCCCCGATCTTAGAGGAAAAGCTTTCAGCTTCTCACTGTTCAGTATGATGTTGGCTGTGGGTTTATCATATATGGCCTTTATTATGTTGAGGTACTTGCCCTCTATACCCATTTTGTTGAGAGTTTTTATCATGAATGGATGTTGAACCTTGTCAAATGCTTTTTCAGCATCTATGGAGATGATCGTGTGGTTTTTGTCTTTCTTTTTGTTGATGTGGTGGATGATGATGATGGATTTTTTAATGTTGTACCATCCTTGCATCCCTGGGATGAATCCCACTTGGTCATGGTGTATGATCCTTTTGATGTATTTTTAAATTCGGTTTGCTAATATTTTGTTGAGTATTTTTGCATCTACGTTCATCAGGAATATTGGTCTGTAGTTTTCTTTTTTGGTGGGGTCTTTGCCTGGTTTTGGTATTAGGGTGATGTTGGCTTCATAGAATGAGTTTGGGAGTATTCCCTCCTCTTTTATTTCTTGGAAAACTTTAAAGAGAATGGGTATTATGTCTTCTCTGTATGTCTGATAAAATTCTGAGGTAAATCCATCTGGCCCAGGGGTTTTGTTCTTTGGTAGTTTTTTGATTACCGCTTCAATCTCGTTGCTGGTAATTGGTCTGTTTAGATTTTCTGTTTCTTTCTGGGTCAGTCTTGGAAGGTTGTATTTTTCTAGGAAGTTGTCCATTTCTTCTAGGTTTCCCAGCTTGTTAGCATATAGATTTTCATAGTACTCTCTAATAATTCTTTGTATTTCTGTGGGGTCCATCGTGATTTTTCCTTTCTCGTTTCTGATTCTGTTGATTTGTGTTGACTCTCTTTTCCTCTTAATAAATCTGGCTAGAGGCTTATCTATTTTGTTTATTTTCTCGAAGAACCAGCTCTTGGTTTCATTGATTTTTGCTATTGTTTCATTCTTCTCAATTTTATTTATTTCTTCTCTGATCTTTATTATGTCCCTCCTTCTGCTGACCTTAGGCCTCATTTGTTCTTCTTTTTCCAATTTTGGTAATTGTGACATTAGACCATTCATTTGGGATTGTTCTTCCTTCTTTAAATATACCTGGATTGCTATATACTTTCCTCTTAAGACTACTTTTGCTGTATCCCACAGTAGTTGGGGCTTTGTGTTGTTGTTGTCATTTGTTTTCATATATTGCTGGATCTCCATTTTGATTTGGTCATTGATCCATTGATTATTTAGGAGCGTGTTGTTAAGCCTCCATGTGTTTGTGAGCCTTTTTGCTTTCTTTGTACAGTTTATTTCTAGTTTTATGCCTTTGTGGTCTGAAAAGTTGGTTGGTAGGATTTCAATCTTTTGGAATTTTCTGAGGCTCTTTTTGTGGCCTAGTATGTGGTCTATTCTGGAGAATGTTCCATGTGCACTTGAGAAGAATGTGTATCCTGCTGCTTTTGGATGTAGAGTTCTGTAGATGTCTATTAGGTCCATCTGTTCTAGTGTGTTGTTCAGTGCCTCTGTGTCCTTACTTATTTTCTGTCTGGTGAATCTGTCCTTTGGAGTGAGTGGTGTGTTGAAGTCTCCCAGAATGAACGCATTGCATTCTATTTCCTCCTTTAATTCTGTTAGTATTTGTTTTCACATATGTTGGTGCTCCTGTATTGGGTGCATATATATTTATAATGGTTACATCCTCTTGTTGGACTGAGCCCTTTATCATTATGTAATGTCCTTCTTTATCTTTTGTTACTTTATTTATTTTGAAGTCTATTTTGTCTGATACTAGTATTGCAACACCTGCTTTTTTCTCTCTGTTATTTGCATGAAATATATTTTTCCATCCCTTGACTTTAAGTCTGTGCATGTCTTTGGGTTTGAGGTGAGTCTCTTGTAAGCAGCATATGGATGGGTCTTGCTTTTTTATCCATTCTATTACTCTGTGTCTTTTGATTGGTGCATTCAGTCCATTTACATTTAGGGTGATTATTGAAAGGTATGTGCTTACTGCCATTGCAGGCTTTAAGTTTGTGGTTACCAAAGGTTCAAGGTTAGCTTCTTTACTATCTTACTGTCTTACTTAACTCGCTTATTGAGCTATTAAAAACACACTCTGATGATTCTTTATTTCTCTCCCTTCTTATTTCTCCTCCTCCCTTCTTCATATGTTGGGTGTTTTGTTCTGTGCTCTTTTTAGGAGTGCTCCCATCTAGAGCAGTCCCTGTAAGATGCCCTGTAGAGGTGGTTTGTGGGAGGCAAATTCCCTCAACTTTTGCTTGTCTGGGAATTGTTTAATCCCTCCTTCATATTTAAATGATAATCGTGCTGGATACAGTATTCTTGGTTCGAGGCCCTTCTGTTTCATTGCATTAAGTATATCATGCCATTCTCTTCTGGCCTGTAGGGTTTCTGTTGAGAAGTCTGATGATAGCCTGATGGGTTTTCCTTTGTAGGTGACCTTTTTTTTCTCTCTGGCTGCCTTTAATACTTTGTCCTTGTCTTTGATCTTTGCCATTTTAATTATTATGTGTCTTGGTGTTGCCCTCCTTGGATCCCTTGTCATGGGAGTTCTGTGTACCTCTGTGGTCTGAGAGGCCATTTCCTCCCCTAGTTTGGGGAAGTTTTCAGCAATTATTTCTTCAAAGACACTTTCTATCCCTTTTTCTCTCTTCTTCTTCTGGTACCCCTATAATGCGGATATTGTTCCGTTTCGATTGGTCACACAGTTCTCTTAAAATTCTTTCATTCCTGGAGATCCTTTTATCTCTCTCTGCTTCAGCTTCTCTGCGTTCCTGTTCTGTTTTCTAGTCCATTAATGGTCTCTTGCATCTCGTCCATTCTGTTTTGAAGTCCTTCCAGAGCTTGTTTTATTTCTGTATTCTCCCTCCTTAGTTCTTGCATATTTCTCTGCAAGTCCATCAGCATGGTTATGACTTTTGTTTTGAATTTTTTTTCAGGAAGACTAGTTAAATCTATCTCCCCAGGTTCCTTCTCAGGGGAAGATGTAGAAGATGTCGAAGCTGTCTGGGTTAGTCTTGTCTGGATCATATTTTTTTGCCTTTTCATGTTGATAGGTGCAGTGGTGAGCTATTGACTCGTCTTGTCAGCTGAGAGAGCCAAGTCTTTCCACTTGCTCCTGGCCTTTCTTTACTGGGACAACTGTGACCCCTAGTGGCTTGTGTTGGGCAATTGCGTGTAGACTGGGTCTCTGTATCTTGCCCGGCGGTATGGAGGAAGCTCCCTTGCTGTGGGCGTGGCCAGCCTCAGGCCGCTACTCTGCTACGGCGGGGCCCCAGAAGGTTAATGAACGGGGGGCTATTTGGCTGTTTACCTCTGTGAGGGGTCTCAGAGCTGTTGCCCAGGGGGTTAGTGTGCCTGGAGTTCCCTGGAATTTCCAGCTGCTGAACTGTGACCCGGGATGCTTCCGTCTAGCTGTGGGGTCCCTGTCCCTTTAAGACTTTCAAAAAGCACTAGCTTTTCTTTATCCCGGGTGCGCAGGCTGCGGGTCCCGCTCACAGGTCTTACTGTCCTGCTTCCCTAGTTTCCAGCACCCCACGCATGCACTGTGTCTGTGCTCTGGTGCGGATGGCTAGGGCTGGGTGTTTAGCAGTCCTGGGCTCCCTCTCCCTCCCCGCTCCGACTCCTCTCCTCCTGCCGGGAACTGGGGTGAGGGGCCTCTGGTCCCGCCGGGCTGCGGCTTGTATCTTACCCCTTTCACCAGGCGCTGGGTTCTCGCAGGTGTGGATGTAGTCTGGCTGTTGTCCCGTGTCTTCTGGTCTCTCTTTTAGGATCAGTTGTATTTGTTGTATTTTCAAAAATATTTATGTTTTTGGGAAGAGATTCCCACTGTCCTACTCACGCCGCCATCTTGGCTCCGCCAAAAAATATGTTTTAAAGAATGAGTGTAGACAAGTACCAAATGATTTCCCTCATTTGTGGAGTAAAACAATGAAGCATAACTGAAGGAACAAAGCAGCAGCAGACTCACAAACTTCAAGAAGGGACAAGCAGTTACCAAAGTGGAGGGGTGGGGGAGGGCAGGTGCTGAGGAGGGAGAAGGGGCTTGAGGGGTATTATGATTAATACACATGGGGGATCATGGGGAAGACAGTGTAGCACAGAGAAGACAAGTAGTGACTCTATGGCATCTTACTACACTGATGGACAGTGACTGCAATGGGGTATGGGGGGGACTTGATAATATGGGTGAATATAGTAATAACCACATTGTTTTTTATGTGAAACCTTCATAAGAGTGTATATCAATAATACCTTAATTTAAAAATTGTATAAAAAAATAAATAAAATAACAAGGCAAGAGCAAGCAATCTGGAATTGCTGATCTCTATATAGCTTAATTACCTTGGATAGCTGGCAAACTTTATAACTGCTCTTGTGAAATAATCTTGTGTACATTTTCTATGTCACTTAGAAATGAGAGCTTTTATTTGTTCTAAGTAAATAAGTGTGTCCCCTTGAATAGTCTGTGTTTACTCTGATGGCATAGTGTTTCTGGCTAATACCCAATAAAACTGAGCTTCAAGCACCTCAGTGCTTTTCAGGGCTAAATGGCTAGACTTTTACTTTGCTTCTCAACAGACAAGAGCATCTCAGCAAAGAGAACATTTATCAATAAATTGCCATCTGTTTTGTTCTGAATGCTCCCAAGTGAGCCGGGAGAATTAAGGACAGAAGAAATTCCAATTCTTAATACACCCACAAGAGACAATTGAATGGATCCCTCTTAACATGAAGCTATTAATAAGAGGGGGAAAGGGTGCTTATTTCTTGGGTAGCAGTAGACAAAGGAATAAGAAATGGCACAACAGTCTCATTTTCCCTAAAACACAGCCTTCCCAGCAATGTTCTCCCTCAGAGTGGAGTGACTGGAAGTGCTGCTCATGGCCCTTCCTGAACCACACACTATTCCTGGGCTAACATCTTAACTTGTGTATTCAGAAGGAAACTGCCATTGAGTCACCTGTGGTCTTGGGATACTCTCTGAACTAGCAGGATGCACTCAGTTCCCTTAGAGGGTTTCCAACTCTCTCTGCCACTGAACTACTACTCAGTCCCATGTAAACAAACACCTGCCCTCTTTTTCTCATCTCTCAGGACATGACTATCACAAGCAGAACTTTCAGAATGCCATTATGAAAGCTTAGACTCCTGTGAATTTGGTTATTGTGAGTCAACTCTGAGCCAGATCCTGTTTGAGCACACTGACAGAGTAGACTCTAGGCTAGGAGGACCCCGTTTGGGCAGCTTACCAACCTCTCTTCATGTCACCCTCAGTTTATGTAAATGGAACCATGAATCACAACTCTGTGCATTTCAGTAAACACTGCCCTATTAGGAAAAGGTAATTGATGGTTTCTTTCCAGTTGGTGCATTACTATTTCCAAACTGGGGGCTCTTCTCAATTCAAAGTTAACCTGTGAGGATGCCATGGAATTGTAACCTGGAGCAGGCCCCTCAAAGATGGGAACCTTGCACTTTCCTAAAGAGCAGAGCATACATTTACCTTGGCAGAATTCCCAGCCCCAATCTGCAGTTACAAAAAATCAAGAGGAAATGAGTGTGTGTTCAAAGCATTTTGTTGTTGTTGTTCTGTCTTTAAAGTACATACCCTAGACAAAATGCTGCAGATATTTTAGGATGGAAAGACTATGCTGGGAGAAGTTCTAATTAATGGGAAGATCCTGGGCTAATGAAGAAAATGGGTTTAGTGGAACACTGAGGAGTCCTTTGAGGACAAACAATTGGCCTCTTTGAAATGCTCCCTGTTAGAGACCAACTCACTATTGTGACTGAATTAAATGTATGAAGGAATAGATTGTAAAAGAAGGGGCTCCAACTGCAGAAATTTAATGGCAAAGGGTTTGAAGGAAAGGAACAAACAGTAAACATGACATGCAACAAAATTCTTCCTTGCTAGTAATGAGGGAAAAATTCAAAAGAAAGCACGTTTAAAATTCCATCTGACCCTTCACAAATAAAGAAAACTATATTGAAAACAATAGCTCCCTTGCTGATGAGAGCCTGATAAAACTGATGTGAGAATAAGAATGGAAATAGGAATACCATTTGGAAAAACAAAAGAGCCTTAGCTAGCTACAGTCTTCGATTTAATATAGAATTCAATAAATTTTAGTTATTTACAGAGTTGTACAACCATTACCACAATCTAGAAACAGTCTTAAAAATATTAATATCCTTAAAATCACTCCTGGGTCAATACTTAACAATAATGGTAGTTATCCCTGTTGAATACTAATTCAGGATCAGGCATTTTACACATAATTAATTTTTCTATATTCTCTCAGCAATCCTGTAAGGAAGGTGGTATTAGTGACTGTATTTTACAAATGAAATACAGAGATGGCACAGAGAAGGAATTTGCCCAAATTACCACAGATATTTGTCAAACTACTGTTAATAAGCAGACATTCTCTTTCCAGAACCTGCACTCTTAACTACTACAAGGAAATAATATAATGCAAGTAAAACTCTCCATGCAGGAAAAGTTAATTGCAGAATTCTGTAAGACTAAAAAATGGGCATAACTTATATGCTCAAAAATCTAATACATAATAGGTTCAATAACTTATAGTATATCTACTACCCAGCCATAAAAAAGGGAAAAAAGTAGAGCCTGTAGGATCAAGGAAAACATTTGTGAAATTCTACATCAGAATAAAATGGTTGTAGGATGAGTGAGAAAACCAGCAGAGCCCTTGCCTTCCTCAATTTCCAGCTGCCCCAAATGATCAACTGCTGCACACCCAGGGCTGAGCCCCATGTCTCCACGTGTGGGGCTTTCCAAGTGCCTATGGGAAGTGACGGTTCCTCCCTGGGTGAGGCACAGGCAAATGACTCTGGAGTCAGGCTGCATCTGAACTGCAGACCTTGGCCTTGGAGATGTTCCCAATGGACAAAATTTTGATGGTATCCTCTGTGGTTACAAAAGGTTGAAAAGGCATCTGCATTTGGACAAAATTTGGAAGGTGGTGTGCAAAAATAACAATTGCTGCAGTGTTTGCTGGAAGAATGCTGAAGTTACTTGTTTAAACAATTTTTCTTCAATGCTGTTAAATGACTTTTCAGCAACATCTTGTTAAGAAAAAGGGTCTTAACCTCAATCTCGATGTTCCTAAGACAAAAGTCAAATTAACTGAGGGTGTAGTGCTGGCTGCATCCTGCCCAAACCTTAGGCCACAGCCAGAATTCATCCTCTAGAGAATGTCTTAGTTAGGAGTATTTAATTGTTCTAGGATCTGGCGTATGGTAAAGCATAAGATAAACTAAATCCCTGTTCTCTTAAAGCTTACATTCTAGAACTGCATTGCCTAGTACAGCAGCCACTGGCTACATATGGATACTTAGATTTAAATTAATTAAAATGAAGTAATATTTAAAATTCATTTGCTCATTTGCATCAGCCAAATTTCAAGTAAGAGTCATATGGTAACTGGTGATTACTGTACTGGACAGGTGAGATACAAAAAGATTTCCATCATAGAAGAAAGTTCTATTGGTCTGCACTCTTTTTGAGAGAGGAGATTGACAATAACCAATGGACAAGAGTAGAAATTTCTTTGAAAAAAAGTAAAAAGACAAGGATGTCATATAGATGGACAGTCTTCGGGAAAGCATCTCTGAAGAGCTGACACTTGGGCTGAAAAACTAAAGAAAAGAAAGAGGCATATCCTCTTCCTCATCCAGGAGGAGGGAAAGGCAAGTACAATGAGCTTGTGGTATTTGAAAAACAGAAAGGTCGTTTTGGCTAGAACTTTGTGAGCAAGGAGGAGAGTGGTTCAAGATGAGTTTAGAGAGATAGGTGGGGGCAGAATCTGAAGGGCTTCCAAGGTCACGAGGAGGAGCCTGGATTTACCCTCTGCCTGTCTTCAGAGGGTGGCCAATCTTGAGGTCTACAGAGAAGCTTAGACATTTAGTCAGGGTTTTGAGGCAATGAGTTATATATTCAGGCACCTGAGACCCTGGGGCAGAAGAGAGTTGCAGAGTCTGACAACAGTTCTAGAACTGAGCAAAACATGGTGTCAGAAAAGTTGGACTTGCCAAAGACACATAGGAAGAGTTGGGGGGCCAGCTAGCGGCATTCACAATCCCATCATTGGATGAGGCACTAGACTCACTCGGGCAAGTTGGTGCTTTCACAGGGCTGCAGAGAACTCCTCCTTGCCTATCCCTTAAGAGGATCACAGTTTTAAGGTTGTACCCACTTAGTTGGTTCCATCCTAAGAACAAACCCTTTGGCTATGAAGGGAACACAGCAAGGTTCAGGTGAGCAAAGGAGAAGCAGGAGTGGGGAAGGGAGAAGTCACATTCCCTCAGCCTGGAGTGTTCAAAGCAGAGCTATCTTCCACTCTTATCTAAGACCAATTCATTCATTTATCCTTCAACAAATATTGGTTGTTTACTTATGCTATGGATTATTTTAGGTGTTAGGGATGAAGTAGTAAACAAGACAAAGTTCTCGCTCTTATGTAGTTCACAAAACAGGTAATAAACAAATAGATATATAATAGAATAGGCAGAAAATTAAACAAGAAAGGGGATAGAGAGCGACAGGAGCATTTATTTTACATATATTGTTGGAGGAAAGCTTTACATAGGTGACAACTGAACAGAGAATGCAGTGAAGTGAGGGTGTAAGCCATACAAATACAAAAGGGAAGAACACTCCAGACAGAGGGACAGCAGGTATCTTGAAGTGGGAGTCCTCTTGGAGGGCTCACGGAACAGCAGGAGGCCCGTGCGCTGGAGCTCAGTGACAACAGTGATGACAGATCCCTGCCTCCAGGGATGTGAGACTGAAGGCTGGGGGCAGATAATGTAATGCCTTGTAGGCTGTTTTAAGGATATTGGCTTTTATTGTAGTGTGGGGGGATCTTACTGGAAAATTGAGGGAAGGAGTAACATGATCTGATTAACATTTTCAAAGACTCTGGCTGCCTGTGGAATACAAATTGTAGGTGCCAAAGTGGAAGCAAGGACTTGTTAGAAGGCTTTTGCAGTAGCTCAGAGGAGAAATGACAGACAAGAATAGTGGCAGTGGAGGCGGTGAGCTGTCAGATTCTGAATGTATTTTGCTGATGGGATTGGATGTGGATTACAAGGGAAAAAGAGGGGTGAAGGGTGACTCCGAAGTTTTTGTTCTGAGCAACTGGGTGAATGTAATGTCATTTACAGAGACAGGAAACCCTGCAGAACAATAGTGTTCTTGGGGGGATGGGAGGGGTTGAGGTGGAGAGGGGGATGATCCGGAGTTCATTTTAGACATGTTAAGTTTGACATGACTGTTATACAATCAAGTAGAAATGTTGAGTAGGCAGTTGAAAGCACACGTCTGGAGTTGAGGAAAAAAGGCCATGACTGGAAAGATAAATATTGAAGTGTTCAGTATACAGATTGTATTTATTTTATGTACTTTTATTTTATGCTTTTGTATTTATTTTATTTTTATTGCAGAAAAAAATGTAAGCATATACAGAAGTAGAGAAAATAATATAATGAATATCATGTACCCATCACCTCACTTTATCAGTTATTAATATTTTGTTAGTCTTGTCCCGTCCTCCTCCACTCCTTCCTGTGTTGGGTATTTTAAAGTAAATTCTGTGTATTTATTGTTTCCCTTGTAAATACTTCAGCGTGTAATAGCTTGTTTTTAAAGTCATGGGGCCAGTTGTTATTACCCAGGGAATGTGCATAAGTAGAGGCTGGGAACATGAGGAGCAACGGCTAAGGGGACTGAGAAGGAGCCAAAGTGAGAGAGGAGGAAAAGTGTGGAGGTGCTAAGCCTTGGAAGCCAAGTGAAAAATGGGTTTGAAGAAGGAGGGAATGATTAGTTGTGCAAAATGCTGTTGAGAAGCTGAGAAAGATGACTGAAAACTACCCTTCGGATTCAGCAAGTGGTTTAACAGTGACCTTGATGAGAGCAGCTTGGGGGAATTATGAGAGCCTGATTAAATGGGGTCAGGAGAAAACGGGAGGAGAAGCCACAGAGACTTCCAGTACATACAACTGTATAACGGATCTTTTTTCTGCAAAGAGACTCTGGAAAATAGGATAATAAGCAGAGGAAGTTGTGGAGTTCACGGGAGGCACATTTTTAAGATAGAAATTACAGTCATGTTTGTACACTCTTGGAAATAAGTAGAGAGGGAAATTGTGATGATGTAGAAGTGAGAGGGAATAAATTAATAAACTAAGTCCTGGACCAGGTAAGAGGAAGTGGGATCTAGAGTCTTACTGCATTTCAGTAGCTACAGGAAAATCTGAAGAACCAGGCCTTAACTTCTGTGGGTCAGGTCCTAGAGCAGAGGCATATCCTCTTCCTCATCAACACTAGTTCCAGGGAGTGAATATGTTTGTCCAGAGAGTGGCTGGGTCTTGTCATTGAGATAGATGGGATCCTCTCTCACTAAGTGGAGTCGTTTAGATCTGTCTTATCCACCGTGCAGTCTACATTTATCCGGTAGTTCCTACTGCAAGTAGTTCCTGTGTTCAGCCCAAGCTATGTAGATATGTGGAACCCCGAAGGAATTAGCAATAAAGTTGAGTAGACCAGATATTAAGAATAGAAAACATTATTTTTGTCTCCTCTTATAGCATTCATTTTTTCCAGGGAAGTTGACTCTAACTCAGTGGTGGAACATATCAGTGCACACTTGGCCACAGTAATAGGTCCAGGAGTAGGCAGTGATCTAATCCAATCCAGTCATATCCTTTTTAGGAATGCTAGTCTAAAGACTCCATTTTCTACAAGATGAGAAAGAGAAAGTGTGTAACCCTAGAGATACGGGCATCAATTTTGGGACAACAAAAGAACTCAGTCCTATAATGAAGCCAACATTTTAGAAGGCAGACCTAAGGGATGAAAAGAAATTAGATCCTTGTTGAGCTGTTGGATAAAGCCTTGTCTGAAGTTCTAACATCAAGTTTCAGCATAGCTCTGAACATTTTTCAGTTATGTGTAATAAGAAATTCATTCTATTGCCTAAGCCAGTTTAAGCTGGATTTTTCTATTACTTACAACCAACAGCATCTTAACTGAAGCACAAAGAAAGACACAATTTTCTCTACTGGGTTATACATCTATTATATATAGTTTACACCAACTGTGTTAAGCATGTGCTATGCAATAGGGGTAGAGTAGTAAACAAGAAGATTGTATCTTCACAGTCTAAAAGCAATTTCCTATGCACCTTCTCCTTGAAGAGCTATTAGGCCCTTTGTTCTTTGCTGTGGGCCCCAGCAATTCAACCCTTTTTTCTTTCTTGGAACTGCCACCTCCTGCCTTCACCATGTGTGGCCTCGTCTAGCCATTTGTTTCAAAGCATGTTTATCTTCCAGCTCTCCTTGTTTTTGTCACTATGTCAGCTGGGGATCAATCAAGGAAACAGAAACTACTCTAGATATTTCAAGCAGGAAGGAACTTGTTTCAGGAATATAGCTATTTTACCAAACAATTAGGACAACTAGAGGACTGAAGGTCAGGGAAATTCATCCTTTGCTCCCAGACTTGCAACTAGCTTTCAGAGTCAGCAGTTCTGGGAATTGTAATGATTACTACTGCATGCAGCATGAAGGTGGGTGATTTGTCAGAAAATACTTGGAGGCCACTGCAAAATCTCCCGTCCTTCTGCTGCCGCCTGAGGAGAAATAATATAATACGGCTTCTGCTTCTTGATTGCTTTCCAAATCTCATTTGACTGCCTTTCATTGGCTGCCACTAACCTGGACTCCACTGCTAAGGGATTTTGCAAAATGTATATCCCCAATTTCCAGTGCTCATAATATGGGAGAGCACAGAAGGGGATAAATGATGTGAATTTCCAACAGACAATCTGGCACAGCTATCCACCAAAGGAAGAATCCAACTGCTTCTCTTTCAAGGGCTTGTCTACTAAGCATTGATGCTTTCTGAAGACAGTGAGAGTTTGCCTGGAGCAAGCTTCTAGAGAGAATATTTAGCCTGAGAAAAAGAAAATCAGACTTAAATAAAAGTAAGTGAGGTGGGGAAAAGAAGCTTCATTCAAGATTCATGTAGTGTACTCTACCCTCATGAGTCAGCAGACTGCCTGCCTATGGAGGTCCACAGACTGCCAGACCACTCCCCATGAACCCTACAAAGAATCTCTCTGATGATATGATATGCACCTCCTGCTCACATAGAGCCCAAGGTTAAGGGATAGACCTACTGGGAAAACACACATGCAGAGGAAACTCAGGTTAGCTCTCTCTATAGGAATATGAGTGGGCAACGAGGCATCCAGAGAGAAAAAAAGCAAACAAACAAAATGAGTTCTCTATAAAGGAATGAGACTTGTAATCATTAGCAATGAATGTCTTTGAAGTTGCAAGGGAAGAAGTATTTTAACTTTGAATTGTTAAAGAGAAACAGAGGCAGACACTAGCAAAAGCTGTAATGACAGAGTTTATTCAGTACTATGGTAATACGGGAGAGAGACATCAATAAAACTGAACTCAACTGCAAAGACAGCTGGGAATTCATAGGAAAAAAGCAGAGTGAGGGTGTCGGTGGATGGAAAATTACTAGGAAACATCAAGGGTAGGGGTATTCTTCATAAACTTGTCTAAATCCTGATAAACAGGATTCTTGCTAAAAGCAGGTGAAGGACTTTGACATCAAAGATGGGAAATGAGGAATTTGATCAGATGTCCATGGTGATCAGATATCAAGGATGGGGAGATTCTTGTTAAACTGACTTAGCAGGATTCTTGCTAAGACAGGGCTAAGCAGGATGAGGACAGAACCCAAGGATGAGACATAGTAAAAAAGAGAGCTCAGAAGAGCCTGTCTAAACTTGGTCAAGGAGAAAGTCTGTCAGAAGTCTATACCTAACCAAATGTGAGGACAAAGTAAGAAACATGTAAGAACTCAAAATCTTTAACACCTCATGCTCCATGTGAAAAAATTACTCTTAGATACACTTCAGCAAAATGAAAATGGAATCTAACAAAGAGGATCACATAATAGAGATATAAGACCAGACAAAGTGAAAAAAGCCAAAAGATACAGATACACAGAAGTCTCCCTTTTGAGTTACAAAGTTTAAATGACATAGCAATGTATTTTCATCACTTAGGGTCCAGTTACATTACTCAGTTTTACTGTTAATATTTATAGAATTATAATATGGTAAATGCTGGGTTTTGGTTTTAATTTTTAGTCATTTAGTATACAAATTAATTTTGTATTTAGTCACAAAATAATATAAATGTTATACATACTTACAATAATTAAAGATCTACAGGCAGAGAAGTGGAAAGGAAAATTTGTTAATATGTTTTCCTGTGGAGAGATACAGTTGAAAAGTGGTAAGCCAATAATTATTCTGATTAAAGAAATCGTGATAAATCAGGATATAGCAACAGTAGAAATTATTAACAGAATTGCCTCTAGGAAGTGAGACTTAATAAGAAATGGGGAGGAAGTGAGACTTTATCTTTTATGCTCTTTTTAAAATTTAAACATTGTATGTATGTGTCTATATATGGTGTTAACCTTAAAAATAAAAGTCAGTTATTTTACCAACAATAATGGATTTTTGGGGAATAGCAGAGAATTGCAATTCAGGACATGCAAATTACGGCGAAAACATAGACAAAGCCAACAAAGAAAGGAGAGGAATTTTATTTTATGGAGAAGAAGGAGGAAGTTGGGAGAGGTTGTTTTGAATAAAAGTTAGAGAAAAGCAGAAGTTCATTCAGGGTGATGATGGTTTCTCACTGGCTGAGTTGCAGGGGTATCAATTTCTTGTAGGAGATGCAATGTATAGCTTTCTCCTTTGGGACCTGTAATTGGTGATTCCTTCATGGTGAGGATTCTTCTGTTGGGGGTCCTGTAATTGACATGAAGTGGTATGGCTCCCCCTTCCAGCCTCCAGACTCCACTTCAGTGAGGTTTTCCTTTATTAATTCTCACAATGGTAAATATATATATATATATATATATATATATTCAAAAGCTTTAAAATTGTCTCAACGTTATAAAATATATATATGTAATGATATTATTTTCCATTGGGTAAGAAGATACAAGCATTTTCTCAAAAGTTTTCAATGTAGATGGCACATCTAATATAACTTTTTCTCTTTCAAAATCATTTTTGTAGCTCCCAATAGTTAACAAACCAAGAAATCTTGAGTATTACTTTTATCCATTGCTGCCACCAGGTAATGATATGGCCCAAATGAAGGATATAGGTTGTTTCTCAGTCCAAGAGTATATACTGTATGTGGTCAGTTGACAAAATCTCCATTCATTTTTTTGAAAAGCCAGTATATATCTAGATCTTGATTACTGATTAAGCATTTTTTAAACAGCAAGCAGCTTTATTAAAAAATTTCAATCTATAAAAAAACGTTTTTGTCACATGTGCAAAAGGAAAACCAAAACTTACGAGCATTCAGATACTTCTGTGTGTTCCCATTGTTCTTTCTCTATTCAGGGAAAGGATATGTACGTTATTAACTTCCAGTACTCTGAAGTTACATTGAAATTCAGGCTTTGCAAGTTCTCAATTCCTATTATAATATTAATAAGCTTCAGGGGTACTTACTAAAATAACAACCTGGAATTGACTTAAATTGAGAGAACTTCACTTGTCTCTCACTAAATGGTTCCTCTTAAAACCAGATCCAGAGGAAGTAAGAACTCTGTCGGTACATCTCTAGCTGGATACTTTTGACTATTTGATTTAAAAATGCTAGGATGGTGGGTGAACTCTGAAGAGGTCAATGGAAGAGACAGACCAGAGGTTGAGCTTTGTGGGATGTGCTGCACTTGTCTTGGTAGAATAAGGATGGCAAGCCCACTCAAGATGGAAAAAATAATGTGGGAAAAAGAGCAGAAACAGGGATTTTCAGGGAATACCTCTTACAGATAGGTGCTGTTAATGCGGGAGTAAAGGGAGATAGATTTAGAAAGATAGTTTGGGTTTTTATTTTGAATACAAAAGCTTCAACTGTATCCTGAAGACTAGGGAGAAGTGTTGACGATTTGTTTCTCATTTTGTTTTGTTTTAATAAGAAACAGCTATTGTTCTTTAAAAATAATACATTTTCATTATAAAGAATTTAAGCAATGAGAAAAAAAGAAAAAGAAAATATAATTCTATATTTAGATGGATTTTAAACTCCTAAATCCCATCTAAAAAAAAATTAACATTTGGTTAACATCATTCTAAATATCTTTTCATTTTTTTATACAAGTAGAATGATAAGTGGTGTACAGCTAGATCCACTTTTTAAAAGATATATTTACTTTTTAAATGGTATCATACTATATTAAAATTTTTTTAAGTTTAATTCAAGCTAACTTGAAATTAACAGAATAAAAAGAACCTGAAAGAAAAGTTAGATATCAAATAAGGGTTTATTCACTACAAGAGCTGTTATTTCTCAAAATACTGACTTAAGGTTAGGAAAAGCAATTTTGATATCATGTTGCTTTGTTTTGTTTTTTCAAAAAAGATGTTTTAAATTAGAATCAGCTCACCCTGCTGTGGAAGATCAAGACATCAGCACACTCACACGATTATCTTCCACAACCCCTTCCCACAGAGGCCAATATTTCTTAGTCATATTATTTTACATTGTTATTTTATATAACAAGTATATGCTCTAAAACAACAATTCACACAAATGTTTAGTATTAATTCTATATTTAGATGGAATCAATAATCATCACATATCCTTTACCAAGACTTCTTAATTTTGTCCTATTTCTTAATTGGCTGAATTTCACTTTCAAGTACTTTTCTTTCCTATTAATTTTTTATTATATTTGTGGGAATCTCTCTACTACCTTTATTTTTTAATGACATCTTAGCTGGGTATAATATCTCTGGATCACATTTTTGTTCTTCAGAACTCTGCAGACAGTCCTCCACTGTCTTCTGTCTCTGGATGTTGCGGTTGATAAATCTGAGAACAGCCTGATTTTTTTCTTGTATGTGATTTGCTTTTTCTTTCTGGATGCCTGAATTTCAATAAATTAATTAAAATATGTCTCAGGATTGAGTTTTTTATCAAAATACCTTGTTTTAACTTTTTCAAGCTACTACTACTAATTAATTAATCATATTAGAAGAAACTTCTCTTTTTACATTTTTGAATGCTTCTTCTATCCCACTTAACAAGTTTTCATCTCCAGGGACACTAATTACCTCTGTCTTTCAAATCTATTAGCTTCTCTCTGTTTTATTCACTTTGGCTTTATGGTGATTGCTTCAAGCCTGTTTTCCACATCAATAATTACATTTAGAGCCATGTCTATTCTATTCCTTGCTGGGGTTTTTTTTGTTGAACATTTTTTTATATCGTTAATGTACAGTTACTTGAACATTATGGTTACTAGACTCCCCCTATTATCAAGTCCCCCCTACACACCCCATTACATTCACTGTCCATCAGCATAGTAAGATGCTATAGAATCATTACTTATCTTCTCTGTATATATTGCGTTCCCCATGTCTCCACCAACCTACATTATGGATGCTAATTGTAATGTCCCATTTTCCCCATTATCCCTCCCTTCCTACCCATCTTCCCCAGTCCCTTTCCCTTTGGTAACTGTTAGTTCATTTTTGGGTTCTGTGAGTCTGCTGCTGTTTTGTTCCTTCAGTTTTTTCTTTGTTGTTATACTCCACAGATGAGTGAAATCATTTGATACTTGTCTTTCTATGCCTGGCTTATTTCACTGAGCATAATACCCTCTAGCTCCGTCCATGTTGTTGCAAATGGTAGGATTTGTTTTCTTCTTATGGCTGAATAATATTCCATTGTGTACATGTACCACATCTTCTTTATTCAGTCATCTACTGATGGACACTTAGGTTGCTTCCATTTCTTGGCTATTGTAAATAGTGCTGCGATAAACATAGATGTGCGTATGTCTTTTTCAAACTGGGCTGCTGCATTCTTAGGGTAAATTCCTAAGAGTGGAATTCCTGGGTCAAATGGTATTTCTATTTTGAGTTTTTTGAGGAACCTCCATACTGCTTTCCACAATGATTGAACTAGTTTACATTTCCACGAGCAGTGTAGGAGGGTTCCCCTTTCTCCACAACCTCGCCAACATTTGTTGTTGTTTGTCTTTTGGATGCTGGCCATCCTAACTGGTGTGAGGTGGTATCTCATTGTGGTTTTAATTTGCATTTCTCTGATGACTAGCGATGTGGACATCTTTTCATGTGTCTGTTGGCCATCTGAATTTCTTCTTTGGAGAAGTGTCTGTTCAGATCCTGTGCCCACTTTTTTATTGGATTATTTGCTTTTTGTTTGTTGAGGTGTGTGAGCTCTTTATGTATTTTGGATGTCAACCCTTTATCAGATATGTCATTTATGAATATATTCTCCCATACTGTAGGATGTCTTTTTGTTCTACTGATGGTATCCGTTGCTTTACAGAAGCTTTTTAGTTTGATGTAGTTTCATTTTTGCTTTTGTTTTCCTTGCCCAAGGAGATATGTTCTTAAAGAAGTTGCTCATGTTTATGTCCAAGAGATTTTTGCCTATATTTTTTCCAAGAGTTTTATGGTTTCATGACTTACATTCAGGTCTTTTTGCTCTAGTTCATTGAATGCTGTAGGTATTTTGATAGGGATTGCATTAAATCTGTAGATTGCTTTTGGCAGGATGGCCATTTTGACAATATTAATTCTTCCTAGCCAAAAGCATGGGATGAATTTCCATTTATTAGTGTCCTCTTTAATTTCTTTTAAGAGTGTCCCATAATTTTCAGGGTATAGGTCTTTCACTTCCTTGGTTAGGTTTATTCCTAGGTATTTTATTCTTTTTGATGCAATTGTGAATGGAATTGTTTTCCTGATATCTCCTTCTGCTAGTTCATCGTTAGTGTATAGGGATGCCACAGATTTCTGTGTATTAATTTTGTATCCCGCAACTTTGCTGAATTCAGGTATTAGATCTAGTAGTTTTGGAGTGAATTCTTTAGGGTTTTTTATGTACAATATCATGTCATCTGCAAACAGTGACAGTTTGACTTCTTCCTTGCCAATCTGGATGCCTTTTATTTCTTTTTGTTGTCTGATTGTCGTGGCTAGGACCTCCAGAACTATGTTGAATAAAAGTGGGGAGAGTGGGCATCCTTGTCTTGTTCCCGATCTTAAAGGAAAAGCTTTCAGGTTCTCGTTGTTAAGTATAATGTAGACTGTGGGTTTGTCATATATGCCCTTTATTATGTTGAGGTATTGCCCTTTATACACATTTTGTTGAGAGTTTTTATCATGAATGGATGTCAAATTTTGTCAAATGCTTTTTCAGCATCTATGGAGATGATCATGTGGTTTTTGTCCTTCTTTTTGTTGATGTGGTGGATGATGATGATGGATTTTCAAATGTTGTACCATCCTTGTATCCCTAGGATGAATCCCACTTGATCATGATGTATGATCTTTTTAATGTATTTTTTAATTCGGTTTGCTAATATTTTGTTGAGTATTTTTGCATCTACTTACATCAGGGATATTGGTCTGTAGTTTTCTTTTTTGTTGGTGTCTTTGCCTGGTTTTGGTACTAGGGTGATGTTGGCCTCATACAATGAGTTTGGGAGTATTCCCTCCTCTTCTACTTTTTGTAAAACTTTAAGGAGGATGGGTATTAGGTCTTCACTAAATGTGTGATAAAATTCAGCAGTGAAACCATCTGGTCCAGGCATTTTGTTCTTAGGTAGTTTTTTGATTACCGATTCAATTTCTTTACTGGTAATTGGTCTATTCAGATTTTCTGTTTCTTCCTGGGTCAGCTTTGGAAGGTTGTATTTTTCTAGAAGGTTGTCCATTTCTTCTAGGTTATCCAGTTTGTTACCATATAATTTTCCATAGTATTCTCTCATAATTCTTTGTACTTCTGTGGTGATTTTTCCTTTCTCATTTCTGATTCTGTTTATGTGTGCAGACTCTCTTTTTTTCTTGATTAGTCTGGCTAGGGGGTTATCTATTTTGTTTATTTTCTCAAAGAACCACCTCTTGCTTTCATTGATTCTTTCTATTGCTTTCTTCTTCTTAATTTTATTTATTTCTGCTTTAATCTTTATTATGTCCCTCCTTCTACTGACTTTGGCCCTCATTTGTTCTTCCTTTTCTAGTTTCATTAATTGTGAGTTTAGACTGTTCATTTGGGATTGTTCTTCTTTCCTGAGGTACACCTCTATTGCAATATATTTCCCTCTTAGCACTGCCTTCGCTGTGTCCCAGATTTTATGTTGTTGAATTATTGTTGTCATTTCTCTCCATATATTGCTTGATCTCTGCTTTTATTTGGTCATTGATCCATTGATTATTTAGGAGAATGTTATTAAGCCTCCATGTGTTTGTGGGCTTTTTCATTTTGTGTAAATTATTTCTAGTTTCATACCTTTGTGATCTGAGAAGCTGGTTGGTAGAATTTCAATCTTCTTGAATTTACTGAAGCTCTTTTTGTGGCCTAGTATATGATCTATTCTTGAAAATGTTCCATGTGCACTTGAGAAGAATGTGTGTCCTGTTGCTTTTGGATGGAGTGTTCTGTAGATGTCCATTAGGTCCATCTGTTCTAATATGTTGTTCAGTGCCTGTCTCCTTACTTATTTTCTGTCTGGTTGATCTGTCCTTCAGAGTTACTGGATGCTGAAGTCTCCTAGAATGAATGCATTGCATTCTATTTCCCCCTTTAATTCTGTTAGTATTTGTTTCATATATGTAGGTGATACATTTTTGGATGCATAGACATTTATAATAGTTATATCCTCTTGTTGGACTGACTCCTTTATCATTATGTAATGTCCCTCTTTGTCTCTTGTGACTTTCTTTGTTTTGAAGTCTATTTAGTCTCATACAAGTACTGCAACTCCTGCTTTTTCTCCCTACTAGTTGCAAGAAATATCTTTTTCCATCCCTTTACTTTCAGTCTGTGTTTGTCTTTGGGTTTGAAGTGAATCTGTTGTAGGCAGTATATAGACGGTTCTTGTTTTTTAATCCATTCAGTGACTCTATGTTTTTTGATTGATGCATTCAGACCATTTACATTTAGGGTGGTTATTGACAGGTATGTACTTACTGCCATTGCAGGCTTTAGATTCCTGGTTACCAAAGGTTCAAGGGTAATTCCCTTACTATCTAACAGTCTAATTTAACTCACTTCATGTGCTATTATAAACACAGCCTAAAGGTTCTTCTTTTTTTTTCCTCCTTTTTCTTCCTCCTCCTTTCTTTGTATATTATGAATCATATTCTGTGCCCTTTGTCTATCCCTTGGGTGACATCTATTTAGCCTTAGGAATACTTACATCTATAGGAGTCCCTCCAAAATGTACTGTAGAGGTGGTTTGTGGGAGGTAAATTCTCTCAACTTTTTCTTATCTGAAAATTGTTTAATCCCTCCTTCAAATGTAAATGATAACTTTGCCAAGTATAGTATTCTTGGTTCAAGGCCCTTCTGCTTCATTGCATTAAATATATCTTGCCACTCCCTTCTGGCCTGTAAGGTTTCTGTTGAGAAGTCTGAGGATAGCCTGATGGGTTTTCCTTTGTATGTGATCTTTTTTCTCTCTCTAGTTGTTTTTAAAAGTCTGTCCTTATCCTTGATCTTTGCCATTTTAATTATTGTATGTCTTGGTGTTGTCTTCCTTGTGTCCCTTGTGTTGGGAGATCTGTGTACCTCTATGGCCTGAGAGAATATCTCCTTCCCCAGATTGGGGAAGTTTTCAGTAATTACCTCCTCAATGACACTTTCTATCCCTTTTTCTTTCTCTTCTTCATCTGGTATCCCTATAATATGAATATTGTTCCATTTGGATTGGTCACACAGTTCTCTCAATATTCTTTCATTCTTAGAGATTCTTTTTTCTTTTTGTGCCTCAGCTTCTTTGTATTCCTCTTCTCTAATTTCTATTCCATTTACTGTCTCTTCTACTACATCTAATCTGCTTTCAAATCCCTCCATTGTATGTTTCATTTCAGATATGGAATCTCTTAATGATTGAATCTCTGACTTAAAGTCATTCCTGAGTTCTTGAATATTTTTCTATACCTCCATAAGCATGCTTATGATTTTTATTTTAAACTCTCTTTCAGGCAGATTGGTGAGTTCAGTTTCCTTACAGGCCCTTTTTCTGGGGTTTGTGAGATTTGGGTCTGAACCATGTTCTTTTGATGTTACATAATTCTATGTGGTGCCCACTAGTGCCCAGAAGCTCCAGTCTCTGGAGCTGCTCAGCCCCTAGAGTGAGGCTGGGGATCGTAGAGGAGTGGAGCTGGTGCCTAGGGGGAGGAAAGATCTGTTTCCTGATTCCCTTCTGCAGTACCTGTCTCGAGTGTCAGAGCCAGTGGGCCAAGCACACAGGTGTAAGCCTCTGTGCTTTGCCTCTATAGCTGTTGCAGGCTGAGCCTCCTTCTGGCTGGCCTGATGCCAGTGCAGTGACTGCTGGTTTGCGAACCGGTGCCGGCAGGCCAGGAGGAAGGCGCAGCAGGGTGCGTGTCACAGTGGTGGGCCTCAGAGCTGAGTAGGCAGCCAGGGGAATGGGGTGCCTGAAGCTCCTCAAAGTTCCCAACCAGCTGGGCAGAGCCTGCCCAGACAACCTTGTCCAGCTCTCCCCTCCCCCACACAGCAAGCTCCATGCAAACCCCACTCCTTCAGCAGCCCTGTTGCTGCTAGGAAGCCTCTCAAACCACCTGCCTTTCCTTTGTCCCAGAGCGGCTGGGTGTGGATCCCTCCTCCACAAATGGCAGCAATCTGTCTCTCAAGCACTCCACCTATCTGAGCTCCCCAACATTCAGAGCACCACACAGTGTAGGTTTCTGCCCCCAAAGCAGACCTCCAGGGCTCGGTGTTCAGCAGTTCTAGGCTTCCACCCCCTCCCCCACTCCATTTCTCTTCCTCCCGCCAGTGAGCTGGGGTGGGGAAGGGCTTGGGTCCCACCTGATAAAGGCTTTCATACGTTACCCTGTGTTCATGAGGTCTGCTCTGTTCGTGAGGTCTGCATGCAGTCTGGTTCAGCCTTCTTTCTTGTTGCTGTTTTAGGGCTAGTTGTAGCAATTAACTATATTTTCATACTATTTGTGGTTTTGGGAAGAATTCTCCATCTCACCTCTCATGCCGCCATCTTGAATCTCCCCATTGATACTTCTTGTTGTTTTGATATACTTATTAGTTCTATAATATAGTTTGGTCTTTGCTTTATTAGATGTGCAATTTCCCTATTCATTTATTTCAGTTGTTTTATTATCTAATTTTTTAGTTCTTAGTCCACTGAGCTCATTTTCTTTTTAGGTTATTCTATAACTCTAAACACTTGGGAGGAATTTTTTTGGTTTCTCTACCTTCCTCCTGAACTCTTCCCCACTGTATCTGAAATTACTTTGGTTTTCCTAATGAACTGTAGTTTGAGGACTGTTATTTTATGCTGTATGCACTTTTTCTATGATTTATAAGTTTAAATGAGGGAAGGGGGTAGAATTCAGGGGAGGTGTTGTGCAGCCTTTCTTAGAATACCTAAATTCTGCAATACCTTCTGAGGTTTTAAGTGTCTTCCCTGAAGTTTACTCTACTAGAGGTTGGTATATCCCATTCCATGGGAAAGAGCCTCAATCGTTAGAACCTCCCTCAATTCAGTATGCTTTCCTGGAGTCTTTATTGCTCTCCAAAGAGTCAGCCTATTCTTCACTTCTCTTCACCTTCTTTTCCCAGTAATCATTCTCACTTTTCCAGAGAAAAAAGATGAAATATAAGGAAAACACTTAATTTTCTTTTCTCTTGGAACATATGTGCATATGTGGACCTAACAGTATAAGTTCTGATGGAATGAAGGCAGGATCAGTAGCTTTGATATGCTCCAGACCAGAATCTTCTATTTCTTTCCTTGACTGCTACTTGTTGACACTTAAGATATTGAGTGTTATTATTTGTTTGCTATGGATGAAATTTTAACCTTCTAAACTTTCCTAGGTACTGGTGGTAACAGTCTATGAGAAGGTCTATTCCATTATCTCAATCTAAAATTATTGTATATTCCATATACAGCAATTTTTACTATATATATATTTTTTCTGATTATAAAGGTTATGTATTTATACATATACCAAATCATTATATTGTACATCTTAAACTAATACAATATTGTATGTCAATTATATCTCAATAAAACTGACAAAACCTGGGAAAAAATAAGTTATATATCCTTGCTGTAAAAATTCAAGCCATACAGAAGTATATAAAGTAAAATGTGAAAATTCCTTATAGCACAGCCCTCCAAAATATCACTCTTAATAGTTCCCTCATGTTTTTATGTATTTGTTTCTTGTCAATGCTTCAGCCTTTCAGTGAAATCACTAGAAATATGTAAATACATAGATTTTTTAAAAAGAGCATTAACAAGGCACATTTTGCATACCATAAAATTCATCCATTTCATGTGTACAATCCAATCATTTTTAGTTAATATCGAAAGGCAACCATCACCACAACATATATACTTTTTGCAAAAATACATAGTTACTTTCTAAATCCCTATTTAACCTACTCTCCCAATTCTAAAATGTACTTACTGATGCCCACAGCACACTAAACATGGCTAGGAGGCCTTATTTGAGAACTTCTGCGTAGTCCTGTTCCTGTCAGTTGAGCTGACTACCAAATGTCAGTTGGATTTATTCTCCTCATTTATATCAGTGATATTTGCTATTGTTAATTTAATTAAATTTTTGAAAACTTAAGAAATATTAGTGTAAAGAGATATTTTTAAGAAAATTAAGTCAAATGCTTTGGACAGGCTTGTTAAAATCAAGTTGCTAAAAAAAATTTATTAAATGATGTACAGCTGAGAAATGGGTGATTGGGAAAATTATACATACCTAGATTTTGCATTCAGATTACTTCACAAGTGTCTTCTCCACTTTAAAGAAACATTTTAAAAAATCACAGATGATTTTTTAAAGGCAAGAAGCACAAATCACTCCCAAAAAACACTTCAATCAGAGGTCCTATAATCACAGGAAAACCCTGAGGCTACACCTCAAAAGATGGGTGAAGGAATTTATATTTATTAGTCTTCATTTAAAAGAAATGCTTAAAATATGCAATAAACATATTTTTCTTTAAAAATGTTTCAAAAACAAACAACACTGTATATTGAAAAATGCTTTATGATTCTCCATTTTAATGGTCTTTTTCAAGTAACAACTAACCAGTCCCAAAGCATCAAATAAGAGGGCTTCAGGTGGGTGTGTAATCGGCTTTTTCTTCACAATATATTGAGGGCATTTTTTGTGTCATGATCTATAAATCAACCTTATCTTTTATAAAACTTACTTTATAATATTCCATTGTATAGCACTACACCCTAATTTACTTAAACAAATTCTCCATTTAAACTATTATAATGTTCTGTTCTTCTGAAAAAAAATTTTTGAGCAGGGAATTGAGAGGAAGAAAGTAGATTGAGATAATGAATCTGGCACCAGAGCATAAAAAGGATTAGAATCAGGGGTGGAAAGGGGCGAAATGGTGGATAAGAAGCTCCTGCAATAATTGAGCCCTGAGATTAGATCAGGAAGTGGCAGTGGCTTTTTCCATTACTCTTACTTATCCAACAAGTGCTCTCTCTTATCAGCCTAGAAATCCTTCCATTTCTAGAACGCACAGCATAATTTCCTTCTTTCTACCTTAACTCATACTGGTCCTTCCGCATATCATTTTGCATTTTGAAATCCTATCTTTCCTTCAAGATCCGGAAAAAAGACCACACCCTGCATGATTAGCCTCTGTCGGAAATCATCCTGAGATAGGTAGGAAAAAAACGGAGAGATCAGTCCAACCTCACATACCTAAGTCCCGACAAAATGCCATGTGACTTTCACCACTGGGTCTGTAAGGCTCCAATACATCTTGCTTTTCATGCATGTTAGCCTATTGTTTTAACAAGTTTTATAGCCGCTATGTCCTACGTTTAGAGACCCCTTGGTCAGGTAATCAATGGACCAAGACAACTTGTGACATGAGCAATAAGGAAAATTTTGTGTCCAATAGTTGCGTTTTCATCATAATACTGAATTTTCCACCCCTAGGCGGAGGTTTTAAATGCTAATGATACATAAGATCACAGTTGCAACATACATGTACATATGTAACCCAACTGAGCCTGCGCTAATTGAAGCCCTCCCTATTCATGCTGGGTAACCTAATAACTAATGAATAAACATTTTCATTCCCAATTAATAGGGGCCATCCCGGTTCATCTCAAGGCTGAATCTCTTGAGCAGCCCGCCTTGGTCTATCAAGGTGTTTCTGTTTCCTCACTTTTCTAATAAAGTGCACTGCTTACTTGCATACTCCTCAGTCTTGGCGTTAAATACTTTTAATACGCGAGGACAAGGACCTAGGACCCTATTCTAGGGTCTGCCGCTAACAATCCCTCCCCTTGCTTTTCTAATAGAAAGCTGAGTCCTTCTTTCTTCCTTCCACAAAGCATTTTGCTTCCAAAGGCAGTACAGGGAAGTGGTTACCAGACATGAATTTGGACTCAGAAATTCGCTACTTCTGTGACCTTGGCTCCTTTACCCAAATTCTCAGTGCCTCAGTGCTCTGCCCTGTAAAATGGGGAGAAGTGGACACAGCGTTGTTCAGAGGAGTAAATCAGTTAACAGGTGTAAAGCACTTACGACAGCGTCTGGGGTGTAGTCAGCGCTGAATAAACGCTGGCGGTCGTTTGGATTCCACGTGGTGGGCGTGCGGAGCACCCGGTCCGCCCGAGCCGGCGCCACGCCGCGGCCGGAGCGCAGTCACATGACCGAGCCAAGATGGCGTCGCCGAACTGCCTGTGGCTCCTGGCCCTCACCTTCTTGCCGGGGTCCTGCGCTGCATGGGCGCTGGAGCATCTCGACCCTCCGGCGAAGCCGCTGCCACTGGTGATCTGGCATGGGATGGGTGAGTGAGGGAGGGAGGGAGAAGACGGTCGACAGGGTTCGGCGGCTCCTTGCCTCTCCCAGCTTGGGTTCGCGTATGCAAAGTGCAAGGGTTGGGGGCGAGGACCACGGTAACACGCCACCGGGCCGGCCGTTTTAGGATTTGGGGGCTGGTCTGCATTGGAAAGGGAGAAGTGGGAAGAGCTGTCTTTTGGAGAGCGCTTGTAAAGGGCTGTGCACTGCGTTAGGGTTTTTCGTGCTGTTCTTGTTTAATCCTCACGGCATTGGCGTCAGGGTGCAGTATCTGGCCCTTGGTAAGGCGAGCTAGTCTGTGGCTACATGACTTTTATTTAGTCCATTTTATTTAGTCACACATTGAACATAGATTTGTTAGGCATCTATAGTTCATTTATACATTTAACACATTGAGCATTCATTAGGTGAGGATACAGCAGTGAGCTAAAGAGACTAAATTCTTTGCTCTTTTGTAATTTACTTTCCAGTAGGAGAGACAGACTATAACTAACTAACTAAATAAATAAATAAAACATATATCAAATAGTGACAAGTGAAGTGGAGAAAAAGCACGGAGGGGAACAGAGACTGGAGGTGGGGGCTTGCAATTTTATAGAGCAAGGTCAGGAAAGGTTCACTCAAAGTGTGACATCTGAGCAAGGACCCAGTGTGAATGAGGGAAGAGATAATGTGGATATCTGGCAGAAGGAATAGCAAGTGCAAAGGTCCTGAGGCAAAAGTATGTCTTACATTAAGGAACAACATTCTGGCCAGTGTGGCTGGAACTGAGTCAGCAAGGAGAAGAAAATAGAGGTTTAGGTTGAGGCCAGGGAGCAGATGTTGTACCTACTAAGGCTATTCTAGGGAGTTTGGCTAGACTGAGATGGGAGGCCATTGGTGGGGGATGCAGGGGAAGGGTTGAGTAGATGAGTCATGTGATCTGACATTTTAAAAGGACCACTGTAGTTGCTGTATTGAGAATAGATTGTAGGGGGTCATGGACATTTGCAGGGAGGCAAGTTAGGAAGCTATTACAATAATTTAAGCAGAGATTGTGACTTGAGACAGTATAGTTATAGGGGTGATGTTGAGACGTGCTCAAAGTTTCGATACATTTTGAAGGTGGAACCAATGGGATTTGCCAACAGATTAGATGTAGGAGGAGAAAGAGAGAATGATGTTGAGTCAAGGATGATGCCATGGGTTTGGTCTGGACAATTAGAAGGATGGAGTTGTCAGTTTACCAGAATAGGGAAGCCTGTAGGGTAAGCATATTTGGGGTGGGGAGAAATCAAGAGCCTGTTTTTGGACTTAACTAAATTTGAGATGCTTGTTAGACATCCAGGAGATGTTGGAGAGGCATTTGGAGTGCAGAATCTATGGCAGGCTGGAGATTTAAGTTGGGAGCATTCAGCATATGGCTGGTGTTTAAAGCCATGAGACTGGCCAGGATCACCTAGGGAGGGAGTGAACACAGTGGAGGAAAGAGGTCTAAAAATTGAGCCCTGAGGCACTCTCAACATTGGGAGGTTGAGGAAATGAGGAGAAATTAACTAGGGAAGCAGTGATGGAACAACAGAGAGATGGAGGAAAGCCAGGAGAATGCAGTGTGCTCAAGCCAAGTGAAAATGTTTCAAGAGGAGGGAGTAATCAACTTAATAGAATTTTGTTGACAGTAAGATAAGGACTGAGAATTGGTTATTGGATTTAGCAAAATGAAGATTGCTAATGACCGTGACAAAAGCAATTTTGGGGAGTGGTGAGAGACTTATTCAAATGAGTTAAAGGGAGATTTTTCAGAGAGGAACTAGAGTTAGCAAATATAGACAGTTCTTTTAAGCCTGTGTGCCAGGCCATGGGGCTACTACAGTGGAGAAAATGTAGGAAAATCCATTCCTTCCCAGAGCACAGTCTATCCACACCACGTTGGAGGCAGTTAAGTAACTGACTGTTACAGTTCAGTGCGGTGAATGCTATTATGAAAGAAAATAGAAGATGCTCTAGGCCTTAGCTTTTCCTTCTTTTAAAAACAAATTCTTAAGCTTCCTCTCAGGCTGAAAATGGCTGATGAAGTTCATAATGGAAAATGATCTCAGCCCACTTCTCCCCTCTGGCTAGTCACTTTGCTTCCAGTTCTTCATTTTGGATCCTTGCAACAGAGAAAGAACAGGGTTAGTGCTAGGGTGAAGCAGGGAGGACCCGAGAGCACAGAATGTAAGACGGCACTCACTCTCTCGTTTGTACAGGTTGAGGGTCAGCACTTGCACAAACCTGAGAGCAAGTGCCCCTTAGATTCTGTGTCCTAGGCTCTGCTCTGGTATTAGCCTAGTCCTGGCCCTGAAGAGAAACTAGCGCCTTTGAGTCTCTTAACCCCAAATGTTCTGGATAAGGAAGAGGAATGTGCACCTCTGCTTATTTTTCAGCTTTAAATTTGGTGTCCCAATTATATTGTATGGGCTTTTGAAGTTTGTTATTATTGGATAAACAGAGCTAAGCAAGAAATGCTTTTTCCCCTTTTTTTTACTGAGGCGAAATTCCTATACGATCAACCATAAGAAAGTATACAATTCAGTAGCACTTAGTGAATTCAGTGTTGGCCAGCCACCACTTCTCTCTAGTTTCAAAACTTTTCCATCATGCCAGGAAACACCTATACCAATTATCTTTCCTCATTCCCCGCTCCCATGACCCTCTGGAAATGTCCAGTCTGCTTTCTGTCTCGATTTGCCTATTCTGGGTATATCATACAAAAATGGAATCATACAATATGTTACCTTTTGTGTCTGGCTTATTTCACTTACACTATCCATTTTGTATCATGTGTCAGTACTTGTTTCCTTTCTATGGCTGAATAATATTCCATTATATGTACACACCACAATTTGTTTATCTATTCATACATTGATGGATATTTGGGTTATTCTGACCTTTTGGCTAGTATGAATAATGCTGCTTATAAACATTCATGCTGTATGGACATATGTTCCCATTTCTCTTAGGTATATATCTAGAAGTGAAATTGCTGGGTTCTATGGTAATTGTTATGTTTAACTTTTTGAGGAACCCTCAAACTGTTTTCATAGTGGCTGCATCATATTACATTTCCACCAGCAATATACAAGAGTTCCTATTTCTCCATATCCTAACCAACACTTATCATTTGCTGTTTTTAAAATTATTATTTTTTATCAAAATCATTCTAGAATAAAATACCTAGGAATAAACCTAACCAAGGAAGTGAAAGACCTATACCCTGAAAACCATAAGACACTCTTAAGAGAAATTAAAGAGGACACTAACAAATGGAAACTCATCCCATGCTCCTGGCTAGGAAGAATTAATATCGTCAAAATGGCCATCCTGCCCAAAGCAATATACAGATTCGATGCAATCCCTATCAAATTACCAACAGCATTCTTCAACGAACTGTAACAAATTTCAAAAATTCATATGGAACCACTAAAGACCCTGAATAGCCAAAGCAATCCTGAGAAGGAGGAATAAAGTGGGGGGGATCTCGCTCCCCAACTTCAAGCTCTACTACAAAGTCACAGTAATCAAGACAATTTGGTACTGGCACAAGAACAGAGCCACAGACCAGTGGAACAGAATAGAGACTCCAAACATTAACCCAAACATATATGGTCAATTAATACACAATAAAGGAGCCATGGAGATACAATGGAGAAATGACAGTCTCTTCAACAGATGGTGCTGCTAAAACTGGACAGCTACATGTAAGAGAATGAAACTGGATCACTGTCTAACCCCATACACAAAAATAAATTTGAAATGGATCAAAGACCTGAATGTAAGTCATGAAACCATAAAACTCTTAGAAAAAAACATAGGCAAAAATATCTTGGACATAAACATGAGCGACTTCTTCATGAACATATCTCCCCGGGCAAGGAAAACAAAAGCAAAAATGAACAAGTGGGACTACATCAAGCTGAAAAGCTTCTGTACAGCAAAGGACACCATCAATAGAACAAAAAGATATCCTACAGTTTGGGAGAATATATTCATAAATATATTGGACAGATCCGATAAAGGGTTGACATCCAAAATATATAAAGAGCTCACACACCTCAACAAACAAAAAGCAAATAATCCAATTAAAAAATGGGCAGAGGAGCTGAACAGACACTTCTCCAAAGAAGAAATTCAGATGGTCAACAGACACATGAAAAAATGCTCCGCATTGCTAGTCATCAGGGAAATGCAAATTAAAACCACAATGAGATATCACCTCACACCAGTAAGGATTGCCACCATCGAAAAGACAAACAACAACAAATGTTGGCGAGGTTGTGGAGAAAGGGGAACCCTCCTACACTGCTGGTGGGAATGTAAATTAGTTCAACCATTGTGGAAAGCGGTATGGAGGTTCCTCAAAAAAACTCAAAATAGAAATACCATTTGACCCAGGAATTCCACTCTTAGGAATTTACCCTAAGAATGCAGCAGCCCAGTTTGAAAAAGACAGATGCACCCCTATGTTTATTGCAGCACTATTTACAATAGCCAAGAAATGGAAGCAACCTAAGTGTCCATCAATAGATGAATGGATAAAGAAGATGTGGTACATATACACAATGGAATATTATTCAGCCATAAGAAGAAAACAAATCCTACCATTTGCAACAACATGGATGGAGCTAGAGGATATTATTCTCAGTGAGATAAGCCAGGCAGAGAAAGACAAGTACCAAATGATTTCACTCATATGTGGAGTATAAGAACAAAGAAAAACTGAAGGAACAAAACAGCAGCAGACTCACAGAACCCAAGAATGGACTAACAGTTACCAAAGGGAAAGGGATGGGAGAGGATGGGTGGGAAGGGAGGAATAAGGACAGGGAAAAAGAAAGGGGGCCTTACGATTAGCATGTATAATGTGGCGGGGCACAGGGAGGTCTGTGCAACACAGAGAAGACAAGTAGTGATTCTACAGCATCTTACTACACTGATGGACAGTGACTCTAATGGGATTTGTCGGGGGGGCTTGGTGATGGGGCGAGTCTAGTAAACAATGTTCTTCATGTAATTGTAGATTAATGATACCAAAATAAAAAATAATAATAATAAAAAAAATCATTCTAGTAGTTGTGAAGTGGTATCTCATTGTGGTTTTGATTTACATTTCCTTAATGACCCGTGACGTTGAACATCTTTTCATATGCTTTTGGCTACTTGTATATCGTCTTTGGAGATGTGCCTGTTCAAGTCCTTTTCCCACTTTTTAATTATGTTATCTTCTTGTTGAGTTGTAAGAGTTCTTTGTGTATGTTGGATATTAAACCCTTAGCAGATAGATGTTTTGCAAATATTTTCTCCCATTTTCTATGTTGTCTTTTTACATTCTTGATAATACCCTTTGAAGCACCGAAGTTTTCAAAAAATAAATAATGTTGTTTTGATTCATGAGTTCCCATTATTGTCTGTTATTTAGGAGACAGCTGTTGTAATCCCTTAAGCATGGGGGCTGTGAAAAAAATGGTGGAGAAGAAAATACCTGGAATTTACGTCTTATCTTTGGAGATTGGGAAGGACCAGGCAGAGGTAAGGCTCTGCACAGCTCTGTTCCTTTGAAGGTTTGCTGACTGATTTTGTAGGATGTACTATTAAAATGCTTTACTTTGTATTTTTAGCCGCAAATCATACAGTGGTACTTTAACTTTTGAGTGATTTATGCGAGGGTACCAACCTAAACGAGTTTGTGTAGAGAAGATGCCAGTGGTTGTCTTCACACCATCCTTTTACTTCTCTGTGGCACTTCTTTTAGGATGTGGAGAACAGCTTCTTCTTGAATGTTAATTCCCAAGTAACAACAGTGTGTCAGATTCTCGCTAAGGATCCTAAACTGCAGCAGGGCTACAATGCTATGGGATTTTCCCAGGGAGGCCAGTTTCTGTAAGTCCTTTTCTGTTACATTGGACCACTTACATGGAATTGATACTTTTTCTTTTATTCAGATAGGTCCACTCCTCAAATTCTGTTAAAATCTTCACCTAGCTTGGATGGGAAACTATTCTAAAATGTTCCCATGTGAGAAGTTTTATGAAGTTTTATTTTCTATAGATGAATAAAGATTTGTGTTTGGCCATATCAGAAGAAAATCCTGAAACTCTGTGGCTTGGGGAAACCACAGAGGATTAAGTAGCTTAATCTGGGAAGTTGATTATGGATAATACATTTATATCTGACAGTTGGAGCTGATAATCCTTTTTTATCCCCAGGAGGGCAGTGGCTCAGAGATGCCCATCACCTCCCATGATCAATCTGATCTCAATTGGGGGACAGCATCAAGGTAATTTTGGCCTCTTTACCTCCTTTTTCCTCTGCTCTAATTCACCTGACTGCTTGATTTGTAAAAATTCTAGCAGTGCCACTTATATAAAAAGTCAGCCAATTTCACAAAATCCTGTTTTTCCAGCTTATAACAAACTAGCCAGCATTGATGAAGAAATAGGAAGAGACTTAGGATTCCAGAGGCCTGGAACACAGATGAATCTTTAGGTTGCCATCAATCTTTATCCAATTTAATTGACATGATTTCCTGGAGGGGAGATGGTTGCAGCCACATAGCAGGTAGTGAAGCAGTAAAAGAAGTACATTCTCCAGGGAGGAGCAGGTGCAAAGGTCCTTGGGGAGCAAAGAGTGTGGGAGCACCAGAAAGAAACTGGTTATAGTATTAATTCTCAATATGGTATTTTCTTGAGGAATAAATGAATGAGCTGAGGGTGTAGCTCTGGTTTGTTTTTGGTTCTTACAGTGTCCTGCACATAGGTGTTGAATACATAATTATTGAAGAAATACATATTTGTCTTCCACTACTGTAGGTATTTTTGGACTCCCTCGGTGCCCAGGGGAGAGCTCTCACATCTGTGACTTGATCAGAAAAACACTGAATGCTGGAGCTTACACCAAAGCTGTTCAAGAACAGTACGTATGGTTAGGTGGAAATAGAACTGTCACTGTGTGGAAATACGCTGACTTTCATGCTAACCATGATTCTAGGAATAGTTGCTAGTGATCTTCAAATGAGATAGTTTTTGTAAATTTCTCTGTGCTGTCTGCTCAATTTTGTTGTAAACCTAAAGCTGCTCAGATAGGGTATTTTTCTATGTAGGAAGAATGTAATTATGTCAGAATAAATTTCCATATTTAAGAAACAAACAGTCTTTAGAGAGTAGCACACCCAAAGAATTACTGTTAATATTTAGAGGACAGATTCTTTATGTTGTCAGCAGCAAGGGGTTAGCCTTCACCCCACTGTCCCCAACTACTCAAGTGTTTTTGGGCATTTAAAATACAGAGAATCACTTTTGGAGTATGTTCTTGTTTACTTGTTTCCAAATGGAAATTATACATCAGAACCCCTGGGAAATTCATTATAAATGGATCCCAGGAATCCATCTTTAGAAATTCTGATTCAGTAGATCTGGAAGTATTCTAGGTGATCATTGAGATGTGGGATCAACTTGTGTGGTTATGGTATCTATCCTGTGGGTTTTCCAAATATATCATCCTGTCTAGTAACAACTCTTCAATACAATACTTTCTTGAAGTCATTTTCCAAGATACAGCCTTATAAATGACTCACAAATAGAAATAACTCCTCTACCTCTCTTTTCCTTTCCTACCTTTTGGCTGCATGTATAGCATAGTCCCAGAGCTCTCTTGGGTTTGTACCACCTGATGATCAGTGAAGGAAACTAAGATACTCCTTATCTCCACCTCCTTCCCCCTCGGGCAACCTGAACTACTGCTGGTTTGACTGGTCCCAGCTTGTTTATTTTTACCTTACATATTCTCTGTTCCCATGGATATGTATGTCATCTTTATACTTTATTATTCTTTAGTCTTCTAACTCTTGCCCATATAGCTCGGAAAATTCATCCTTTTTTTTTCTGTTGTGAATCAAACAGTCCTTGGCAATCAGAATTACCAGTAACTATAAATGAGCCATTGGTTGGGGGAGCAGGGACACTTAAGTACTGATTAAAAGTGGTAAATTGATGTGCTTAACTTCACTTCCTCCTTAAACTTTAATAAACCCATAGCAAAAGAATAAGAAGTAATAAACCCACTGGGCAAAGAGAATGTGGAGAGGTGATAAGAGATAATAAAAGACATATTTTTGAAAGACAGCAGGTGAATGAGTGATAACTGTAAGCTAAGAAAAAGCTGAAACCTTTGTGCCTGAAGAGGGATACACTGGCAAGAAAGGAGCAGGTTTCTTACAGCTCCTGAAAGGCTCAGGTATAAGACATATAAGATACTTCAGAAAGTAGAGGTAAGTACATCGGGCCAAAAACAGGTTTTTTGTTGCAAATCTACATGAGGAATGGTCAGACTCCCCAATTTCCATAAGTGCACATCCAAGTACTGCTCCTTCCCACCTGTGACAAGAGAAACAAGCCTTACTCTCTGGAGCAGTTTAACTAAAGAGCCAGACATGCAGATAACAAACAGGGAGTGGTGATAAGACGCGATATTGAAAAGCCATCTCCTCCCGCTCCCCTTTCATTCCACCCATTTCCCCTGAATGATAGCAGCCAGGCTCCTGATCTGTTTGGCAGAAGTCTGACACACCCCTCTCTGGAAAAACTGGCTGGCCCAAAAGAAAAGACCTACAGGTTGATGTTTTGGAACCTTCCAACAGATAGTGGGGGACTCCTGACTACCCGCTAGTGAAGCCACCAGGAGATAAGCTCTGCTCTCGTCTGCAGAGCTTCCAGTGGACTTTGTAGGACCTTGTTTAAATATGAAAAGTGACCCAAGGACTCCCAGTCAGATATCTTCCAACATGAAAGGCAGATCAAAACAAACAAAAAGTAAAAAGGAACTTGAAAGAAACAGATAGCAATTCAGGGAGCTGGAAAAAACCTTTTTAAAAAGCCTATGATTATTGTCTTCAGAGATAAGAGATTGCATCCAAGATGCTAGAAAAGAAGGTGACTCAAACCAGCAGTCAGAGAGCTCCTGGAAGTTAAAAGTAAGGTACCCAAAATAAAAGTATTGGAGGTATGGGAATACAAAGTTGAGGAAATCTCCTAGAAATAGAACAAACACCCAAGGAGGTAGCAAAGGGAGAAGAGGTAAAATTAGAGAGGCTATTTAGGAAGTCCACTATCTGCCTGAGGAGTTTCAGAAAGAAACAGCAAAGGGTGAGTTGGAGTTATCAAACACATTAACAGTTCTCAGAACTATAGGACATGACTTTTGAGATTAAAAGGGCTCACCTTGTAGTAGGACAAGGAATGAAAAAAGACCCACACCAGGTATATTCCTGCGAAATTTTGGAACACGGGGGATAAAGAGTAGATCCCAGTGCTGTGTCCTAAAGTCAAGAGTCTTAATGGCAGGAGATCCCTGGACAGCAATGCCACCAGCTAGCAAGCAGTGTTGTGTCACACTTTGTATTCTGGGGGAAAATAGTTTCCAGCCTAGAATGTTTTGCTAAATCTCAAACCAGTAATCAAATATGAAGGGAAATAAAGACATCCTCAGACATGTAAGAAGAAAAACAGGATCTTTTGTGCCCTCCCTCTGGGGGGTTGTCGGAGAGACTCGGTGCTGCCCTGCCTCGCTGTGCTGCCTGGGGTGTCTGCACTTCAGCCTCATCGCTAGCAAGAGCTTAATCACGGCACTTCCTTCAGGGTTCATGTGGGGATTAGACTTGCTGAGTATAAAGCATTCAGTGCAGTGCTAGGTTTAGATGACGTAGGCAGGTTTGGGCTCGCACCACTAGGACGCTGCTCCCTACAATAGTCATTCAGCTGTAGCTTTCCGTTGCCTTTATTTGCAAGTCATGCAATGGTTTTGTTTTCTCTCTTTTCATTGCAGTTACGAAGTATTTCATCAGGTAGGAACTCTTGCTATGTGCCAGGCCCTACTGTAGGTCTCACAGATACAGTGGAGATAAGACAGGGTCCCTGCTCTCAGGAAGTAGCATGCTAGTGGGAAAAAGGGGTCCCCAAGTAAACAGGTTCACTTAATAACCTCTACTAGTGCAAAGACCATGGCAAAAATAAAGAGGATGCAGTATAGCAGAGGAGGTACACCTGCTTTGGATAGAATGATCTCTGAAGAAGAGAGATTTAAGCTGGATTCTGAAGGATCAGAAGCAAGAAGCATGGGAGGAGCTAAGGAGAGAGGGATCAGGCAGAGGGAAGAGTGGGGACAAGGCCCCGAGCCTGGGACAAGTTCAGCTTGTGCTAAGCCTCAATGACTACAATTTAGTGATAGATGGGAGAGTTGGACAGAAAAGCAGAGGCTACAACATGCAAGGACTTGTAGACCACATACGGAATTTGGATTTTCTTCTGAACATATTGGGAGATTTTAAGCAAGGGAATAACATGGCCTGATTTATGTTTTTGGAAGCACTCCTCTGCCTTGTGGGGAGCGGATTATAAAGCAGTGGAGGAAAAGCAGGGAGACCAGTTAGATGGCTGTCACAGTGCTCCCGGTAAGAGGTGATGGTGGCTTGGACACTAGACTAGAGTGGCCACAGTGAGCTGGAGAGAAATGGAATCACTTGAGATGCATTTCATAACGTTGTAGCTGACTTGTGGGCCAGGATACAGCCCACCATTTATGACACAGTCTCCTTGGGAAATGCAGTCTTAGTTCTCAACAGCACATTTACAGATTAATTTTTAGGAGTGTTTTTTAAGTTTGTAGATTGTTTGCCTTTTCTTTTTAAAGTTTACTTATATGGGTAAAAATTCATTTTAACAGATGGCCGGTATGGAGATTTAAAGAAGCAAATAGCCCAAGTAGTGTGGTAGGAAGGAGGATGGTGAGAGCGTAAAGTGACATTAGCAGGAGGTTTTCCCTTTGAAGTATTGTTCTGGGTGCCCTGTATTAGGGAGGATTATAGATGCAAGAAATAACCCAAATCAAACCAAAATAAAATTTTAGGAAATCATCGTATTTTGGTGCCCAAGGCCTAGAGGGACTGGCCTGACGAAGTGGGAGCCAGCCAGAGCCAAGGCAGCCTCTCTCCAGCTGTCACTGCTGCTGCTGTGTTACTGCTGCTTTTTTCTCTCCATGCAGGCCAGCTTCACCTGCTGCATATGGTGAAAGGGGGCATTGCAGAGCTTCCAAGTTTTTAGTCCTCTCTGTTTAGGAGATTATCTCAGTCTGAGGCTAGAACCTCTCCATCTCAATGCAGATTCTTAGGGAAGGGACCCTGACCAGCTCAGGTCAGGTCACCACCTTTAGCTCTTTGGCCTGTCATTAGCTGTGGCCAGAGACATAGGACCACATGGCACCAGCCATATTCACCTCTAACCTGTAGGTGGGAGCAGGAAGGATGCAGTACTCAGACAAGGGAGGATGGTTTTGACTTAGGCAGAGACCCCAAAAGATGTCTTATTTACTACTCAGAGAATTTAACCTTAGCAAAGCAGATCTGCTCTCCGAATACCCTGAGTAACCAGTGAGGAAGTGTTTTTCAAGCACTAGCCCCTGGCCAGGCTCAGTGGGACAGTAAGGAATGTGAGGATAACAAGTCTCTCTCAACCTTCTGGATGTGAAATCTGACCTCTAGTTTCCCTTGGAGATGCTGGCAGCCCTTCCTGGATGTCTCCTTCCTCCTGTTTTCTCTCTGCTCTCCCTCCCGGCTCCCCACCTCCCTGCCACAGTGAGCACCCCTGTGTGGCCCCGCCCTTGGCCTTGGCCTCTCCTCTTCCCCCGCTCCAGCTGTGCTCTGCCAGCTTGCCCGCCTCTTGGTCCGAGGCCCCCAGCCCTCCGCGCCCCGGTGCTGGCAGGGCTGCGCCACCTGTGCCTCTCACAGGGTGCTTCCCCTCGGTCGTCTGGCTTTCCCCACGTCTTTGCCCTCAACTTGCCTCTCCTTTTTCTGGAAATATTGAGGCATCCCCAAGTTCCCTTAGATACTTTTCAGACATTCAGAAAAAGTAAAGAGAGTAATGTGAGAACTATTAAGCACCTAGACCTAAAATTAATCTTTTGTCACATTTACCTCCATTTCTTAAAGAACTGAAATGTTTCTGATAAAATTTAAATCTTCTACCTATGTCTCCCAGGTCCCATTCTCTGCCCTCCCTCTACAGTGACAACCACTGTCAAGAAATCAGAGTATATCCTTTCTGTCTCTTAAAAACATTTTTCATGTATACATACATATCCATAATCAACATACAGTGTTAGTCTGTATATTCAGAACTTTGTTGGAAATCTTATTGGGCATTTCAGTCTGCAAATGATTTCCTTTTACTCAATATTATGGTTTTGAGATCTGAACATGTTGTTATATATACATCTAACTTGTTCGTCTTAACTGCTACATGGCATTTTATATGACCATCCCATGGTTTAATTCCCATACCGCAAACATTTACCATTTCCATTATAATGGACACCTTTTAGAGAACATGCTTGTGTTGAAAAGCCCAGTCTTCCTCTCCTGTGAGTCTCCTGTGTGTCTCTTTTCCTTTTCCACGACTGCCATGGTCACACAGCATACTTCACATCTGGTCACTAAATGTGTGGAGGTTTTTACACACCAAGCAATTTTCTCTGGTGCCAACTGGATGTCCTACAGTTTAACTCACTTCTAACACTGTCCACCTGGAGATAGTGTTAGATCCCTCAGGTTCAGAGCTCAGTCTCATAAGCTGCTCCCACCTCACTGCAGATGCAGTAGTACATCCTCAGGTTACCCATAGTTTCTGTTTGGCTTGGCTACAGATTGGAGGTTCCCACGGCTGTCTCCTCAGGTACTGTTAATTTGCTAGAGCAATTCAGAGAAACATGTTTACCAGCTTATTAAGAGGTATGATGGAGGATACAAGTGAACAGCCTGATGAAGAGATGCCTTGGGCGAGGTCTGAAAGGATCTGGAGCACAGGAGCTTCTGTCCCTGCAGAGTTGGGGTGCATCACCCTCCTGGTGTGGGTGTGTTTGCCAACCTGGAAGCTCTCCAGACCCTGTACTGTTGGGATTTTATGGAGGCTGCCTCACATAGGCATGATCAATTAACTCCATTTCCACTCCCTTCCCCTCTAGAGAATGGGGGCAGAGCTGAAAATTCCAAGCTCCTAATCATGGTTTGGTCTTTCTGGTGACCAGCCCCCATTTAGGACCCCACCCAGCATCGCCTCATAAAAACAAAAAATGTTCCTAGTGCACTTATCACTTAAAAAATTATAAGGGTTTTAGGAGCTCTCTGCCAGGAACTGGTGGCAGAGATGAATATATGTATCTTCTATTATCTCACAACCCTTGAACAAGAACTTACCTCCTAGTGGAATTCATGGGTAGACTGTATGAGTTTTGAAGAAAGTTATGTAACCGCTCTGCCTGAGTTTCTTATCTGTGAAATGGAGCATGGGTTGTAGAGAAAATTAAGTGAGTTCATAGATGTAGAGTGCTTAGAACAGTACTTAAGAAACACTCAATGCATGTTAGCTGCTGTTAATGATTATTAGGGTATGCGTTTTAAACTTGACTCAGTATTGCCAAGGTGGTTGTATCGATTTCTGTTCCCACCGACAGAACATGGGAGTTCCTGTTTTCTCTATTCTTAACTAACTTTTGATCCTATATCTGTTAAATTTCTGCCAGGCAGATGTATGTGTTGGTTTCTCACTCTAATCTGCTGGTACTTGATTATTAGGTTGAGCATCTCTTCATGTTTATTGGCTACTCAGGTTTCCCTTTCTGTGAATCGCCTATATGTAGCCTTGGCCTGTTTTTCTGTTGGGTGTTTTGTCTTTTTCTTACTGATTTGTACAGATTATGTGCACATACACATACACAGTCGACCCTTGAACAATACAGGTTTGAACCGAGCAGGTCCACTTATACACAGTATTTTTTCAGTCAATATTGTACAGTACTATAAAATGTATTTTCTCTTCCTTATAATTTTCTTAGAAACATTTCTGTCCTCTAGCTTACTTTATTGTAAGAATGCAGTATATAATACATACCATCAGAGTAAGTGTTAATCGACTGTTTATGTTATCAGTAAGGCTTCTGTTAGTAGCCTGTTAGAAGTTTTTGGGGAATGTAAAGTTATTCAGGGATTTTTTTACGACATAGGGGTTAGCACCCCTAACCTCCATGTTCTTCAGGGTTAACTCTGTTTTTAATATTAAGCCTTTTGTTGTTGGAGAAAAGGTATGTTACACTTAATTTCTCCTGGGCTGTGGCTTATCTTTTAATTTTATTTATGGTGTCTTTCTTGGTACAGCAGGCTTTATTGAGATATGATTCACATACTGCACATTCACCCACTTAAAGAGTATAATTCTTTGGCTTTTGATGTATTGCATTATTTTTTATTGTAAAATGTAAAAAACATACAATTTGCCGTTTTAACCATTTTTAAGTGTACAATTCAGTGGCATTAATTACATTCACATTGTTGTACAGCTAGGATCAGGTACAGCAGTTTATAATTTGGATTCAGTCAAATTTACCAATCTTTATGATCGACGCATAAAACTATTCTCCTAGCCCATATTTTCCTTAACTTTTTTTTTTCTTCTTTCTGTGCTTGAGTCTGTTTCTGGGCTGTTTGTTCTATTCATTTATTTGTCTGTTTCTACCCCATTACCATGCTGTTTCAGTTACTATGACAACTTTTACCTAATTCTTCTTTCAAGTCTTGGCTGTTTTTGGACTTCTATCATTTCATCTGGATTTTAGAATTAGTTCATCAAATTCTGCCAAATATCTTGTGATTTAAACTGGAATTCCTTAGAGAGTTAGGGATCATCTCAACACATCCTCTTTACATTTCATTTCCTCCCCTCCAGCCTCATGTTTCTCTCACGCTAGGCCATCAGACAGCATTTCCTATGTAAGCTACATTGGTAGCTGGATTCAGAGCAAGAGAAAGGAGGAACGACCTCCAGGCATACCTCACAGTATTGTGGGTTCATTCAGCTCCAGACCACTGCAGTAAAGTGAAGAGTGGAATAAAGCAAGTCAAATTAATTTTTTGGTTTCCCAGTGCATATAAAAGTTATGTTTGCACTATACTGTAGGCTATTGGACTGTAGTATCACTATGTCTGAAATAGTAATGTACATACCTTAATTTAAAAGTGCTTTATTGCTAATAAATGCTAACCATCATCTGATCAGAGGTCATCAGAACATATATAATGATGAAAACATTTGAAATATTGTGAGAATTACCAAAAGGTGATGTAGAGACGTGAAGTGAGCAAAATGCTGTTGGAAAAATGGTGCTGATAAACTTGCTTAACATAAGGTTGCCACAAATCCTCAATTTGTGAGAAACTCAATACAGCAAAGCACAGAAAAATGAGGTGTGCCAGTAGGGGGAGAGTAGGTCTGATAGCCCTGTCTCTTACTGAACCTAAGCTATGACTGGACACAGTACTAGAGCTTCACATAACCTTGTCTAATTTTCACATAACCCTGTAAAGAAACAGATTCAGAGGCAAAATACCTGTGATCCCAACTAGGCCTGTCTGGCTTAAAGCTGGTGCTGTCTATATCCTGCCGTCCACAGAGACAGTGTACAGTGGTTAAGAACAGGCTGCTGGAGCTCGATTGCTTGCCAGGCTGTTCTGACTCTTACTTACTAGCAGTATGACCTTGAGCAAGCACTTCGTCTGGGTATGGCTGCCTCATTTGTCAACATGAGGAAAATCGTACCTACCCTATGGAATTCTTGCAAGGATTAATTAGGTTCATGTAAGCAAAGTGCTTAGAATAGACCTTGTAAAGGTAAGCACTGTACAGGTGTTGCTGTTATTTTCTGTAAGACACAGTGGCTAGAGCAGGCCTGAGGGGACGGGGGAAAGGGGATGAGGGCAAGAACTTTCTGGGGAGCTGATCGCCTCTTCAGCACACTGCATTGGAAAGAATATGGACTCCGACAGGTTTAGGCTCATATCTTACCTTTTCTACAGCTCACCGTGTAATTTTGAGAGAGACTTAACCTCGGAATCTGGCCCTTCAGTGGTACAAAGGAGATAAAAAGAATCCATGCTTCTTCTCTGCCCCCTGAAAACCTTCGCCACCCCCCCCAGTCCCCGCCTTCTGCAACACTTCTGGCTCCCGCTGCCCCGCAGGCCCTTCCCGTTAGCCTTCCCCTGTGCGGCAGGCATCTTACAAAACCCAGTGCCCTTCGCTTCTTCCTGTTGTCTTCTTAGCTCTGTTTCCTTTTCACACAAAAAGGTGACCAGTGACTGCGGCCTCAATGGTTTTTTTCATCCTCAGCCATTAGGCATCCCCACTGCAATTCATAGGAACCTGGTCTGGCAAGATCCAAATACCTTTTTGTGCATTCACTTACAGTTTTGAAGAACCTCTGGTTGGTCACCTTTGTGAAAAGTTTGTGTGCTCAGTGCCCAGTTCTCAGCATTTGACACTGTTGACCACCCACTCCTGGAGCTTTTTCCTCCCTTGTTCTTCTAACTGTACCTTCCCTCTCCTCACATCTGTAAATCCTACCTCACCTTCAGTGCCAAGCCTGCTTTCTTAGACTGTTGACATCCCTGCATCGATCTCTTTCATTTAGGAACTCCTTAGTACTGAGCATCTGCTATATGCCAAAGGGTCACTGCTGAAGGGGCCTAGAGTCCCATCGGGGAGAGACAGGGAGCCACCACGCTCACATGGTAGCATGCTAGAACAGTGACAAGACCAGTACTAATAGGAGCATCTTACGAATGTTCAGAGTTCATCACATTTTTAAAAATCCATGAAAGTAACACTGAAAAGCTTTCAGGTACTTAATAAACAGCTTATAGACTGTCCCTCCGACTGCTGAGTCCAGCTGCCGCTTCCCTTCCCCTCAGTCCTGTCTGCTCCTGGGTGTGAGGAACTGCCATCATCTCTGATGTAGCTGCTTCCATTAGGCTTTAGTGCCTCCTACTTGGCCGAATGGAGCATTCAGGGCCTTGCCTCTGGGTAGCTCTTCCACTCTGGCTGGGAGCTCCTGCTGCAGAAATTTTTATTCCTTTCCCTGCCAACCTGGGATAGAGAGTCCCACCCGTGTTCTAATTCCTCCCTTTCCCAGAGGACTGCTCCCATTAGGTCCAAGCATAGCTGTTGTTTGGTGCAAATGCTGCTGTGTAGGTGCAGGAACTAAGTGGAAACCAGCTACTGGGGACATCTGGGGAAGGGGTCAGTTTGGGGGCAGGGAGGAGGAAAGTAAGGGGACAGAGAGACTGGAGAGAAAGTAAAAAGATGTAAATAGGTGTCTGGCCTAACAGCAGTATAGCCACGATACCTGCCTTTTGTCTTTAAAAACTGCATGACATACCAGAATCCTGAAAATGAGTGCCATCACAAAAATATGGTAAGTGCTCTGTGATTAAGAGGTTAGACCAGCATCCCAGTCTGAGCATGGCAAAATGAAGAGAGATGGTTGGATGAAGGCAAGGCAGAGGTGATAATTTGAGTTGAGTCTTGCAGGATGAATATGAAGCAAAGGAGGGTGAAGGAGGAGGGGTTAGGGGAGGGGGCAGCATGTGCCACTGTGACCTGGAGGCGTGAGTGGGATGAAGCTCAATGCCACAGGGGAACCAATATTGATGAGTCCTTTTCCTAAATCTTAGGACTTTCTGTACCATGTTAACTAGCATATCCTTGCCTCGGTAATCTTGCTGAATTATTTTTGCAAGTGAAGTCCTGTCTTCTGTATTAGAGGGCAAGCCCTGGGTTTGAGGGTTCCGGTCTTTTGTCCTTTTGAGGTCTCTTGGTGGCCTGTGCACAGGCCTGTGACTGACATCAGACATGCAGCTTGGTCACTCAGTTCTTTTTCCTTCCTGCAGCCTGGTGCAAGCAGAATATTGGCATGACCCCATAAAGGAGGACGTGTACCGCAACCACAGCATCTTCTTGGCAGATGTTAATCAGGAGAGAGTAAGCCCCCACCCCAGGCTGCCCTAGCTGTGCATTCACTTTTCTCCTCAGGGCATTGTGAACAGATCAGCATTGACTGTTTACCAAAAATACCTGGCAGAACCTGAGAAACAGCTGTGTTTTGTGAAGGCAGTGCTTATGAGATTCAGTTCCTTTTAGGAAGGCTGGGATTCATTTGACCTTCTTCCCTTAGGTCCTTCCCTGCTGTCTTGAGAGAAGCCTTCCTAGTGGGTCCTTTTGTGGCCAGATTTTCTCAGAAGATTGATTTACTTAGATGAAAGACTGCAGAGGACTGTGTGTCAGTCAGATAGGATTGTAAGAAAAGGCTGGACAAGTACATTCTGGGGAGGAAGCTGGAAAGGCCACCCATACCACAGGGAGAAATGTGGTGGCGCAGGGTCAGAGAGACCAGAGCCCTGAAAGGCTTTAATCCCCGTTGGGACTTGACGGTGATGTCCCTGAGGTACCGCTGGCCTTTCCTCCAGAGTGTCAACGAGTCCTATAAGAAAAACCTGATGGCCCTGAAGAAGTTTGTGATGGTGAAGTTCCTCAATGATTCCATTGTGGACCCTGTGGATTCTGAGGTGAGACGCTGCTCAGGTAGGGCACATCATGCCAGGAGACCAAAGGAGTAAATGGCATTAAAATACAGCTGCCTGTGGGGAAAAAGCTTCAGTCCCTTCCACCAACAGTTGTGGAGAGCAGGGTTCTTTACCTGGGGTCTATTAATGGGACACTGAGGGTTTTAACCCCCATCACCTGCAATTGTGTGCAAAATTATGCAGTTGCCTTAAGAAAGATAGTAACTTTTATCAGATATTTTATCCAAGACCTACAGCCCAGAAGAGGTTAGGAACCACCAGCCCAAAGCCTATAGATCCCTAAGGTTGGTATTCAAGGTCTGCCTTGACCTGGCTTTGACCTGGATTTCCAACCTAACCTCCATTTATTACCCACCTCGTACATTCTCTCAAGCATGTTGTACTACTAGAATGACCCAGAGTTGCCACGTACTTTTACTTTTACATGCCAGTGTTCATGCTTCTCAGTCTCTAGAACGCCCTTCCATGGGCTTCTCCACTTGACTAGCTCCTCTCATCCATTAAGACCAAACTCAAATGTCACTTCTTCCACCCAGGACACCATCCCTGTTCCAAGCAGAATTTGCTCCCTCTTTCATAGACTCATCAGCCTCTATTAGTGCCACCATCACATTAGGTCAGACCACCAGGAACTAGCAAACTCCAGGCTGCAGGCAAATCCAGCATGACATCTGCTTTTTGTATGACCCATGAACTAAAAATGGTTTTTACATTTTTTAAGTTGAAATAAGATCAAAAGAATATTTGATGTGAAAATTAATATGAAATTAAAATTTCAGTGTCCACAAATGTGTCCTTGGAATATAGCCATATTCATTTTTTAAACATTGCCTGGCTGTTTTTGCATTACAGTGGCACCTTGAGTAGTTGCAACCATGTGGCCTTTAAAGCCTAAAATATTTTGTATCTGACCTTTACAGAAGTTTGTTGACCCCTTTGCTATAGAGTTTAGCATAAGGATTTTCAGAGGGCTGGTGCTGAATTCAATTGTAGGAAGCAGAAATTCTGAGGAATTAGAGCTCTTTGGGAAGATTCCTCAGGATCCACCCTTAAAAGAGGTGACTCAAGACATACTCTATTTTTACTCCTTGCTACAGCTTTGTGTTCAGTTTGTTGGTCATCTCAGCTACCAGCTGGTCTTGAGTTAGTTTGACAGTATGTACCCTGTGTCTGACTTGACTGTATTTCTTCCTCTTCGGCAGTGGTTTGGATTTTACAGAAGCGGCCAAGCCAAGGAAACCATTCCCTTACAGGAGACCACTCTGTACACACAGGTAAATGGGGAGGAGAGAGGTGCTGCCCTTTTCAGCTCCTGGTTCTTGAAGCTCCTAGGTTCTTTGGTGATAAACCCTGTCCTGCACATCTTGGAGCAGTAGGTATTCACGAGGCATCTGACTCATGCCTGCTAAGGGCAAGGCTTGTTAGGTTGCCGACTGTTGGACTAATATATCAGGCACTGGTTTAGAGAAATCTACGTCCTGAAGGTTGAAGGACCTGTACCTCAGTGTTTTCAAGCAAGTACAAGGGACACATCATCCCTAACTCTTTCCTTCGATAAAAAGGTTTAGAACTGGCTTCCTTTCTGGTGTGCAGTCTGCTGCAAACCCAAGAAGCCCCCATGCATAATGAAAACACAGAAGAGGGGAGGGCTGTTATCTGAAACCATTTGATGTGTAAGGCATTTTTGAGTTCACACTGGCCAGGGGAGCTCCTCTTGCAGCGGACTGAAGAGGAACAGAGCAGTGCATCTTGCTGAGCAGTAGGTTGTTTCTCAAGCAAGGGTTGCAGCATTTCATCACCTCCAGCTCTGGGGCCTTCCATACTCTATAAAGAATTTTATGTTGGAGGTAGACTTTCCCAAAAAGGCGTAAGGGCTACACCTAAAATACTTTCCTTCTACTAGAATTCTTCCTAGTAATTTCAGAGGCCACTTGACTAGCTCCTCTCATCCATTAAGACCAAACTCAAATGTCACTTCTTCCACCCAGGACACCATCCCTGTTCCAAGCAGAATTTGCTCTCTCTTTCATAGACTCATCAGCCTCTATTAGTGCCACCATCACATTAGGTCAGACCACCAGAAACTAGCAAACTCCCCTCTTGGCTTTTCTCCTGCATTTGGTGCCCCAGCTTGGGTGACATAAAAGGGAAGCTAGGGTCTGTTAAGTTTCAGAATTACAACTTAAGAACTTCCCTATCATGAAATTCAAACGATGGTAGCTACAGAAGCAACATTCTGGTGTCATCGTAACGGCTCACCTTCCCAACCATACTTGTTCTGTAGCACCCTGACTACCAGTAATAACATTTTCAACTGCAGGATATGAAAGTGTCTGAGCTGGTTACCTAAGGGTTGGATATGTTTTTGAGTTATCTAGCTAAGGTTCTCCTATCTTTGGCTCATGCTAGTGAACTGACATTTTAAGGCAGTTTTGTCTATGGCTTGCCCACCCATAGGTGGTCCTCTAGCTTTGGAACTTTTCAGAAAGTAAAGTAACAATTTCAATTGCACATACTTTTTTAATGCTTAGGAAAAAAAATTGGTGAAAGGTATTTTTGGCATTGACAATATACCTAAAATTTAATACGCAGGTAAAAGACTGCACTTTGGGAATAGATCTCAACATTCTGCTTATTTTATTTTACTGTAAAGCTTTTCATTAAACCTGTTGATTAATTATGGCCTTTCTCTGCAGGACCGCCTGGGGCTGAAGGAAATGGACAATGCAGGACAGCTAGTGTTCCTGGCAGCATTAGGGGACCATCTTCAACTGTCCGAAGAATGGTTTTATGCCCACATCATACCCTTCCTTGAGTGAAACCCTTGTAGTTTGCAGCAGAGAGCTCAGGGAGTCCCTCATGCTTCCATACTAGTAGGGGAGATGATTTCCTTCACACCCAAGCCTGAGCTCAGATCCAGTTTGCAACTAATCTACTCTCTAGTCATCATCTAATATGCCCTGCTCAGATCTAAGATATGAATCTTATCTTTTGCCTCATCCTGTCACCACATGGTGTTGAATGCAAATTTAATTAGTTAATAACAATGGAGACTGCTTTACAATCCTTTGATGTGGTCAACCTGTCTTAAGAAATGGAGTCTGCTACATTCCAGTGCCACAACTGTGGCCTGGCTCACAAAGACTGAACAAACTCTATAGAGCAATGAAATAGACTCTAAGGGCAAACACTTTCTCAGGAAAGCCTCTCCACATTTCAAGCCAAGAGGCCAGTACCCAGGCCTGAGGCATTCACATAAATACTCCCAGTTTTGGTGATTTTACCAGTGCTTGGAGAAGTATTGCTTGAAGTTTCTGCTAATTTCTTGAGCCTGCCCTCCCCTCGTTGAATGTGTTGTCTTCTGTGCTGTCTGGGCATTAGACATACTCAGCTGGCTCGCCATCTTGTCTCGGTACTTACTGCTCCTTTTGTCCCAAGTAGCAGTAAGTTAGTTAATCATAAAAGGAGGAAAAGTAGCACCCAACTGGATTGTTCAAGGTGGGGAAGTGTGCACCATGCTTAACTTACACCTGGGGCCTAGGGTGGGGGTGAAGAAAAATACATAAATGGAAACGAAAGATGACTCAACTGATTCTTCCCCTTCTGTCCTTGATTAACCTATTCTCTCTCATGACTACTGAGTGGTCTGGGTTCTAGAGTCACTCTCTTGCTGGTGTTAGCAGAGAATGGGGGGTAAAAGGTGAAGAGATCAGACTTTCAAACTTACATCTCAAGAGTCTTATTTGCCACTACACTCCAAACTATTTTAGATTATTTCCTGTGGAAAAAGGATTTGCTCAAAAAACTTGGTAAATACTGCATACCCCTTTTTTCGTCTTGGAGATCAACCCACATCAGAATATATTAAGGACTCTGAGAATTTCTGCTACGGTAAAGAAAACCTTAAGCTACCACTTCCCAACTACTTGAGCATGGATATTTTAGTCACATCCTGCCCATGCCCCATTCCTCCACCCCAGGAAAACCTATCAATACTTTTTGAAAAGACTATTCTGAGAATGCTATTTTGGAGAAATGATTAGCTACTCTTGAGGAAACATCCTGTTAGGGCTGCAAAGTTTACCCTTAATGATTTTTCCTTATCTCAAGCTGCCTTTCTCAAGTAAAAGGACTTAAGGCAGGCAGTAGGGAGATGCCAAAGTAATTTTATGAGACTGTCTAAAATAAAGAGTAGTTTCTTATCCTTGGTGTCATTTTTCTTTTCAATTGTCTTACATTTCTGTACAACAAGTATCACAGGTAAATAGTAACCAAGTTTGGTATTAATTTTATTCTATTTTCTGTATAACTTTAAGTACATAAAGGTTTTTTCCACAGGCCTCAGGAAATGGGTAGAAATCACAGGACAATCTCTCTTCCCACCAAAAAAAGTTGCATATTTGGTAAGTGTTTGTCCTAGAGGGAAAAACTGAAATTTACATTAGCAATGCTGTGCAAGATTTTCACGTAAGACCTAAAACCAGCCTGCAGTAGAGATTTTAGTCTTCTGTTCAGATGCCTGAACAGAAGACAAAAGCAGTTGTGCATGACGGCCAAGGAGGCAGTGAAGATGGATGACAGGCCCCTAGCATGGAAGGAGAGCATTTCCAGATTCCTTGAAATGATGTTTTTTCCTGAAGTCATCTCTGTAGGAAGGGCTGGGCAAGGAGCCCAGAGCAGCCTCCTGTAACTGGCCTGGGGGCAGGGCACTGCCACAGTGGCTGATCCCAAAGCTGCTGCCTCGGGTGCAGGCAGACCCACGATGGAATGCAAAACGAGAGGACCGCCTATGGGGAACGATTTCTTGGAATGCTAGATGGCCATGCTTCAGCCTTTGGTCCAGTGCAACCCTTGCCTCACTTATCAACAGTGAAAATTTAGTTTGGTTAGAAGAACCAGCTGTTATCACACCAGCTTAGCTTCTGCTACCTTCATGCTCACTGTCAGAAAAGATTAACTTGTGTGAACATTCTGATCTGTTAACTCCTGGGGGACTACTTTGCTCTTCCCAAAAGACTTGATCGAATAACCCCCAAAGGCTGAAAGCTAAAAAATGCCAGTCCTGGTCTCAGTTCCTTAAGAATGGACTAGCAGTCTGGTTGCGCTGCTACGGAAAAGCTGCACCTTCCTGCAGAAGATCAACTGACCTGCTATCCCACCCCAAATCTCAGCCTGAGGTATATTTCAGTGAAGGCAGGTAGCTATGCTTCTCAAAGCAGAGAAGCAGTTAAGAGCAGAAAGGTAGAGGAAAAATCTAGAAAAGAACCGTCTTAATACAGATTTATCCCGCGGTGTGAGGGAAAGGGCAAAAAATCCAGTGGCACTTCGCTTATCCAGCAATTTCTGTCACTGTGGTGACTAACTTCTGCCCATTCCATAGGGTCTTAAACTGCTCAGGGACTGGGAATTCATTCTGCGAATAAAGAAACAGGTTCAAATCCAAGGTGAAAGGTACATTGAGGTTAAATCTTAACACTTTTCTCCCAGTGCTTGCTTCCACTAAACTGAAAGTAAGCTATAGAGAGAAATGAACCCCCCCAAAAGGCATGTCCACGTAATGGGGAGCACACTGCCTTACACTACTACCTCCCCCACCAACACGGTGAAGGAGCACTGCAAGAACAAAGGCTCCAAAGCCACAGACATAGGTTTGAATCTGTTTGCTACTCTTCGCTGAGCAGCAATCTGTTAAACCGTAAGGCACCCGAGAATGTGTGTGGCTTCACGGCACCAGTTCAACACGGCACTGTGACTAGATCCCATTCCTTTTTTAAAAATCCCATTCATTTTACTACCCTGAGCATCTGTCCAACTAAACAAAGCAGAAACCACCTGCTTTTGGAGCTTTACTCAGTGGGACTACCTCACACTCCTGTGTGCTTGAGGTGTACAGAATGTCCATCAATTAGCTTTCCCCAATGTAAGAAATCTTCAGTCCCCCTTTCTATCAAGAGATCAAGAAACTTACAAAGTCACCGCCTTCTGTAGGAATGAGGACATTCATCTCAGAAGATTTGGCACTGACTATCTCGCAATCCAGGGAGTTTTTGCTCAGGTAAATGTGGCAGCCATCTGTTTTATTGATGGAAATGGTTGGCACTTTACCCATTACCTACAGAAGAAAAAGAACACTGAGTCCCAGCATAATAGTTATGGAGAGTAACAGTATGCTGTGGGAAAGCTTTCACTGTTTGATGTGACTGAACAACTAAATAGAAAGTTCACCGGTGCACAACAGATACTGAACACTAGAGGCGGACGGACGGGTGGTGCACAGGCTCACTCTAAGAGCCACCTCCTCTCCTGCCACATCCCAAGCAGCACAGCTCCGCTTACAGACCGCAGAGTCAGATTCCCACCACAGCAACACCTGTGGGTTGGCTGTGTGTGTGTGTGTGTGTCTCTCTCTCTCTCTCTCTCTCAATTAATTCCTGAGGGACCAAAGGAAGGAGCCAAGATACCAAGTTACCTGAACTTTGATGTCCCCGCTATTGATTATCTCAACAATGCCCACCACATCGTCAAACACCAGACCGAGTTTCTTGCAGTTATCTAGGAGAATAAAGGAAGCACGTCAATAGTGTAACTTTAAAGAAAAGCAATACATTTAAGAATCTTTAGAATATGGTGGGTATGGTCCCAGCCCTCGTAGGACAGAGTCTGGCTAGGACAAGAACTCACCTACTGTAATGGAGTTAATTTTGCCCTTGATTTGTAATGTCGTGTTGACACACTTATACACGTAAGCCACCTGTTTCAGCATCGTGTCATCAATGACCAGGTTGGAAACATTCTCCTGATTTTCCTGTTAAAAAAAGATACCCCTTTCAGGAATCTCATCACTAAGTATACAACCACCCCCAAAACACGCTCTCCCAATCTTCCATCCTTGCACTCTAAGCCAGAACCCTGCACTCACTGGGCTGTGCTCCGACTACATCTCCTTCGCCATTTGTTCCCCCAATCCTGGCACTGTTAACTCACCACTCTCCACTTCTTGCCCTCCAGTTCAAGTAGAGCAGGCTCCTTCTTCGTGACTGGTTTGGGGGATGGGCTGACTACTGGTCTGGGTGCAGAGAATGGTTTGGGGCCACTTCGTACTGGGCCACCCTGAGCCTTCAGGGCAGGGTTCTTGTGAGTCTTCATGTCATCAGATACATGTTTCAGGGCTGTAAGAACAAGAGCTGACTCAACCCACCCTTTCACACCAGGGCTCTGGACAAGGCACCAACTAACCTCTGTGAGAAGCAGAACTAAAATCCTGGACCAAAGCCTCTGAGGTGTTCTCTCTCAAGCAATTTTGAAGAAGTGCTTTTATAACTTCTCTTCTATCCCAAGGTTAAATTATATAGTTCATTAAAAAAATAAAATAAAACATTGGGTGGGCAAAAGAGGTGAAGGGAGTCAAGAAATTCAAACTTCCAGTTATAAAATAAGTCACGGGGATGGGATGCACAGCATGGTGACTGCAGTCAATAATATTGTTGTGCATACTTGAAAGCTGTCTATTGTAAATCCTAAATATTAACTTTGTATGGGGACGAGTGGTATCTAGATTTATTACGGTGATCATTTCAGTGTCTACAAATATTGAATCATTATGTTGTACACTTGAAATCAGTATGTTATATGTCAATTTTAACTAAAAAAAAACTTAAAATGAAAACATACAATGCATGTATGGGTACATAAATGTACGGAAAAAGATCTAGAAAGACACATGCCAAATACATACTACAAAATATGAATGCAGTTTTTAAAGCAAAAGCAACACATGATAAAGAAAATTTGGTAAAAAAACAAATGGCACCACAGATGAACTACCACCACCCAGTCAGTGTTAACATTTAAACTCTCCTTCTATTCCATTAATAGTTGTTTTTCATTTAGTCATAATATACACACTGTTAACAAATTTGGTTTAACCAGTTAACACTTAATAAAAATTTTCTCATGTTATAGTTTCTAAAAAAATTTTTTTGGGGGAAAAGATTCCCTAATTACCTCAGCAGACTGACACATTCCTTGCTCTTGAATATGGCCCAATCTATATATATAACCAATAAAGATTGGCCTTTTTAGCTCCACCACTCTTGTGGTTGTAATTTAAACACTAGATTTTTTTTTTAAACACTGTTATGGTTCACTGTAAAAAAAGACTTAATGGCTGCCTAACAGTCCACCAAAAGGACATACCACAGTTAATCAGTTCTCCCACTGTTGGATATTGAAGTTCCACGGTAACAGGGAAAAAGCTCTGGGGAAAACGGCTGGCACCATACCTTGGTACAGTAAGGTCCTCTATATATGCCACTTAATAGCGTCATAGGGCTACCCCCAACTATGATCATGCATTTTCAATTTCCATTTAACCAGCTTTGCAGTCCCTTTGGGCAACAGAAATGTGACACCACAAATGAATTCTCCCTCAAACAAACCAGGGTTCCAGTGTACAGCGTTGGGTCTCTAGTTGGTAAGGTCTGGCCCAAACAACTTAGTGTACTAACTCTTGCCAAAGTTTTCACTTACCATGTGTGATGCTCTCCCCCTGGTTAATCTGCGCAAAGAGTGCTGAGCGTGAAGCAGAGTCATCTGAACCTAAACTGGTGGGGACTGCGGGGGGAGGTGGGCCTGGTGGTGGGGGAGGAGGACCCGATCCAGCAGAGGGTCCAGATGGAAATCCACTCAGTTCTTTTGCCACAGGCCCCTGGAACATTAAGTGCAAGTGAGTGAGCAGCCATCCTCTCCTCTGTACCATTCCCAATAAGGTCCTGTATGTGTCCAGGGTACCTGAGGTACCCATGATTAATAATTAATGCTCCCTGCACACATCCAACTAGGCTTTATTCTTTCTCACCCTTGCCCAAGGATCCAACTCAGCTCTATTTTTCAACCTTCACATTTTTCCTTTGGCCCTTAATTCCAGCTCTAAACTTAGAGTTCTAAAAAGCTTCTTAGTGTTTAACTGGTACCTTCAACTCAGCAAGTCAAACACTGATTTCATCACCTCCTACCCCTCGTCTCTATTTCAATAAAGACATCACCATACAAGCTGACTATTCCATCTGCTTTGACTCTTCCAAACCCCTCAATTTCATTAGGCATTTCTATTACCTTGGTTCTATCGCCTGCAAATTCTTTTGTACCAACCCCTACACCATGAGCACTTCCATTGTCTGAGCATGAGCCCTTATCCCTAACCTTTAAACTGAGACTCTTTTTAAGGACAAATCTGATCATCATCATTTTCTTGCTCAAACACCAATGGCAGTTACTTATCACCTATTATAAAGTCTAGGACTTAACCTACCTTCTTTTCCAAACTTTTCTCCTAAAAATCCAATGAAGCCAGAGATGACCCATCTCCATATAATACTCTGCACTCACTTTGTTTAAGCTACACTGTTTGCTAGTACCTTCGTTTTCTCTCCCACTTCTCACTGTCCTAGACTTGAAAAAAGTCTTAGCTCAAAATACACCTCCTGGAAGTACAATCTCTCCCAGTGAGAAACACTCTTTCTCTTCCTCATATGCTGCAGTCTTGATCTTTATTATTGCACTCAGCTTGGTGATTTGTATTGGGGTTTTATATCTTTCTTAAGCTTCTTGAGAGTTGGGCTACTGTAACTCATTCATCTGTCTCCGCATCCAGCACAACCCATCCCTGACCCATGCTTACTGAAACTGAACAGAATTATTCCCTCTCTGACCCTTGCTTTCTTTTTTTTTCTCTAGCTGACCTTGGGGAGACTGCACCAGGCTACTTGGCCTCTGTGACTTTCTCTCTGCTGCTCCCGTGGCTCTCCCTCCAGGAGTGGAGGCTCTAGGCCAGACTGTGAAGTGGGTAGGGGTTTGAGCACTCTCTAGGTGGGTTGATTAGCTCCAAACCAAAGGGCAGAGCTGGAGAGGCTCAGATCACAGAGCAGCCCAGTTGCCCACTGTACTGATAAGAAAACTGAGGCATCCAACTAGTGATCCCCACCAACTGGTGGGGGCCCAGCCTCTTAGCTCCCAGGTCGCCCACCCGAAGCCTACAAACCTATCCTGGGTGGTCCTCTGGCCTCACATTTAGCTGCTTTGACAGAGGATGGAAGTTCCTCTGCAATGGGCAGGGTTGACCCTTGCTTTCTTTACTCTTTTCTCCCTTTCCCTCTCCCCTTGTTCTTTCTATAGCCTCCACTGAAAAGACTAGCACATTCCTCCTCAGACCTGGATAGCACGACAGTCTAAGAAACCCTGTGGTCCCTGTCCTGGATGGATAAAGTAAAGGAGGGAGAACTCACTGACCGTTTTGTTCCAGGCCAGTCCAGTGGTATGGAACTCCTTAATGTAAGCCTGTAGCTCTGTCCATATACTCAAGTAAGCTTTGACCCAGTCCACATGCTTCTTATCCCTACAGAAATAAAGAAGAACTCAGCACAGGCATTACACTCATTACAACAGTGACTCCAGAACCCCTCCAATCTGTGAGCTCATATCCTCCTGCCTGTGGCATTTCTTAGGCTCTGCTCAATGGCAGCTGTTCTATCATAAATGAGCTTTTCTTTTTAAAACAGCTCTATTACCCTAGCGGGACTAAAGTCTACTAGGATAGGGACTCCGGATTATATTTCCACCTCTTACAGCAGTATTCTTCAAACTTTTTTTTAAGTAGCAAAACTTTTCAAAGTAGACTTTAGGCAAAACCTAATACATAAAACTGATAATAGCAGACATTCTGTACATGAAGCCATGGCACAGAGATCTCTCAAGCATCACTGTAGAACTCTAGGACTCCAAGAAACTTAACTGCCATATGGCACACCGTTTATGTCAAAGTGTGCCTCCCCCTGCCAAAGGAAAGCACTTTCCTTTAGGAGGAAAATAATCCGCATTAAATGACAGAAATCACTGAACTATGGTTCAAGTCTCTCTTCTTACATATTAGCAGGAAAACTTTATGGTTATTTAGCATAAGACCTAATTTCCTCAACTGTAAAGTGTGGAGTATAATGGTGAGGTATAATCAAACACTGTGATGCTCCACTCCAGGTTGCTAGATGGAACAAGGAGGTCCTGGTGTTCTGGGACATGTTTCACACATGAGGACTACTCCTTCACAGAGTAATTACATAACAAATGTTGGATGACTGATGATGGACAGAAGAAAGGGTTTGGGTAGTTATCCTGGTAAGTAACAGCTGCCTGCAGTTACTCCAGCTCAAAAGTCAGCTAAGACTGGTGGACATACATGGTTAGAAATACAATGACTCCCCTTACTTAAAACCTGTGTTGGCCAGGCAGCCTTCCTCACCTTCTATCCAACTATATTCATAGGGTAATTTCCTAATAAACCTTACTAATCTTTTGCCACTGGGCTAGTTAGAAATTCTCAAAAACAAACAAAATCTTGTCTAAACAGGTAAATTAAAAGGCATTATTCCATCTTACTTCCAGCAAAACCTCCTAAACCTGGAACGGTAAGGATCAGAAGACTAAAGGGCCTCTCCAAACCCTGGAGAAACAGCAGAAGTAGAGGCAGAAATACACCTCCTGCTTGCAAATGCAGCTTCAATGAGCCGACACTCAATGAGCCAATACCTATCGCACTTCCCAGGAAGCAGCTCTGTGACAGGAGAGCCAACAAAGCAGCCAAAGGTAGCCTTGACCCCATAGCACTACTCCACCAAGTGACCAAGCTGGCTTTGTTCTCTGGCCCTCAAGGAAAGGCTGAACTTACACATCTTTGTACTCCTTGAGGACTCGGTTTGTATAAAATATGGCAGCATCATTCATTTCTTTCACATAGGGACCAGGCTTGGGAGCCTAGAGAAAAAGAAGCTGTCAGTGACTCAGAGCCTCTCCAGCCCCATCTCCGTACCACTTTCACTCTATCCCTTCCCTCCCATGGAAGCTGTGCTGCTCACCATAGCCACCCAGCCCAAGGCCTGGATACTTTCGCTGACAGCTGACAGGTGATTGAACAACTTGCTGCCTCGGTTCTTCTCCCGAAAGGTTATCACTTCTTGGATCTGCTCTGAGATGGGTGCCAAGAGATCAGAAAGCTTATTCTAGGAAAAGATGCAGGGAAAGAGTCATGTTAGTCTTTCTACAAAAGCTTTGTATGTTGGTCAACTCTGATCCTGAAGGCAAGAATTCTTCATGGACTCCTATGAGCAGCTAAATAAATGATGTATTCATCCTACACAGATTCATAAGGCTAAAATACTGATCATCACCCTCTCCTCATCAACTTCCAACTCCTCAGGCTGAATTTTATGGTTCTTCATGATCAGGAGCCACCTTCCAGTTATACCACAAAATTCTACCACTTCAGCCATTTGCCTCTTTCCTGTCTCTCTAATAGGAAATACTAGTTCATTTCTGGGTCTTTACTCATGATGGTCTCTTCTTTTACCATCTACCCAAATGTTCCCCATGCTTCAAGAGGAACAGTCCTCCAACTCTAGCCACACTGGCCTCATACAGCATTTATTACCAGCATAACCAATTTCGGTGCCTTATCACACATCAGCACAAACTGTTAATGGACCCATGTGAATGTGTTTTTCTTTCTCATTAATTCTTCAAAGACAAAGCTTTGCTTAGCCTTCTTTCACAATCCTTATAGCCCTCAACACATTGCTAGCCATACAGCAGTTGCTGAGTAGACATCTGCTGAATCAAAGGCAATTTGGGAGCTTGGCACTTGAATAGGCAGCTTAGCAAAATGGATGAATCTTGTGTTTCTGAGTTTTCATCCTTCCTCCAAAGCTCAGTTTCCTGAACACTTCAATTCCCAGATCTTGGAATGAAAACAATTTAAAGGGGTCAGCAAAGTTTCTGTAAAGAGCCACACAGTAAATATTTCAGGCTTTGCAGGATACATGGTCTTCATAGCAATTTCTCAACACTACCACCGTAGTGCATAAAGCAGCAATAGATACTAAGTCCAATACTTAGAAGAGCAGGTATGGCTGTGTTCCAGAAAAACTTCATTTACAAAATGGGTGGCTGGCAAGGTTTGGCCCACAGGTTGTAGTTTGCCAATCCCTGGTCTAAAGCAAGGGAAATGTAATAGGTGTCTCAGATGTCTGATATTTTTTAGAACATGTAGGTTGGGAGAAAAGGTTTTGACAAAACACTTTAATCATTCAACACAGATTATTAATTAGAGTCTAATACATTTAACATTATCTTATGCTATTTTTATATTACTTAGGCATGCTGAGAGTCCAAAGGTTTTAATACAGCATTAGCAGGAAGACTTATTACCCCTCTGCCTAGGAAAGCCAAATGCAAAAATAAGAAACAAAAAATCCTAAAATTTCTGGCTGAGAAAAATCTAAATTTTCTCTAATTCTTTTTCAAACCTTGGCAGCATAAAATTTTGAGACAGGAGTAAAGTTAAAGAGAGGTCATCAACCACTGAAAGCTAAGGGGAGAGGCAGTACTTGGGCAGTTTCAGGATCTCCCCAGCAGCATTACTGAAGACCAGTCACACTAAAGCAAGAGAACCACTCTCTATGACCCAAAAGGCTTAGGGGACAATATGAAGAATTTGGCCTCAGCCAAGAGGCTACAAAAGGCTGTCTATTGAGAGTTGCAGCAAAGTCCCAGCGTAATTACAGCCCTAAGTAAAATGAAAGAATCAAGCCAGAGCTCAGTAAATACTCAATGGCGCATTCCCATAGTGGTGCCCTAAGTCTGATTCTACTTCTGGGACTTGGTGTGAATGTTCACAAGCCAGGTCAGTCTATTTTAGCATGCTATAATAGCTTAGCAGAAACCCCTCAACTTGTCCGGGGCATCAAACTAAAACAAAACCAACTAGAAGTGAACTTACGCCTGCTGGCTGCTGGCACTGAGAGGCTGTAACCAAGAGAGCTCGCTCCAACTTCAGACCTGCGTGGACCATCTCTGCCTGTCGGAAAGAAGAATCAGCCATTGATAACACATTAAAACTGGAGAAGTCCTGATAAGAATGACCTGTAACCTCCACTTCCATGTACTCTGGTAGCAACCCAGGCACTTCATATTGCTTTCCTCAGTATTCCTGATTCCAAGAACTGGCAGAACTACATATACCACTCTTCCTGTTGGAATTAACCAGGGAATGAAGGGCATCAGGCTAGCCTTAGATGAAGTCAAGTCAGCAACTGCACATGCACTATGATATGAAGTGACCAAAACCCCTCCTATCTCTCATCACCAAAAAAACCTTTCTCAATAACTTGAGGTAGGAGTTAAGGCAAACGCCTAAATTTATACCCCAATTCTCAAGGTATTTACTCTTTTTGGTTAAAGCTAGTTCTCAAATGTTGAATCATGACCCATTCACAGGTAATTAATTAAATCAACTTAGCCATAACCAGTACTTTATTATTTATTATAGAACAAAATAAAACAGGGAGTACATCAGCTTGAAATTATTTCCAAATACAAAGTGAACAAAGAGTGCAGCATTGGTAGTAAAAGTACTTTTGTGAAAGTTGTATCTCAGTTGCAAATACATTATTTCTTACTGAATAAGGGCCACGGTCCAAAGAGTTTAAGAAACACGAGGCTATAAGCACTATCAAAATACAAAAATTCAAATAAGGTAATCTATTTTTTCTGGATTCGCATTTTTTAAATACAAAAGTTACAGAAAATTTAAAATCTTTCCAAATGTTACACACTATGTAAAGTAAAAATGCAAGCCCACATACCCCTAAGTCCCAGTCTCATCCTCCAGCACTAACACCACTGCCAACAGATGGTATTTAAGAGGCTCAAAACAGATGTTAAGTATCAAGCAACCAGGCTTGCTGAAAGGTCAGGAAGATCCTAAACATGACTACTGCTTATAAAGGATCACTCAGAAGATGAGCAGGAAGATTTAAAGACAGAGACGGACCACATATGTGAGTGTGAGGGTGGTGGTGATGATGTAGGTGGCAGCACATGAAAGGAGGTGGGTGCAGAGGCACCTGTCACTGCCTATTTCATATTCTTGCTGTGGGCTAAGTGTGAAAATAACTTGTATTAGCATATCTAATAACTATCAAGCTTAGTTTTGTAAATGCCAAGTCATGATAATGACTCCTTTGAATAAGCCACCTTAGCCTTGGTTATATAACATGTAAGGATCAGACCTGTAACACGTTCTCACTACAAAGGTGAAGTGAGCCATATTTTAGGCCCCAAGCAACCTATCTGTACAAAAGAAGCCCACACAGACTATGCGATAAAAGCAGGGGGACTGGAAAAATCTGAGGAACTGTTCAGTGAATTGACTGAGCAACTCAGTGCAAACAGAAGAGAAGGATCCAGAAGCCTCTCAAGGGGCTCCTAAATCAAGGGTGAGTAGGCTTTAAAGAAAGCCCACAGTCCTTAAAGAGGGGGAAATGGGGGAAACATCCTTACATGCTTCTGCACATCTCCCCCAATCTCTTTACTGATCTTCAGGTACTCTGCCACAGGACCGACGAGCAGTGAGTCAAATGCTTGCACATATGGAGCAGCTCCTGCTGAAGACAAATATACCAAAAAGAACCAGTCATGCATCAGAAAGGTGATTTGTTAAAAAGCACTTCAAAGTGGAGATACAAGGTAAAATAGTAAAAATAATAATAGAACATGAGTCAGGAAACCTGGGTTCTATCTAATTCCAATGCCATCACTAACTGGTTGTGTGACCTTGATTAAGTTCCTTTTCCTCTCTGAGCTTAATTTTATCTATAAAATGAAAATAAAATGATCCCCAAGGTTCCTCTCAGTTCTTAGCATTCTATGATTCAACTGGTGCATGTACAAAATGGCCAATTTGCCAATCATTTCCAGAAAGGAGATTTTAGTATCACCTGTCATTGGGATTTACACTGGAGTCAATTTGCTAAAGAAAGAACAGGAAATAACACACAAGCAGGAAGTTCTCCTATTAAAATAACTTAACCACAGGCCTCCCTGCACAAGGCACTTCCTCCCTTATCTGTTCACAGCAGTAAGAATTACAGGCAATGAACTTTCCAGATTAAGCACTCTGGGAAGTTAGGCCCAAAGGAGAAAATACACTATGACAGAAAGATTTTAAGCCAAGACACTGAGTTTTTGCTCAAAGTAATCTGCTAATCTGTATACTGCTTACCTTTTGGAGCACTGTCTCCATACCCACAGTGTGTGTCAGAGGCATGGGATACGGCCTCCAGGCGGCCCACCACCCTCTCCAATCTTTCTACCAGATTTTGCATGTCAGCCATATGTACCACACCACCTGCTGAAACAGATCAAATGTCATTTGTTGTTTTAATATTACATAGCATCTAAGAAGAAAAAAAACAGAATAGGATGCCAATTCTGAGGAACGGAATCATTCAATAATAAAATACACTGGAAAATAGTCCAACACTTGCAAAATCATAAAGACCTCAATAAACCATAGAATTAATCAGGAAAAGGTGTTCACTGAAAGCAAAAGTTTACTCATTCAAACACTTTCTGAATATTTACTGTGATACAATCAAATATTTGTGTAAGAATTCAGAATTTACAAAGTATAGTCACATAATCGTTGTGCTTCCCAACAACTATTCAAGAATGAAAGAATAATCACTGTACTCTTAATTTCAGTGAAGTTAAATGACTTGCCTACAATCATATGGCTAGTTAATAGGGAAGCCAGTACTCAAATAAAAGTTTTCTGGTTCTAAGTTCAGGGTCTTTTCCTACAACAATGCACTGCCTACTTACAGAATGCTCCAAACCAAGATGAACAGGACTATTTATCCTGCCTTCGATGACTTACAGTGTAACAATGGGGACTTGACATGTATACTAAAAACTATGAAACAGGAAAAAAAATGTTAAGGTGACATAACAATGTTGCAGAAAAAGTGACACAGGATTTCAGAGAGGGGAAGAACATATCGGCTGGAAGGATCAGATGAGGAGAGCATGGAGAAGCTGCCATCTGAGCCAGGCTTCAAATGAGGGGGGGCAGGATATGCATTTGCAGTAGGGAAGAACCTATACATCGAGAAAAGCTTTTTACAGATCTTTCACAAGTACTAATTTATCTGAAGTAGTCTCATTCAAATGTCTAATATCCTAAAGAACGTAGGTTACCAGAGAAGAGACCTTCTCTAGCTTGTTCCCTATTATACTCTACCGTCTAAAACCACTACCTGGCAGGTAGATATTCAATATTTACGAAGTTAATGAACTTTTAAGTTTAGCACCCCAAAACTCCACAGGGACAGGTGTTTGAAAGTTGCCCACACTATGCACATAAATGTTACATGTTATCTATATACATCTACATAAAATGTTTGAGACCATAAATGACCTCATAAAAATTAGTCACTGAAATTGCAATCAAAGGCTTGACTTGGAAAGATTCCATTTCAAAGCATTAATTAGTTCAGATAACTGAAGCCCAATGAGCTCAACTCCCTTGAAACTGCCTACAATGACCATAGCAATTATAATTCACCCAAAGATGACGACATGCCAGAATATCTCAACACACTGTCCTCCCTGTGGAAAAGATAAGCAGTGCACAAGATAAAGTAAGGAAGATAACATAATCCCTGCCCATTCTTTCCTGTGAACAGGTTGTTCTCTGTGGGCCTGGTGATTGCCAGAGAATGTTGTTTAGAAGAGAATCAAAGAAAAAAGCAAGGATGAGAACCAAATAAATCTTTTTATTCTCTGGCCTGAAGAAACAGAAGCCTCCAAATCTCTCTCTGCCCTACTCACAAATGAGCAGACTAGAAGCAGCCAATGTACTCTCCCTTATGTTATCCTACCATCACCTAAGTACCTGAACTGATGCACATTCTGGACACTGTCCAGGAACAGACTCACATAGAGTCCACCACATTCTGTAAGTACCACAGGAAAAGGCAGTGGACTGCAATAAACTCCCAAGCGATATTCCATTAATAAATACTACCCATTCTGTTACAAAATATGTTCCTTCACACATAATGGATGCCACAGACTGTGAGGCCAGTGCTAACACTGAAAACATAGTACAAGGGTCTCTAAAGGTTGCTAAGGTTGGTGAACACTTAACAAATCTTAAAAGCTTAACGGCACAGCTTCATGTATTACTGAGGTTCCTTTTTCCCCATATTTCACTTGCATCTGTAAGCTTTCCTTGCTCAACAAGCTAGAGTTCTGCTGTTTATTTAAGCAGAATGCTATCATTTATGACTAATCTCATATAACAGTACAGTACCTAGTATAGAACAGCACCTAGCTTTTTGGTTTTGGGGATGGGGTGAAATTTGAGGTGTATAAGAAAGAACATCCAGAACTTAAGGGACCAAAAGACACACCTTGTCGCATTCTGTAAGAATATATTCACATTCTTTAGGTGGTCATGTCCACTCTCAAGCTTTCAAAATGCATTAGACTACCATCCAGCCTGCGCAGAGCGGTACCACCACCATCACCTATAGACTAACGACTCCCAAAACAGCATATCCAGTTCAGTCCATTATTCTGGGATTCAAAATTTTAGATCTAGCTTCCACCTAGACTATACTACCTGAATGTCCAAAAGACAACTCACTGAAATGTACAACAGAGCCCACCATCTTCCCACACCCCACTCCTACTGTTACAGTAACCCAGTATTACCATTAATTATCTGACTGACCCAGCTAGTAACCTGAACTGTTAGGCAGTGAAGTACAGTGTGGTTAAGAGCATGTTTTTTAGAGAAGTCAGATGGTTTGGAGGTTTGAGTAACAGCAGTCACTGGTTCTGTGACTATGAGTGTTATCAAACTTTCTGAGCCCCAACTTCCTTATCTGTATAATGAGGACAAAAATCCGAAGGGCTGTAATGAGAATAAAGAGGAAAATAAATGCAGAAGTGCTTGGCTCAATCCTGAAAAATAGTAAGGATTCCGTAAGTGTTAACTAAATTATCTTCTTCCTTACCCCACCAAATCTCCTCAGTCACCAAAATTCACAGGCTCCATATTGCTTATCTCAGGAGTAGATGCCCCTTGTCTTCATCCCAATTTGATAAAAAGTAGGTTTTTATGATGTTACCTAGATTACTGCAATAACCTCCTTGGTAGTCTCCCCTAATTCCAGTGATACATTCTCCACATTACGACAGTGATCCTCCTCAAATGCAAACGCACTTATGACAGTCTTTTACTTAATACTATTCAATACTGCCCAGAGCATTCAGAGTAAAGTCCAAACAAGGTTTTCCACAATCTGGTCCTGCTTTATCTTCTACCAAGGTTTTATCTCTTGCCACAGCTTTCTCTGCAGACTACAGCAATCCTGGACCACTTATATTTTCCAGAAGAGTCATGCTTTCTCTCACTTCTGAGCCTTAAAGCTATCATTCGGCTTGGCTGCTTTCCGTCCCAATCTGTCCCATTTCATAACTACTACCTTTTAAGACTCACCTAAGGTGTCACCTTCTCCTCAAAGCTTTTCCAATTTGGTATGCTTTTCCTTCTCAATCTGTCCCCTCTCTAGAGCCCCCTATTGTCTTTTAAGACACAGTTAAGATATCACTTCCCCATGAAGCATTTCCAGTATGTGCTCCCACATCATCATACATTTACCTCTACTACACATTTAATACACTGGTTTACAATCATTTATTTAATAATCACAAGCAATTAGCCACCCCCTAGGACAGAGACCATGTCTTGTCTCTGGAATTACAGTACTGTAAATACAGTAGGCACTTAAATACAGTAGGTTAATAAGGGTCCTTGAAAAAGTAGATAAACAAGGGCCTTTCTTACCCCTCTCTCCCTTCAAAACAAGTCTAGCTGTCTCCTTCCTCTGTCAAATCTGGGGAGTGTTTTTTTTCCTTTTTCTTTTTTTGCCTGTTTGTAGGCTCTGAGAAACACTCCCATCGATCAATCCTTCAAATAAATGCTGCCTTCCTGGGCACAAATTACAGTGATACAGATATCTTCAAATCAAGTACCATAAGGAAAATAACTTTATTAGATTATATAATATTAATTAAAAAATAATACTATAAGGGAGAATATTTACATCATCAATATGTTGCTTTTTTTTATGATTTAAAATAATTATGTGAGGTATGTTATATGGATATTGATCCCTATCTTTAGAATGAAGAAACTGACAGAGGTTACAAAGCTTGCCAGGTATCAACTAACCAGTGGATAGAGAACCTAGGCCTTGAGCACAAATTTTCTGAATCCTAGTCTGAGGCTCCTTCCACCACTCCATATGGCTAGTAAGCAATTAAGCGACTACATGGTTCATCACAGCACACAGCTCCCACTGTTTGCTTAGCACAGCTCTATGGGTCAAGGTCTCTTTATGGTGTCTTTATATTATTACCAGCTTTCAATTTCTCCAATGTTCTCCATGGAAGGCAGTATTTTTTCGTAGGCTAGATAACACTTACTTAGAAGACAAATGTTTAAAATGAGGCTTTTTGCAAAGTAAACAGAGTTGCCAAAGAAAAAAACTATAGCTGTTTAATCACGTTCCTTGCCATTTCTGATTGACAATAGCCAAGAACCGTTATGTAAGCCTCCATAAATGAGAACAATTTCCCGACTATTTAAGCATTCATCATAAAAGCTTCAGAAAGGGAGGCAGTTCTAATTACAGAGATCTAAATAAAACTAGGATTCAGGAGACCAAGATTTGAGTCTCAACTCTGCCACAAATAAACTATATAAACTTTAGGACAGTCATTTAGTGGGTCCTCATCTAGCACACAGATTTAAGGATCAAAGGAGCTGATTTTATAGATTAGTATTCATTTTGGGAGCCTTAAAGAGCAATTCAAATGCAAAATATTATCACTACATACTGTGTGTTAAATATAGGCTCCACATTGGGGATTTATCTATTCTACTCCCCCAACCCAGCCCCACCAATTCACACCACTCAGAACAACCTAGCCCACAGAAGACACTCATAAAATCTAAGTGGCTGCTTTTAGCATTGTAGCAGCTACTGAAGAAATAGAAAATGTGTGGTCCCTGACCTCCAGAAGCTTTCATTCTTTTTGGAAGGTCAACAAACTGAAATATCAAAGGAATACATACTGAAGACTATTTTTTAAAGTTCTGTAAATGACCAAACTTCACTTGATTAGGGAAAGTTTAAGTATCAGCCTATACACTAGAGTTTTTTCTTTGCAGAATGTTGTATGGTTATGAATTATATAGTATAAATTACCATATGCTCTGAGAGTTCAGAAGAAACGAATGAAGACTGGAGGTAGTCTGGCTTCAGGAGACAAGTGAAGCATCTTGATGGAAAAAGAAAAATGGAAAGACATTCCAGAGCATTCAAGCAAAGAGGAGAGACTGAGGAGGCTATGTACAAGAAGTATGAATAGGTTAGCCAGCATAGAGCAAGAAATATCATGGGAAATAAGGCTGCATAAGCAAGCCAGGCTAGGTGACACAGAGCACTGAAAGCAAAGCAGTATTTGATCCTGATATGTTGTGATAAATGTGAAGCCATTTAAGAGTGTTGAGTGAAGGAATAAAATGATGAAAGCAAAATTTTTACAAGTACTGTTTGATAAACAAAATGGGATTTGGAAAGAAGGGAAGGTAGTAGGGTCTAGGTTAAGCTGAACTAGGAAGATATTAGGGTTTACATTAGGCTGGAAGCTGCTATTCATCTAGCTAAAAATAAGAGGGCTGCTGCAAGATCTATTTATTTATATTTCAAATGAAAAAAAATCCACATTTAGTGTCTAACAGATAAAGAAACCAAATGAAATCAGTTAACCTACAAATAATCAATTTTAGGCAACTAAGTGACCAGCACCTAAATTAAATTCTGTGGGAATATAAAAGAATGATAAAATAGCTTTTCTGCCTAAGGGAGTCGAGCAGGAGAAACAAAGCCACCATCCATTAAATCACTGGTGCTCAGGATTAGGAGGGATTCTACACATCACCTTGTTAAAAAAAAACACCATCTGATGCCAGGTCAGCCCTTTCAACATTCTCAGTAAATTGTCAAGTAACCTCTGTTCAAACACCTTCTGTGTGGAGACTCTGAGACTTCTGGAGGCAGCTCATTTAATTCAGGCAGCTCAAAGTATTTAGAAGTTCTTCCTTATATGGAGGCAAAGTCTGGCTTCCCTGCAACTTCTACCCACTGATGTTGATTCTGTCCTTGGGAGGTCACATAAAACAAGTGTGCATTAAACTCAGAACAAGTACTGACTACAGGAGTATTCAGAAGAGAGAGTCAAAGATGATTCCAGAGTTGCAAACCCAGGGGCCTAAAAGAATGATGACACTACAGACAGAAAACCATGTCTGGAACTCTCAAGTTAGGACAAGAAGAAGAGGCCAGTTTTAGATATGCAGAGTTTGAAGAGAAAACGAAGCCTCTAAGTGGAAATGTCCAATAAGCAGTTAGAAAAAAGACTTGGGGAAGGATCAAGGCTAGAATCAGTGTTCACAAGTTATCAGCAAAGAAATCTCATGAAGTGACAAGAATGGACAGGCTCCTGGAGGGTTACCATGCAGAGCAAAAAGAAACTATGAGCTTGATTCTCCAGCAATTTCTTTTGTGGTTTGAAACTAAGAAAAATCAGAAATATCTAGTGATCACTGCTAAAGCTGCTTCCTACTTTCATAATTCTTACAAGTCATACAACCCAATTCCTTCTGTCTATTCAAGGAAGTCCTTCAGAAATAAACTAACCAGGTTACTCCTACCTATATTTCCCATCTCATCTCATCAGGCAATTAAAAGTCAGCGGTATGAACTTCTACTTGAGTAGAAGTAGCTAGGCTTAAAAGGTTTTCTACTTTGTCTGATAGTTGTCCTCTAAGTCAAGCCTTAAAACGGAAAAGAAAGCCACTTACACAAATCAGCCTGTATACTATGACAGCCCAAATGATCTGCTTCAAAATGCTTCTCTTGGCCTTGACTTTGTAATTCTGTTCCTGAGATGTTATCCTAAGTAATCCTAATGCAGGAAAAGTGATAGGCAGGAAGGTGTTCACTTCAATGTTAGCTTAGATTTCTAAAAATAGGGGAATAGCCAAATGCATTGGAAAAAAAGACTTCAAGAGTACACAAAATTTACAGTACTTGTAACATTAGAGCAATGGGGTTTTGGACAATTTCCCCTCTTTTTGCCAAACTTTAACATAGTTATATGATTTCTTTATAATGAAAAAACAGAAACAAAAAGCTCCACTTGGACATCTCTCCTAAGCCACCACTAAGCTGTAAGACATTAGGTCTACTTCTAAGATAGAAATTCTCACCACTAGGCTCTAACATAACCAGAAAGCAAAACCTTGACATGCTAATAGATATTTACAAATCGGTTGTCTTAACCCAGAAACCAAAGAACATACACCACTTTGCCCCAGTACAGATGCCATCTAAAATCTAACCCAAATCAGGAGCCACTGTTCTTCCCCAAGCATTTGGTTTCACTGATGAAACCAATGACATTTAGTGCCCGAGTCACTGCCACCTGAGGTTCAGATTAAAAGAGAAAGAAAGGCTTATCTTCTAGGGAGGAAAAAAATCCAATTCAGTATCAGCACTTGTCTCCTATTCCCTCCTTAAACGTGGTCCTCTATCTGAAACTCCAGAAGTGAGTAAAGCCAGTAACAGTGTACCATGTACAAGCTGAAGTCAAACTTGGAAACTATCTGCTTGAATTCTGTGAACAGTAACTCTTTGTGGCCATGGGCTCCCCTCTCTTACATTCATGAAATACTATGAAGACTAGCTTTATAGGAGCATTCAGTAAGGAAAACTGCATTGGCTGATTTCAGTTGGCCAGTTACTTTAAACAGAACAGCATTTCCTATTCTTACGTGTAAAGGTAGATGAGAGATGCCATTTGTCCCTAGCCATGATTCAGCTACAACTAGAGATATGAAAACATCTGTGAATGACTATAATTAAGTATAAGAATTTTAATGACGTCTGGAGGAAAAAAGAAACAAAAAACAAAAAACAAAAAAAGGAAAGTTCACTCCTTCCATGAAACATTTCAACTGTAACTATTTTCTGATCAAATGGAAAAGTTTGACAGAACAGGTCTGGTAATAAAGGACAAGCAAAGCTGCACTGTAGTTGCAAAATATTTTTAGAGCTTTGATTCTTATTAAGTTAACTTCATGATAAATCAAGAAGAAACGGTTTCATGGTGAATGCTGTAGTTGCATTAATTTAATGATGAAACTTTAATAATTTAATCAATCAAAATGTTGGGTACCAACATCATAAACTAGACGCAATTTAAAACAAATGATAATCCCTGTTCACTAACCCAAGCTGTCTAAAAACAGGCAATATGAACAAGACAGGAATTTTTATGGCCCAATACATAAATCTGCTGACCTGCACTATTAACAAAAAACTTTCTTCTAGTGAGTGCCTGCCTAATCAGAGGCATTCCTCTATTAAGATCACATCCTCTGAGGAAAAAAACAATAGGCGAATCCTTTAAGGACCACCCAGGAAATCCTTGAATAAACAATAATTCTTGATGCCTCAATGAAACACGATTCATTCATTGCAGAGTACCCACTGCTTATCACAGGGCTATACATAGTGCTAATTAAGCATGGCCATGGAGTCTGCCCTCAGAGAATTTAGTTGGGGAGATAAGACAATGCACGATCACAGACAGCTATGGTACAGTCTAATGCAGCGGTTCTCAATCACGGGCAATTCTGTCCTCCAGGAAGCATCCGGCAACATCTGGAGACGTTTTAGGTTGCCACAACTGAGAGAATTCTACTGACATCTAATGGATAGAGGCCAGGGATACTATTAAAATCCTCTAAGGCACAGGGCAACCCCACAAAGAATGATCCAGCCCAAAATACCAGTTATGCCAAGGTTGAGAAACCCTGTTCTAACGTAGTAAGGAGTAAAAGAGAAGAGCAAGACATACAGATAAAATGTTAATGTTGTAGTTTAGGACTTTGTAAATTAGTATGTCAATTATTATCATCCAATAGAAACTAATTAAGATGATGGTCTGATAACAGAGAATTTTGTAAATTGGACAAGTTTAAAACGATTCTTTGAGAGCATAAGGCCAATGAAGGGTAACAAGATGAAGATGGTTCTTTTTAAAAGATTAGTCTTTTTGTGTCAGAGAAATTATAGGTATAAAAGCCAGGTTAGTAGAAAGTAAAGAAACTGATGACAATTCAAAGGAATAATCACTAGGATTTAGTAAAATATGGCTTGAAGATCCTCAGATTTCAAATCTCAAGATGAAATTTCAAACCAGAGGGCTCAACTTTCAATGACATTTTACATTTGCTGGTTTAAATAAAATGAATCTTTGACTCACAATGGCTCACAGAAAACTAAGAGGAAGTCACTTTTTAAAGGCTTACTCCCTGGTTAAAAAAAATAACTGCAACTAAACAAATATAGGTATAACTAAGAAAAGGGATGAGAAAAAAGATCAGCTCTCGGATTAGAAACAAAATATTTTACAAACTATGCTAACCCCCTCAAGGCAAAATTACACTCATTGAGATTTTAATAAAGTACTTTCACTGCTACCATTTTATTTAAACTCCCCTAAGACATAAATTATGCACATCTGACTGTTCAAGTGTTTCTGGGAAAGAAAAAGGTGGGAAATTCCTACAGAAATTTCTCTATGCTGGACCACAGCAACTCAAGCCAACTGTCAACCACAGAATAAAATCCAAATGCATTCAAATAAGGCATCAAAAGTCCTTCACAATCTGGCAGCCATCTACTTTTTTTCCTGGTCTAATATTCTGCCAAATTCTAGGCCCCAGTGTTTCACCGAACAATATAAGCCCTCATGTCTCCACATCTTCCTGCTGTTTCTTCTAGTTGGGATACCTTTTTAGACATCCTTGCCTGGCTGGATATGTGGCAAATGCCTCCAACTATATGCAAAATTCATTTTCTTTCCATGCATGCCACTTCTCCAACTTAACCCTCCTCTCATTCACATGACACATATCTTGGTGAATGGTACCACCCAATTCGCTAAACCAGAATCAGGCAATTGTCCTTACTACTACTATTCATTCCCACAATCAGCTTTCAATTCTGTGGATTCCATCTTTCTAGTACTGCTTAAATCTGATCCCTTCCTCTCCTTCCCCACTGTCACTTAGTTCAAGCTTTGACCATGGCCACAGCTCCCAAATACTGCTCTACTTCCCCATTATGTCTATTCACACTTGACAGACTAAACTTTCTAAAACATGAATCTGACCTGATCACTTTCCTACATAAAACCCTTCAAAGCCTCTCCATATCTTTCAGGGCAAGATCCAAATTCCTTAGCATGGTTTAACAAGGTCCTTCATATTTGACCCCACCACTTCCGCGTCCTCCACTTCTCCAAGCATTACTGGAATTTCAGTCACACTGAACTAGTCCTGTACATGACCAGATCCCAATGTTCTTGCACTTGTACTCTCTGCCTGGAAATGCCTTTTCCAGATTCACCATACGGCTAAATAAATCCTGCAAGACATAATCTCTCGTTTTTTCCTCCAAGCCTGGAAACCTGGTGTAGGTATTCCCCCTCTATTCTCTCTTAGCACTGCGCATGATGACACAGTAAGCTATCCCTGAATTATTTGTCTGCCTCCTCCTCCACTCCACAACTGTATTCTTAAACACCAGGGTCAAGTGCCTCATTGAATATGTTTGTTACGTATTTGTTAAGGGCTCAATAGAGAATGATGAATGTGCTGAGCTGTCCTGTTTTTCTACTGAACAGGGATCCCTATAAAGAGCTTCAACCCACACAGTTGCTGCCTTCAAAGGGTCTCATCCTTTCTTCATGAAGCTAATTTCTATTTATCCTTCAAAATTCATCTTAAACTCTGCTTCTGCAGAAGGGATTTTCCTGAGCCGCTTGTTCCATACCTCCATAGCACTCCATTCTTCTTTCCTAACACTCATCACACACACAATTACTTCTTAAACGTCCCTGCAAACATTGTTAGCACCATGAGGGCAGGGTCTAGCTTGTTTCGTTTCAAAACTTCATTCACAGGATATGGGAGAGTGCCTGACGCAGAATTTGTCACGCTGAATTCTGTGGGATGAGCAGAGACCTCCACTGAAAGATGAAAAAGTAAGCCTTAATGAAGTTAAATTAGGCATCTTTGGCTACAGACACTTAGCAGTGGGGCCAGACCAAACCTGAGTCATCAGATTTCAGCTCCACAAGTACGCAACACTTCCAGTTAACGACTTTTCAGAATAAGAGCAACTGACTAGGAGGAAGGGGAGGCTATTTGACTACAAAAGGACCTCCCCTCCCCTTTTTAAAAACTCCCCAGGCATTCCAAACAGGTTGCATTCAAAGCAAGTTCCACACAGCGGGTGGCCTTTAACTCGCTGCCGCCGGCTAGACTACACCGACCGGAAGACCACTCCAAGGTAAAGAGGTCCCCGAGAAATGAACGTGGGAAGGACCTAGGGCTGATAATTTAAGGAAGTGGGGTCTTGATTCCGACTGTTTCCCTCGCTCGCTCAATGACCTTAGACCAGCCTCTTCTCTCTGGGGATCAATTTACCCATCCACGCAATGGGGGCGAGATGAAGGGTAGGGCTGTCCCCAAGGTCTCGGAGATTCCTTTCAGCCGGGGCACCTTAAGAATCAGGCCTGCGCTGAGGCTTATGGCCAGGACTGCGAGATCCAGCGAAGGGGCCTCTCCAGGAGAATCCCCAGCTCAGCTGGTCACACCGGCCCCACCTCAAGAGACCGCGCCCAGGATCCCGGGTCGGCCTTAGAGCCTCGGCTCCGGTCCCGTCAGCAGGGCTCGCCACACGCGCATAAGCCGGAGAGGGTATTAACAACGCCAGGGGCCGGTGGGCCGCTGAAGGGACCCTAGTCCCTACCGGGCCGTGCACACTCACCTCAGAGTTCAGCCTTACCTCAGGACTCCGATCAGCCGCTCTCCACTTCCGGCAAGAACAGCCCAGCAATCCTCGCGCGACCCACTTCCGGGCCCTTACTGGGCGCGGCACCCCCACCGGAAATGAACGACCGGTTGAAACACCGAGCTAGAGAAGGGACCCGGGAGGAAGCCTGGTCGCCCTCCGTCATGACCCCGCCCCCTATTCGCCACGCTCGAGAGAGCGAATCCTCGCTAGCCCGGAGGGCACACGGGAAAGAGCCCCGCCCCTAGGCGAAAGCGACCCAGGGGGCATGCTCAACGCTAGGCCACGCCCCTCCGCCTAGGGTAGGGAGCCAAATCGCAGGATGCTGCCTAAACACCTCCGGGGAAGGAGGGCAGATAAGTGGCTGATTTTTTTATCAGTTAGGTCTCAATCACAACAGGCCAAAAGGAGTCTTGGAGGGACTCTGGGCAGGATTTTCTGAGGGGCGGAATCCCAGGCGGCAGTCTCCGCTCCTCTTTGGGCGCGCGTACCTCCGTTTCCCCGTTTGTGACCAGGAAAGGCCTTCCATCTGGACAGTGTTCTGGGAGGACCGCGGAGGCTGGGTGTGGGGTGGGAGTCGGTGAGGGCGGGTGGACCCAGCCTTCGGTTTCCGGGCGTGCCCGCCGCGCCCTCCCGCTCTGCCCCCGGGCTAAGAAGGTGGAAGCTCTCCCCACTTCCTGTTTGTTCGGTGCGTTCTGTGACCATAGATGGTCAGGCTTGGGTCCGCGCGGCGGTTTTAAAGTCCTTCCTCCCGGCTCACAGGGTGTGGCCCCCAAGAATAAAATTAGCCGAATTAGAAGATCTTGCTCTGCTCCCCTAAAACCCGGGTTCGGAGATATCTTGCCCGGACCTGGGCGTGTCCAGCAGACTGCCACTCAGTCCGGGGGAGGTTCTGCGCGGTGGCTACTGACCGCAGATCTGACTTCCGTGCTCCTCGGGTCTGGGGATCAGAGCTTTGTTCCCTCAAGGCTCACACTTTCCAGCTGGTGATTATCCTCCCACAAAGATTTATTTCCAGAAAAAAATGGGCGAGTGCTACAGTTGCCACCCCTTCAGCTGAACGATTATAACAGCTCCAAGCTTCAAGTTGAATGCAGGCGTTATATGCCATAGTCAGTCATTCAGCAAATAGAGTTCTTATAATAACAGCTACCATTTACTGCGCGCTGACTACAAGCCAGGCCTGTTCTGACTGCTTCAAGAACATTTTCATTTAATCCTAATAGGAACTCTCTGTGGTAGGTACCATTATAGCCTCCAGTTTTCAAATGAAGAAGCTGCATTACTTGCCAATGTCACAAAGTAACTGTTGGAACTTTGAAGGGAACACATCTGACTCTAAATCCCATGAGTTTAACCCCTGTATAGATCATACTGGAATCAGCAGCAGCAGTCTTTGAGGCAGTGATGCCTCTGGGTGGAGAGACATGCTGGGTTCCAGTTCTGGTTTAGGCATTTTCTAGGAGTTAAGACTGGTCAGGTTACCTAACTTGGCTGAACCTGGCCCTTTTCTCAGTTGTGTGACTCCCAGTATGTTTAAAAGAAAAGACAAAATATGGTTCCAAAATTGTAGTATATTTTAGATGTTTACATTTAACAAGAATGCTGTCTCTCACACACACGTACGTAACATCAAAAGGTTATATTTGAATGCTTTATGTATGTGAATCCCAGGACAAATAGCCTCCCTGGCCCACCTTGTAATTAATCAGCTCTACAATTTAGCCCTCCTCAATTTCTTTCTGGGTTAGAGACAGGAAATACCTAGACTATACAGGCATCGTACAGGATGAGGAGAAACAAGAAAGGAAGGAAATTTACCCATCTATAAAATGGGAATAATAGTTCATGGGGTTGAAATGAGAAACAAAAGCAATAATGTACATGGGAACACTTTGTGAAGTGATTCTTTGAAGAGTACACACATGAGTAAGTCACAACCCCTGCCTCTAAGGAACTCCTGATCTTTTAAGGAATCCAAACACATGCACTTGTAACTCCAGTGGGAGGTAGGTTGAAAGTAGTTTGTATCGCTTTTATTTATTTATTTATTTATTTATTTATACATACAAAAAAAATTTTCTTCCACTGTGCTAGGCAGTATGCTACTTTATACCAGCAGTGGACAAGTTCAGACTCTGTCACTGCCCTCATGGAGCTTACAATCTGCTGTGGAAATAGGCATTGCCATCTGGGGCAGTCATCAGAAAATGGTGCTTATCACCAGCTTCCAGCTTTTTCCTCCTCACTGATCTTGCTAACTGCCTCGTCCATGGTGGTCTGTCATCAAGCCCATCTCCAGTAAGTGCCTTGAATTCAGAATTATTTTCTGAGTTGAGTTGGATAGGTAGAACATTGCAGGGCAAACAGGAGTAAATAGTAGTGAAGATGTGAATCTGACTGCTAAGGTGAGAGGCTTCTACAGGAAAGGAATAGGAGATAAGGCTGAAGCTGAACAAGCAGTGCCAGACAAGAGAGGCAAAACTTTAATGTGAAAGCAAGGAGGAGCTGGTCAGATTGCATTTTAGAAATACAACTCTTGCTGTGGCATAGAGCGTGGGCTTGAGTCGGGGGGGGAGGGTGGAAAAGAGGCAGGGAGACCTGTTAGAAGACAGATACAAAGATGTAGTGAGGGTCTGAATCCAGGCTGTGGTATGAGGGTATGGCACGGGACAACACTGAGGACACCCTTCTTATAAAGGGGATCGTGAGGAGAAGGAAGACAAATCGAAAGGGGATGATTTGAATCTGAACCTTAGACTAGTTAGACTAGATCTAGTTCCCCAGTAATACACTCCCATTGACTACCACTTTTCCTTCTTGGCAGGTATCACAATCCTAATTAAATAATGTTTTAAGTTCCTTAAGTTTAGATAGAGTCCTTGCCTCTGGCACAAAATTGATACTCAATAGATAATTATGGAAAATTTTGACTATATGAAAAGAGAGGGGTCAAGGTGGCTCTGAGACTTGGAGCATTAGTGAATGGAAGGTGGGAGGAAGGCTGGATCAGGATTTTGAGGTTTTGAGCCTCGGGCTTCAAAATGCAGCCTGGAAAGAGAAAGGGAGAAAAGGATGTAGTTAATCATGTTACAAACAAGAATTGCCAACAAAGAGTTGATTGATTCTCACACATGTTCCCTCTTTGTGTATTTTGCCACTTTATCATTTTGCTTGAATTTCAGCACTTTCTAAACCTGCAGAATTGCTTTGTGTCTGAGGGTACACCCAAGATTCTTCCTTATCTCTCAGGGTTTCAGACACAGAAGTCTGGCGGTTTGTCTGGATTGTGTCCCAGCCTGGCTCAGAGCCAGTCTGCATTTGGGCAGATCCTATATCCCCCTCCCAGAAGGGGCTGATGACAGACAACGTCTATCTGAGACCGTCTTTCTTCCCCTCCTAGGATGGGGCCCCAGGCTCCAACCTGAGTTAGCGTCTCAGGTCCAAAAATTATAAATTGGCAAAAGAAATATTGGCTACATAATGTAGTCATTAAGATCTGGCTTTGGTGTCACTATAAACTGAACCAACTCTGCCACTTATTAACTGTGATCATGATCAAGTCAGTTAACTTCAAAGAAGGATGTAAATACACATCTTAAATGGTTGATAGGAGGATTATGAGAGAAAATGTGTTAAACACTTGGCTCACAGTAAATATTCATGAGTAGTAACAATTATTCAATACAGAGAGTCTATTGTCTATGTCCCTGTGTATTGAAGGCCACCAGAAAGAAAAATAAGGTCTGAAATGTCAACATACTGAATGGTCCTGCCAGAACCACTGTCACTACTGCCCCATCACCAGAAAGAAGATTCTCCACAGTGTGTGCATCTTTATACATATATTACTACCTTTGGATCCAGAGTCCAGACCTGTGCCCTTACAGCTGCAAGTAAGACTAGGTAAATCGGTTAGGAATATGATTGTTTGGAGCTGCAAATAACAGAAAACTTAACTGTAGTGACTTTTTTTCAAATAATGTTTTCCCACATGGAAGTGAAAGGGGAGAGAGAGGGAGCAGCAGAGAGAGCAGCGGTACAGAGAGAGAAGAGAGCAGAGAGAGAGGGAGAGAGAGAGCAGCAGAGAGACAGAGAAAGAGAGAGGGCAGCGAGACAGACAGACACACACACAGAGAGAGAGAGAGGGCAGCTGCGTGGTGCCTTTTATTGTGGCGGATCTGCTCGGCCTGTTGCTTTGGGGGAGGGTCGGGATGTTTAGAGATAAGGCGGGGTAAGCCCAGCAAGCCCCAGGCAGGCCCAGGCATAATTCTCACCGGTTTATGTGCTTGGGACCATGGGGCAAATGGAGGATAAATTACTATATTCTTACAGGAAGAAGATTGGAAATCGGCCCTTGTACTGGATCAGTAACGTCAGAGCTGATACATCTGCTCTTCAGTTTCACTTTAAACCCTTAGAGCTGCAGGTTGGCTCTTGTTGCCCAAGTCATCACATCATGTTTAGGGAAAGAGGAGAAAGGAAGGGGAGGGTGCAGCATCTGTAACTGGAAAGCTGAAGTTTTCTAAGGAACTCCACAAAGCATACCTGCTTTCTGTCATAGCCAGAGCCAACAGTCAACAAATATTCCAGCTTCCTGGTCCCTGGAGGGACACTTCCGAAGTACACATTTCACAGTGTTTCTGTGGGTCCCCAGAGACGCTGAGCCCCAGTTGCCCAAAGCAGTAACTCCCTCATTAGTGAGCCCTTTATTGGCTTTTCTCCCTTTCCAACTCACCTTGTCTCTGGGAACCCAAACTAAAAAGAATGGGATTGGCTGGGTCTGTGACACTAGGAAAGCAGCAGTGGGCATCATCAGCTTTGATGGTGTACGGTGTTCTCTGTCTTTAGGATATTGCCCAAATATATGAAGGGGTTGCAGATGCTGAATGTCCAATAATAATGATAGATATCCTCTATAATAAACCCCTGGGACTGCCCAACATCAACATACACCCTTCTTCCTCTACTTACACTTCATAAAATGAAACAAAACTTCTAACTGAAACAACTCTCCTTTTATAACCTAAGTTGTCATTGCTCACCCCCACCAAAGCCCAAAAAAGGAACCAACCAAAGTCTCATCAGTTACTTCATCCAGCATCGAGTCCAGGATCTCTGAATAATATTCATCTTCCTCCAGTTTCATAATCATCCTTCCTCAATGTTTCTTAGCTCATAGACTGAACTTTATAGTCAACTGCCACAACATACGACACCTTATATATATATGGTGGGGGAAGGGGAGGAAAAAGGAGAAGAAAATTAGATGTATAACTTGACTGACATGGCGAGAAACCTTGCTGTACCTCATCACAAGGCCTTAGTTGATAGTTTTGACTTCCAATGTCCACTACCCATTCCATGTTCTGTCTTCAACTAGCATCTCACTTCATCAGAGTCATAATGATGGGGAAAAAAAGAGGGCATGAGGAAAGCATGCTGCCATCTTAAAGGCCTTAATCCAAAAGAAACATCTATCACTCCCACTATCACTGCATTAGCTAGAATTTACCCACATAGTTTGTAGTTGAGTCTATGAAGGAGTTTTCTAAAGGTGACCCACATCTCTCTCTTGAGGGATTGGAGACCTTGGTGTTCCTGCCTGTATAATATTCCCATAATTTTCTGCACGAAACATGGCAGGAATAGGTGCCCTAGGTATCCTCTGGATTATGTCCCTAATCCTCTCTTCCTTGTTGCATAGTGATAATTCTCTTTTGCCTTGATAATAGGCTCATTCACCTCAACCCACCGTCCTATCAGAGTCATGCAGGTGAAGTTTAACAATAGGCTCTCCAGGGATACAAGTCTGATTTGTAGCATTTTCCAGTTTCCATGTAAATACTCCCATCATGGCCAGTTTTAAACTACCAATGTTATGGCACTGACTGTAGAGTTGAGAAGAAGTCACTGCAGTATGTAGAATAACGACCCTCCAAAGATGTTCACGTCCTAATCCATGACCTGTGAATGTGCTATTTTTACATGGTGAAGGGGGCTTTACAGACGTGATTAAGCGAAGGACATTGATACAGGAGATTATTCTGGATTATCCAGCTAAATCCAGTACAATTACATGGATTCTTATGAGGGAAAGAAGGAAATAGGATAGTCAAGAGTCAGAAAGAGAGATGTGAATGAAACAAAATCTTAGTGATACAACCAAGAATGTGGGCGCTTTCTTGAAACTGGAAAAGGCAAGGGACAGATTTCCCCCTAGATGCTCTAGAAGGAACAGAGCTGTTCTAACACCGTGATTTTAGCCCTAAAAGACAAATTTCTGATTTCTGATTTCCATATCTATAATAAACTTGTTATTTTAAATCACTAAATTTGTGGTAATTTGTTATAGCAATAATAGAAAACTAATAGACCTACACAGTCAACTTCTGTAAGCCTGTATGCGCTCTCTAGCACATCACTGAATTAACCTCTTTTTTTTCCTTTTTGGTCTGTTCACTTACTGGCGTGAGAAACCCAAGCTGACTAATGCAGTCTTGGTTTTCAATCCAATGCATTCAATCCAATCTATTTCTCCCTTGGGTAATAAAATTATGAATAGCCATGCTCATAATCACAGAAACATGGAAGATAAACATTTAAAAGTAGTCAATTAGGTATAATAGAATTGCCATTCCACGTTTACCCTTTTCTTCTGGGATCCATCTATTGCGGCTATAAATAAATGCTACCACACATTGGTTGCTGGTTCAGAACTTATAGTACATCCTGTGGGATAGAACTTCAGTCTGGCAAGGTGTTGTCTCTTATGGCAATATGTTGGGCAACTTTTGTGCCTCTTGGCCCACGTTTCTACTCCAGCCATTGCTGTAGCTACCAGATGCATGCAGGTGTGACCTGACAGTCCAAAGCTTCAACTGCTTTCTCCAAGTATGTTGCTTTCTGCCCCCAGGGTGTCTCCCATAGAGTTCACCTCATGGGATGCCTGTGGGACTTTGCACATTTTGGCTTGTGTCAACCTAAAAGTATACCAACTTGAGAGTGCAGGAGAGCTAACCAGCGGTTGGGAAACCCTTGCCAGTGAAGGACAGAAGCTGGTGAATAAATAATCCCCTCTTCCTTTCTCTGGTTGGACAATTAAGAGGTACATTCTACACTGCCTCAGAGTATCTCCAAGGGGAATATGAGCCCCATGTGCCCAAAGCAGTGACCTTTTGGATCACTGTCCTTGGGTTGGCGTTCCTGCTTTGCCCATTTTATTCACCCTAGTCTCTGACTCCTGTTCCTTGGGATCATTTCTGAAAATGAACTACCTGTTTGCAAGCCCTTGTCTCAGGCTCTGCTTTTGGAAGAAATTAAGTCTAAAAGATTTGGTAGAAGTGATCCTAGAAAGCAGATTCCCAAGAATGGATTCTGTAACTGGAACAGGACACCACTGAGTACCCCATTCCTGGTGGGAGGTTGCATGGTGATAACCCTTGACATGCAGTAACCTCATAATTAATGCAACTCTTACCAGTGGTATATTGTAATAAGGTATACAAGGAAGGTGAAGCATTGACCTCAGAGGCAGAGGTAGCATTCGAATGGCCTGAGCAATGGTATTATAAGGATTATGGTATCAGCTGGCTTTTGTTAATGGCTTTTGAAGTTGTCGAGTAAAGCACAGAATTTCCAGAATCTTCCACCTTACCTTAGTCTATTTACATATCAGTAGGTATTTACTGCATCCTGGGGAGTGGGGGAAGGGGTGGAGAAAGGACAGCCATTCTCTCCTCCCCTCCATTCCTGGTGCATAATTGGTCCGGCTTCTGTCAGTAGCCAGGGATCCACCCACAGAGTTCCTCAAGTAGGGGCAGGTGGGGAAGTGAGCTTGTGCTGTGGCTACAGAGATGGAGAGCACCAAGCAGGCTTTTGCTAGCTGGGACAGGGAGAAAGGAAAAGAGAGAGCATACAGCGGATGGAGCCGGGCCTCATTGTGAGCAATAAAAGGGTTTCTCCCAACCTGCCTTTCCCTTGACTGATTTCTGTTCTACTGGTTCATTCGCTCGGGGCCAGGAACACCCCTTCCCCTGGAGCTACAGAAATCTTGGAGGAGAAAAAAGATCAGGTTAGCTATCAACCCACATATATGTGTCAACCCTACCTTGAGTGTGTTACACTAAACTAGTTTACTTCTCCCTCAGTCATTTTTTTTGTCACTTTCTCTGACTTCGGTTGCAGTACCCAAAAGTTTAGTTTGAAGTTTGTATTCCTTGTTCCTTCTGATGATAAATTACTGTTTCTTCATGTCTTTAGTTATTATCTGCATTCCAGTGTCTCTCTTGGTGTTTGCCATCCTTTTATGTAGCTTTAGGTTCTTGAATATCTTGCTTCCACTGTGCTAAATGACATTGGATAGTATGTCAGTAAGTCACAAGACGGCAGCTTTGCTAATTTGGGCTGCACTTAATACAGTTGTCCACTCCAAGTTGAAGAGGCTCAAATGACTTCTAATAAGACTTAACATTTGTTAAGAGCTTACTCAATACTGGGTCTCTTAATATGTTAATACTGGGTTTGTTTGTTTTTACATATCTGCAAAATTAAAGTATAATACCCTTTGCAAATGAGAAAATTGAGTTGAAAATGGTTAATCTGTCAAGAAGATTTGAAACTAGTTTCCTGACTCCAAACCCAATTCTCTTTCCATTGCATAAGTGAATCTCAAGCTACAACAGTATTACAGAACAGATTGGTTTTGTTTTTTTAAATTACAAGTAACAGAAAACCAACTTGAGCCAGCTTAACAACAACACAACAAAGCATTTGGGAGTGTGTAACTCCAGGGGGGAAATGTGGTCCCATCCTGGGGCAAATAAACCTTTGAAGCCGAAATCAGTTAAAGGGAGAAATAAAGTGAGAGAAACCCATTTATTGCTTACACGCAGTCATCTGCTCCTGCTTGACCATATCTCATGACCCAGCTGTGAAGGCCCCACCAAACCTCTCTAGTCTAGGTGAGCCCTGGCTCTCCACCCCCTTTGTAATCACCTATTGGTATGGAGATGGACTACTCTCCATCCCTTGGAAATACCTACTGATATGGAGATGGACCCTATGTGTCCACCCTGCCTTGAGTGTGTTACACTAAACTAGTTCACTTCTCCATCAGTCATTTTTTTGTCACTTTCTCTGACAGAGCACTGTAACCAGACTAACAATATACAATAACAACAGCAATAAAATCATGATACTTCTCAAACCAGAGGATACAGCTAGGATCAAATTCATATTCACATTAAGTCCATAGCTCGCCCCTTCCACAGGAGGCCAGTAGCTGAACCGGTAGGGAGTTCAGTGTACTCATCATGCAGCAGTTGCAGCCAGGGGCTGGATCCAGGCCACAGGGACTGTAGAAGAAAATAACCCTAAGGGTGATAAGATACATGTTTTAATGACACCAGCATAGGCAAATCTTGTCCATCAGGTAGGATGCATGCAAGAGAGTGGTCCTGTGATAGGACAGTGGCAGGAACAGGATTTCTTCCTGGTCTAATATACCCGACCTTTACTCCCCTCCCTGTGGGAGTTACAGATGGGTCAATATAAAGCGCTATGGGAGGTATATGCACTGGCCATAAAGAGAAAACAAAACTTCCCTGTAAGATGCTCTTACCTCCCAGCTGTTTTGGGTACACTACCATGAACTTTGGGAGTCACTCTGCGGTTACTCCAGGAACACACAAGCGGCCAGCTTCCAGTCCTTTTCCCCAAGGTTCCAAAAGGGCCAGCTACTGATGGCCCATGTGTTGAAATGTCAGGGGCCACATCCACTCAACAGAGTCTCCAGAGTTTAACACAACTGGGACTAGCAGCAGGATGTTGCTCTGCGCCATGTCCTGGCTTCAATAACACCTCTTTGGTTTGCACATGCAGTTGTATAGGAGAGGCAGCAATGTGTGTTAGCATGTCCACAGGGCTCAAGGCTCCTTTTTGGGGCCTCTCATTCAAACACCATAGCACTGTCCATAAATGAACTGACCAGCCCCGCAGACTATTGGTGTCTGACTTCAGGCCAGATTTCAACAAACCATTGTACCTCTCTATCATGCCTGCCCCAGTAGGGTTATATGATACATGAAACTTCCACTTTATTCCTAATTGCTGCACCTATCCTTGTTACCCATGTCCAGTAAAGTTGGGTGCCTTAATCACTCTCAATCACCTGTGGCTGGCCATAGACTGCAAAGAGGTGCTCTAGACCCCTTTTGGTGTTTTGCTGATCTGTATGACATGCAGGAAAGCAACCAACAGTCCAGTAGCTGTGTCCACACAAGTCATGGCATACAGATACCCTTCTGATATGGGCAGAGACCCAATATAGTCTATCTGCCACCTGACAAGGGTTATCAGCCCCTTTACTATTGTCCCATGTTGCTGCGGGACTAGGTGTAAGTCCCTCTTAGAACACACAAGGCCTCCTTCCAGGCTCTGCTGACTTCTTCAAAGGTCAATGGTAAGCCCCACCGATGGGCTACAGCCCACATTGTCTTTTGCCCCACGTGCAACAAATACTGATGTAATCATGGAGCTACATCAGAGGCAGGCTTTCCTTCTAGCCAGTGCACCTGGGCCAGTGTGTCTGCTTCATCATTCCCTGGGGATGCCAAAGGCAAATAGCTGGTCACATGATATATGATAACAGTCTTAGCCTGATGAGGCCCGTAGGTCTTGCCACAACTCTTGCCCCCAAAGGAGCTGGTGACCAACCATCCAGTTATCCTGGTACCATGTCGGTAGCCACAGGGTCAGGCCCCAATAAACAGCCCAGCTGTCAGTGCAAACAACTATAGGGGAGGGCTCCTGGGTGATCAGGAGCCATACTATCCCCAACTCAGCCCATTGACTGCATTTCCCCTCTCCATTCTCCATCCATATTGTCTCAGTCTTAGGTTAGAAAGCCACATCTCTCCACTTTGGGGGCTGCCCACTACTGGAGCCATCTGTATACCAAGCATCTTCAGGTAGAGAGGTTATTCCCTTTTGATAAGGACTCTCAGCTACCAGTGGCTCAAAAGCAAGTTTTTCCTGCTTTCCACTGGTATATGTCACTAGCCCCAATAAGAGTTGGAGTTCTCCACTGAAGGTGCTAGTAGAGAGGGTGCTGCACTGCTGTAAATATGCGCCCCATTTGGCCAGTGTAGGCGTCTGTGCCATGCTGCTCCATAGCCTTTGGGTTGAGTCTCACACCCACGCCATGATGGGATAGGTGGTTATTACCTTGTTCAGAGCTGTTCTGGTGATGGGCTCCATAGCCCCCAAGGCATGGTACATAGCAGACAGTTGCTTTACTATCAAGGTGTACTGAACCTCTGCTCCTTTCCATAGTTGCAACCAGAATCCAATAGGTTGGTGGGTCCATTCAAGCCACTGCCAAAGGCCCCATCCATAACCATCTTTGGTTACATGAATATCTAGATCACAGGGCCTTGATGAGTCCATTACATTTAAGGCCGGTATGACTTTAAAGCAGCTGCACATGTTTCATCCCAGTCCCACCTGATGTCCTTTCTTACCAACTGATATAAGGGCTTCAGAACTTGTGCCAAGTGCAGGATAAACATTCTCCAGTAGCCCAAAATACCCCCAAAACTCTTGTAATACTGCCACAGTGGTAGGGGTAGAGAAAGCCTGAACCTTATTTACTACTGATTCTGGGATAACTTTAGTTTTACCTGACCAGACAACCCACAAGAAATTTGTGGACAAACCAGGTCCCTGAACCTTGGTGCTGTGCACATCACATCCTTTCTCCCGTAGATGATGCAGTAGTCTAGGAACTGCCCCTTCTAAATCTGCAAGAGAATTCGAAGTGAGCATAATATCATCAATACAGTAATACAGCCACACCATTTGCGATTTCTTCCATGTGGCCAAGTCCTAGGCTACAAGTCCATGACAAATGGTGGGACTGTGGAGGTATCCCAGTGGAAGGACAGAGAATGTCCACTGCCATCCTTTCCACTTGAAGGCAAACTGTTCCTGACTTTCCTGTGCTATGTCAATAGAGAAGAAAGCATTAGCAAGGTCCACAGCATAATGATACATCCCTAGTTCATAACTGAGGGTGTCCATAAGGGCTGCTATAGAGGGAACTGCAGAATGCAAAGGGGGTGTGCTTTTATTCAATTCCCTGTAATCCATGGTGAAGCTGCACCATCCACTGCTGCTAGAGGGAAAAGTGAGTCATCACCCCCCACCGCAGCAGTCACCAGGGCCTCCCCGCCATCCACAGGGGGATTTCTGGGTATCTCCCCAGCATTTCTAGGGGCAGCCCACCCAAGCATCACACCCATGAAGACAGATTTTGGGTTTAGAGATTCTGCCAACTATGCCAGCTGTAACTCCAGGGGAGAAAATGTGTTCCCAGCCTGGGGCAAACAAGCCTTTGAAACCAAAATCAGTCAAAGGGAGAAATACAGTGAGAGAAACCTGTTTATTGCTTACAAGCAGTTGTCTACTCCTGCTCACCCATGTCTCTTGTGACCTGGCTGTGAAGATCCCACCAAACCTCTCGGGTCCAGGCATGGGCTTGCTCTCCACTACCCCCCCTTGTAGCCACCTATTGATATGGAGATGGACTACTTCTCTCCACCTCTTGAAAACACCTACTGATAAGAGGATGCGTGTGATTCTGGAAATATTGTAATTTTACCCACAGAGTGCCTCAAGGAAACTTAAAAAGAAACAATGCTCTGGCTTAAAAGAGAGAACAGAGCCAGAAACTGGAAAGCTTTCAAGACTTGGTGCAGGAGATACATGAAAAATGGGGAGGGGAAGAGAAAGAGAAAAATGAGGAGGCTATGAGAGTAAGCTCTGCCCCACCTCCCATTCAACTAGAATAGCCCTGTTTTAAAGCATTTTATATATTAGGCCCCATGCCAGGTTCTATTTGAAAAATAAGGGTTAAATATATTACACAATACTTTTAAGAATCTTAAGTAATAGTATTAAATATTGTACTAGACAGTGCATGAAGTCATTGAGTACTTGCATTTCTCCTGGCCCTGACAACTTCCGTTAAGGGAGGAAAGGGCAAGGAAGTGTAGCCTCAGGCAATTATAGTCTGTGCTCAAAGGCCAGTGTTACCTGGGCCTTCCCTGATTGTCAACTAGTACAGAAAAATTTAGTATCTAACTAAATGTCTGATATTGTGGATACAATGGTTCATAAGATAGGCACAGTTTGTCTTAGATCTAATAGTCTTGTGGGGAAGACAGTCATGAAACAGATAATCCACTAAGTAATTACAAGAATCACAAGCAAAGTTCTGCCAAACAGTAGTTCAGAAGGTTAAGGAAACATACAACAGTGAGTTGGCTTAATCCGGAGGCATTGGGACACGCTGCCTCAAGGACCTAATCTGAGATTTGAAGGATGAGTAATAGCCAGACAAAAAGAACAGAGAACTGAGCAGAGAAAATGTGTGCAGGCCCAAAGGTGAGACAATCTTGGCAAATTCAAGGGATTGAGAAAAGATCAGTATGAATGGCCAAAGAAAATAAAGTGAAGTGATACGATATTGAAGTAAAAGAGATAGCAGGGTCCAGACCACACAAACTCATATGAATATATTAAGGGTTTTGTAATATATCCAAAGGGTACAGGAGATCATTGAAAGGCTTTAAACTGAGGAAGTGCACAGTCCTGTTTGTGTTTGAACAAGAGCATGCTGGCCATAGTATGGAGAGCCAAAATGGATGCAAGGTGACCAGCAGGACAGAGGTTGGGGGCGGCTGATGCGAAAGTCTAGGCAAGGGCCCATGATTGCTTGGACTGTAGTGGCAGCAGTAGATGAAAAGAATTGGACAGATTTGAGAGTGAATGATCTAAGAGGCAGAAATTACCAGAGCTAGTGATTAATTGTCTATGGGTGTGTGTGTAAGAGAAGATAAGTAGCAAGTAGACTAACAGTTTTCTGGCTTCAACAGCTGAGTAGATGGTGTCTCCTTATAGACTGAGGACTCTGGAGGAAGAGTAAGTTTGATGGGGAAAGGTAATGAGTTCTGTTAGGGGCATGTTCAGTTAGGGGTACCTGTGAGATTACCTGAATATGCAGGTAAACATATAAAATTAGAGGCACATGAGGCAGAAATAGCCCCACTCTGGTATGCCCCCTAGCCTCAGTCATTGGCTGAGACTGATCCAGGGAGAGTGTTCCTTGGCATGAATACTGTGGCAAATCCCAATGGTATGTCAGTGGGAAGATGTTAGTTATATACACTTCTCACAGAAGTTCTCCTTTTGAAGGTAAATCAAAGAAGTCATGCACACAGTCCATCCCTTGTGCTGCTTGGAGATCCAATCATCTTCACATCTCTGGAGAGCAGTTCTATGTTCTCAAAGGCCTCTCTTCCTGAGGAGAAACTTAGAAGAGGGAGGTTAATGGATGAACTATAGCCCCACTTATTGCAGATGGTCGAGTTGTCTTTTTTTAAGTTAATTGTTAGACTCTGATGGCATGTTACAGGTAGGAATCCCTTTTCAATTCCATGCATTGCAAACATTTTTTCCAATCTGTCTTTTGGCTTTTTTAATCCTTTCCCTTATTAAAAACATGGATTTTTATGAGGTCAAGTAAACCTAACTTTTTCTTGATCTTCTGAGTCTTTTTCTTGTTAAAAAGATCTTTCTAAATCTTAAATTATATGGTTAGACTCCAAAATATTATTCTAAAATTTTAATTTTCTTTCCTTTAAGCTTTAATGCATCTTGAATTTATTTCTGTGTGTAGTGAGTTTCGAAGCCCAACCTTATTTTCTTTCTGGTGTATGGCTAATGGTTCCAATCAACCATACCTTTCCCCTGAATTAAAATGCCCTCTTGTCATTACTAAAATTCCCATGTATGTGGAGATTTATGTCCGAACTCAGTCTGTTTCTAGTCTTATTATTTTCTCATGCTCCAGTGGGTTGACTGAGCTCAGCTGGGCAATCCTCACTTGGGGTCTGTCATGTGATTACTGTCAAATGATGGCTGGGACTGGAGCCATCAGAAGGCTCGGCTTGGCTGGATATCCAAGATGGATCATTCACATAACTGGAAGTGGATACGGGCTCTCTGTTGGGAGCTTAGATGGGGCTGTCAGAGTACCTACAGGTGGCCTATCCATATGGCTTGGAATTCTCACACCATGCGTGGTGCCTGGGTTCTAAAAGGGAGTATCTTCAGAAAAGTCATTCCAAGAGATCCAGATGAAAGCTGCAGTGTTTCTTATGAGCAGAGGAAGTCTCAGAACTATCCTTCCTCTGCATTCTATTGATTAAGTGAGTCATTAAGCCCAGTCTAGGTTTAAGGGGAGGCCTAAGTCCACATCACAGAGGGAAAGAATTCATCATGTTCATCTCTGGAGACTATCTACAAAATCAACTTAAAGATTACTTTGTCCATTTCAAAAAAGTTGTTAAGTTTATAATTAGAATTGTATTAAATGTATTCCTGTTGATAGACTGGACATTCTAAATCCTCCCTTCCAAGAATAAGAGATTTTTCCTCTTTGTTTAGATTTTGTTATATTTCATGGGTGAGAGAACTTCCCTTTTGGAACAAGAATGTAAAAGAAAAGTACCATTCATAATTGGAACATTCACTAGCATTCCTATATGAGGCTGCATTGTACATATTTATGATTATTTATTTTGTCCAATAAAATTTTAAAATTATAGAATACGCCTATCAGAAGCATTGTAGAAATGAATGTCTGCTTGAATGTAAATTATGATGATAAATAATGCTAAAGCAGAGCTTAAAGTCAGATAAATTCAGCAATTTCTGGATTTTTATATTCATAAGTTTATTAAACTAAGAAAGGCCTCTTTCCCTGTTTGCCCTTAACTTCCTTCTCCCAGCCCATAAAATTAAACCAAAGGCATATTATTGTTCTTTGGCAAATACTCTGTAAGGGTAAAGATGGATAGTCTCTTCCATGGCCAATATAGCTACCATTTAATTCTTCCATGACCATAAAAGCATACTGTTACTATGTGCTAGGTAATGGCTAGGTAATTTGCACCTATTATCTCACTTTATATTAAAGTCGACCAAAGGCAAAGGCCAAAAAACAAAATAGCAAACTCAGAGATAGACCTGTCTATAAATATGGGAATTTAATATATGATAAAAGGGTAGCACAAATCAATATGAGAAGATGACCATATCAGTCAGGGTCCAACCAAGAGAAACCACACAGTAATCTGACAGGAAAAGTTTAATATAAAAAACTGCTAACTGTAACAGGAGATGAAAATAACAGGAGTTTGGGTGGTAAGAAATAAAGAGAGCTCTAAGGAAAACAAGACTATCAGATGTACAGAACAGCCCTTACGTCCAGGCCAAGATAAAATGCCCAGAGAAGAGTGTCATTTACCCTTGGGCTAGAGACCTGGAATGGGTGGGAGTGGCCTCTTCACTGGATGGTAGAGAAATTGCTAAGGTGCCATGTAAGTGAAGTTTGCTAGAAATCTACCCAAGAGGGTGGCAGGGGAAGCTGCTGGATACTGCAGACCACTGCGCACTATAGGAGCCAGGTGCTGACGGAGGTATGTGCTCCAAGTCCAGAGCCACAGAACTGCAACTGCCAGAGCCTGAGAGGCTGAATCAGGAGGAAAATTCTCCTTTTCTTCCAACGTCCCTGTAGCGCCCTCTACTGACGAAACTTACATCATGCCAGATGGCAAGGGAGAACTATTTAAAGAGATCATCTTAATTTTAGCTGAGTTTGAAGGGTAGATTTGGAACTGTGAGGCAATACGTGGAAGACTGGCACAAAAGCTGATCGAATTGTTTAGTAGATAGTGTTTTATTATTATCTCATTATGTAGAGAAAAATAATACTATATCTCTATCTAAAACCACATGTAAAGGTGAGCTCCAAATAGCTTAAAGACCTAAACATTAAAGTAAAACTATGAATTTAATAGGGAAAAAGTAGAAAGACATTTTTGTAACCTAGCGGCAGGAAAGAAATTTTTTTTACTACAAAAATATTTAATTGAGGTAAGTTTTTTTGTTATATTATATTTGATTATATTAAAATCAAGATTTTTAGTTCAATGAAGGACCGTCTGGACCAAGAGACAAATGAAAAAATAGGAAAAGAAGTCTAATGCCAATAAAAGATTATTTTCTAGAGCAGAGTTTGCCAAACTCTTTCTGTAAAGGACTGAACAGCGAATATTTTAGGCCAGCTTTGTAGACTAGATATCCTTTGGGACAACTGTTCAGCTCCACTGTTGTAGCAGGAAAGCAGTCAGAGGCAGCAAGTAAGTGAATTGGTATGACTGTGTTCTAATAAAACTTAATTTAAAAAAACTGGAGGTGGGCCATATATGGTCTGTGGGCCATAATTTGCTGATCCCTGATCTAGAAAAGACAAGAAAGTCCTATATATCAACAAGAAAAATATAGCAACTCCAGTTTAAAAAAACATTAAGGGATATGAATAGGCAATAAACAGAAGAGGAAACTCAGAAGGTTAATAAGCATATGAAGGGATGCTAAACTAAATTATAATCAGAAGAATATAAATTAACAATGAGATTCTGCTTTACATCTAATCACATAGCAAACATTAGAGAGATCATGGTGAGCTTTGTTGGGGAAACTGGATCTCTTCATGATGGGAATAAAACTGGTGCAACTATTCCAGAGTGCAACACAGTGGCATATAGCAAATAGTCAATATGTATACCTAGTGACCCAACAGATTTGCTTCTGAGGCTGAATCTCAATGAAATTCTCACACAAGTCCACTTATGCCAATTTAAAATACATAGTCACAAAATAATAAATGTTTTGCAAGGACACAAACACAAATATGTGAGTTAAACACATTACAGTGGTTGTCTACAGGGTGGGAAAGGAAGTGGGTTATGGAATGAAAGGGTATATAAATATATATGAGGAACACTGCATGGACCAGTGATGATAATGTGCCATGAAATGAGGAAAATGATTAACTGCATCTGAGGTTAAAATAAGAATAACAGGTAATATTAAAAAGCCAGAGAATATCAATTTTTCTTTTGAAGGAGTAAAGAAGGTAATTCTATAGGAGGATGAACCTCTGCAGAGCTGTGAACCCCCATCAAATTCTTCTTATTTAGGATTAGCTAGCCATCCACACAGGCTAGCATGTAATAGAGTATGCTAGGTAGAAGCTGAGTCAGCATGACAAACACCTGAATAACTGTGTAATGTCTGCTTGAGTTTACTAAGGTTTAAATCCGTGTAATCTTAATTCTGAATGTACATAAATGACAGATAAGTATGGGTTATATCTGAATCAGCCTACCCATGCATGCATAGTACCCAATATGCACAATATGATTCCATTTTAATTAAAAAGTACTAATATATATTAATACATATGTGCATACCAAAAAAGTTGGACTTTGCTCTAAACTGTTGACAGAATTATCCAGGGTGAGCGTGACAGAGCCTGGTCAACAATTCAGCAAATCTCTTTCCTCTTCCTTGCAAGTGCTCATTAGCTTACATTTCTCAGCCTCCCTTGCAGATAGGTCTGACCCACAATATAGTTTTTTAAAAATTACTGTTTCATACTGTATAACCAACTCTCTCCTTGTTCTCCAAGTAATTCCTTCGTACTTAACATTTTGGTGGAAAATGCAAAATTGGATGGTGCCACCAAAGAACTCACTGTCCAAGATTTATATCAAGTATAGAAGTCAGTTTGCTATCATTTGTAACTGTCTTTGAGATATAATTCACATACCATAAAATTCACACTTCTAAATATACAATTCAGTAGCTTTTAGTTTATTTATGAGGTCTTTCAACCATCACCACTGTGTAATTCCAGAACATTTCTATCACCCGAAAAAGAAGCCCCATGCCCATTAGCAGTCATTCCCATGTCCCCACCCAGCATCTGGCAACCACTTATCTACTTTCTGTCTATGAACTTGCCCTTTCTGTGCATTTCATATAAATGGAATTGTACTACACATGGTCTTTTGTGTCTGGCTTCTTTCACTAAGAATTTTTTCAGGGTTTACCCATGTTATAGAATATATCAGTACTTAATTTTTTATGGCTAAGTATTATTTCATTTACTGATACACCACATTTTGTTTATTCATTTATCAGTTGATGGACATTTGGGTTGTTTCCACCTTTTGTCTTATTATGCATAATGTTGCTATCAACACCTGTATGCAAGTTTTTGTTTGAAACATTTGTTTTCAATTTTCTTGGGTCTATTCTTAGGAGTAAAATTGCTGGGTCATAAGACAACACTGTTTAACTTTTTGAGTAACTGCTAAACTATTCTCCACAATAGCAGCACAATTTTACTTTCCCACCACCAATGTATCAGGGCTCCAATTATTCAACATCCTAACACTTGTTATTGTCTGTCTTTTTGGTTATAGCAGTGCTAGTGGGTATGAAGTGCTATTTCATTGTGGTTTCAATTTTTACTTTCTTAATTAATATCATTTCGGTTTTAATGTTTGTGCGAGCATGTGCACATTATGTGTGGGGGGTGGTGGTGTGATAACTACTTTGCTATAGTGACAAGGTATTTATGGATTATATGTTGAAGAAAACAAAATACAGAAAGAGTTGGTTATATTGTCTCCCACATTTTTCATTCACCTGTCCTCCCCCACAACAAACAAAAGCACAGAACTCATTTTAACTTCCTTATGTAGCAAAATGGCTAGATGGGTTGCAGTTTGAGAGTTATGCTTCTGATGAGTGAAATTCATCAATATACTTCTCTCCACCTCCACATATCTATTTAAATCTTAGTTCAGACTGCCGTAACAAAATAGCACAGACTGGGTGGTTCAAAAAACAGTTTTCTCACAGTTGTGGAGGCTGGAAAGTCTAAGGTCAAGGTGCTGGCTGATTTGTTTTTTGCCGGGGTATCTCTTCTTGGCCTGCCCACAGCTGCCTCCTCACTATGTCCTCACAGAGAATTTGCTCAGTGCCTGCTTGTTTGTGGCAGGAGTGCCAGGGAGAGGAGGGGATAAGAGTTCTCTGGTGTCTCTTATAGGGACACTAATCTTGTTAGATGAGGGGTCCATACTCATGACCTTATTCAACCTTATTTACTTCCTTAGAGACTCCATCCCCAAATACAGCCACACTGCGAGGTTGGGGCTTCAACATGTGAATTGGGGGCAGGAGTGGGGGGTGGGGAGGACATAAACACCAGTGGATCGACATCCCAGGAATGTCCTGAAAAGTCTTGATCTCTGTCCACTATTTGATTCAGACACATACAAACCCATCTGATGGTTTGGTATGGTCCTGACTGATTACAGGGTAGCTCAACAGTGCACCTAAGGGAAAATTCAGAATAAGGGGGGTGATGCATGAGGCTCGCACAAAAAACCAAATCCAGCAACAGGGACTCTGACAGGAGTAATAGGTCCCTGCACTGTGCAACACCAAGGGCACCATTCACATCATAATTCATGTGAAAGGCACTCCCTGGAGTTTTTGGAGTGCAAACCGTGTAAGGCCATACCCTAGGTAGTGGTTCTCAGCACAATGTATCAGCAACTGCTGACATCTTTCCTGAAACCTTTCCAATCTAGGCACTATGGAAGCATGTCTGGGGAGAAAACTGCTATCTGCATTTGATGAAAATCTGTTACCACTAAATATCTCATACGCAGGTCCTCTTTGTTATCTGTAGTTCTTTCTGAGTTTAGGGTCCTTTTGCTATGGGACCCTCCTAATTGAGTTTAATGCTAAGGGACCAACTACTAATAAAAGTCCTTTGGTTACAAAGCAACAGAAACCAACCTGTTAGCTTAAGGGAGAACATAAAGGAATTTATTGAAAGAAACTGTGAAAATTCACAAAATCAGAAGATAATCTGAGCAACCAAATATCAAGATACTTAGGAATCAGGGCAGTTCTGGGTATGTAGATAACAGAAATGAATAGAAAACCTCTTCAGGATGCTGCCCCAGAATGAATCAGCTTCAAGAGTTTTCTGTTCTCTGGGTTCCCACTAAAATATGCTTCCAGAGAGGGCACTTCCAAGTGGCTAGCTGGTACTGGATGCCATCCTCTGCCTAGGGAAAGGCAGAGAACCATGATTGACAACCCAACAAGGCAGTATGCAGTGGGGGAGGAGGCATTCTCCAATAGAGATAGAATGCTGATGGAGAAAAACGACAGATGTCCTCTATATTCCAACCATGGGTTGCCAAGCAACATCCTCCCACCTTTTTTCATATCATATACAATTTTTTAAACACCTCTGCCCAACATAATGTGATTATCTCACATGCAAACAAAAAAAATACACTCAACTCCTTCCAAAAGGAGACAGCCCATGTCCAGTTATGGCATCCATTCCTTCCCTAGTTCCATCATGATCCCCCTCCATATTTTGCAACCTGTGGACAAAATGACAAATTTAACCATCACCAACCCACACCAAACACAATTCTTGGGGAAGCGAAAAGGAAAGAGAATAAGAATTACTTTTTAAATATATCTGACATTCTGTGAATCACTGTATGTAAGTGTGAGAAGAAAAAACCATCTTCCTCCATGTTTCTCCTTTACTCTCACAGTTACGGAAAATACTGGAAAACCTGGACTGGGTACCTGATGGAAGAACCAAGTGGCACTCGGAGGTCTTGGAGTTTATTTCACACCGGCGGGCTCAGAGGGGAGTAATCTCCTAAGGTCCGAGCCCTGAGCACAAGCAAGGGGAGCAATTTATATTATTTTGATATGTGGCATTTTGGCATGCGCAGGGCACAAGAGGAGCCTGGAGGAGGGAGATGGGAGTGCTTTGCCAACTGGAGGAAAAAAGCGGTTTGCTGACCTTGACGGCTGTGTTGAATATTTTCCTTATCACTCCCCCCTCTGATTCCCCTTTAAACACTTCGTTTTAGGGGGCATCATTTTTTTGGTTTATGATAGGGTTATAATGGCTTGTATTTATACTTTTAATTGCTTTGAGCTAGGATTTTTTCCTTGTGACTTTTTCGTTGAAGTCCTGAGTACTTTGTGAAGAACACAAATGATTATGTTTTTATGCATTTGTCTGTATAGGCTTTGTGTGTACAAGTTGAAATGAGTCCTTCAGACTCTTGATAAGCCTGTGCTTAACAAAAAATACCCAGTTTTTCTCAGTCTTAATTAATTTTTATGCAGGTGAGCATTACACTCAGGCTGGCTTATTTGAGTGTGAGAGGACAGGTGCTAAAGGTGTAGGGCCACTGAGGGCAGCTCCCTTGGGTGATGACTATGCACTTTATAACTTTTGTACAGTTAAATACTATAGAGAGGTACTTTAGAAATGCAGGCTGAGACTTGAGTTCAGCTAGGAGAGACAGGTAAGCACAGCAAAACAACTTAATGATTACGTAATAGACAATAGAAAGGGCAACTTTTTTTTATATCATTAATGTACAATTACTTGAACAACATTATGGTTACTAGTCTCCCCCTATTATCAAGTCCCCCCCACATACCCCATTACAGTCAATGTTAGAAAGGGCAACTTTTTGAGGAACAGTTTAGTCAGAGGGTGCAGCAGCAGAGAGTTTAATGCCCAGGATGAGCGATTCCATTCTGGCGAGGGCCAGGACCCACGGCGTGCAGATGTTCATAGTCAGAGTGTAATCGTCGGATGTGGAGGCAGAGAGGATCTGGAGGTCTGGCTGGGCTTTCTACTGATGTATTTCTTTGTCTGGAGTATGGGCTCTTCTCACTCTGGAACGATAGACCCCCGGAGTCATGCCTGTAACTTTGAGGGCAGTAGGAATAGTTAGAACAACAATGTGGGGCCCAGTCTACTGAGGTTTGAGGGTGTCTCTTTTTCAATTTTTGACTCAGACTGAGTCCCCAGCCTGGAAGGAATGTACTGGGTTCCCTAAGGCGATCAGGGCTCTTGCTGCAGCTTATTTAGGATGGCTCTTGAGGCTTGGAGCTGTTCTATTACTCTCTTATTTTCTATCTGGTGTAGGTTCCCTGGGAGGCTTCCTAGACACGGGGGAGGGTGTCCATATACTAATTCAAAAGGGGGAAAGCCTTGAGTCCCAGGTGTGCAGCGAGCATGCAGGAGAGCCAGGGACAGTAGGTCTGGCCCCCAGAGGCAGTTTCTTGGCAAAACTTAGCTAGGGTTCCTTTGAGGGTGCAATTTATTCGGTCCACTTTCCCTGAACTTTGTGGCCTATATGCAGTGTGGAGTTTCCAGGTAATGTTGAGAGATTTAGTTAAAATCTGTACTGCATCTGCTACAAAGGCAGGTTAATATTGCTTTTTGAGGAGGGCTTCTAGTGCAGTTTTTCTTAGGTGGGTGAGCTGATGGTGTTTGCTGACTAGATGCTTTCCGGTTGCAGTTGGGACAAAGATGTGTCTGTCAGGCAGCAACTATCTTTTTTTTTTTTTTAAGTTAGGGTGGCTCCTTCAGCCATGGCCCAGTCTTTCTCTTTTCAGTGTATTTGAGTGGAGGGGCCTCCACTGGGGGCATTTGGGCCATGGTGAGGGAAGGAGCTTTATCTGTTTTTATTGGCCGCTGTTTTAGCTGCCTTATCTGCCAGCTGATTCCCCTGTGTTGTAGGGTTGTTTTCTTTTTAGTGTTCTTTGCAATGCAGAATTGCTACTTTTTCTGGGAGCCAGACAGCCTTGAGGAGTTTTAGTATTGTGCCAGGTGAGAGGTGGAGAGGAATCGGTGTCCCTGTGTGTTTAAGAGGGACACAACAGTGTGGGGGACCTTGACATTTATTTTTCTGTCCCAGAGTAAGTTTATCTGCTTTTTTAATGAATAGAACTGTGGCTGCTAGTGTCCTGAGGCAGGGTGACCATCCTGCCTCAATCGGGTTTAGTTTTTTCTTTTTTTTTCTGACAGGTATGCAAGTGGCCGCTGCCAGGGCCTAACAGTTTATGTGAGAACTTTGAGGGCTACTTTTTTTTCATGTATGAAGAGACTGAAGGGTTTTTTTTGCATCTGGCAGGCCTAGGGCTGGTGCCTGTTCTGAAGCAGCCTTTATTTCCAGGAAGGTGGCTCTTGCCTCTTTTGTCTAGACAGGGGGTTCTCGGTATGACTCCCCCAGGAGGCTGCAGAGGGGTTTTGCCATTGCTGAGAATCTGGGAATCCAGATTTTGCAGAACCCGGTGGCCCCCAGGAACTTTCGTATGCCTTTCTTCATCTGGGGTTGGGGTAAGGAGTTAATGACCTTTTTCTTCTTCAGCCCTACTGCCCTTTTTCTCTAGGTGAGGAGGAAGCCCAAGTACCAGACTTGCTGCTGGCAGATTTGTGCCCTTTTTTTATGAGGCTCGGTATCCTGAGTCTGACAGGAGTTGCAGGAGGGCCGTTGTGTCTTTTGCACAATTTTCTTGGGTGTCACTGGCAAGGAGGAGGTCATCTATGTACTACAGGAGGGCACAGTGTGTGGCTTTTTCGGAAGGCTGGTAAGGTCTGCAGCCAATGCCTCTCCAAAGAGAGCGCCTGAGTTCTTGAACTCTTGCAGAAGCCGCGTCCATGTTAACTGCATCTGGTTCAGTCCATTCGAAGGCAAACAAGAGCTGGCTTTGGGGGTCCAGTATGAGGCAGAAAAAGGCATCTTTTAAGTCTAGGCAAGTGAACCATTTGGCAGACCCTAGGATCCGGCTGAGGAGGATATACAGATTTGGGACCACCGGGTGTAAAGAAACAGTCACTCTGTTAATGGCTCACAGGTCTTCAACAGGCTGGTGCCCTCCTCCCGGCCTTTTGACTGGTAGAAGCAGGGTGTTCCAGGGTGACTGACACTTGGTTAGAATGCCTGCCTCTTTGAGTCTGATCAGGTGTTCCTGGATGCCTGCCCTTGCCTCTTGTGAGAGGGGGTACTGCTGCTGTCTTTGTGGCTGGGCACCCAGAGTCAATTTTACAATGACAGGCCTCAGTTATGAGCAAGTCCAGGTGGGTTGTCTTCAGCCCATACTGAATTCAGGTGGGCTACTTGAGAGGGTCTGGGCACAGTACAGCCTCCACTCCTCTTCCCTAGGTGTGGTTATTGCCGGTACAAGGGACTCTGGCTCTTCTTGGCCTGGGTTTAGTTTGAGGCTGGTGCATCCAGTTGGTTCAAAAGTTATTTGGGCTCCAAGCTTTGAGAGTATCTCTTGGCTGAAGAGGGGAACCGGGCACTTGGGCAGGTAGAGAAACTTATGTCAGGCTTTGTGGCTTCCAAGTTCACATTGGCGGGCTTGGCAAAGGTGTTGCTGGACTGCTTATGTCCCAGTGGCTCCGAGAATAGTTGCAGTCTTTTTACTGAAGGGAGTTACAGGGAGGGTGACCACAGAGTGTTCTGCCCCTGTGCCAACCATAAAAGTCATCTGTTGTCCCCCCACTTTCATTTTGACCATGGGCTCATGGGAGCCGAGCCTGAAAGAGCCCGGTCCTTGTCAATCTGAGTCTGTCCCTGCCAGGCCAGTGAGCCTTTCCCCGTGAGGCTCCTCCCAGCAGTGACCAGGCTTCGGGGCTTTGCCTCAGTTGGGGCATTTATTCTTCCAATGCCCCTTCTCTTCACAGTAAGCACCCTGGTCCCTGGCTATGGGTGTCCTAGGCATCCCCCCTCTTGGTGGCTGGCTTTCCTCTGCCTTTTGGTCATCTCTCTTTCTTTTAGGGCAGCTGCCAGGAAGCTAGCCTTTTTCTTCATTTTTCTTTCAGTCTCTCTGTCGGCCTGAACTTCTCTGTTTAGATATAGTTTGTTGGCAATTTTAATCAGTTGAGTGATATTTATCCTGGCAAAGCCTTCGTTTTTGGAGCTTTTGTCTGATATCTGGGGCAGCTTGAGCTACTAATGAGGTGTTGACCATTTATTGGCTCCCTGGTGACTCAGGATTGAAGGGGGTGTCAATGCGATAAGCTTCACACAGTCTTTCATAATAATCCTCAGGAAACTCTCCTGGTTGTTGAGTGACTGAAGATACTTTGGTCATGTTCATAGGCTTTTTGGACCTGGCTTTGATCCCCTGGAGGAGGGGATCCTGATATCGGAAGATCTGGTGCTGTCCCTCAGGGGTGGTGAAGTCCCACTCGGAATGTTCCTCAGGGACAGCGATTTCAGCCTAGGTACCCCAATCAAGAACCCTGGCTGCCTCCTCTCTTCCATTGTGAACAGGGTGTAGATAAGCTGTTGGCAGTCTTTCCAGGTTGGCCAGTGGGTTTGAAGAGGGATTTCATGAGATCAACCAGGGCTTGTGGCTTTTATGACAAGGTGTTGTGTTTTTAATTGAGGAGGTTTTTCGTGGAGAAGGGTTGATAGTAAAGCAGGGACCAGTGGGACTGGATGGTCCTGTCTTTATTATGCCTTTCAGGCTCCCATGTCTCTTGCACCAGCATCTGAAGGGTGCCTGTTTCCAGCCGAGGGCACAGTCTGGCTGCTGGTCCAGGGGAGAGTGGGTCCACTGGTTCTGGAGTTGGCAGGGAGGCTGACGGCAGCAGGGTGTCTGGTACCAGGGGGGCTGGGGGCTGCCAAGCTTGGGGGTGCATAAGGTAGGGGCAATATTGGCTCTTCCTCTGGGTCACCAGCGAGAATTTGCGGAGGCTCAGGCTTCTGTTGATTCTTTGCAGGCTTCTTTGTTGAGGCAACTAAGACCCTACCCTGTCCTTGCCTGTTGCAAGTGAATTGCACCCAAGGGGGAAGAGTCTGGGCAACTACTAACCAGGAGTTAAAGTATGGGGACTAATTAGGATGACCTGGATCTCTAGGGATGACCCACCAGACTCAGTGGATTGTTGGGACATCTAGCCTTCCTTCTGGAGGCCACACTACACTAAAGGGTGGGCAATACAGATTCACACAGGGTTTTCAACCTGCCAGGAGTTAATTTTACTCTGTAGTTTTCTGAAAATCCCTTCCTGAAATTCTTGATTATAGTGTCAAGAACTGTGGGTTTACTGTGCCCTGACCCCATGACATGTCCATGTATGGTGCCGCAACAACAGATGAGGGAGGGGTGTCTCCTCTAGAGAGGAGACCAGTCAGATGCCCATCCGTTCGCGCTCTTCTGGGAGACTTTGTCAGCCTTGACTAAGGTGCACCAGTATACGTCCCGGGCCAGGTCAGCCAAAGCTGAATCACCGTTATGTCATGGCGGCTGACCGCAAATGCAGATGAGGACCCACTCAGATTCCGTAGCGCAAGCCGTGGAATCACAGATTCAGTGCAGACTGAATGACTTCAGCTGCCTTGCACACTCACTCACACACACTCAGACCAGAGTTTAAACATTCCCCCCCTGGGAATGTCTACCTGTGAGACTTCTAAGAAGTCTCCGGGAGGTGATCAGGCTCCCCTTCCAGCCCAATGGGTGGGACTGGCTGGGTCAGGGGCCCCTGGGCCTTACCAGATTTGACATCGGAACCAGATCCTCACCTGCCAAGCCTCCTTGAGTCCGGCGGGAACAGCGGAGCTGGGTTGGCCCAGGGCGACCAGGTGGGAGACTGCTGAGAGATCAGGCAGGGCGTGCCTTCTCCATTGCAATCTCCTGTTCCATCACCGCCCCGCCATTGTCCCAAACTGGTGGCAACAATGGGCCAGCGGTAGGGTTTCCCAGTCAGGGAACCAAATGCTATGGAAAATACTGAAAAAAACCTGGACTGGATCACTGATGGAAGAACCAAGCAGCACTCAGAGGTCTTGGAGTATTGAGGTTTATTTCACACTGGCGGGCTCAGAGGGGAGTAATCTCCCAAGGTCTGAGCCCTGAGCACAAGCAAGGGGAGCAATTTATATTATTTTGATACGTGGCATTTCAGCATGTGCAGGGCAAAAGAGGAGCCTGGAGGAGGGGAGGAGGGAGCTGGGAGGGCTTTGCCAACTGGAGGAAAAAAGCGGTTTGCTGACCTTGACGGCTGTGTTGAATATTTTCCTTATCAACACCACTACCACATGCACCACACTTCTGACACCAGATGTGTGGGGCTTTTCCCACAAAAAAGCAATTCTCTGCCACTCTAGCTGAGTGTCCTACAATTTAACTCAATTCTGACACTATCTACCTGGAGTAGGTAGTCCTACAAGAATTCCCCCCACCCACTGCCGCCACACTTTAGATGTCATTTGAAAAGCCTTTGCTTCTGACAAATTTGCTACAAATCAAGAGATTCCTATAACCCCCTCCTCAGGTTCAATTAATTTGCAAGAGCAGCTCACAAGCCTCAGAGACCGTTTACTTATCATTCACCAGTTTATTACAGAAGGTGTGATAAAGGACACAGATGAACATCCAGATGGAAGAGACGCTTAGGGCTATGTATGTAGGACAGGGCATGGGGCTTCCATGCCCTTTCTGGGTGCCCCATTCTCCCTGCACCTCCATGTGTTCACCAGCCTGGAGACTCTCCAATCCCATTCTAAAGGATTTTTATGGAGGCCTCATCCTATAAACATGATCAATTATTAACTTCACTCTCCTCTCTCTGAAGAATGGGGGATGAGGCTGAAACTTCCAAGCTTCCAATCACGGCTTCATCTCTCTGATGACTACCCCCTCCAGGAGCCCACCCAGAGCCACCTCATTAGAACAAAAGACATTGCTATTACCCAGGAAATCCTAAGGGGTATAAGAACTCTGTGTCAGGACCTGGGGTCAAAGACCAAATATCAGAATAAAAGATGTTCCTAGTGCTCTTATCACTTAGGAAATTACAAGGGTTTTAGGAGCTTTGTGCCAAGAACTGGAAGCAGAGACCAATATATGTATTTTTTTACTATCTCAAAAAGTTATACCTCTTCTCTGAATACTCCTGCTTACCACAGCTCTTTCTTCACTTTGGACTCCAGGGATTTTCTTTTACCACTTCAGTTATGCATTTCCTTAAATTTTAGCCAGCGTTTATAAGTGTTCATCATTAGAAGGTTTTGGGGTGATCTAGTGTTCTAGATTGATGAAGTTGGAAGTATCCATGTGTTTACTTTTCCATCTCCCCAACTGAACTACAAGCCCCATGGGGATAAGGAAGATATTGTGTTCATAATTATGTTCCCATAATCAAGCACTGTGCCTGATTTATAATACACCTTCATTACATGCCTGTTAATGAGTGAATGTAACCACAGAAGGAGTGGATGCCATACCTGGACATGGGTTGTGTCCCTTTGGAAGGAGTTGAGTGCATTTTTGTTTTTGGGAATGGAAGACTATAACATTAATCAATTAATCACATACAAGGCACTTGGATGACTTTCTCCCATTCAACAAGATCCTCTTTCAGAATTGTCCATTGCTGATAATTAAACCTGGAGACTTGCCTTTTAGGTATATTGCCTGGCATGCAAATATGGTGGTCATTTGAATTTTACTGCTTATAATTACTTTTTTTTAAACCCTGAATGTTTACATGGGAAGTGGAATTTAGTTATGCTAACCTAGTTATAACACTGACAGGACATGGACTTCTCCATGTCAGGGTTAAAGGAACAAAATTTATTTATATAAATATATTATTTGCATTGATATTTATAGAGCTTGTTCTTTAATGGATGGATATTTTAGTGACTGACTTAAAAATCTGCATTGTTTAGAATAGGTGTCCCATAGTTTGTGGAGTGTGACTTGGTAAATTTGAAAAGAGAATTCTTGATTCCTTTTCTAAACCTGAACTTGCCCCCATCTTCCTCTTTTCTGAAATTTTATCTAGTATTCAGGCCAAAACCCTAGGAAGCAACCATGAATCCTCTTTTTCTTCCCATCCCTGAGCCCTCAACCCACATCCAATTCTTTAGCAATCCTGTTAACTCGCCTTTCAAAAGATACCCAGAATCCAACCTCTTCTCTGAAGTCCTGCCTACCACTTCTAACCTCCCATCATCTCTTGCCTAGCCTGCTGGGATGGCCTCCTACTCATCTGCCTGTTTTCACTCTTGTCCTCTCAGTTCTCCACACAACAGGCCAGAGGAACTTTTCCAAATATAAATCAGATCATATTGGATATACAGTCATAGGCCAATTTAAAAGGCAACTGGAAAACACAGCCTCCTGTGTCATTTCTGGCCACACCGTAGGAAGCCAGGGGCCATTTCATAAAAACTATGTTATGTTCCATTCCTAGCAAATTGAAAAAAAAAAAAGGAGGGAGGGAGGTGCTGCTGTGGGAATTGATAAATAGTAGAACTTTGCCTGATCACCTTGGCTCTTCCCCACACTTCCTCGTGCAGCCAGAGCAAATAACCTCTTAGCAAGCAGCATCAAATGCTAGAAAAACAGCAGAATAACCTGATATTTTCCAGATAGGTTCCTGCTGTTCTCTTTGTTCTCTCATTATAAAGTTGACCTTTGATGAGCTAGTGAAAGGCTGGTTCCTGTGGTGACCTGGAGTTGCTGCTCTGATGTTATGCCATCACTTAACAGAAACGAATATGGTGGGTTTTGATCCTTTTCCACGATGCCTTCCAGAAGGACCAATGGCTGGAAATACAGTGAGTGGAAAAAAGTTTTCAAAATGGCAGAAATCATGAAGCTAATGATGCTTAAGATTTAAGACTCCTTCCTTGCATGAGACCCTGCCAAGGCCCTGTATCCAATTTTGTATTCATATTTATGTATTCTTTTTCTTAAAATGGATCCTACCTGTTTGCAGCCAACTTGACAACCCCTCTTCCCAGGTTTTGCAACAGCTACCAGGAAAAGGAGATTCAGGATGTTGATAACATGTGGAGCTGAGGAAAGAGCAGCAAATGCTGTGTTCTGGGACCTTCCATTTTGCTGAGAAACCTTCTGCCTAACCATTCCAAGTCACTCAACATCCACACCCTTAACTCAGCAATCACTGCTTTTTGTTCTTGCCAAGAATCATGGCAGATGGCCAGTTGTGTCGATGTCTGTGAAATCATTGAAAAAGATGATCCTAAATATCTTAATTACAAGACTGTATGTCAGCTTGATTATCCCTTCTACATAGAACAGTGAGAGACCAGTTTGTAGCAGGTAGTTCCACTTGGCCTTCCTCTCTACCATCTAAGATAGGAGCTGAGAGTTACTGAAGTCTGGGTAGGATATATTTGAACTTCTTGGGAACACAGGAGACTCTCCAATTTATTAACTTACCTAGAAATTAGACCTTTTGCTTTGTTTTCTGGCTAAGTCATGGATGGTCAAGATGCGTCTCGAGAGGGGGAGAATCTTGGGCATCTCCATTGTTCTGTCTCCATTTGGGTCCGTTCCCATTGGTGGATATTGCTTGCAGCCCACTAGTCTACTATAAAAGCTGGTACTCAGGGTCACTGAGCATAACCTTGGAAATCTTGCATCAAATAAAGTGCCCAGCCTGCACTCCACTCACCAAACCAAGCACCCTGGCACAGAGCTGCATCTGCTTAGAGACAGGGCACCTTGACTAACTTCTTCTAAGGAGCTTTGTAGGATAGAGGTGGCCCTGCTGACACTGGCTGTGTCGGAACAGGAAGAGGAAACCTACCCCTCCTCTACCTGTCCTATAGGACACCTCCTCACCTATCTTCTCCTGGAGGTTTGCATTATTTGCAAAACTGCCTCTCTTGCAATGCAGTTAGGACTTCTATTTGCAAAGTAGAATAGTCTTATTTCTTTGATCCTTGGCCTTCCAAACTGTGTTCTCTCAGGCCTGCTGGGGATAAGGAGCAGGCCAATTGGAAAGCCAGGTGCCTTTTAATGGCTCCCTCTCCTGCACTGTCACAAAGGCCCTGCCACAGCTTTGAAACTAAGCCCTTAGGCTCCTCCAGCAGTGTGCTCCTGGCATAAAAAGATGGCTGGTGAAAGGAGGAAGAGGACAGAGAGTGTGGTTTTCTTTTTCTAGTTACAATTGTTTGCACTTTCTGATTTTTCTGAAATGAATACACAGAGGCTCAGGGAGGTTATATAACTTGCCGAAAGTCACACAGCTACTAAGTGGTGAACTGGAGGTAGATCCCATCCCAGGACTCCAGGTGGGCTATAGGGCTCTTTCCACTATAGCTGAACCCTGGGAGTTTGAGGCTTGCTGCCAGGCTTGGAATGCAAAGAGGTTTTCCCGTAAGGAAAGAGAGATATTACTACTGTCCCTCAGCTGGTGAAAATACCTTGTAGGAACTAAAAATCTCTACAGCCAAGAGAGCTAAATACTACCTCCTGTGATATCTGCCCACCTGACCCCCAAGTGGGCAACCTATATACCAAGTTTGTGCTACACAAATCTGCCCTTTGAGGCCAGTTGACTGGACCAGCAATGGCTTCCTAATCTTAGCTGGGCAAATAGAAATCTGTAATTAGAATCAGGAGTATCTGATTCAATCTGGGAAGGTCACTTGACCAGAGAAGTAAGCGTGAGAGCTGTGGATCAGCCATCTTCTACCTGCCATGTACAACAGAAAGCTGAGCAATGGTGTGCAGAGAGAAAAATGACATGTGAGTGGAAGATTGAGAAAGAGGTTCCTGATGTCTTTGGTTTCTGGGTCCAGTGAATTCCTACTTTGGGGAGCCCAAAACAACTTGGGACAGACGGCTTTATATCCCAAATCAGCCGTTTCCAAGCTATAAATCAATTTCCATTTATCATACATTTTCATACAGTAAGAGGCCTAATGGCTAAAAACCCCAGCAAGGACACAGATTTCCTGGCTGACCCTTGGGCAAGGTTGCCCCAGTTGTAAGACAGGAATAATATTTTTCTCATATGATTTTTGTGATGTTTCAAGGAGTAGATATATGAAAAATCCACAGAAGAATGGGACATAGTAAGCAGTATGTAAATGTTTGTTATTATTCAGATTTGTTTCCTCCTCCTTTCTCCTATTTTATACTCAGGGAAATTAAAACCCAAGAAGTCAAGTGTTGTGCCCAAGGCTACGCAGCAGTTGCAAAAGAAGACAGGGCCTAGAACTAAAGGCTTCCAATCCTGAGTCCAGTGTTTGTCCATCACTTTTAATTCCACCACCTGTTGCTGAGTTTCCTTGGGGAGAATGCTAGAACCCAAGCACTTAGGGTGTCACGAAAGCTGATAAGAAAGCTGCTCCTTGCCTCTGCTGCGGGCTGGTGAGGCAGGCCATCCAGCTTGGCCTGCCTGGCTAGGCTTCCATGCCTGTACAATTGAGGAAGAGGAAGAGGGCTTAGTTATGATAATGTAAGATTCTGAGAAGTATTTTGCAAAGAATTCTGCTGCCCCAAATATGCTGCTACTGCTTAGGAAATCAGGAAGGGCCAAAATCACAAGGAGCCGACACCAATGATTTCAGCTGCCAGAGACGCTCAGTGAGTGATTCCCAGGAGGATGCCTGAAGCTGCACCCCAAGCCTCTACCCACTGTCTACCAAAACCTTAAGCCTGTGTGCCCCAGAAGGAGTAATAATGGCTTCTCTTTTCCTTCTGCCTTCCAAATCTCACACGAGCACCTCTCATTTGAAGAATACAGCCTAGAATCCTTGCTGTCCAGAGAATCTGGTAGATGTAGTTTTGAGGCTTCCAGCCCCCAAAATTTATGGAAAATCATAGAAGGAAGTGAGAATGGTACTAAGAAGCCAACAATCTGGTATGGTCTACCCCTTCGGCTCATCGGTGAAATATACATTCTTCTATCTACATTTAACTGTCAAACCCCATTAATGTTCCCTGTAACATGACGCAACAATCCCTAATATAAAGTGTTTTTACAGGCTGAATTTGGTTCCCCCAAAATTCGTATGTTGAAGTTCAACTCCCAGGACCTCAGAACGTGACTGCCTTTGGAGACAGAGCCTTTAAAGAGATGATTAAGTTAAAATGAGGCTGTCAGGGTGAACTCTAACCCAATCTGACTGGTATCCTTATAAGAAGAGGAAATTTGAACACACAGAGATACCAGAGGCCCCCATTTCACTTACAACCATACAGGGTTTTGAGTAGATGCGTAAGCTATCTAACCCACAATTTAAAAAATAGTCACCTAGGCTGCTATGTTGCAGATAGAAAGTAGAGACCAGGGAGGAAGCAGGAGACTGTTCTGGAAGCTGTTCTAACAGTCTAGGGAGATGATAATGGCTTGGACCAGAGTGGTGGTGATGGTGATGGTGGTGGGTTAAAAGTGATCAGACTGGAATGTATTACGAAGGTAGAGCCAACTGAATTGACTGATGGATCAGATGCAGAGCACGAGAAAAAGAGGTGTCAGCTATGATTCTAACATTTTTGGCCTGAACAACCAGAAAAATTAAATTGCCACTTACTAAACTGAAGTAAATCTGGAAGAGGAGAAAGGTTGGGTTGGGGGGTGCCCATGTTTGGGAGTAGATTCAAGGTTTTGATTTTGACATGTAAATTCAGAGATTTCTGTTAGTGATATAAATAGAGACACCAAAGGAAATTGAATCTACAAGTGTGTATTCAGGACAGAGAATGAGACTGAATGAATCACTTGGAAGATGCCAGTGCATTAAAACCCATGGGACCAAAGGAGATCACATGGGCCAACACTTCCCACCACAATGATCCACCCACTAGAGGAAATGCTGGGAATATGCTGGAACACTTTGAGGGTGGAGGATGATGTCATGGTAATTAGGGTGGGGAGCACCACCAGGTTCAGAGGGTGGGACCAGAGCTCTCAGGCATCTTACAATGCACAGCACAATCCTGCACAACAGAAATTGTTTCACACTCCACATGATTTTAAAATATCCTATCAGACATTCATTTGGTGAAAAACGTTTATTATTTACCTCAACCTAGAGCCTAAATCTGTTCTCCTCATGAACACAGACTATTTTTTTTGTATGTATATTGAGTTTCTCAGGAATGCTGCTTCCATATAATTAAAGAAAAAGGGTGCTATGTCTTATTCAGAACATCAAGCACATGGCTGCGTTCTGTATTTGAGATGCCAGTCCAGTTGTTCAGCCTGTGTGTGCAGCTTTGGCAGGCACAGTGCTTCTATGAATGGCTGCAGGCATCTGATGATTGCCTTAGGGCTTCTGGTGAACTTGTGTATAATTTTCACATGTCCAAACATATACTATTTTCATGCACTATCTCCTGTTATTTCTCCTTATGTTACAGAGAATCAAATTCATTATTTTGAATTTATATGTGTAGATTGGTGGGAAGGGTTTCCTCCATTTGCCTCTCCAGGCTGGATCGGCTCTCTGCTCTTCTGTTCCCTGCCCAGGAGGGTGACTGTGAATGGCATCAACCAGCTCCATTGCCCAGCAGCTTCCAGCTGAGCTCGGTTAAAGGGAGACAGCGCTCCTTCATCTTGGCCCTTCAGGCCTAGGGTTGGTAGACAAATCCCTCCAGTGCTTCCTCATTCCTTGTTGGTTCTATTAACTTTACCCACATCTTTGTCAATAATCCCTTCATTAAACTGGCCTCAATTGGACTCTGCTTGAATGTGCCATCTGTTTCCTGCCAGGCCCTAACTAATACAGTAGTTACATTATTTCTGAATTTCATTTTAGGAGAGCAAAGGGCAAACTACAAAAGATTTGTTATAAAAAGGAATACATCCAACTGAAGGAACAAAACAGCAGCAGACTCACAGAACCCAAGAATGGACTAATAGTTACCAAAGGGAAAGGGACTGGGGAGGATGGGTGGGAAGGGAGGGATAAGGGGGAAAGGGGGCATTACAATTAGCACACATAATGTAGGGGGGCATGGGGAGGGCAGTACAACACAGAGAAGACAAGTAGTGATTCTATAGCATCTTACCATGCTACTGGACAGTACTGTAATGGGGGGTGTGGTGAGGACTTGATAATGGGGGGAGTCTAGTAACCACAACGTTGCTCATATAATTGTACTAATGATACCAAAATAAAAAAATAAAATAAAAAGGAATGCATCCAGAATGTGGAACATTCTACAGGACAATTCTGCTGGTTTCTGCAATAAGTCAACGGTATGAAAAATAAAGGGAGGAGGAGGGCTGCAGGAGATAAAAAAGATTGAAAGAGCACCACAGCAAAATGTACTGGGTAGGCCTTGTTTGGATTCCAATGTGAGCAAATGAGTGTAGTGACACATATCTGAGGCATTAAGGAAAGTGTGATTTCAGACTAGGTATTAAATGATACCAAGAACTACTTAAAATTTTGTTAGATATGGTCATAATATCATGACCCATGTCTTCAAGGAATACATACTTAAGTACATAGGGATGATATGACATTGGTGCCTGGGATTTGCTTTACAATACTTCTGCAAAGAAAAAGGGAAAAAGGGATAGATACAGCAAATGGAGGAAATATTGTCAAACACTGAATACAAGTAATAGGTACTGTCTTCTCCGCTTTTGTTTGTGTGTTTGAAATTCTTTATGATAAACCATTTAGAAAATGAAGTAGATTAACCTAACAGGGCACATTATGTCTGAAGGGGCATCAGCCAAGGCACAGGGTGAGGACAAGAGAAGAGATCTAAGACTGGGTCCTGGGCACTCTAGAGAAAGGGTGGGAAGATGGGAGGAAAAGCCATTAAGGGAAAAAGAAAACAAAGAAGGGTGTCCCTGAGAGGTCAGGTGTTTCAAAGAGGAAGTGATCATCTGGGCTGCAGAGGGGCAAGTAAGAGGGCAAATGAGAATTCACCATTGGATTTAGCACCATGGGGGTCATCGGTGATCTTGACAAGAGCAGTTTTGGTACAGTGGTGGGGGCAAAGCCTGACTGGATTAGAATCCAGTCATTCCCTCTCTCAAGATACTGTGCCTTTTTGGTTTTTTTTTGCTCCCTTTTACAGAACTCCCTGTGGCTAGAATAAGTGGACTGAAGTGGGTTGAAGAAAGGGAGTAGTAGAGAAAGAGGAAAGAGTCAATCATTTGAGATGTTTTGCTATAAAGTAGATTAGAGAAATGAGACGGTAGCTAGAAAAACATGTTTTCTGAGAAAGGAGAAAATTTGTTTTCTGGGGAAGGAGATGTCGTGGCACGTTTATAAGCCTCTGAGAAGGAATTGGTAGAGAAGGAAAGTGAAGATGTGTGTGAGGGAAGGAGAGAGAGGATGAGTGACAGAGAAAATCATTGTAGAAGGAAGTGTTTAAATAGGGGAGTCGTGATGGGATTCAGTGTACTGGTGGCGGGCTTGGCCTTAGAAAGGAACAAGACAGTTCACTCATTGTTAAAAGAAGGAAGCAGAGCATGAGGGCACCAGCTGCTGGTGCATATGTTGAGAAGGTAGAGGTTTTCTTCTGATTGCTTTTCTAATGAAATAAGAAGCAAGATTTTCAGTTGAGAGTGAGGACAGAGATGAGACTTTGGAGGTTTGAAGAGACAGGGCATAAAATAGTCAGCTAAGAGTGGGAGAACAAAGGGACTAGGGAAATGAGTAGCATGAACAGGCCTGTTTATAGTGAAACTAGTCAATACCGTTGTGTCTTTTTCTCAACCACATTGAGCCTGAGATTTGGATTTAAACACGAGTATATCCAAGCAAGATCTGTAAAGGGGAAAGGGAGCAAGAAAGTAATGGTGAAGAGATCATGAGCCCTAAGATGGGTAAGTAGACAAGATGAAGGGCAACAAAGAGGTGGTATGGTCAATGGGCTAGAGGTCCTAGAGGGGTTGAAAGTTATTGGATTCAGGATAGTAAAGAGAGTAAGTCAGAAAGATGAGCAGTGGAGAGCGCCGCCTGGGGCTGCAGCGGCGGGTCCCTAGCGGCGGCGCCCTCCGACACCCCAGGGGCAGCGGGGGCCGTGTAGCTCCGCTCCGAGGGCGCCGGGGGCCCAGGCGCCCTGGCGTGAGGGGCTCCGGAGCCTGGGCCCAGGCTGGGGAGGCGACTCCCGGGAGGACGAAGTGGCGGCAGGGAGAGGATCTTTCGAAGATGGTTTGGCTGCCTTGGAGATTTGGAGATCTGATGCCACGATGAGGACTCATACACGGGGGGCTCCCAGTGTGTTTTTCATATATTTGTTTTACTTTGTGTCAGCCTACATCACTGACGAGAACCCAGAAGTCATGATTCCTTTCACCAACGCCAACTATGACAGCCACCCAATGCTGTACTTCTCCCAGGCCGAGGTGGCCGAGCTGCAGCTCAGGGCCACCAGCTCACATGAGCACATTGCAGCCCACCTCACCGAGGCTGTGCACACCATGTTGTCCAGTCCCCTGGAGTACCTCCCGCCCTGGGACCCCAGGGACTACAGTGCCCCCTGGAATGAAATTTACGGCAACAACTTGGGCGCCTTGGCAATGTTCTGTGTGTTGTATCCTGAGAACATTGAAGCCCGAGACATGGCCAAGGACTACATGGAAAGGATGGCGGCTCAGCCTAGTTGGTAGATTTTTGTCTTTTACTTTTTACTGTATTGACTGTGCAATTTAAATAACTGAATTCATATTCATATGAAATTTCAGAGACTGGATTTTCACATTCTTTGTGTGTGTGTGTATGTATGAGTGAAGGGGGGGGTACTTGTAATTTGTGTTACCAGTGGCTTATGAATTGTCCATAGTTTCAAAAGACCAAGAAAATTTCATGTTTAAAGTTTTAGAAGGGAAGTGTTTAGATACAACCTAACCAAAGAAAAATAATTTGCTGGATTAAGTAAATCATATCATCTTGGTTGTTGAGAATTCTTTCCCCCTTATTTAACAAACATATATTGCCATCAACTGACCTCCCATTCTGATAGACCTCAAAGTGGTTAATACCTTTTGCCAGCAAGAGATATCAGCCAATTAATATTTATTTGCACTTTATTGACAATTAGGAGCTAAAAGTAAATGTGATAGGTTTAACTGGCAATTTATAAACAAGACCTTACCCAATAACTATCAAATTGTCCAAACCGTAGGAATACCAGTTTTGCAGTTTAATTATGTAAAGGATTCTAAGCATGTAATGATTCATTTTCAGAAGTTCAAGATTTGAGAACAAATTTTTTGTCTCTTTTTGCTTAGTTTAAATTTATTTTGTCTATAATTAATGTGTTTACCTGTTAAAAAGAGATGGGATGAATTGATAAAACTAAGGATTCTATGAATATTCTTTTTTGCTTAATTGAAGTATCACTGATATACAATCTTAATTGATTTCAAATATACAACACAGTGGTTTAACAGTTACCCATATTATTAAATCCTTGCCCCCACTAGTGCAGTTATTACCTACCAGTAGAGAAGGATGTTAGATTCTAAGGGTATTCTTACTTAAACTGGGATTTAATACACATTCATGGTTCAGTTATACTAAAAAAATTACTAAGTATTTTACCAAATTACTAAAAAATAAACTAAAACTTTCAAAATTATGTAAGCTACTACTTATCATAAGGCTGGAGAGAGCTCAATTTTAAATGCTTAGAAAAATAACTGAATGCATTTAATATTTTGATGAATTCCATCTCATGTATCAGAGTGGTAAAGAATGGGGTAGTTTCAAGCTTCCTGAATTCTGATAAAGAAATTTAATTATTCCTAACTTTCTGCCAGTATGTTAAGGAGTGCTGTTTGTTACAAAGTTTGAAGGATTTTTTTTTGCAGTTTCTTAATAAAAAAGACTATGGAAGAGTTGGCATTAAAAAAAAAAAAAAAAAAGAAAGATGAGCAGTGATGGTCAAAGAATGGGATGCTTAAAAATAATCAAGATACTAGCTTGAACTCAAAGATCAATGAGAATGCTTTTAAAATTAAATATGTGGAGGATTCATAGAATTAGGAAGTGAATTTGACAAGACTCCTGGATACAAATTCAATATACAAAACAAATATTTTTCTACATACTAGAAAGAAACAGTTGGAAAATGAAACTTACAAAACAATACCATTTATAAGTGCAAAAAATACCAAGTACCTAGAAATAAATCTATTGAAAGATGCACAAGACCTCAACATTGAAAACTATAAAACATTCCTGAAAGAAATTAAAGACAACCTCAGTAAAAAGGTATTTCATGCTCATGAATCAAAAGACTCAATACTGTTAAGTTACCAGTTTTTCCCAAAGTAGTCAATAGGTTCAATACAATTCAATCAAAAACCCAGGTAGCTGTGTGTGTGTAAATTGACAAGCTGATTCCAAAGTTTTTATGATAATCAAAGGACCTAGAGTATCCAAGAACTCAAAAAAGAGTTGGAGGACTTAACATCACCAGATTTCAATATTTACCTTAAAGCTATATTAATTAATATGGGGCACTTTTGGAGTATTAAAAAATGAAATTCATCTGATTAAATTTGAAGATTTAATTGGCTTTATTAAATGATTCATGAATCAGGCAGCAACCCACCTAGCAAGTAGAGATGCTCTGAGGACTTATACAAAGTGGAAGGTTTTTATGGACAGGAGGGTGGGGTAAGAAGTTCTTAGCAAAAGAAAAGAAAGGATTGTTTTGGGCAAAGTCATCCTCCTTAGGGGCAAGTATAGGGGGTCTTATTATACAGATTATCTCATCTTCTTTTGGGGGATGGAGAGGCCTCATGGGCACATTACCGCGTTGGTGCTAACCAGAAAATTCCTGATTGACTGTTAAAAATTCCTGATTGATTTGGGAGGAGCTTGAAACTGCAGTTAGGTGAGGTATTAAGCCCTGGTTTGGTGACTTGGCCTAAGTCATGACTTAGTGACTCCATGTTGGGCCTGTGGTTTTCTTTTTAACAGAAGCACCAATAGACAAATCCCTGGAACATAAAAAAGAGTCCAGAAATGGATCTACACACATATATTTTGATTCACATAAAGATGCCACTAAAATTAAGTAGACGAAGAATGACTTTTTAATAAATGATGTTGAAACAATCAGATATGTGTGGAGAAAAACAAACCTTGAACTCAAACTGTACACAAAAATTAGTTCGAGAATGGATCGAAGACTGAAATATAAAAAATAGAAACATTCTGTATATTTTTAAAGTCTAAATAAAAACACAGGAGAATTTTTTTGATACTGGGTCACACAGGTAAAGATTTCTCAATCAGATCACAAAATGCACTAAGCCATTAAAAAATGATAAACTGGACTTAATTTTTAAAAATCTGATCATCAAAAGTTATCAATAAGAAATCAAATAGGCAGGGTATAAACTGATAAATTATATCAAGAATATACAAAGAACTCCCACAAGCCAATAAGAAGAAGACAAACATTCAATTCCAAAATGAGCAGAAGACTTAAGCATTTCACAAGAGGACATTCAAATGACCAATAAACATATGAAAGAATGCTTAAAACTATCTCATCAAAAAAATGCAAAATTAAACCACAAGGTACGTTCAGTAGAGTGCTCTTTTAAAAAACTGTCATTATCAAGGGTTGCTGAGGATGTGGAGTAACTGGAATTCTCATGTTATTGTCTAGCAGTTTCTTATAAAGCCAAACATACACCTACACTATGATCTAATAATTCTATATCCAGATATATATACATATGTACAAAAAAAGATTAGTTCATACGTACATTAAAAGATGTGTGCAAGAAGGGGCATAACAGTGGAGGGTCCAAGGGCAGCTACCTCAAAGTGTGCCACTTTGGCAGGCAGATTTCACAAAGCTGAGAACAACTAAGGCCCAAGGACTCAAAAAGAAACTTTGACCTTCCCCCTAAATGCATAAAAAAGACTTACATAAAGGACCTGCTCTGGTAAGAGAGCTAATGTAGATAACTATGTTGTAATACGAAGTAGAAGTGGTAGACAAGGAGAAAATTAGCAGTCTGTTTTGTTAAAATCTCTTTCTCTGTCCTATCGTTTTTGCGTGGCCCAGCAAACATTTATTTACTAAACATTTACTTTTACATATTCCTGTGAATTGCCTTCCTTCTCTTTGAAATCCCAGACCCCTACCCCCTTCTCCTTAGTTCCAGATGACATATATATGTCATTTTGTGTGACTGCCTTTGGAATCTCATGTCTGTGTATATTCTCTGTATGTTTGTAATTACATGTGATTTTCTCCTGGTGATCTGCCTCATGTCAATTTAATTCTTAGACCAGCTAGAAGAACCTTGAAGGGTAGAGGAAAAATTTCCCTCCCCAGCAGCAACTTTACTCGTTATAACCCCAAATTGGACAAAATCCAAAAATAAATCAACAGGAGAATAAAACAATCTGTGATGTAGTCATAAAATGGAATATTACCAGCAATAACCAAATGAAAAAAAAATACACAGAACAACAAAGATGAATCTCAGAAACATTCTGCCAAGAGAAAGAAGCCAGACACACAAGAATACGTACCATAGGATCCCATTTATAAGAAGCTAGAGAATAAGCAAAACTAATCCTGTGGTGATAGAAATCAGAATAGTTGTTACCTCTGGTGGACTGGGTATTGATTGGAGCCTTCCAAGGAGATTGACATGTTCTGTATCTTGAACTGGGTGAAGGTTATATGGGTGTATATTGTGGAAATTAATTAAAGGAAACCTCACTGACATGGCGTCAGAGGCCTGCAGTGCAAGCTCTCATGCCCACCCCTCCTAAATCTCAGACCCCACAGGAAGAGATGGATGCCATAGTGTTTTAGCTGCTTTACTCCAAGCAGGAAGAAGGTTTCCACCTCCTCCCTGCAACAGCCCAGCCAATGGGAGACTGTCACAACTCAGCGAATGAGAAGCCATGACACATGGGACTCCAAGTTTACTCCAATGAACTTTTTTTGCTTTTTTTGCCTCCCAACTGGGTCATTTTCTTCTATAGAAAGAGTCCCTTTTTGTTTACAGACATGCCTACGGCTTTGCTATAGCCTGCATGTGGTGGATTGCAATTCTCCACTACTCCCGAATAAACCCATTTTTGCTGGTAAGATAACTGTTTTAATTTTAAGGTTAATCTCTATGGAAAAATTGAGCTATACAGTTAGGATTTATGTATTTTCCTAAATGAAATTATACCTTAATAAAAAGTTTTAAAATAAGGAATTTCTGTTTTAATTACAAAATAAGTGCATACTTTTTACAGTACATGAAAACAAGTATAACTAGAAGAATGAAACCAAGCCTTGAATCCATTTCTGGGGACATGGCCTATCTTTAGCTCCCTACAGGTCTGAGATGGGACAGAGGGAGGGGGTATTTTACACCAGTGACACAGGGCATGTGGGGACAAACCCCAAGGATGTAGTTTCCAAATGGGGGAGATCTTTTCTACACCTTCCTCCAGAAATGAAACAGGCTCACTTGAACCAAAATTAGCTGCCTGCCAGTAGTGGCATGTGAGAACAGAAGGTTGGCAGCCGGCCACAAGGCAGGGATGTTGTAGAGGGCAGCCAAGCATCAGGTGGGGGTTGGATTGAACAACCTGGGTCTCTTCCCTTGTGGCCTCTGCCATTCGGTTCCTTTAAGAAATAGCAGGCAGTGGAACAGCTCCGCCCACACACTGTCCCTGGGCATTAACAGAATGACCAAGACTTCTGCTAGCAGCCACAGACTGTGGGGAAATTCTGGAGTCTGGGCCCTGGTGGAAGTGAAGGGGGAGGGAAGGACACGGGACAAAAGTCTTGGTCCTTAAGAAACTGGCAATTTTGTGGGAAAACAAAAATAACTCTGGGAGTGAGACCTGGATTCCATCCTGCTTCTGCTTCTGGCTGGCTGTGTGAACTTGTGAGTCCTTTGGCCTCTCTGAGCCTCGGGGCTGAGCTGAGTGGTTCTCCTGCCTTCCCCAGCAGACATCCTATAAGGCTGCCTGGGAGTCAAGGAGAAGGTACTGGGATGAGCGATGGTTGTGACTATGGTGAGAGACAGAAGTCAGACAGATTCCAGGCCTCAACCCCATCTATTAGGATAGTCTATTCCCCACCCTGCTTCTCTGACCCCAGGTCACCCCCAGGCTATCCAGGCCCTTCCTGGATCACCTAGGAGTATGGACCCGGTCACCCGGTCCACCCACATTAGGATCTCTGCCTGACGTAAAGGCAGTTTCCCGGATGGTGAGCAATCACAGCTTACTCCGGGCTGGGCCTCTTTAGGGCTTGGGCCTCACCCCGGAAAGGGCCTTAGGCCACAGCAATCAGTCACTTCTTAGACTGCCCTGGAGATGTGAGCCCCATCTAGCCCTGCCCAGCTGCCCTGGAGGAAAGGGAGTTGGTTTGGATATAATCCAAAACACTCAGTCCTAAACCTTCTCTGGCTCTCTGCCTCCTCTGTCATTGCTGCTTCTTCTCCCTTCTCTCTCTTGATTCCCTTCTTGGGGTTACAAATAAATTTTAGCAAGTAGGCAAATTCGTATATACAGAATCTACAAATAATGAGGATCAGCTGTATGCTGTACTGGGGAAGTCTGGAGGAACCTCTGACTCAGCCTGGAGGAATCAGGGTAGACTCCCAGAGAGATACTTTGGTTGTGCCCAGAAATACAGAGAGGTCCATACAGGAGGCCTGTGACTAAAAATTAAGTCATGTGGATCTATTTCTTTCCTATCCTAGTTATTTTGTTCTCATAAATGTGGTCTTCTCTTTCACCATATCTTCTAACTCAGCAATGGACAATAGAACTTTCTGCAATGATGGGCATATTCTAGAACTATTCTACTATGGTAGCCACTAATCACATGTGGCAACTGAGAACTTAAAATGTGACTAGTGTGATTGAGAAACTGAATTTTAAGTTCTATATAATTTTAAATATTTTAAATTTAAATTCAAATAGGTACATGTAGTAGTGGTTGTCATGTTGAACAATGCAGTTTTAACTGATTGCAATTTGTACATATAAAGGGTATTTATTTTTGCATATTAATTTTATACTCCATTTCCTTACCTAATTTTCCTGTTTATAGTTTTTCAGCTCCTTCATTTAAGTTTTCATGGAATACAAACATATCATTGACAAATGAAGATAATTTTACCTAGTTTTTTACAATTTTCTTTTTCTTGTCTAATTGCATTGGCTAATGCCTACAATTAAAGGTTATGCAGTAAGTGATGATTGTGTGAATCTTTGTTCCTGACTTAGTAGAATTTCTAGATGTGATTTCTTGTTTTGTTATATGAAAATGATACAAACAGGTAACAAATGAGTTGTTCTATGCCCCCAAGCTTGCTCCTCCAGTGCTCCCTGTATTACTGAGTTGAGGTACCATTTATTTCCCAAGGTAGAAATCTAGGAATCACTTTCATTTCTCTCTCTTTCTCCCTTCTCCCTCCCACTCCCACTCCTATTCCCATTCCCTCTCAATTATCCAAGCCAAACAGCTGCCAAATGTCTTTCTTTTTCTACTGCCAACACCCAGTCTGATAATTTTCATTGCCTAGGAACATTACAAGGGCAGCCTCTACATTAGTCATCCTGCTTTCACTTTCAATTCCTTCAACCCTTTCTCTACAAAACAGGTGATGTGGTATTTCTAAACTCTCCTATGGCTCCCCTACTTAAAACCCATCAATGACTTCTGCTCTTTAGATAAAGATCAAAATGTTTAACATGGCCCACGAAGCCCTGTACCATCTGCCTCTGCCTTCTTTTTTTGGTATCATTAATATACAATTACATGAGCAACATTGTGGTGACTAGATTCCCCCCATTATCAAGTACCCACCACATACCCCATTACAGTCACTGTCCATCAGCATAGTAAGATGCTATAGAATCACTACTTGTCTTCTCTTTGTTCTATTGCCTTCCCTGTGCCACCCCTCTAGATTATGTGTGCTAATCGTAATGCCCCTTTTTCCCCTTATCCCTCCTTTCCCACCCATCCTCCCCAGTCCCTTTCCCTTTGGTAACTGTTAGTCCATTCTTGGGTTCTGTGCCTTCATTTTTTTTTAATGGAAATCACTTTTCTGTTTAAATCTCTTCAGTAATTTTTTGGCTGTTCTCAAAATAAAATACAAACTCTCACTGTGGACTGCAAGGCCCTGGATGGTGGCTCCTGTGTTAGAGTAGGTAGATAGCCCGACATGAGCAGGGAGGGGGAGGGTACTTCGGTAGAATGCTTGCTTCCATTCTACACATTCCGTGTGAGCTGTTTCCCAGGGATGTGAAGTAAGAATATAGATAACAGACTGGCCAAAATAAGCTAGTTCCAATATGAAGGAGAAATTGACCCAAACCTCACTCAAAAATCCATTAACATAATAAAAATCACACCTCTATGTCATTAGCATAGTAAAAAGCAGCTCTCACTCTGCCATTCATGTCATTATGTCTAAATGACAGTTTAGACTTAATAGTTGCAAATATAACCCAAATTCCCTCCTCCTGAAGTGAGGGTGGAGCAAGCCCAAACTCTGAAAACTATTTCCTTTGAAACTTAACCTCACTTAGTGAATATTCATCTCTCTTTATATTAAAAAAAAAGGGTCCCCTTTGTTTCCTCAGTGCAACCCCTTCTAGGTCTGCCCACACCCGAACTCTCAGTTATGAACTCTTGCTTTATCTCAAATCTCCTTTTCCAATAAACTTAATGCTCAATGGCTTTTTCTATCCGTTTTTGCTTTCTTGCAATGAGACCAAGGACCTGTCTCCGGTAATACCTGTATATCTCTCCAAACTCACCTCATACCACCTGCCCACTTGTTCACTACACTCTGGATGCACTGTTTCCTTTCAGGACTACAAATACGCCAAGCTGTTTCCTACCTCAGGGTCTTTGCACTAGTTGTCTCCTCTACCTGCTATGCAAGCTCTTCACATATATGCTACTTCTCCTTCATGATTCAAGTCAAATGTCACTTCCTCAGAACATTCTTTCCTGAGAACTCAATTTAAAATAGCCTCTACACCAGTGCCCTCTATGTCATCACCCTGCTTCTTTCTTTCGGTACTCAATCTGAAGTTATTTATATATGCCATTTATTTGTCACTGGCCCCACCAAGAATGTAAGTTCTGTTTTGCTCACCATTCTATCCTCAGGGCCTAGCCAGTGCATGACACAGTCAGGCCAGTACAAATATTTGATAAATGGGTAGCCAAGGTCATAGAGCCAGTCAGAGACAGATCTGGAATTCCAGCTTTGCAATTTTGGAAGTAAGGTATTGCCCCTCTTTTCCAGCAGGTGGAGCCAAAGCCACACCTGGTCTTCAGCAGGGGTCGGAGTTGTGTGGGGTGGGGGTGAGGGGTAATTGGTTTGGCTTGGTTGTGGGCAGGGCAAAGTCAAGAGGGAGAGGCAGGTTTTTTTGTAATGCTGGATCCAAGCATAGTGAAAGTCAAGATGGCACTTCTCCCAAAGGATGGTAGGTATGAGCTGTCCAGACAGGCATGGAGTAAGCAATACGCAAGGGGTTTCTGGGATCCCAGATTGCTTTCCCACTCCCCCACCTGTGCCATTCAAAATTCATCCCCCAAGATGGTAGCAGGGGGTCTTTGAGGAAGAGAAAATTTTTCCGTGAGCATGAAACTGGAGGCAAGGGTTTCCTATTCCAAATCCTTTTTGCACAGCTGAGGGAAACTGAGGCCTAGGAAGAAGCATTTGATGGGCTAGTGGGTGTTGGGGATGGCTCACAAAGTCCCCTTATTATAGCTCACGTTTATTCAACTTCACATGCCCGACCCCACCATGCCTGGCCCTGGGCTTAGTGTGGGAGACCACAGTGTACGGGCTTGGACTCTCAGAGCTGCGCCAAGGAGTCGGGGGGGGGCGGTAATTGGCTTGGCTTGGCTGTGGGCAGGACAGAGTCAAGAGGGAGAGGCAGCTTTTTTTGTAGTAATGCTGGGCTCAGAGGCATGCTGTAGCCATGACATATTGGACTGGTGTCTGTCAGATGGACCAGAGGCCAGAAGTGTTGTATTCCAGAGCTTGGTAGGTGGCCTGCATCTAGATCTGGGGAGGTCAGCAGGGGGCCCAGATTTCCTCCTGAAAGCAATTGCAACTCACAGAAGGGTATGTAAACAGGAGAGCTACTTAGTTATCTTGAAAGGTATACAGAAGAAATGTGAGATCAAATCAAAGATAGAGACCAGTGAGGATGCTGGTACAATCAGCCAGGTGAGAGAGTAGCTGATAAGTAACTGTAAGGATGGGAAAGAAGCAAACTTGAGTGGTTGAGAAAATTAAAAATTTTTTCTTTAAAAGCAGGGTTTGGTGGTTATTTGATTGGAGTGGAGGAATAGGGGAGGTTTAAGTGGGCCTCTGCAAACATTACCTGAGTCCCTGAGCATTCCAGCTGTGGAGGCTAGACCACAGCCCAGGGCACCTGCCCTGCCCAGGCAGCCTCTGAACTTGAGATGGCAGCTGCAAATGCAGTAGGACGTGCCTGGTGGTGGTGAACCACATGTTACCATGACAGCCTGAGGTAGTGGTTCAGAGCACAGGCTCTTACCGGACAGCCTGGATTCAGTATCAGCTCTTCCACTTACTGCCTGATGACCTTGGACAAGTGACTTTTCTATGCCTTGGTTTCCTTATCTATGAAATAGGGAAAATAATGCATGTACAGACCTCATAGGGAAGTTATGAGGATGAATTATTTATTAAGCATGTATGACAGGCTTGGCAGAATTTCATCAGCAGATATGTATCCCACCCCCTCCCCATCCCCCCTCTCCCCAAAAATGGATCGCCAAGTAAAAACCAAGCTCCATAGTCCAAGCACTTCTCTCTGGGCCTTGTTTATTCATCTGTAAAATCAAGAGGTTAGCCTGGGAGCCCCAATCCTGCTAGCTTTGCTTTCCCAATATTTGGAGCTAGGCCTAAGTGTGTGAGACCCAACAATGTGCAAAGGCAAGTTCCTACCAGCTTTCAAAAGCTGACTGTTAAATTCTCGGGAATTTTGCAATATAGCACAACCATTGGTAACTTGAAATTGGCTATAATAGGAATATTTACTCAATGAGAATAGACGAGTACTTCAAACTAGGCCTTCCCCCCCAGTCTCCTCCCCAACAGAGGTGGTCTTTCACCAGCACACCAGTGGTGAGACCTCTCCTCACCCAACACGCACACACACACAGCCAGATACATTCTTACCTTTCAACATAGCCATTAACAGTCATAGAGAAAGACTCACAGGTCTCTAGGACCCACAGGGCCCCAGTCATACACAGTGTGCCAGCACAGCCAGCCCCACATGCTCAGGCAGGAGCAGGGCAGGATGCACAGCATGCAGGCCTGGGCAGAGCCACCGTGAGTCTGACAGTGGGTCCGTCACTCTCAGGCACAGGGGAATGGAGGGTGGTGCTTAAAAGATGCTAGAGTCTCACAAACCTGGAGTGGAGTTCCAGATAGGTCACTTGGCTGTGTGACTTTAGCCAAGTTTCTAAACTGGAGCTCAGTTTCCCCATCTTTAACATGGGGACAGTCCTGACTCAACAAGACCATTTCAAGGATTAAATGAGAACACCAGCAAAGTGAATGTAAACTCACCACACAATGCCTGTGGTACAGACAGGTGTTTAGTAAATGTTAGCTGATGCTGTTACCACACTTTCAGAGATGTCTCCCCATCCAGGGCACGTGTGGCTTAGTGATCCCTCACTGCGCCTTAGCACAGAAGGGTTCACTGAGTGGCTGAGGCAGTTCACTGAGATCGAACCAGGCAGCCCCATTTTCCAGCTTTTATGAAAATTAATAACATGAATAGCTCACAGACATACACACACCCACACACATTGCTATGTACATGGTCATTAAGTTATTAATTAGTCTCTGTATAAAATGTTTCTACATTAGTGTTCCGAGCTAGGCTCAATCAGTCCTTGGCATATTCACAGTAGCAGCCCCAGGGCTCAGCCCCACAGCAGGCAAGGGAGGCAGGCAGCTGTATGAACGGCCTGCCCCACAGTGGGCACAGGAGGTGTCCTGGGCTGCTTACTCTGAGTCTTTGGCTCTCTTCCTGGTACCTGGAGACCAGCTATTCAGTGAGCAGGCAAGCATGCCCGGATTTCTTGTGTGGCCTGATGACCCAGGTCCCGTGCATGGTGGCTTTGAGCAAGGCCCACAGCAGGCCCTAGAGGATGCTGGCCAGCTCTGTAGAGTCTGTGTCAGAGCAGCCCGAGCTGCTGGCCTCTTCCCTGCAAGAGCCAGAGACAGGTTAGAAGAAGCATCCTTACCCCTCTCTTGTCCCCACCTGCCTCATTCCTCACGGGGATCTGGGCTCTGCAGTCTTAGCCTGGTGTTAGGCAACTAACTCTAAACCACACTTTACTCACCCCCACTCTCTGCCCAGAAACTGGTGGTTGGCCTGTTCACTATTTTTGCTGCCCACAAGCCCCAGGATTATGCTCTGGCCTAGGCTGACTGATGGGCTGGCATGACTCACCCCACCCTGCCTTCTAGTCTCCCGAAAGCCAGAGTTCAGGCCACACCTGAGCTCCTGCATGCCACAAGAGCAGCGAAGAATGCAGGCTCTGGAGTGAGAACGCCAGGGCTCCACCCCAGCTCTAACCCTGATCAGCTGGGCCAGTCACTCTTGCTGGTTAGGCCTCAGTTTCTTCATCTGCAGAGTGGGACTCATAGGAATATCTGACACCTAGGGTTGTTGAAGGACAATAGGAGATCATGAATGCACACTCCCTAAAACGTAGGCTCCTGAGGGCAGGGCTTTTCTTTCATTCTCTAGAGCACTGCTTGGCCTGTAATAGGTTTCCAGTGAGTATTTGCTGAATGAATAAAGTGTAAAGCCACTCAGCACAGTGCCTAGCATGCACCCAAGTGTTGGAGAAGTGTCAGCTGCCACTGTTAGGAATCAGCAGTGGGAAGGGGCAGAGTAAGAGAAGTACAGGAGGTGAGTGTGGACTTGGCCACAGGAGGCACACACTGAGGGCTTAGACAGGGAGATGCCCTCCTCCTCCTCACCATCCCGGCCCCGATCTCACCTCAGAGCCTGTAGGGCTTTCTTGTTCTGCCGCCGCTTCTCCTCATCAATCGGGTACAGCTTGAAGAGCAGCAGGCCTAGCAGGATGAGGACTATGGGAACCATGGTCACCAGCATCTTCAGGGTGAACTTAACACGTGCCGGCTGGGAGCAGCCACGGGTCTGGTACCCGGCAAAGCTGTGGGACCCAGTGGCAGGGCAGTGATGAGGATGGGGCACCTGGGGTCTGGCCCTGCCCAGCACTGCCCCAGGCCCCCACCCCACTCACTCAAGACTGAGGGTGGAGATGCCCAGTGAGACTCCAGAGGCGAACTTGGTGAAGAAGACATAAAAGGAGAAAAAGATGGGCTCAGTTCCACGAGAGCGGGGCTGCTTCAAATGGAAGTCATCAATGACGTCGGGCAGCATGGACCTGTAGCAAGTGGTGGCAGCTCTGAGGATGCTCCCACCTAGCAACCCCGGCCCTCCCCCTGCCCAAATGGTGCTTCTGTGTCAGTGAGAAGAGGTGGCCATCTGAGAGTGTGCAGCCCCACGAGCACATAGCTCAGAGAGATGGCAACTTCTTATGAATAAGGCCCATTCCTCCAGCTTGGCAAATAGAGTGCAGACCAGATTTAAGCCCCCATTTCCCACACTGCTTAGGTGTTCTTGGCCAGTTCCCAACCTGAACAAATGTGCAGGGAAGACCTGCACCATGCCCAACCTTGACCCACAGAATAGCCTACAGGAGGAGAAGCCCCCACAGAATTCTCCCCGAGGAGCTTCTGAACTGAGGGGTGGGGCTGGGGACCATACCCAGGTGGGCCTATCATACTTACCAGGGTAGTAAGAAGGCAGCAGCCACACTGATGCCAGCCGCCACAGCTACCACATATGTGATGATCAGGTTACTCTTCTTGACAGCCACCAAGATGAGAAATGGCACTGCAGACTGGGGAGGGGGTGGGTGCAGGAAGATGAGCCCACTGAGAGGTCCCACCAGCAACCCTCAACTCTGCCCAGGCCTCACCCCTCAGCCCCACTCACTGAGATCCCAAAGTATACAGCCGTCTTCTTGCCAAACCGGGTTAGGAACCACTGCCAGATGGGAATGGTGAATGTGGCCGAGAGCTGTGGGTGGACAAAGAGGGACAGAGTGGGTGAGGGAAGTGGGCTAGAGTCATGGAACTCCTCTTGCCCTTCCCAGGACCCCGAAGGGATTCCCAGCCTGGCCTGAGAGCAGCCGGACGGCATCATCTGGGCAGTGAGGAAACTGGCAGGCACTTTCTCTGAGAGCTAGTCCAGTCTCATCTCCTGCCTTCTCCAGGCCTCCACACCTTTGCTTTTGCTATGCTTTCTACTTGAATAGCTAACCCCAGACTCAGACTTTCATGGTGCTAACTAAGCAATTGTAGGTCAGGTCCAACCAAACATTCTGAGAAGTCTTCTAATTCCTTCATGACCTTGGGCCAGTCTGAGAAATGTCCTCAGACTATCCAAAGAGCCCTCTCACAACCTATGCCACTTCAGCCCAGGTTCCCTACCCACCCTCTGGGCCCCACACATACCATGATGGCCAGAAGCAGGTTCTGGAATTCATTTCGGAAGCCCAAGGTATAGGTGCAAAACAAGGCGAAGTTTCCCTCCACCAGCTGGGGGACAGGACAGAGTAGGGAGAAGAAAATGCATGGAAAGAGGTGATATTTGGGCTGAACCTCCCCAGGACATCCCACATGCCCCAGGGGCCTCCAGTCACCCCCACCACATCCCATCCATCCCTTAGGATTCATCACATCCTGAGTCCTGGGTCTACCTCACCTCCATACACCTCCACCCCACCTTCCAGCAAGCATATCAGGCCCCCACTCACCATGAAAGCCAGGGAGGTGAAGAGGAAGCCTGCAATAAGCTTGATGTATGGGCCATGGCTCATGACCAGCCGGAGGCCCCGAAAGAAGGGCATTGGCTCAGCCTGCTGAGTCTCATAGGGTTCTGGGGGTCAGAGGGGACAGTGAGGAAGAGTCAGAGGGCCCTCCTAAGCCTGAGACCTGGGCAGAGGGGCAAAGCCGTCCCGAGCTGGTGCCTGCATCCCTCCCAAGGGCCCCTCACCTCTCTGCTCCCGCACGCCCAGGGTTAGGATGACAGCACAGATGACATAGATGGAGGCAATGACCCCTGCTGCCAGCAGGTATGCATTTTGCTATAAAGGGAGTAAAGGCAACATAGAGACAGTCAGTCTGATCTCATCCCAAACCCCAGAAGCTCCACTCGATGACATTGGACAAGTCCCTTCTTCTCTGGGGCCTCATACTGTCTCTCTCTGTGAAATGGGGATCATCTTAGGCCTGTTGCTGCTTCCTAAGACTGGGTAAAGTTCAGAGGAACAAAATGTTAGGAAGTCAGGCTGTGGAGTCTGAGAGCCCACAGTTCATTTCCCCCCAAACCTAGTTTCTGCAACTCACTAGCTCTATGATCATGGACAAATCATTATTCTCTCTATGCTTCAGTTTCCTTATCTGCAAGGAGGGCATATTAACAGTTTATATATCAAATGCCCAACGTTTAATAAACACTAGCTATTATTACTATTTTGAGAATGATTGCAAACCACCCTATTGCTCCTCATGTCCCCAGATCTCTGTCTGCTAGAGGCCTTACCGTTTCTCTAAGTGAGGTGGTGCCATGTGTGTGATTGGCAACTTCCAAGGCCACTGCAGAACCGTTGGGGTCCTGGAGACAAGGTGTATCGGCTTGTCCCACAATTTGCCCCTGGATCGCTGTGCCCAGCACTGTGCCCAACACTTCCACAGTCATCCCTGAGCAATGAAAAGGAGGTCCTCTGGAGGGGCCTCATGGCTTATGGGCCCCCACGGAGGAAGGTCAGATAGATAGAAGCCCAGTTCTAGCCCCAGGTGATGGTAGCAGGTCCAGGTAGGGTGGCTATAAAGTGGTTGGGCAAATGGCACTTGGGCCTAAACTCATGGCCTGGTTCTGTGTGACCTCTGGCTAGTCCCTGTACCTTTCTGTTCCTAGCAGAGCAATAAGGGGATTGAGTTATTTTTAAGATAATCTCACACCCACTCTCAGCAAGGGAAGATGTGGCAGGAGGGTCAGGGAGAAGTTGACCCAGGGTCCCTGGTGGGTGGGATCAGTGAGCTGGGGAGAGACTTACGATATGCAGTGGCAGAATCCCGCTCACTCTGCTCTGTGCTGATGAACATGGTGAGAGCTGAGTAGGGAACGTGGAAACACTGGCATGGAAGAGAGGCCCTCGGCCAGTCAGACGATGGACAGACAGATGTGGCTTTGGGCACCAGCCCTGGAGGCCCCAGGGACTGCCCTCACCCCCATCCCAGATACCCAGGGGACGTGCCCGCACTCACCGTGACCAGTGTCTCAAAAAGGCAATAGAACAGCAGGTACCACAGGGCCTGGCCCTGTGGGAAGTCAGGCACAAACCAGATGAGGAAGTAGGCTATGACGGCCAGAGGCGTGGAGAAGATGATCCTGAGGAAGGGGAGGGTCTGAGGGGGGCTGGATGCCAAAACCCCAGGATCTGAGCTTGGCTGGACTACTTTGTAGCCCCACAGGGTGCCCGCTGAGAAGGAAATTCCTCCTCCCAAATCCACCCATCCCAGGGTCTCTGGGAAGAGGCTGATAGCCAAGCCCGGAAGGGTAGACTGGAATTGGGCTCCTGGACTAAAATCCTGAGTGTGGAACATGAGGTTAGACATGAGTCTTGCCTCCATCTTCCCAGGGGAGTAGGCTCTAGAGACAGGGGCCTCCTGTGGGCTAGGGGACTGAGAATGGCGGCCAAGACCTCAGACTGTGGGGCAGGGAAGCAGGGAGGTGCAACCTCAACACCAGTGTTCTCACACATGTTCACACATACACACACACACACCCCGATACATACACACAGGGGTCGGGGAAGCCAACCGTGGGCAAAGGTTTTCCTTCTAGAGAGCCCATGGTGGAGGACTGGGCCTAGTGGAATAAGTATAAAGGGGGCAAATGCCTGCCTCCCCACTTGTGAGTCCCACATGTCACAAGTGGTTAGACCTCAAGATGGACTAACTTCATGGCATCAGTATAGAAAAGCAGCAGAGAGCAGTGGTTAAAATAAAGGCCTTTGGAGCCAAACTTCAGGGATCCAATTCCAGTTCTACCAACAACTATAAACAACTTGGTCTTGGGCAAATTATTTAACTTCTCTGAGGCTTATTTTCCAATCTGTAAAATGAAAATAGTAATAGCATCTACTTTACATTCAATATTTATGCAAGAAATATTCAAGTGCCCACTATGTCTGAGCACCATTCTGATTACTTAGGATTTATCAGTGAACAAAACAGACAAAAATCATTGCCCTTGTGGAACTTACATTCTAGTTGGCAAATTAAAAATATACATAATTAAAAAGGTATATTATTTAGCCTGACATATGCTACAGTGCAGATGAACCCTGAAGATACTGTGCTAAGTAAGCTAAACACAAAAGGACAATATTGTATGACCCCACTTATATGAGATACATAGAATAGTCAAAATCAGAGACAGAAAGTACAGTGGTGATTGCCAGGGGCCGGGGGCAGGGAAGATGGGCAATTATTTTTTATTGGGTGCTAGGTTTCAGTTTGCAAAGATGAAAAAGGTGTGGAGATGGATGGTGGTGATGGTTGCACAACAGCTTGAATATGCTTAATACCACTGAACTGTAAACCTAAACATGGTTAAAATGGTGAATTTTGTTATACATATTTTCACACAATAAGTTATATCAGATGTTAGAAGGTGATTAAGTGCTATGAAGAAAAGGAATAAAGCAGGCTAAAGGAGTAAGGGGGTGCGATTCACAACTGAGGGGACAGGGTAACCCTCATTGAGAAGGTGACATCTGTGTCAAGACTTGAGTGTGAAGAGGGGGTTGGCCTTGCAGAGATCTGAGGCAAGAGCTTGCTGGGCAAGGGGAATAGTCGGTACAAAGGTCCTCAGGTGGGTCTGAGGATCAGCAAGGAGGCCAGTAGGGCTGAAGTAGTGAGCATAGCAGATGGGCCTAGGAGATGAGTTTGGAAAGGGCATACCAGGCCGTGTAGGGCCTTACAGGCCATCATATGGACTTTGGCTCTATTTCATAGGGTTGAAGTAGTTTTGAGACATAAATAAGATGATATTAAAATGTAGAACAGTACTTGAAACAGGGTTTGCTCTGATTATCACAGCAAGAAATCTCAGCTGGAGAGTTTATAACAGGCCCACAGCTAGGAATTGCAGACAGCACTGGGCTAGGAACCAGACCTCAGGTCCACCCCTGTTCCATCTTGGCCTCCCCGAGTCTTTGCAGACATCCTGCCTCTCATCGGATAGCCTTGGGAACTCCAGGGAAAGTGTCTGTCAAAGTCTTCCTGGTCTGAAGAAGGGATTTAAATGCTGGCTGAGGGCAAGAGCTAGCCTGAGGCCCAGGAGGAAGAGTGGGTCACGGGGCTCATGATCCTCGAAAGGCCCAACCTCTTCCTACATTGAAAGAAGGGGTGCCAGGTCCCAGGCCTGAGAAAGAGCCTAGTCCATGAGGTCACATATACTACACAGGGCCCCTCAGCCCACGAGTAACCCAGGGCACACTCTGACACAGGGCTGGGGCACCACTTGAGCAGTATCACTAGGAATCACCACCCAGACAAGTGAGGACAACTACAGACACAGTGCTAAAACAGAAACCAGCCTGAAGGGTTCTCAGCAACTTCACCAAGCCCGCTGCCACACCTGCCCTGCGAGAGGCCCTCAGATCCTGCCGCCCAGAGGGAGGGCCTTCTCTGCTCTCCTTCCCTGCCCTCCTCCACCCTTGCCAAATCCACGTGTCTCCTCAGAGAACAAGGGCTCCTCCATCAGCCTTCGTCAAACACTCAATCCTCCTCTCATAGGCAGCTGAGCAGCCTCGCTGAGGAACCGAATGTGACTGGGAGAAACCCAGCGCTGCCGTTGGGTTGGGCTGGCCAAAGTAGCTGCCTCCCATTGGCTGTGCCTCATGAGGAGATGTGGCAGCGGAGCCCCGCCTTCCACTGGCTGCCAGGGAGGCGGGTACAGGGCTGGGCCTCACCAGCTGGCTTGCTGGGAGGCCTGAGCAGCCTGCCCAGGTAAAGCAGGCTGTCATCATGAGCCTGTTGCATGAGACCCCCTCCCACCCCCAGAGGCCTGGATCAAAGGCCCCAGCCTGGGCCTTAGCCAGGAGCTGTGGTGGGAGGGGGTCTTGTGGGAAAGGAAGCTCTGGAGGGGGGTTAGAGCCATAGGAAGAGCCAGGGAAGAGCTTTGAAGGCCGGAGACCAGGTATGGGCACCCCTGGGGCAGGAAGGCGCCCACTTGAGCCAGTATGGGCTGGAGATGAAAGGGGTATGTCTACCCTCCCTCCCCACGCCAAGCAGGATGTCCTGGAGGGAACCAGAGCTCCGGCCTGTCAGCCTGTCCTGTGTCTCCCTTTGCTGTCTGATCTATGACACCACCTCCCCCCACCTTGCCCCATAGCCTGATGGAATAGTGTAGGCTTTGTAACAAGGGAAAAGGTAGTTCAAATCGTACAAGGGGCCAGAGGATATAGGTCTGCTATCCCATTCACGGTATTACCTCCCGCCAGGAGCCACTCTGAAGGGGTACCAAATTATATATTACTTAATATGTGTACAGTCACTATTCTAAGTACGTTACATATTTTAAAAACATTTAATCCCTACTACAACCCTGTGAGATAGGCATACTTATTTCCATTTTGCCTATGAAGATGCTTGAAGCTCAGAGATGTTAAGTGACTTGCCCAAGGTTGCACAGCTACAGTGGTGAAGCTGGTGTTCAAACTGAGGCAGGCTGGTTCCAGGGTATAACCTTTCAACCACTATGCAGTATTAGCCCTGCTAGTATGAGAAGTGAGAAGTGGGAACAGTTAGAATTCCAGCTTCATTGAAGGTAATGGACCTTGGGAAGCAATGAGGTCTGGGCTAGGGAAACCTGCTGAGTCTGACAATCTGGCAAGCCTGAGAGTAAACTACAAGGGCACCCAAGTGCCTACACCTGGGGCAGCGGAGGCCTCAGCTGGGGTTTCGACATTTTTGAGTCATTCCTCCTCCTCACCCCCTGGCCTGTGACAAGCCAGATGGAAGGAGCAACAGTCAGTAGACATGCCAGAAGTTCCGTCTTCTGCCACCTTGCAGCCTCTTCTACTCACCAGGGCATGAGGCAGCCCAGGCGGGTCCAGGAGGATTTGCTAATGCAGAAGCCCACCAGGGGGTCTGTGAAGGCATCCCAAGCTCGGCCCACAAAAAGGATGATGGAGGCAGAGAAAGGGTCCACCTGGAATGGGGAACAGGCAAAAGGCAACCCCCTTATCCTTCTACCTACCTCAAACCTCACTGGTGGACAAAAACAGGGGCTCCCTCCCTGCCTTGGCCAGACCCTTGGGACCTGCTGCTGCTCCCACCCAGGCCTTAAGCATCTTCACTTGCCTTGGTAATACTGCACAGTTCTCTGATAGCAGTACCACTGAGTGCCTCCTTAGGAACCTTCCCAGAAGCCGGTGGCCTCTCTCACATTAGTTTCCCCAATCTGACTTTCCCAACCCTGACATTCAAGACAACAGTTTCACATTTGGACTGCAGGTTCCTCATATTTGCAGCCCACTCAGGGTCCAGCCCGTGGGAGTTGCTAAAAAAATAGCTGCTTGAATGAAGTCATTTGTCCTTTCTGGGGCTTGATGTTCCTCACCTAGAAATGGTTACAACTAAGATGTCTTACTTGCAAAGTCAGATGCTACAGACAAAAAAAAGCCAGTGTAGTACATGACCCAGAGAGCCATGGCTCTTCAGCCTCCCACTGTTCCATCCAGACAAGGCAAATTCCCAGGATGCCAGGCTGCTAGCCAAGTTTCTCAATGCACAGAGGAGCCCTGCTTCACCCCAAGTACCTCTTCTAGTCAAAGACCCTGTGTACTGGGGCACTCTAACTCAGCCCAGCCCTTGAGGGCCCCTCTGCCCACTGACATGTCCCTGATCATCAGGTGAAGGTAGGATGCACCTCATCCACAAGGCTGGCAACATCTACCAACCTGAGCTGAGCCAGCTGACTGTTGTCCAGCCAGGGACTTGGTGTGCCATCTCTTCTAAGAACAGTATCAACATGGGCCCCATTTTCCCTCACACCACTGCCTACCCCTCCAGGCTCTGTTGCTCTTGCCCAGCAAGGAGGAGTTGCCTGACCTTGCCAGTTAAGATTCCTGGGGTGGACAGACTCCCCTTCTGGATACTCTCCAAAGCCGCCTTATTTCTCATCCACTGTGACTCTGAGTAGAAGCAAAGTAGATATTCCCAGTTCCATTTCACAGATGGGGGAAACTCAATGAACCTGCCTGGGAGTACCTCGTCTTTCCCACCTCAGGATGCTGGACAGGTCCTGGCAGGCTTGGCCCACTCACCTGAGCCACATCCAACAAGTAGATCTGCAGGAAGAACCCCAGGGCACAGCCAGTCACCTGGTAAGGGGCCCCACCAACTGCATAGCAAAGCTTGTTGCAAATGGACAGCTGTTGTTTCTTCTTTGGTTCCTTCTGGAAGAAGAGGAAAGGATGAAAAGAGACCCCAAATCCTGGACTCTGTTCTTGAAGGTTCCAGAGGCAGGAGGCCATGCCTCCAGTCAACTCTGCCAGGAGGAACAAGTCTGCTTTGCCGGGTCCCCACCCAGGGAGAAAAGAAAGGTATTCTCTGTTCTTAGGAACCTGGAAAAGGGGAAACCATACTGAGGAAGTCATCCCTAAGCCATTCCACCACCTTCTGGCCCAGCTTCTGGGGAAACTTACCAGACCACCATCCCTAAAAAAATCCCCAAGGCTTCAAGCCATGCTCCTATCCAAGTTGGAGCAGGAACGTGCTCTAGCAGAGGACCTGTCTCCACCCAGCACCAACAGTCACAACCTGAAAACCTTCTTTGTGCCAAGATTTGCCTAAGCCCAGCCCCAGCTTCCACCCTGATTCAGAGGCCAGGACCCACCTGCCTACTGGGTGAGGGCTCTAGTGAGCTGTAGGGGTCCAGCCAAGCTGGCTGCAGTCACAGCTGTTCTCTCCATCTGTCCCAGAGTGTCCCTAGCCCCTGTAGGCAGCCAGAGCTGCAGGCAAACCCAGGAGCAATCCTACCCTCCCTCTTCCTGTCCCTCTTCTCCAGTTCCTAGACCTTGGACGGGAAGAAAAAACCTCTAGGTGCAAGGCTGGGCCCTCTCTGGTTGGAACACTAGCGATGTAGAGGTTGCCCAGGGAAAGTAGAAATTACTTTTAGCTGGTCCTAGTGCAATTGCTCTTACCAAGATCAGTTTAAAAAATTTAAAGGAAAAGGCAGTCATCTCCCAGGCAGATATCTATTTCCTGGTACCCCTCCCTGGGGACGCCTTATTTCATCAGGTCCAGAGAGCTGGGGATGGAGCCGAAGGTCAAGACCTCAAAGCACCGGGCTCGCCTCAACACCCAATCACACAAACGCTTGCGGCTGTTTTAAGACCAGAGCCCTTGTTCTTATGAATGAACTTGAGCGGCACTCACAGTAGAGTAGACATGTGGGGGTGGGGAGCAGGGGCTGAGACTTCGGAAACTGTTTCCTAGATATCTGGAGTCTCTTGCTTCTAGGGCAGCAAACCTAAGCCGCTCCTCACAGAACTGAAACCGGCTAGGCAGAGCCGGGCACCAAGTGAAGCTGCCGGCTGGGCGGCTCCACAGAGATGAGGAGCTGGGGTGGGCGAAAGAGGACGCCCGGATCCTACAAATGTTCTCCGCTCCCTGCCCCCAGGGCATCCGGGCCCGCTCCTGTCTCTGGGTCCGGCCTGTCCTTGGCTAGCCCAAGATGTCCCAGAACCAGGCCTGTCCCCCCACCCCCATTTCAGCCTGCCCGCACCCGTTGCCCTTCACCCGGGGTGCCGGGCCTCACCTTCACCTGGGACGGACGTTCACCGGCTTGGAGGATGCCGGTGGGCAGCAGCCCCGCCGCGGAGCCGCTCTCGGCGCCCTCTCCTTTGGCCATGACTCGCGGGCCACCCCGCCTGGGACCGGAACGCCGGGATGTTCCTCTGTTCCGTGGGCCTCCGCTCGGTCCGGGTTCTCGCCGTAGCCTCCGCCGCCGCCACGGTCCCAGCGTACCAGCAGTACCCGCAGGCGGGCGGACTGGGCGCACACTCCCCTGCACGCCCCCTCGCGCCTCTTAAAGGTTCGATCCGGCCCTCTGGGCTCCAGCCAATCCCTTCGCCTGCCCGCCAGCCCGCCCCGCCCCGCGGCTCTCTGCCACAGTCACGCTCGCAGTGCGCCCGCAGCGGCGTCTGGGTGCGCTCGCTCTGCGCAGCCCTGGGAGAAGGCTGGAGACCCACCTGACACGCACGTGGAAATTGCGGCCCAGGGCTGCCCGGGGTTCCCCAGAGTGAGTTCTCCCTGAGTCGGGCGTACACCCGGTGACTTCTGACCCCAGACCTAGGACAGGTAGGGGCCCTGAAGCCCCCTGCCCCCTTTAAAATCTGGAGTCAGATTGAGTCTCCGTCTGCTTTAAATCTGGAGGTTGTAGCGCTGGCACCTTCCGTACTGATGACCCTCTCTCATCCCCCAAGACTACCGTTCCCTCTTGCTGACACTCAGCAATGGGGGAGGAAGATGAGGCAGAGCAGTAGCTGCTCTTGCGGGCAAGGAGCTCGCAAGCTGTGGAGAGGAGATAGGACCACCGCCACTACTGCACTGTGACAGTAACAGCAGCCTTTTATGGAGAGCTTCCTCCATGCCTTACGTGATCTCTTTCAGCTCGCAGCCTCCGTGAGGGAGTGGTACTCTCAGGATCCCCATTTTACAGCTGAGGGAAGGGAGGAGTGAAACAGTTATGCGGCAGAGCCAGGCCTGGAAGGCTTTGTCCCTTTCCACAACCTTCCCCCTTCACAGCCCTACTCTGTCCCTCTCAACAAAAATTTCCAGAAGCCTGGTGGAGTTTATGTGTCTCCCCCACAAGAAGCCCTGGGAGATACAAGCTGTAATGACAGTCTGGTTGAAACAATCAAAGAAAGGTTTGAAAAACTGAGTACTGAGTAATCTGGTTCTGGAAAGAAGATAGGCAGACATTAATCTAGAACAGAGGCCAGACGCACATGCCAGAAAACAGTCCTACCACCTCTGGGTCCCTTATGGCAGGGTCACCCCAGGCTTCCCAGACACTCACGAGGCTGGGGGGGGGGGGGACGCAATTCACCCTGCTTAGTGGAGCCTCTGCTGGGATTTCCAAAGGCCAATCATCCCTGTTCCTGTGGGTTGCTCAGCTGCAAGCTCCTTTTTTCCTTCTGAAGAGCTCTGATTGCAGGAAGGAGAAATGGGGCCAGGATGACCACACCAAGTTTCCTCGTGTGCCCTACCAGATCCCAAGTTGGCACACACCTCTTGGCCACTGCTAAGAAGAAGAGAGCCAAAACAAGGCAGTTAAATACTGTGAAAAGGGCATGGACAGGCCCCCAGGGCTCTGCCATGAGCTGTGTGACGCTATTCTGACTCTTCTCTCCGGGTTTGAGTTAGCTGAGGTGAACTGTACAGTCCCTTCCAGCCCTAAAATCTTCACTCCTATAGCATCACTGCTATCACAAGTGATTTAGGTCCCCACCAGCTCATGAGCTCCGGGAAGGTAGGAACCACATCTTTTTTACTGCTGTATCCCCACCACTAGCTTGGGGCCTGACTCACAGTAGGAACTTAATTAATGTGTGTTCAGTGAGGCATGCTCAGTCTCCGTCAAGAGGAATGCATTCGGAAAAGCCCCAGGCATCTCCGTTTACTAGCTGTGGTTGATCATGGGCAATTCAGTTAATCTCCCTGTGCGTCAAGTATGAATATTAATAATGACTACCTGATAGGGGTGTTTTTTTGTATGAAACAAGAAAATACACAGGAAGTGCTTGGCGAAAGAGCCTGGGAGCAGAGGCTGGGCTGGTCCCCCTCCCAGCCTGATTCCATTCTGTCGGTGGAGCTATGTGAGATTCCAGATATGGCCTGATCACGCCAGCACAATAGGCCTATTATTCCCCCTGGTCTGGACTCGGCACAGTGTTAGTGCAGTCTAAGACTGCTGAGCTTCCGAGCCTTTCTCTCCCATGATTAGTTCCCATCGGGTTGTGGTCAACTAAATCATTCAGATCCTTTTCTCTGGAGCTAGGGTCAAGTCAGGTCTCTGCCCCATCCTCTACTTTGTGTTAATGTCTTGAATTTCACAGAAGGACAATGTCATCTTACATATTGCAGCCTGATGAAATGGTTTTGAATGCTCGTTCTATTGCCCACTGTTTTCTCTCCCTCTCTAAATTTAGATCCAGGCTGCTCCTTGCAACTTCAACTCCACCGTCCATACTATTGTTCAGAACAGAGCCCCATGGCATACCACTAGAGCCACTCACTCACTATTAACCAAATCAGAGCACTGCTAATACAAAAGCTCCCAATTATTTAGCACCCACTGTATGCTAGGCAAGCACCATGCTAAGTGCTTTTATATATACTATCTCATTTAGCATTCATATCACCACTGGGGAGGGTAGTTTTTATTACCCCCATTTCATGGATGATGGAGAATCTGAGGCTGAGAGGGGAAGCAGAGACTAGTTTTATAAACCCAAAGTCAGGACCCTTTTACTGATGATGAGTTTGGTTGTACACTTGTCACTTAGAGATATTGTCCTCATATAGTTGTGACTGCATGTTTCCACTGGCCCTCTTGGCCACTCTCCTTCCTAACCCCTTCCCCCCACACCACCAGACCTGGAGCCCAAGGGGCTTTGCTGAGGCTCCAGTCCATGGAGGGCAGAGGGCAGCCTTACCAGTTTTATGAGCATCAGGAGCCTGGAGCCAGGACATGAGCCCAGTTTCCATGGCAGCGCTCTTTCCAAGACAGCAGTGAGGACAAGAAATTCTCCCTGAGGAGCAGGGAGCCAGCTCCCCACTCTGGGGGTCCCGGCCATCCTTGCCCCCTTCTGGATCTAGCTCAGTCTTACAGCACAGGGCAAATGAACTTCAGAGCTCCCCCTGTTGCTCTCCACCTGTTTGCACCCTCACAGGGCACCATGCCCAGCCTGGTGAGTTTCTTCTTGTGTCCTAGCATTCTCCCCTGAGGGCCTTTAGGGGAGGCCACCAGATCTCCTGAGCCTCTTGGAAGGTAGAACAGCAGAGTGGAGTGTAAAGATCCCAGTGATAGGTTATGTGACTTCAGAGCCTATTTCTACTGTTGGCCATGTACTCTTAGGCAATTTATTGAATCTCTTTGAGAGTCACTCTCTCCCCACTGCCAAATGGGGATAATAATTGTACCTATCTCATAGGGTTGGCATGAGGATTAAGTGGGGTGCTTAGAACAGTTCTTGGTACATAGTAAGCACTTACAAAGGTTTATTATTATTATCATTATTACCATGGGCAAAACCTCACCAAGTAAGGCCGCTTAAGTCAGAGACGCAAAGTTTTGATGCAAATAGTTGGGGACTAGATTTATGTGACATAAGGTGTTCTTTCTAGTACACCAGGACAGGATTACCAGGCGGCTCTGTTGGGGTGGCTGTGCTAAGTGAAGGTGGTGCCAGATGCCAGCATTGCCTTTTGGGATAGCTTGCAATCTGTTACCCAATGGTAAGATTTCTTCAGTCCCTAACTGGCAGACCTACCACCCTGACTTCAGTAGAAAAGAAGCCCAGCCTTTGCCTTTAAAACATACTTAGCTCCACAGCCACTAGTATGTTTACATCCTGGGTGGTAGTGCCCTGAGGTCTGAGGCCAGGGAATGGGCAGATAGAAGAGATAAGTGCTGGCCAGGTCCTAGATCAAGGGCTTTCTGGAACAGTTGCTGTGATGGGGATGCCTCAGGCTGTTCCCCATATGGCCCTTTTATTTGCCTTGTGGGGAGGACATAGGGCAGAAGGTAGGAAGGAGGGGCTCTTGAGGGTCTCAAGAGAGGCTCTCTGGGAGGAAGCAGCTGAGGGCCCTTGAAGTCACCTGAGGTTACCAGTTCCTGCCTGGGTGTTGGTTGGGCAATTGTAGGACAGGAGAGGTCTCAGGCTAATCCATGTAATCCCACAAGACTACAGACCATTCCACAGGAAGGCCCCTATCCTGGGCACTGAGACTGGGTGATAGCTCTGACTTCTGAGCCACAGTCATCAGGGGCTGAGTGACACAGAGTGTCCCCACAGATTCTTTGGACACCTGGTGACCCCACTACCATGAGCCAGTGTCTATATATCTTCTCATCCTGGACTCCCCCAAATACAAGGCCCTTCCCAGAACAGAGAGACAGCCCTACTCCCCAGAGAGACTGATTGCTGAAGAGATGTAAGGATGACAGAGTAGAAGAAGCTGGACAGTCAGCCTTGGGTCAGGTGAACCATGCCATCTGAGGCCAGAGCATGGCTCTGAGGGAGCCCTAGGCTTGGACAAACTTACCAACTTACCACCGCAAGATCAGATAAGGTGCTTTCTGAGCAGGGGCCCAGAGCTGGGTGTCAGAGGAAGGGATGGGGACTGAGTCTGAGCACTACCTCTCCCCTTCTAACTGGCTAGGACTCTGCCCTAGCTCTCCTCATGCTCACACCACGTTCTGCATGGAGGCCCTGCTCAATCTGCTGACTTTGACCCTCTCAGAGCTGAAAGAATCTTTCAAAGTGATTTGCTGAACTCAGGCCAGCGTGGCAGAAACAGAATCTGCCTTGACAAGCCCTAAGGTCCCACCCCTGCTCTGAGCCTCCTTTTACCTGACCTCACAAAAGGTGTATTGAACAACAGGGCACCACATACTGGATGCTTCCATTTCCACTGCAGCATGTAGAGGAGACCTCTGGCTTTGGGGGGACTACCTGCAGACTCTGGGGTAACCCTGTGATATGCTGGCTAGGGGCAAGAGATAATAGCATAGCTGGGGCCCTTAAAGAGTGTGGCCTGGAGTCAGGCTCATCAGGGTTTGAGTCTAGTTTTGTCTCTAGCTAGCTCTGTGACTGTGAGAAGATCACTTCTCTGAACCTCATTTATCTGATTTGTAATACCTCGCAGTGTTATCCTGAGGACCACGTGAGACTGTGTGTACATAAAACAAACCTTACAATCGGCTCTCAACAAATGTTAGCATCTTTCCTTTGTCCATTCCTCTGCTTGGCAGGATATATTTGATTAATAGGTGGTGGAAAAACACATTTTTCTTCTGAATTTAAAACCTTAAAACATGGGGGCCTTAAGTTAAAAAAAAAAAGCTACTTGGAAAAGGTGAAAGGTGGCCTTGTCAGTGGTTCACTGAGCCTAGTCTGGCAAAGCACAGGGAAACGAATTAAGACATAGGTGACCTCTCCTTCTAGGGGGTCACACCTAATCAAGCAGACTACATTATAAAATGATGTAGCAAAGGCCTAATGGAGACCTGAGTGTACAGACTTGAGAACACCAGATTCTGTTGGAGGGGTGGAAGTTGGAAGGCTTCAGGGAAGGGCATGCCAGGCAAAAGGGAACACCACAGACATGGAGGTGTGATAGAGGATGGTGGGTGCAAAAGCAGGAAGGATCTTAGAACTGGCTGGGCATTTGCTAGACAGGAAACCGGTAAGCTCTGAGGCCAAGAAGATGGAGGCAGGCCTTACATCCTCATCCTGAAGACAGTGGGCAGTCATTAAAAAGATTCTGAGCAGAGGAGTAAAATGGCCATGTCTGGACTTAAAGATGACACTGTCACTTGCCATCCTTAGACCCTCATCCTGTCTCTCCCGCATTGTTGCAGCAATGCTGTAACTGACCTCCTCTGATCCAATCTTCAGCACACGAATTAAAAAGAAAACAACTGACCATTTCATCTCCCTGTTTAAAGTCTGCCTAGTATGTGTGTTCTGTATATATTTGAAGAATAAAAGACTAAATGAAAGAAGGGGTTATCTGTAACAGCCCTTCCTCTATGTTTCTAGGTCTATGGGTCTAATTAAAGCATTTCCTGATTTCCTTTCTGGGAGAAGTGAAACCAGAGAAAGGAAGGGACTTGCTCAGTGTTACACAGCAAGTCATCAGTGGGCCTTTGCTTCCCATCCCTTAGGGATTCTGAGGGGCAGCCTTGCAGAGAAAGCCCCAGACCATGTTTTGCCTGGTATCTGAGTACCCAGGATGGACCCTCCAGACCACAGCGAGGACACAGAACGCTTCCCTTGCCACACACACGAACTCCAGCTCCTTATCCCCTCCTGCCAGGAGGAGGGTTGAAATCTGGAATTCCTCCTTAGCTTGCAGCCTTGATCTCTCCCTTTGGGGCTGCTCCTAGGAGGAGGATCAAGGATCTGCTAGGCTCTAGGCTGGCTGTGGGATTCTAGGCCTCCCTACTAGGACTCTGTGCTCTGAAGCTAAGATGACTCTGTGCTAGATTTTAGGATTTTGGGTAGGTTCTGAGCTGGACTCTGTGCTACTCTGGGCTCTAGACTTTGGGCTTAGCTTTTGTTTGAATTCTGGGCTCTGAACTTTTGACCCTCTGGCTCTGGGTTTTAGGCTGTGAGCTAGCTGGGTTACAGGCCCAGGGCTCAGCTCTAAGTTCTGAGCTCTGGTCTTCAACTTTGACTGACTCTGGGCATGGATTGAATTGTGCTCTGGGCCCTGCAGTCTGGGTTCTGGGCTCTGGGCTTTAGTTTTGGATGCTGACCTGGATTTTGGGATGAATGAGGCAGGTGACACGTGAGGTGTCCTCACATGGCCAGATCTATCCTGCTTGTTCCAAGGAACTTCCTGCCAAGCAGAGAGGAAGCACAGGTGCAGCCTGCAGGCTGGCTCCCTGTAGAAAGGCAGCAGCAACGGGGGGCTGGGACTGAGACTGAGGGGCTCCCACCCCCACCTATCCTACTTCACTCCCCAAGACTTCAGCCTACTCTCTCTTTCAGCCAGGAGTTTGGCTTGAAGTCCTTGGTTCCCAGAAGAGGTAGTTCCCAGGACTCACCTAAACCTTACCTCAAGTCCTGCCCCTTACCCTGACTACCTTCTCCCTTACAATGGACAGCTCCACATTTTATTCCCCTTCAAGGAAAGTCCCCTTCTTCCCATGTCTGCTCCAGCTCTGGAGCCTTCCGTCTAGCAGGACTCCTCCCCAGCCCCACTGCTGGACATGCTCACTCCACACTGCTGCCATGAACACAAGGCCCATGTGCACACAACAGACTGAAGGAGCAGGAATTTCCTGTAGGGAAATACAACTAAAAGTGATCATTTAAAATTATACATGTCACATGACTGCCCAAAGGGAAAACAACTAAAACATGTTAACAGGATGTCTCCTCATAAGTACACTCAGTTCTTAATTTTATTCTCCTGTCTCAGATCTTCTTTCACACCCACAAAAAAAGACACCTCTTTAGTTCTCCACTTGGCAAAATCTCCATCAGGCTCTGTGTAGGAAACTTCACCCTCTAAGCCACATGGGATAGGATCAACAGGATAAGAAGCATTTAGCAGAAAACTTCTCAAAGACTGATTTATTCAGTCTAGAAGACTATCACAGCAGGAAGATGGAGAGGTGCAGGAAATAGTCTTCACCAAACAGCCTAGGGTGGGCTTGGCAATTTTGACTCTCAGTATCCTGTTCTGTTAAAGTCTTTCTGTCAGTGAGAAGTGATGAGCTATGCCTCCTCCTTATTGTTCAGACTTGGCCTTTGGGTTGAGCTGAGGTAGAACGAGGGTAGTTAAATGCAGGTCAAATATACATACCGCACACACCTACAAAAGATAAGCATTTATTCTCAGTGACAATATAGTTTAAATCCATATTAAGGGAGAAAAACACTTTCCTAAGAGCCCCATCATCTGCTCCCTGCCCACAGTGGGGATAACTCAAATTATTTTTTAGAGCAATGTCAGATCTTCTGGGTACATCCTCTTACTTCAGGCTGTGCCCCAGCCTACTATGCATAAAAATGGGCCTGGCAAACAGCATCAACCTATGCACTTCTCTCTTGGATATATGTCCTTGTAAGAGCTTTGCAACAATTACTTCCTTCATTTTGGACTAGATGAAAGTCATGGCAGGTGGAGGGCTAGAATTCTCCCCACTCCTAAGCAGAGCAATCCGGAAGTGTGGAGCACTGGGTTTTCCAAATACATGCTCATACTTTACATCTCAGCTTTAGTGCCCACTCTGACCACTGCATCCTCCATTACGGCTCGTGTCTGTCCATCCTAGAAAAGCCTCAATCTGAAACACACAGGGCTGTGAACCTCCTGCTCATGCTCAACATGTTTCTTGACATGTTGTGTGTTTGTTCACTCTGTCTCCTCAGCCAGACTGGGAGCCCCAGGATGAAGGGACTAGGCCAGGGTCCCGTCATTAGGATGAGGGTTCATTGAGCCCTGACTCTGTGTCAGGCAGAGTCCTCAAGGAGTTCAGAGTCTAGAAAAAAAAGCCAGCAGATAAATAAGTCATTACAGTAAACTCTGATAAAAATTATGATAGAGGGAAACAGAAGAGAGGTATGGGCAAGTTGCCATGTTGCACAACTCCAAGGGTCTATAGAACTGGTCCCCCCTTGAGTTGTGCAATGGGACAGGCCTGGTAGTGTCAAGCCCAGAGGAGGCATCTGCCCTAGATGGGAAGTCTTGGCAAGTCTGGAAACCCTTGAGGTTATCATATATTAGCTGAGGCTTGAAGGGCAAGTTTGCCAGGCAAATGAGGAGTGAAGGGCAGTCCAGGCAGAGCAAACAGCATGTGTGAAGTGGCAGAGGGGTGAGGAAACATGCTAAATGTTGAGAAATACCAGGAAGTACATTTGGCTGAAGCACTGGGCACATGTGCAAAATGCCTAGAGCTTGTTAAATGAGTTAATAAATGCAAGGAGACTATAACAAAAATTGTACTGCCAACATTTGTTAACCATTCAGTCTATGCCAGGCACTGTGTTAAGTGGTTTACATCACTTTTCTCATTTTAACTTTACAAGAATCCCATCAGATTGGTTCTTTATTATTCTCCCCTCTACAGATCAGGAAACTGAGGCACAGTGAAGTTAACCAAATTGCTCAAAGTCACAGAGCTAGTGCATGGCAGAGCCACAGTGGAAACCCAGGTGTTCTGGACTCTAGAACCCTGAGTCCTGGACTACTGCTCCCCTAACACTAGTGCCCTTAACTTTGGGTAGGAGTAGCCTCAGTGAACCCCCAAGTGGGCTTTTCTTAGCCTTATTCTAAGGCTTTTCCTCCTCAACATGACCTTAAGTGTTAGAGCTCTAAGGACCTCTTCCTTTAACCTGCTTTTCTCTTTATCCCATTGTCTCCTACCCTTTCAATCGCTATATTTATACTAATAACTCCCTCATCTACAGCTCCAACCAAACCTGGATACCTGAATGTTCTTAACACAGCGAACATTTTTTGGTTGTTAGCCACTATGCTTGGGCAGATATGGACCCTGCCCATGTGAGCTCACAGACAGAAGTAGGCAGTTAGAATGGATTATATTGGCAGAGAGAGCTAAGGGAACAAGACATGAGACCGTTGATCCCAGAAAGTGTATGTTAGGCTTGGATTTGGTTGTGAGTAACAGAAAACCCCAAATCACAGTCATAGCAACCAGGTAGAAGGTTAGAAATAACTAGTCCAGAGCAAGTATGATGGATCCACGACAATCAGAGCCCCGGTGCATTCTGTGTTATTGCTCTACAATCCTCTACCATCCTTAACACGATGCTTCTACCTCATTGTCCAGTATGGCTGCTCAAGCGCTAGTCATCACATTTGCATTTCGGTCAGTTGGAAGGAGGAAGATAGGAAAAACAGCACACTCTCCCTTTAAAAACTGTTCTTGATGGACAGTGACTGTAATGGGGTATGTGGTGGGGACTTGATGATGGGGGGAGTCTAGTAACCATAATGTCGCTCATGTAACTGTAGATTAATGATACCAAAATAAAATTTTTTAAAAAAAGGAAGGTAGAAAATATTTAAAACAAAACAAAACAAAACTGTTCCTGTAAGTTGCATAAACATTTCTGGCCATAAGCTATAGTCAAGAGAGTCACACCTAGCTGCAAGGAATTCTGGGGAATAGTGGTTTTACTCCAGGCCAGCCAGGAGCCCAGCTAAAAACCAGGTTCTATGATTAAGGACAAGCAGGATAATAGATATCAGGGGACAATTAGTAATTCTAGCTTCAGAAAGCATCCTGATGAACTTTCACTTAACCTGAATTTTAAGAGATGAATCAGAGTTAGCCAGGCTGATAAGTTTTTAGGCAGTGAGCTGCATAGTACATTCCTCGGAATGCAAGTGTTCAGGTTGTCTCCAGCATGGAGTGCATATTGCAAGTGATGGAAGACACACAGAGAATCACATTATCTCAGTGGTTTTTCTGAGGGGGGAGTCATGGCCCATTCTCAGGAAAGACACACACCCAGGGGTGGGGCAGGGAGGAACTACCCTAAGCATTCCTCCAGAGATCAACAGCCTGGGTGTGGCTTGGTTTTTAAAGTCCCTTAATTTTCCTTCCAGGCCCTGGAGTTCCGAGAGACGCACCTTTGCAACTGGGCTGACTCCCCTCAGCAGGGAAGCTCTGGAGCTGGCCTGAAGGACTGAGGCAGTCATCTAGGACCTCTGTAGCAGCAAGGCCAATGGCCTCTCCAGCCTCGACTGCTGGTCAAAGGCAGAGCAGTACCAACATAAACTACCAGCAGTGTATCCTCCCCAGACACATCACCAGGACTTCCAAAGGTTGTGTTTATTTCCCTGGGATGTTTGCAGACATCAGGGCCAGGCATTCACCTGGGTGTGGAGTGTCTGGCTCTCTGGAGAATAGACCCAAACCCTTGACCTGCCTCTACTGCCCTTCTCTGCTCTTATAGCAAGTGGACAGTGACCTTGGCCTGGGCCACCTCGGTTCAGCAGGTAATCCCAGATATGCGAACACTTCCCCACTGCTTAACAGAGCTCTCCAGCTCATACTTACCTGTCCCACTTCACACAAACATACATTGCTTGAACACATACCTAGGTCCATGTCTATCTCCACTACACATTCATTCACACATGAAAGTCACATACACACACCACATACATGCCACAGACAGTACTTCAACCACCTACATCACTCATACACACACACACACCTTGCATACAGACATATATACACATTACATATAACATTCTAACATGCCTGTACTTGCCTCACACCATGTCACACATCCATCCATCCCTATACATTCTTTTACCTACACATCACACCCAGGCCTCCATTTGATGGTTCCTGAGTTTGGGAGGCAGGGTCCCCAAGTTCTCTTATCCAGAGGAGCTCTTCCCTCCTGAGCTTTGATGGACAGAGACTCAGGAGGCCATCAGAGGGGAGAAGGAAGCTCTCCTACCTCCCTAACCCAAATAAATATACCATCCCACAGCACAGAAGGAACACCAGCCTTTTCCCCAGTACTCTATGGACCCGTGTTTGCCCCTGACGTCAGGGACGTGGAGTTCTGGGCCGGGAATTCAGTATGGTGCCTTGGCTCTGCCCCCACTGCCCAAGATGCCCTAGGACAACAGTCCAGGCCAAAAGCCTAGAGGCAAAGGTTGTGCCAGGCTCACCAATGTCAGAGTGGCAGGAGCCCTTATGCAATGGGCAGTGCGGCTTGTGCCGGCCACCTTCAGGAGCTGACCCAGGGTGAAGAGGGAAGGCCCTAGTGGTTGTTGACATCTGTTCTGTGCCAGGCACCATGCCTGGACCTCCACAGCATTGACTCCTATCATTCTCACATCAATTGCTACCCATTTTATAGACAAGAGAACTGGGGCCCAAAGAGGTGCTTGAAACCTCACAGCTAGTAAATGGTAGGGACTCGCTTTGAGCCTTGGACTATTTGTCCCCATGCACCAATCATGGCTGAGATGAGGCTGCAAGGTGGCCTAGGTAACCCCAGAAGTGGACAGGCTCCATGGGGCTCTGTTCTAGTCTTCCATTCTCTCTCCTTCTTTCCAACAATGGGAGAACAGGTACTCTCCACTTTTTGAAAGTTTGAGTTATGCCACCTCACCTTCATGGAAGACCTACATTAGTGCCTCTTTTTACTAACCAAAAGAAATCTGAAGAGGGAAAAAAAGGCAAAAATCGAAAACAGCATTCTGCATTTGTTTTGCAGCCGGCCAGTATATAGAAGTAGCATGCATCCTGGGCAGTGAGAAAGTCCCCTCTGAGCTCCTTCCAAGGAAACCATGGGAGCCACGCTCAGCATCTCAGCTTCTCAGCATCAGGCTGCAGAACCTTGAAACCTGTCTGAGCATCTGTGCTTTATCTGGATTTATTTTGTGCATCCAGTAGCAAGATGTGTCCTAAGGTATCAGAAAAAGCCTGACAGAGGTTATTTTCTGGATCTGAGAAGGCTCAAAATTATATGAATTAGTGGTAATTGCCTCCTCACTTTACTCAGTTTCAGCCTACAAAAGTTTTCATAAGAACACATTACCTTTGGATAGTGGGGGAAACCTGTACTGAGGCAGGAAACATTAGCCCCGGAAAGTAGAACTGGGGATTGGGAGGGTAGAAACAGCTAAATGGATTGTGAATTTGGACCTGATGCCATAGACTAAGCACATGTTAGTCCTGGATATTGAGCAAACCTGGTGCCAGGCCAGGAGCTGCAGCTGCAGCTTAAAGCAGATCAGAGTTAGGATCAGAGCTGGAGCTAAGCCGGGAGCAGGACATGGAGCTGCTGCTGTCACTGGAGCAAATCCAGGCCAGGACAACAGGCTGGACCTGGAGCCAGAGCCAGGATGGGATATAGAGGCTAAGGCACTCCCACCCCACACGTACAGAACCTCCCCAGTATGTCAGGTACTATTGTGGGCACACAGGAAGGGGCACATGGGAGCCCACACTGTTCAGTAGGGGAAAGAGACAGGAATACAAAGAACTTAAGTCCAAGGTCCATTTGGCTTTGGCAAAAGGGCCTCTGTGAAGCTGGGCTTTCGAGGGTGGCCAGAACTTCAGACAACAGAGATGGGAAGGGGGATTGTAGTAGGCTGAGTGGGTGATGAGAGCAAAGGCCCAGTGGTGAAAAAGCCCAGCCCAGGGCTTGTTCAGAGAAGGGTGAGCTAGCATCCTGTTTGCCTGGAGCTGGCCAGTGGGGCAGTGAGCATGAGGCTGCTGAGGCTGGTGACCAAAGCCCATGGGGCCTGGTGACCTGCCTGGGAATTTGGACTTTATCCAGAGGATAGCAGGACTTGTTGGCAGGTGTTAAGGACAATGATATAGTCAGATTTGTGTTGTAGAAGAGCCCCCTGGATGCTGAAGTGGAGGAGAAGCTAGCAGTGGGGGATGGGTAGCTGGGAGGCAGGGAAACCAAGGAGGACACTGATGTAATAGCCGAGGTGGGAGATCATGAGGCCCAAACTGGGCAGTGACTCCAGGCCTGGAGGGAAGTGGACAGATGCACGAGCTGTGGAGGGGGTAGGATGGACAGGATGTGGTGATCATTTTTTTATTGAGTGTGAAGGAGAGGATGTAGGCTAGGAGGACACCCAGGGTAGAGCCCAAGTGTCAGGGAGGCTGAGAGGCCATTGCAGAAGTGGGGCCACCCAAGGAGAAATGATATGGACAGAGCCTGAGCTCCAGCCTTGTTCCCCAACACTGCCTCTTACCAGCTGTCTGTCCTTGGCATGTTTGTGCTCTCTGAGCCTCTGTTTCCTCTTCTGTAGAATAAGGAATTTTTATTTCCTCCATAGAGTTTTCATGAAGATTAGACAAACGTATGATGGTGTCTGGCACATAGTAAGAGTCAATGTATGTTTCAAAGCTCAGTCCTGCCCCAGCCCAGATCTCTGGCTCCAAGCAAGATCACTGGCCTCTGTTAGTGGCAGTTGCAATACTCTCTGGTTACAAGGGGTGAGGCTCCCTGGCCTGACCTCCAACTCCCTAGCCTGTCCTGGCTGCTCTAGGCATCTCTGGCCTCTCAACTGCCCCACAGCTAAGAAGAATGTCTGGGTGCTCTGTTTGCTCAATCTCCAGCCAGTGGGGTCGAGTTGGGCCCTTCCTCTGAGCTTCTGTTCCCAGTAGTGTCCCAGAGGCCCATCAAGTGACCCTGGCTGGCAGGCAGGCATTCCTGTAGTGCACTTGGTTGGGCTACAGCAGGCTCCATCAGAACCCCTCCACCCCACCTGCTTTTCAGTGCACCTCCATAGTGAGATCATGGGGAGGGGTCTAGTCCTTCAGGATGGAGGCTAAGGCCACCTGGGGAGGCAGCTAGACCCTGTAGTCTTGCAGGTTCCTCTTCTCCTTTAGTATACTTCCAGTCTCTTAAACATCCTTAATCCCATAATGGAAACGGGTCCTCAGGGCTGCCTGGGCCTCCTGTTCTTCACACACATCCCTGGAGTGATTTTACCCACTCTCCAGGCCTTCTGTTTCACCAACAGTGCGTCGTAAGCTCAGCTGTCTCTCCTGAGCACCGGATCCCTGCAATCCCACTGATCTCATGATGGACCCAACTCTCAGGCCCCACCTGGCTAAAATAGCCAGTGACTCCAGGACTGGAGGGAAGGAGACTCTTTCTCCTCCTCTGGACCCTCATGTCAGTGAAAGGGTCTACCTCCCACCCATTCTTCTAGGCCAGAAACCAGTCAACCTGTCTCCCCTCTCTCTCCCCAGTCCTGTCAACCTTCTAAATACCTCTCACCTGTCTGCTCCTTCTATCTCCACTCCACTTCCTGGTAAGGTCTCTGCATCTTCCACCCAATCACCAATTCTTGGCTTCTAGTCCAGTTCTAAAAAGTCAGGCCTACAGCCTTTTTCTTTGGTTCAGGGGACTCAGAGGGCATAAACTGCCCCATTCAGACATATCTGAGAAATCTTTTATTAGAAGATGTCCCTGAAGACAACATTTTAAAATCAGACAATCAATAATCACAACTACTATCTGCCTTGCAAAGTGAACTGCCTTGCAGACCCTTGCAACACAGGAATTGCTCAAGAGATTTTTTCTGGTACAACACCCCTTTGCAAAAGGCATACAAAAATACACTACTATAAAAGAGACTGTGTCTAACATAAAACTTTGTAACATCTTATGAAACAGAAGCCTCCCAGAACTTCAATCTTTCTAAAAGAAGTCAAAATCTGAGTTTTAGATGAAATTGCAATTTTTAAATGTTGGCAATCAGTTTTAAAAATTCTTAAAGCAAGTGTTCAGCCCTCTAGTATGCAACTTTGTGCCCTCTAGGGCCTCCTCCACACCACTCTTGAAATCGCCTTTTGCAATAATAACATTAAAAAAAAAGTCTACACTTAATGAACGCTTACTAATTGCAGACATGGTTCCAAGTGCCTCACATGGAATTCATTTAATCCAACACACCACCCGCTGAGGCTCAGAGGGGTTAAGTAATCCTCCCAAGTTACACAGCTCGTGAGTGGAGGAACCAGGATTCCACTCAGCCAGCTAGCTGACCAAAGATCAGGAACTGTGAAGGTCCTTGGGATCCTGAACTGTTTTTGCTTACCAGCTCCTGCCACAGCTCAATAATGGATGGAAGCTTGAATAAGTGAATACATGAATAAGTGAATGAAAGTGCAGCTCTGGTTTTCTCTAGCCAGTTTCTACCTGACAGAAGGCCGCCATCCGCGCCAGCAGCGGACGCCAGGGGACCGCGGCCGCTCAGCAGGGAGCGGGGCTTTCACAATGCAGGTGCCGGCCGCTCCCTCCCTTCCGCAGCTTTGAGGCTCCCGGACAGCCCCTGCTGCCGCTTCCTGCGCACAGCCCGGGGCCTGCGACTTCCGGCTGCTTGCCCACTGGCCCCCAAGCCTCAACCCTGGAATCGGGGAGGGGGCACGGAGGAGGAAGCGCCCCTTGCCCGGGATCCCCCTATTTGGCCGAGTCCTGGCTGGAGGGCTGGTTTCCAGTCCCCTCGTCCACTTCCCGGATGTGTTCTTGGAGCAGGTATGCCACCACGGATCTGTCATCTCCAGCCCCCACCCTCTTGACACACAGAGTGGCAGGGTAGTCAGGCACTCAGAGCCAATTTAAATTCAGCACCCACTCTACCCTTCCACAAGTATAAGATATTAGCTTCCACAAGTAATGACTTTATAGCATCTTACTACACTGATGGACAGTGATTACAATGGGGTGGGGGTGGGGGACTTGATAATATGGGTGAATATTGAAACCACAATGTTGCTCCTACGAAACCTTCATAAGATTGTATATAACTGATACCTTAATTTTAAAAAAAAGATACTAGCTTCTACATTAACGAGCACCTAGGTCATGGGAAAGCTCAGTTGAAAGCTTTCCTTGGATGATAACCTCATTTAATCTTCCCAGCAGCCATGCATAATCATTATTCTCATTCCTGTTTGACAAGTTAGGAGATTGAAGACCAGATTGATTAAGTGCCTTCTCAGATCATGCAGCCAAGGGGTGGCAGAGCCCAGAGCTGTCTGACTCCAGGTTCTCAATGTTCCCGAAGTGTTCTTTGAAGCTGCTCCAACATTTTGGCCCTTACCAGGTGGGTGCTTCTCTGGCCCCTAGGAAGCTACCATCTGATGGAGGAACGCTTTCTAGTATTGGATGATCTAGAAGTTCACTTCGTTGGTAGGCAGACAGAAAGGCATGCCTGAGCACAGATTTTAGGTGGTTGAACAACTTGCACAAATCCTGAGACTGGGCAGAGACCTCTGGGCCACATTCCTGCAACAATACAACAGCGCCCCGCACCTGCTGTGCCCTTCAATAGCCTCTGCCTGCTGAAATTGGGTGCTCTCTCCATGGGGACATCTCTGAGTGTGTCTGTGTTGGTAAGACTGCCAGAAAAGCATCCCCTCCTCATAAGATCTGATGTGAGAAAGGTCTAAGAAATGAAGACCTGGTAAATATTTAATAACTGGCATGAGATACAGGGAAACCCTGAGACACAACATTTGCAGGTTTCCATGGAGTAAATATCCCACCATGGCCAGTTTCAAGCTCTCAAAGTTGGAATTGGACAGTAGCACACTATTACATAGTGCTTCCCCCCAAGCAGATAAAATAAACAGATAATAGCAAAATAAGTAGGGAATGATGAGTTTGGAGTCTATACTACTTTTGCCTTTAATATAATTTAAGTCTGAGTTTCTATAATTTAATTTTTAATGACTGAGTTTAACAGCCAGCACCCATGATTCCTGAAAATGCAACAGTTGGCTTCCGCTGAGCTGATGGAAGCTGACTCAGCACTGCATTGAACCCACCCAGGTCCCTCAGGTCCTGGAGCTGGCAGCATCGTGCCTTCCTCCAGCCTCGAGGCTCCCACACAGAAGATTCCCCATCTCTCTAGCCTGGGTTTCCCTCTAGTGGACAGAAGAGTCATTCCAGGTGACTCTCTTGCTCCACCTGTGCCAGGAGCTCAGAACTGAGAGGGTGTGGATGAGGTTTGTCATCCTCATGCGAAAAGTTTCTTAAGGAAGGTCCATATGGTTTCACCATTGTTTTCAGGCACTAGGCACTTAGTATTCCTCCTCTCTGAAGGGCAGTGCCAGTGGGCCCGCTAGGATTCAGCCATTAGCACAATCTTCTTCCAGAAAATTCCATCTCATCCCCCATGTGACAGCTCAGGCTAGCTATATCAGCCCTTCAGTTTGGGGGAACCTCCCCCCCATCATGTCTATCTCTAAGAAGACAAACTAAAAGAAAGACTCTGTCTGTGTTAGGGAGTAAGCTTTCACACACCTCAGCCCACTGGGCAGAGACTGATGGGGACCAGTCATGTGCTGGGCCCAGATGAGAAAATGGAGCCAACCAGATGCAGAGCTGGCACTTGGACTCCCTCTCCCTTGTAAAGCCTGGACTCTCTTCTTCCAGAAGTGATCTTTCCAAAGCACAGATACATTTGCGTTCCTCCTCTACTCACAAATCTCTTATGATCCCCCCCATTGCTTTCAGCTTCAGTCCAAGCTCCTTAGCAAGGCAAGTTCAAGGCTTTAGTTGAGACCTCAACCATGTTGTTTACCTTAAATTTCCAAAGATAGAAAGAGAAGAAAACTGACATTTAAAAAATTCTCCTCTAGACCAAGCACTTCGCTAAAAACTTTGCAAACACAGGTTTCCCTAGCTATCTGAAAGTAGAGTGCGCCTATGAAGACTTTCACAAGCCAAAATGGCATAAAGTGAAGAGTACCCCCTTTCTCTGAGAGGTTGCATTATGCCACTTTGCTTTTACAAAAGACCTATGTTAGTATGGTGATGGCTTTTCTGGTAAAATCGAAAATCATCTGATTTCTTAATGGCTAGCAAAATCCAGTACTAGTGTACTTTTGAAAAAGGGGAGATACCTGTAGTATCTTATTTCATTCTCCAATAATGCTGCTAGATAGGGATAACCACTTTACAGATGAGAAAACTGAGAGTCAGTACAAGCTGGCTCAGTGTGACACAACTTGCAAACAGAGAAATTGTATATTCAGCCTACTTCTTTTTATTCTTGAAAGCTGCTCTTGTCTTTCTAGGCTTGGTCTCTTCCCTGGATTGGCTATAGAGTGGGGTACAATATCTTCAGAACCCCTTTCTCACTGCATGCAAGGAAAGATACTTTCTTTAGGGTTCTAAGGAAAGGACTGCTTTTCAGTGAAACTCAAGCAGAAATAACAATGCAGACATGGGATAAAACACCAGATTAAAATCTGACTAAATTCTTCTGGTGCTGTCACCAGAGTCCTTTCTCTCCCTTCCATCTCACTTCACCCTCTCCAACTCTCCCTTTTCATCCTCTCTCACCTTCATCTCCTTAACTTCCACTGTAATTCTAGACATCTTTAAGGTTCAGATCAAATTTCTCTCTTCCAGAAAACCCTCTCAGACCACATGGTTCAGGAAGCTGCCCACTGAAATGAGAATTGTTGCAATTTGAACGGAAGAGTGGATTTCTGGCTAAACATGAGGATTGGTCACGTGTTTATCTCTACTCACTCCTGAAATTCCACTAAAATGACAGTAAATGGATTAAGGATTAAAAAGTATAAACTCATAACAGAAGGGAATAACTGCTTAATGATAATGGAGTTTATTTTGGGGGTGATGATGATGTTCTGGAATTAGTGGTGATGGTTGCATGAAGAAAGGAAGGGAGGAAGGGAGGGAAGGAGGAAGAAATGAGAGAAGTCGGGCCCTTGCCTGATACCATGTGCATAACCTAACTCTGTTGGAAGAGAACATAGTGGTAAATCTACATAACCTTAGATTTAGCAATGGATTCTTAGATGATGCCAAAAGGCACAAACAACAAAAAAGAAAATAAATTAATTGGACTTAATCAAAATAAAACTTTGTGCATGAAAGGACACTATGAAGAAAGTAAAAAGACAACCTAAAGCATGGGAGAAAATATTTGCAAATAATGTATCTGATAAGGGTATAGTATCTAGACTATATAAAAACCTCTTACAACTCAATGACAGAAAGACAAACAGCCCAATTTAAAAATGGGCAAAAGATACCATCCAAAAGACAAACAACAACAAATGTTGGTGAGGATGTGGAGAAAGGGGAATCTTCCTACACTGCTGGTGGGCATGTAAATTAGTTCAACCATTGTGGAAAGTGGTATGGAGGTTCCTCAAAAAATTAAAAATAGAAATACCATTTGACCCAGGAATTCCACTCCTAGGAATTTACCCTAAGAATGCAGGATTCCAGTTTCAAAAAGACACATGCACCCCTATGTTTATCACAGCACTATTTACAATAGCCAAGAAATGGAAGCAACCTAAGTGTCCATCAGTAGATGAATGGATAAAGAAGATGTGGTACATATACACAATGGAATATTATTCAGCCACAAGAAGAAAACAAATCCTACCATTTGCAACAACATGGATGGAGCTAGAGGGTATTATGCTCAGTGAAATAAGCCAGGCGGAGAAAGACAAGTACCAAATGATTTCATTCATATGTGGAGTATAAGAACAAAGCAAAAACTGAAGGAACAAAACAGCAGCAGACTCACAGAACCCAAGAATGGACTAACAGTTACCAAAGGGAAATGGACTGGGGAGGATGGGTGGGAAGGGAGGGATAAGGAGGAAAAAGGGGCATTATGATTAGCACACAATATAGGAGGAGTATGCATGGGGAAGGCAGTATAGCACAGAGAAGGCAAGTAGTGATTCTATAGCATCTTACTACGCTGATAGACAGTGACTGTAATGGGGTATGTGGTGGGGACTTAATACTGGGGAGAGTCTAGTAACCATAATGTTGCTCATGTAATTGTACATTAATGGTACCAAAATAAAAATAAATAAATAAATAAAATGGGCAAAAGACTTGACTAGACATTCCCCAAAGAAGATAGAAAGTAACGGCCAATCTTACTACACTGATGAACAGTGACTTCAATGGGGTATGGGGGGGACTTGATGATATGGGTGAATGTAGTAACCACATTTTTTTTCATGTGAAACCTTCATATGAGTGTATATCAATATTACCTTTATTAAAAAAATAGTTTAAAAAAGAAAAAAGTAATAGCCAATAAATACGTGAAAAGATGCTCAATATTATTAGTAATTAGAGGAATGCAAATCAAAGCCACAACAAAATACAATTTCACACTCAACTAAAATGTAGTACTAATACTACTAATAAAACTGAAAGTAACAAGTTTTGGCAATGATATGGAAAAATAAGTACACCTGTACATTACTGATAGGAATGTAAAATGGTACAACCACTGTGGAAAAACAGTTTGGCAGTTCCTCAAAGAGTTAAACATAGAGTTGCCATATGACCTAGCACTTGACCTAACATATGACCTCCCACTACCAGGTATATACCCAAGAGAATTGAAGACATATATTCAAACAAAAACTTGTACATAAATGTTGAGAGCAGCATTATTCCTAATAGCCCAAAGTGGAAAGAACACAAATGTCCATTAACTAATGAATGAATAAATAAAATGTGGTATATCCACACAATGAAATATTATTCAACCATTAAAAAGAGTGAAGTACTCATATATGCTACAACATGGATGAACCTCAAAAACGCTATACTTAGTGAAAGAAGCCACACACAAAAATCCACTTATTGTATAATTCCATTTATATGGAATGTCTAGAATAGGCAAATCCATAGAGACAGAAAGCCAATTAGTAGTTGTCAAGGTGTGGGAGGGAAGGGAGTGACTGCTTAATCAATGCAGGGTTTCTTTTAGTGTGATGAAAATGTTTTGAAGTTAGATAGTGATGATGGCTGCATAAACTTGTGAATATATCAGAAACCACTGAATTGTACATTTTAAATGGTTAAAATAGTGAATTTTATGTTATGTGAATTTTATTTCCATTTAAACAAAGCAAGGAGGAGACAACAGCAAGTGAGAGATGTTTGCAAGCTCTGTAACTCTGAAAAGCATAAGGATATTGGCCAGCTGACAAGGAAAACACAGAGAGGAAGCTGAAATGTAACTACTTATGGTGGGAATGGGGAGAAGGTGAGAGCCACGTCAACAAGAAGTGAGTCTTTTAGTGCATCAGAACCCAAGAAAGGCTCAAATTGGAGGCACTGGATATCTTTGAAGGAAGGTTGTAGGATGGGGTTGAAGAGAGAAGGCTTGGATAAAAGTATGTGTTAAACTCCTCAATCTCCTCCTCCACCTCTGCTGCCAGGTGACTGCCTCTTCCAGCTCGGCAGGAAGTTGAATTGAGAGGCCCTGGATTTGGGAACCTAGCACAGCTGAGAGGGGAGTGACAAACTGTACTGTAATCAGGGGGGGATTTGCTGAACTGTAGGACCCTCTCTTCCCTCTTGGTTCCCAGAACACTGGCAACCAGGGGTTTTAACTTTGCCCATGGTAAAAAGAAGACTTCTATGTGAAAAATAAGACCCACAGGTACTAACAGTTGGGAAGTCCCTGGTAAATTTTCCAGATACCTGCCTAATAGCCCTTTAGTGAAGTTCAGTAATCAATACATCTCCTCTCCCCACCCCCACACATAGAATATTCAATCAACTTTGAATAACTCACTCTGATAGAAGTATGATGAAAGCCTCTAACCAAAACAAAACAAAACAAAAAAACGAAAAAAAAAAAACAGCAAAGCAAACGAGAAGGGGAAGGGCAGGTTTCAGGGGAAATAGGGTAAACAGGGAGCAGAAAAAACTTTCTAAATTTATAACTACTATAAAAACTATTATTAATAGCCTCAGAAGAAAAAGAGGGGGGAAACTGTGTCCATGGAAAAAGAATAGGAAGCTAAAAAAAAAAAAAAAAGGGGGATTATTAAGGGAATAACAAAAAAAAGTGCTCTTAAAAACATTTTTAAATATATACTAGTAAAAAAATTTAATCAACAGAAGGATTGGAAGTTGAGGAAATCTCTTAGAAAGTCAAAGAAAATACACTGAGGTGGGAAAGAGAGAAAAGAGAAGAAACAGCTAGTAAAAGTTTTAGAAAGAAGAAAAAAATGGAAAGGGGGAATTTTTCAAAAAAAATAATTACAGAGTGAATGGGTTTCCAGGTTAAAAAGCCCATGCAAAAAATGTAAAAAGATTCTACAGTGCAATTCTGACACTATCCAGAATTAGGCCAAACTTCACAGGTTAGGGGCAGTTAGACAAACTTCACAGTCCTCATGAGACTGGCCTCACTTCAGACATCAGCTGCAAGTTCAGAGTTTCCCAGGCCACATACAATTATGAGCAACTGACTACAAATTCATGGGTTCCAACCCACTCAGGTTTAATAATTCACTAGAATAAGTCGCAGATCTCAAGAAAACGCTATATTTACAGTAACAGATTTAATACAGCAAAAAGAATACAAATCAGAACCAGCCAAGAAGAGAGACACTAGGGCAGGGTCTTGGAGGGTCCCAGTGTGAAGTTTCCAATGTCCTCTTCCAGTGTCAGAATGCACCACCCTCCCAGCGCATGAATGTTTAATAACACAATAGATTATTGTTAAACAGGAAAGCTCACTGGAGCTTCAGTGTCCAGCGTTTTTATTGGGTTTTCATTACATAGGCATGGCTTACTGGATCATTGTGCAAGTGAGTGAGCTCAATCTCTAGCCTCCTTCCCCTTCCCCAAGGTCAGGCTAATATCACATGGCTCAAAGCCCAAACCCTCTAATCACATGATTGGCCTTTTTTACTTGCCCACCCTCTATTCTGAGTCATCCTAAACTATCTAGGGGCCCACTATGAGTAACCTCATTAGCATAAACTATCAGGGCCCATCGTGAATAACAAAGAAAGTCCCATCACTTGGGAAATTCCAAGGACTTAGAGGCTACCTCCCAGGGACCAGAGACAAGAGCCAGTCAAATTCTTTTCTCTTCTTTCTTTTTTTTTTTTATTGGAGTATAGTTGACATACAATATTTTATTAGTGTCAGGTGCACAACATAGTGATTCAACATTTACATACATTATGAAGTGATCACCATAATAAATAAACCACAATAGCTATGACCTGTCACAATACAAGGTTGTTAGAATATTATTAACTGTATCCCCCATGCTGTACATTGCATACCTCTGTCTTATTTATTTTACAACTGGAAAGTCTGCACCTTTTAATTCCCTTCCCCTATTTCACCCATCCCCTCACTCCCTTCCCTGCTGACAACCACCAAACTGTTCTGTGTTATCTGAGTCTGTTTCTGTTTGTTTTGTTTGTTTGTTTCACTTCTTAGATTCCATACATAAGTGAAATCACATGGTATTTGTATTTCTCTGTCTGACTTACTTAACTTAGCATTATGTACTCTAGGTCAATCAAATTCTTTATTATACAACAGACCCACACTAAGGTGCATGATTTAAAAAATTCAGAATGCCTGATACAAAGAATATATCTAGCACAGATAGCTTCCAGAGAGAAAAACAGGTTACCTGAGAAGGTTTGTAGATCAAATGGCATCAAGATACAAGAAGGCAATACCTTTAAATTTGTAAGGGAAATTTACTTCTATATTAGTATTCTATACCCAGTCAAACTATCAACCAAAGGTGAGAGTATACTAAAGACACTTTCAGAAATGCAAGGTCTCAAAATTTTTACTTCCCAAGGATCCTTTCTCAGGCAGTTTCTAGGATGTGTTCTATCAATGTGAGGAAGTAAATCAAGAAAGAAGAAGCAATGAGTCCCCCAAAGTAGTGGGCCAACACAGGGGAGAAGGAAAGGGAATTTCCAGGATAGTGGTAAGGGAAGTTGCAGAATGACAATTATGAGGCAGGCCTAGACATCAATAAGTTCAGGTTAGTACAGGAAGACAAAGGAATCCGAGAGGGATGTTTCCAAGAAAAGAAAAATGGAACTGATAGACACTTGATGTGTTTGACTATATGAAATAATCTTTGTAGCTCTGGAGGGAATGTGCAGGGTTAAATTTATGACATATACATAGAAACCTAAGCAAAAGAAAAAAGTGAAACAAAGTCTGAAAAACATTGTATAAGAAAGGAAATGTAGTCAGAGTAGTCTACAGGCATATAGTCAAAATACTGTAAATATGTAATATTTGTTTAAATATTAAACTATAATTATATTTGGAGAATATGGGAATACCAAGTACCTGGGGGCAGAAAGGGAAATAAAAGAGCTACATCGTCTTGTATTGTAGAATGTCAATAGGAATTTAAAAATCAGGAAAAATAGATTGGTCAAAATATGAAGTAAATATTAGGGACAAAAACCAGCTAAGACTAGTTGCCTTCAGAGGGTGAGAATCAGGGGGATGGTAAAGGCAAGACAGAAGAGTGCCTTTTTTTTTTTTTTTTTTGGGTTTTAAACTTTATTTCTCCCTTTGACTGGTTTTGGTTTCAAAGGTATTTTGCCCCAGGATTTCCCCTCCCAGGAGTTACACCTTCGCTGTAAGAGTGCCTTTTTTTTTTATTAGCCTTGTCATACACATTAAAAAAGAAATGTACATGTATTATTTTGATTAAAAATATATTTTAACAAAAATGAAGGAAATAAAAAATTTCAGGAAAAAAAGGAGTATCCCTAGGGTAGCATTTGTTACCTTGAGGGATTCTTCACCATCCTGGGTCCAGACATCACCCCAGAAACTGGAGTTGTTAGCCCTAAAAGCAGCAGCATCTCTATGGAACAGATACACATTAACCAGGCTCACAAGACTGATATTTCAAACCAGATGCCAATTCATTAAGTTGTAAGGGGAAGCAGGGTTTTGGAGAAGAGTGGATCTTCTTGTTCACTGATGAGTGCATCCTCTCCCTGTGGGAACAGTGTGGTTCTCAGCAGGTTGCTTGGTGATCCAGGGCACAAGTGAGTTGCAGTTGAATTGGGTTTCAAAGAATGATGCCTCTATCTCCCTTGTTCCTGGACCAGCATCCCCATCCCCAGACAGTGCTAGAGAAACACTCTGGTGATTGCCTTGGTGACTCTCCTTGCTCTCTGATTCACTGGCTATCCAGACCCCTCCTGACCTCTTTCTTTAACTGCATTAATTAATGCAATTATTCACGTTACAGTCTACAATAATAGCCTGAGAGTTACTCTGTTTCATCAGGCCAGTTGGCAAATCTTTACTTTAGAGAATTAGTGGCCTGTGCCCAAGCAGTCAACATGTTTACAAAGCACCCATGATGTCCCAGACTCTATACTAAGCCCTGGGGTTACAGAGGTCAACAAGATTGGCATTTGTCTCTGCTCTCATTGAGCTTACAGTCTGGTGAGGAAGACAGACATTAAACAAAGTGTGCAAGATGAAAGAGTAGCCTCTCAGAGGACAACTTGATTTCCTTTATTCTAGTCCTTGGGGTGGGGCCACCTATGCCCCTGGATATCACCTACTACAATGAACCATGGGGAGGGGCTCTCCTACAGAGAAAGAAGATCCATTTTCCCAAGCATAGATTCCCAGCCTGCTGTGGATTCTATATCCAAAATCCTTCTAAAAAAATAATTTTATACTTAAATTTATCTAGGATTGCTTTCTGTCATTTGTAACCAAGAACCCTGACTGGTACAGCAACCATCTCAGACATCTGTGGACCAGAGAACAAATTACTAAAAGGCAATTCCAATCCTTCTGTCTCGTGGCTGCAATGAACCTGGAAACTTTTTGATCTGTGCCTTCTGTTCAGCACAAAGCAGGACACACACACTGTCTGAATAAAATCTGGTTGGCTGAGTACTCATTAAGTTCACAAATATCTGCCAGAAGTTCTTCTAGGTACTGAGGTTCCAAAGCTAGTAAGAACTGTGGCTACCTTCAGAGATGGCCCACAGGCACCTTAGACCCAACATCTCCAAAACTGAGGGGGTCATCTTCCCTGTCTTTTCTCCCAGCCCACTGATCACCTCACACCTTGTATCCCATGCTCCAAACACAGTGACTGCTTGGACTTCTTACTGCCCTCTGCTGGGAGGCCAACAGGGTGGAATTATTCTTATACCACAGAATAGCAGGCGGGGTGGGGAGAGAACAACAGCAGGAAGTTAGGCCACTAATGTGTAGACCAGAACTTGAATGCCAGGTAGAATATTCTAGATGTATTGTCTCCTATCCCAAGTTACTTCCCTTGGCGTAAATAGAAACACTGGTATAGTTCAGCTTGCCTCTCCTACCACAGGTAGTCTGTGTAGGAGATGACACGAAGAGCTTGTATATCCATCATCTTGGCCAGAGATGCTGTTGTAAGCAGTGTTCCCATTTTACAGATAAGCAAACTGAGGCTTCCAATGGTTTGGCTCCACAGCTAACAAGTAGCAAAGCATGGACTTGACTGAAGTTTCCAGACTCCCAATCCCCATTCTCTTTCCTCTACTACTACTACTACTACAGCTCCTATAGAGCTCCTGTTTTGTGGGTGGCATGAGGGAGAGGAGTCTCAGTCCTAGCCTGGACCCTGAGGAAAAACTTCTTACACCTGCACCGGGGGCTGAGTCTTTGTTTGCCTCTCTTCCTGGCCTAGTTCCCTTCCTCATATTACGCTACCTTTTAAAATCATAGCAATCGTGTGAGTATTACTATCCCTTCATTTTATAGATAAAACTGAAACAGAAGGTTAAGTTTCAGGCTCCCGAGGCCGGAATCTTCCCATCTCGCTTCTCTGCGGGCCATGTTTGGATCACCGCGCTGAAGAAACGGGCCAGCCGGTGCGGAAGCCGGTGCCAGGAACCATCTCCAGTTCAGGGCTGAGGGCCGCCAGGCGGCGCGGTGGAGGTGCCGCTGCTCACGCCAGAAGCACCTGAACGGAGCCTGAGAAGCAGGCTCGAGGGGCGGGGCGGGGAGTAACCATATTCCCCAGCTCACGGTGGGCGCGGAGAGCGGCTTCAGTTCGACCAGCTGGGGACCGCCCGGGCCTCGTTAAAGAGTCACGCCTCCAGCAGGCCACCTTCGGGCTGAATCAGCTCGCTGCTTGCCCTGCGCTCCCCAGCGTGCAATCACTTTGGGGAGCACGGGGAATTGAGTAGCGCGGCAGGGAGCAGCCAGGAGGGATGAGGTGGAGACTCCACCGCCCCCACCTGTCGGCTGCCGGGAGGGGGCGGGACCTGGGCTGGACTCTTCCCGTAGGGTACGCCTCCGGTTCCAGAGCCCGGGGCGCGCAACGAGATATAAGGCAGCCGGAAACAATGCGCCTGCAAACTCGCGCTCCCGCGCCGATTCCAGGAGCGTTTGGGCCTCTGTGCGCGAGCAAGAGGGGGAGCACGAGCGCGGAAGGCGCGCTCTTGAGTGCGGGGCGCGCGCTCGGTGGCGCGCATGTGCAAGTGTGCGGGCTGCCCGGCTGCCCCGAGCCCGCGGGGAGCCGGTCCGCTCCAGGTCTGGGAACAGCTGGAGCGAGGTGAGGCTACGGGCGGCTACGGGGCGGGCTACAGGCTGCCTGCTGGGCACCGCGCGCCCCCGCTCGGCCCCAGCGGGCCCTGAGAGCTGCGCTCCGGGCGGTGCTGGCAAAGTTTTCTTTGAACTCGCTCCCCGTTAGCCTAGTCCGCGCGCTGTGAGCGGCTTCCCTGGGCACGCTGATCCAGGGCCGGGTTTCCCCAGACCCGAGGGAAGGGTGAGGACTGCAAGCTGGGCGGCTGGGGAGGGACGAGAGCCTGGCAGCCGGCTGTGCTGGGGGGCCCGCGGACTCCTTCCCTGGGCCCGCACCCCAGTCAGTACGAACCCCCTTCCCTCCCGCAGGGAGCGGACATGGACTTCGACTCGTACCAGCACTATTTCTACGACTATGACTGCGGGGAGGATTTCTACCGCTCCACGGCGCCCAGCGAGGACATTTGGAAAAAATTCGAACTGGTGCCATCGCCCCCCACATCGCCACCCTGGGGCTCGGCTTCCGGCGTCGCGGACCCGGCTTCTGGAATTGGTCCTCCGGAGCCGTGGCCCGGAGGGGGCGCCGGGGATGAGGCTGAATCCCGGGGCCATTCGAAAGCTTGGGGCAGGAACTACGCCTCCATCATTCGCCGTGACTGCATGTGGAGCGGCTTCTCGGCCCGGGAACGGCTGGAGAGAGTGGTGAGCGACCGGCTCGCCGCTGGCGCGTCCCGGGGGAACCCGCCCAAGGCGCCCGCCGCCCCGGACTGCAGTCCTAGCCTCGAAGCCAGCAACCCGGCGCCGGCTGCCCCCTGTCCGCTCGGCGAGCCCAAGACCCAGGCCTGCTCGGGGTCTGAGAGCCCAAGTGACTCGGGTAAGGAACGCCCCGGGCCATCCAAGAGGGATGCACCCCTTGGGTGGCCCAAACTCCGCAGCTGCCCGAGGTCAGGCACTAGTCTTCTTAATTAAGCCCTCTGGCCACCTCCTCCTTTCTCTGGCTGAAGCTGCCGGTGTAGCCCCCAGCGGTGTCTGTCTGGCACGTGGGTGTGTTAGTAAACAGCTTGAAGAAGTGGCGTGGGAGCCAGCCACTTTGATGGTGATTGGAGCCCCAGGGACAAGGGAGACAGGATGAGGCTTGGCGCTTAGGGAGGACAATACTGGGATTGGACTGTAGGGGATTTCTGTCCTCTGGAGGCTGGAAGAGGTCCCTTAAGGGTGACTCCAAGCTTGAAGTTTTTGTTACTGCTCTTTCTGTGGGTAACTCACACTCCCTTAGGGAGAAAAGAAGCTGAGGAGCCTTTTGTACAAAGCCAAAGCCTTCATCCTTTAAAAAGCCTGGTCTCCTGTCTATTTAACTTTAAAATACCAATACCTTCCCCTTGCACCTCCCACCCCTTAACATTTGTGCACCCGTATACCATCACCTAGGAGACAGGTAGCTGAGGATTAAACTCTCCCCATTAACAGGAAATCTGAGGCTTATAATTAGGAAATCACCTTCCTGCCATCTAACCAGCCTCTGCCCAACCCTCCATTGCAACCAGGTACTTCTTCCTTGATGTTTAGAGGATCTTCGTGGTAGCTAAAGTGAGAAGGGCTACACCTGGCTTTGTTGCTTTGGCCTGAGGTGGAAAGGTGTCCCTCTACCTCCTTCCCAATTCATCTATGGGCTTTAGCTGCGTCTTTGCATTCAACAAATGTTCACTGGCCCCTGTTTTGTGCCAGAGAGAGGTCCCCAAGGTTAGGTGCTGGGGTCAGGAATACGGAGTGCCAGCCCCTCCCCAGGCCTCAATGCAAGTGTAAGCTTCACTAAGGGCAGACTTGGGCATCCTGTGCCACCAGAGTAGCTGTTCTTAGCCTAACCTACCTCATACCTCTGTCCCTGTGCAATACTGGAGAAGGTACTTTTATAGGATACAGACTGAAAACTAAATCAGGACAGAAAAAACTCACTGTAGTTTAAGAATAACATTGACATGGCCATTTGAGAGGGAACTGGGGAATGGGGCATGGAAGTTGTCATACACTTGAGGGGAAAAAATAAGGGTAACAAGAAAAATTAAAAGTCAATTTTTTCGGTCCACTGTGTTAAGATCAATTTTAACCTGCTTTCTACGCTAAGAGCTTGTGTTTGTTTAATGGCTGAAGTGGGAGTTTTGAGATCAAGAAATCAATAAAGATGTATCTCTACAAAGGCTTATGGAATGATAAGAGTGGGAAGAGCATTGATTTGGGAGTTTGGAGATCTTAATTTGAGTTTCAAAATGTTAGGTCATGTGTGGACTTGGCTGATCTGGGTCTTAGTTTTTTCTCCCTTTGCGATGGGGTTGGGCTTGATTGCCCAGCTGAGGACATCTCCTTGTCCGAATAGAGTTAGACACTACTCTATGAAAAAGAGAATGGTGTCTTAATATTATTTCTTCCTTAGGCAGAGCCTTCCCAGCCATGAGGTTTACACCACTGAAATATTAAAGCTTTGGGATGTGGGAAATGGGGAAGCGTCCGGAATCATTTTCTGACCTGCCCTTTAACCTGAACCTGTTTGTAGGCTCCTGGTTCACTCACAGGCCACATGGCCCAGAACAAAATGCAACAGATTGCAAACAATGAGGGGGGTGGGGAGAGTGACTGACGGCAAAGCTCAGCCAATTGGGGCTAGGGGTTGGGTAAAACAGCATTCCAAACACAGCTTAGCCAACCAATCACAGGCCTTGGGGCCAGGAGGGCTGAATGGTCAGGTTTTATTAATGGAAAAATAATGCGATTGTCCACACAATGGAAGCCTTCCTGACAAAGGGTCTCTTGCATCCTGATATGCAAAAGAGGCCGAGAACTGAGCTTTTTCTGTTGCCAGACTGAAATGCATTAAGGTGACCTTCTACGTGGGGGCTGTAAAATGTTTGGAGCAGGAAGGTTTTCCCCTAATTGCTCCTCTCTCCTGTTTGGGATAGCCTTAGAGACCTTCGAGCCAGGGAATGATGGGGACATGCCCTAGTGACTCCAGGTCCCAGGTGTTTTAGCCCTCGTATCGGGACATGCCCCTGCCACTCAGTTCCGGCCCCCAGCATAGGTAGCTTGGAAATGGTCGCTGGTACCTTTGTGAAGTTCCTGCAGCTTTGCCCACCCGCGATTACAAATTCAGCCTTCTGGTCCAGGAAAGGGGGTGGGGCGGGTGACCTATAAATGATGGATGACTTTAGAAACCCATTGAAACCATGAGCAAAACACTCCGAAGGGAAGGGAAACACTTTCCCTGCCTTCTGAGGGTGAGGAGGAATGGGTTGTAGCCCTCCCTTCTCTGAATCTTCAGCTGAAAGGGATGGCAGAAGAGAGGTGGGAGAATAATAGGATTTATAACTTGTGAAAAGTAACAATTCCCCAAGTGCAGGCTGTGCTGGGCAGGAACAAAGGGCAACCCTGCCCACAGACCCCCTCATTTACAATTCTGATGGAGCATGAAAGAGCCCGACTGGGGAAGATCTTTATAGCTAAACTTTGTCCCAGGCCATAGCTCTTTCTCTCCGTTCCCTCTGTGGGGGAGGGTAGAGTCTGTGCAGACTGGGGCTGTTGGCTTGGGTCTGCCTTTTGTTCTTATCTAAGCCTTGCTGTGCAAAAGGAAATTGGAGAATATTTTCCTTTTTGCTTATTTCCCCTACTTTCCTCCACGCTGCCCTTACCCCATTACAGATGAATCAGCTGTCTTTCTCTCCACTTCATTTTGTTTATATCTAAATTGGGAAAATGTCACCTTCATTCTGAAGCCCCGGCAAAGGTCTGTGTATGTGTTTCTCATGGGGTGTGTTTCTTTTCTTGATCTCTCTTCTTGGACAGAAGGGGAAGAAATTGACGTTGTGACAGTGGAGAAGAGACAGTCCCTGGGTGTACGGAAGCCAGTCACCATCACAGTGCGAGCAGACCCTTTGGACCCCTGCATGAAACACTTCCACATCTCCATCCATCAGCAACAGCACAACTATGCTGCCCGTTTTCCTCCAGAAAGCTGTCCCCAAGGGGGGGCTCCAGAGAGAGGCCCTCAAGAAGTGGCTCTGGAGAGAGAGGCCCCTGAGGAAAAGGAAGAAGCAGATGAACAGATTGTGAGCCCCCCACCAGTAGAAAGTGAGGCTCCCCAGTCTTGCCACCCTAAACCTGTCAGTTCGGACACCGAGGATGTGACCAAGAGGAAGAACCACAACTTCCTGGAACGCAAAAGGCGAAACGACCTCCGCTCGAGGTTCTTGGCCCTGAGGGACCAGGTACCCACTTTGGCCAGCTGCTCTAAGGCCCCCAAAGTAGTGATCCTGAGCAAGGCTTTGGAATACTTGCAAGTGCTGGTGGGGGCTGAGAAGAGGATGGCTACAGAGAAGAGGCAGCTCCGATGCCGGCAGCAACAGCTGCAGAAAAGAATTGCGTACCTCAGTGGCTACTAACTGACCAAAAAGCCTGACTGCTTTCTGTCTGACAAAGACTCAAGTTTATTTTTTAACCTCCCCTCTTCCCCTTAGTAATTTGCACATTCTGGTTAGGTGGGACAGTCCGAACAGTAGATCCCCAGAATGCATTGCAGCCGGTGCACATACAATAAGGGCTTGCATTCTCGGAAACCTTGAAACCCAGTTCTCCCTCTTCCCTGACTCATGGGCGTGCTGTGTCTTCCCTGGCACCTTTGGCTCCCAGGCAGGCAGCTGACTGAGGAGACTTGGGGTCTGCCTAGATCACTAGCTCCGAAGAAAAGCCTGACAGATGCTATGCAACAGGTGGTGGACGTTGTTTGAGGCCAGGGGCTCCAGCTTGCTTGAAATCTCACACTCCAGATGAGCTTTAGGCTGGGAAAAGATGCTCTCACTGGTGTCTCTGGGGTGATGCAAGGACAGCTGGGCTTGGAAGCTCTCCCTGAGGCTCCTTTTTCCAGGAGACATACGAGCTGTCTTGGGTGAAGACAAGCTCACAGACTTGGTCAACATGGACCATTACCTCACTATCAGACACTTTACAGTAGCTGAGGAATTGGAAACCTTTAATATATATATATTATGATGTCAGATGATAACCTTCCTCCCATTCTCAATGCTGCAACCTTAAGAACATTTAAAGAGCTTGGCCTCTAAATCTTTTTTCTCAAAGCCCTCTGGTCCCTGTCCTCTGAGGGAGAGCCTATTCTGTCCTTATAAGGACTTTGTTTCCTTCTGCCTTTGTTATGCAATGGGCTGTATAATATCCCTTTCCCATAGGTCAGAAGTAATTCCCCAAGACCCAAGGAAATGGATTCTGGGAAGGCTTGGAGTCCACGCCAGAACATGTTACATGACCAGGTGTTTTCCATCTTGGAATCTCTTCTCAAGACATGTTAGGCACCTCAGGAGGGAGAATTGTACCACTTCCTCTTTGCCATCTCCCTCTCATCTCAATTCCCGACTGATAAGTTTGAGGTTCTACTAGCACCATGTAAACCTATCCTACAACTCCAAGGAGCTTGCTGGCTCTGCAGCCACCAGGTAGCCTCCTGACATGAGTTGGATCCCTTTCCCAGAACCTGGGCCTTACTGAAGTTTTTACTGGGAGAGTTGCTGGAACTCATGCAGCACTCCAGAAGGTGGACTACCTTCCTGGTGGGTTTTAAAGGGTCTTCCAGGAGCTCCGCTTAGCAGACCTTGATGGATTTTGCCCCAGCTGGACTCGGTACCTCCAAGTGAACTCCAGGTGCAGCTTGTGGTCTGGGAAAGGCATCCAATCCAACAGGTGTCATGTGACCCAAACCTCAGGAGCCCCTAGCCTGGCCTAGACGGGCCCCTCCAGGACTCTGCTCTGGGCAACAGGTGCCTGCTGGCAACAGGGTTTCAGAGTGGGGGAGGGGAGGATGGTAGCGCACTCTGTAGCTCTGGAAAGCCAGCTGCTACTTCCAAACCTATTATGCATGATGGTCTGTTTCTGAGGTTGCTTCCTGGCCTCAGAGAACCTCAGTGGAAGTTTGAAAAAACCTCTCTACCTTCTGGAGCATGGGTTTGGGGAGCCAGCCGACTTCTGGAACTGTCATTGGAGAACAGGTGGGATGTAGGTTAAGCTGTATCACCTGAGTCGCTTGTGTTTTATAAGCTGCTGTTGGGTCTTATGTTGGAAGCAGTCTTTTTTTTTCCTTTTTTTATACTGTATTTTTGTATGCCTTTTGCAAAGTGGTGGTGTTTTTGTACAAGAAAAATTTCTCGGGCAATTCTCCTCTTGCAAGAGTCTGATTTATTTTGAAAGGCAAGTTTACCTGAAATTTTGTATTTAGTTGTGACTTAAGATTGCCTGATTTTAAAATGTTGCCTTCTGGGACATCTAATAAAAGATTTCTCAAACATGTCGGAGTGGGGGTACCTTATGCAAACTGAGCCCCCTGAACCAAGGAAAACTATTTCAGGGTAGCCCCAAGTGATCCACAGGGTTGCATTTTTCTAACCACATTGCTAACCTGGTCATTCCACTTTGGGTTCCTGAAATGCCATTTCAGACACGTCTATACAATGTAGGCCCAGTACTTGGTGTACTTGGTGAACATGAAATTCTCTTGTGAATTGCAAAGAGTGCCGAATTTGTACTTCAGACGGCTTGAAATCCTAGTTCTACCACTTACTTGTTCTGTGCCTTTGGTTTTGCCTGTCTGAGCCCTAGTTTCCTTATCTGTAAAATGGGGACACATGCTACTTCACGGCATTTTTGGCAGGTATTAAATGAAGTAGTGGACTTTAAACCACTTTCTGAACTATAAAGCCTTATATTCTTTAGGGTGCTATTTTTCTTACCTTAGTGGTCTGATGACCCTTTGCAGGATGCCTTTTTTGAAATTCTTTTGAGAATTTGCGATATACTGTGGTTTTTTTTCTTTATCCCTCAGTGAACGAGAGAAAATGAGGTTCCCTTTCCCTCCTATAGTTCTCATAATCTTGCCGTAAATGCAAGGGAGAGAATTATAATAATAGCTGTGTCTGTCAGAGTACTGCCTGTGTCTAAGCCCTCTGTTTCTGAGTTTGCTTCCTGGCCTCAGAGAACCTCAGTGGAAGTTTGAAAACTGCTTCCTCCTACATATCATGCCTTGTGCCAGCGCTCCAGAAGAGAAACTGAGGTTCTGAGGGTGAAACAAAACTGCCCGGGGTTACACACATAGCTAGGAAGTAAATGAGTTGGGATTTAACCCAGCTCTTCTTATCTCCACAGCCAGGGGTCTTAACATTGCATAATAATGATCAGCTTGTTTTGTTAGCATCGGTTGTGTGGAGGAGGTAAACATGGCATTCCATCACTTAACTGTTTGTTGGGACTGTCTCTACTTGGGGCCATTGGGCCTGCCACTCCTGAAATGAAGTGGAACAAATGTTCCATGACCAGCCACTCTGCTGCATTTGAGGGCTGGGTGGGTTAGTCTTGCCCCAGAGAGGCCCCGTCTGGGACTGTGAAAGGAAAACAGTTGCTGTTCAGAAAGGCCATAGGCATTGTGGTGAGAAAAAGCCACTTTGCCTTAGTTAATCCTGCGGTATAACTGAGACCTGCGTGGGTATTGCCTGCCTGCTCTCCTACAGAGCCTGAGTAAAGTCACAATACTACTATAAATTCAACAGTTTACAAAGTGACCTTCATCTGAGCCTGGTTAAGTAGGCACTATCTGCCAAATGGTCCTGGAGTCCATAGAGGTTTCTTCCTCAAGGTCACATAACAAAATCAGAATCCCAAACCCAGTCCCCTGTCAGGTAAACTTCCACTTGACCCCTACTACCCCTAGGTCACCAAATCCAGTTCATAAGTAGCTGTATGATAAAAAGAGACTTAGATTACTCTTTTCTTAAAATGCCACTTCCCACTTTAAGTTATAGTCACTCTATTCCTTGGGTATTCATCCTTTTTTGAGGCCATTTGTCAAGAGACTAATTTATACAACTTCTCTCATTATACTAGACATTGAATGTATCTTGGGCTCTCCATAATATGGTAGGGATTCCTTGGTACATGAATTGTTCACACATCTTAATTCTCACAATAAGCTGGAGAGAACAGGATGGTGGTGTCAGCCCCATTTCACAGATGAGCACACTGAAGCTCAGAAATTTAAGTCATTTGTCTAAGCCCACACAACTAGTACCAGCTGCCTGAGTCCAAGCTTCAGCTTTGAGTTGACTGCTGAGAAAGGAGTGGGAATAAAGCCATCTCCTGGGGGGAAGGGAGGGTGTTTCTGGAATGTGAAGTATTTTAAGCTCCTTCCTAGCTTGTTTTTTTTACAGACTCCTACCTCTTATCTTTGTCTGAAAATAGCTAGGAGTTTATTCTTGGATTTTGGAGATAATTTCTGCAAATTAGGTCTGTCTCTGAATAATATACCTCGGGACTATGTGCCCAATTCAGGGACATAGACATAGACAATAAGGGGCAGCTCAGAAGACATGTGGTGTAGAAAATAAAGGTAATTCTCTCTATTAGACAAAGGCAAAAGTGTGTGCTTCATACCTGCCCTAATTGGTAGGTATTTTGGAGGCCTGAGACAGGTTGAACTATCTTAAATGTGCAATTTGTCCAAAGTGCCCCCAGGATCAGGATATTCCTGGATACTCACTTTAGGAGAAGGAGTAGAGGGGGATGGGGATGGCTTTGTTGATCTGGAAGATGATAGGAGGGAGAGGTTCTTTCTAAGGATTAGATAACCAGCTGGGAGATGATTGATGACTGGGTAACTGGGGAGGGGTGAAGGGGAGATGTCTGAATGTGTCAGCAAAGTTTCATGGGGCTGTGGGCATTTCTACTTTAAGCCCGTGGGCAGTTGTTAATGTCTTTATTTGAACTGCTGCCAAAGGAATCAACTGTATTAATGTTACTATTCTTTTTGTGAGGAAATGTAAATATATCCTTAAAGTCTCTAATCAGGTGAGTTATTAAATACTTAGATTCAGTGCCATGGGTCCAGCAGGTACCCAGGAAGTGTTGGATCACCTTTAGACTTGTGGGAAGCAGTATGATTAAGTGGTCTCCCACACCCAGCAGATCTCAGTTCCAGGTCTGGCCCTGTATTTTCCAGCTGTGTGATTTGGGGCAAATTATTAATCTCTCCCAGCCCCGGTTTCCTCATCTGTAAAACAGGTACAAATAATAGCACCTACTTCATTGGGTTGTGAGCAATAGCAAGTGCTCAGTAAATGATTAGATGTTATTTAAGCCATTTAACAAGCCACACCTAGAATACAGATTAGTCATATTTGAAAAGTGATAGAAGGGAGTGGTAAAATAAGAAACTTCCCAGGAGTACTTAAGGAACCTGGAATGTACATATTGATGTCCCAAGAGGCAGTAAATCAAGAAAGGAGTAGACACAGTTTTGGGAGACTGAGATAGGCAGAGGAGGAATGGAGGGTCCAGACCTAAGCCTCTGACTGATACACAGCATCCCATGACCCATGGCTGCCAGGAGCTGTGAATCTGTGATGCTGTTGCATATATGGCCCCTCATTTGTCCTTACTTGGCACTGTGGTGTCTTCAAAATGAACTGGAGTCAACTGACTCCATTCATTCATCAAAGTCTCTAATACTTACTTTGTTCAGGCAGTGATTCTTAAACCTGAGTGTTATCTAAAGAATCTATCCACCCCCAAGACTCTGAGGCAGTAGGTCAGGGCCAGGAATCTACATTGCTGACAAGAAAGCAGGGAGATGGAATCCTGAGGTCACACTTAGAAAAGCATTGGAATAAGGGGTTGGAGCCAGGTCCTGTGGAGATACAAAATTATTCACAGAAGGTGGTATAGATGTATAGTATAGTGGCTAAGAACAGGGACTTGGGGTTACTACATGTGTAATGTTGGGCAAAATCACCCAATCTCCCTGAATCCTAGAAGTCTCCTTTTCTAAATGGATAGAATGTTAACCTCATAAGACTGTTGTGAAGATTAAATAAATTATACGTGAAGCACTTAAAACAGTGCCTGTCACATAGTAAGAGCTATGACATAGGAAGCTATGGTTCCTTAGGGAAGTTTCTGAGCATGCAAACACGTTCACACAATAAGGCAATCTATGTCTCAGACAAGGGCCACAAGCCTCAAAAGGGGAAGAGAGCCCTTTGGAGTCATCAAGAAAGTTCTTGTTGGTGATACTGTGACTAACTGGAACTAGAAGTACCAGGGGTGAAGAGGAGAGAGGTAAGAGAATATCTTTGGGGGAGAGGGGATTGGGAAGGTTGCATGGAATCTAGGAAAAGGGGAGAAATCTGATTTGCTGGTTGGGTGTTCTCATTTTTACAAAATGAGGGGTTGCACTAGAAATCTAAGAGGATACTTTCAATAGCAAACTTAGTCTATGATTCTTTGAAATAGGGAAGTCAGGGAAAGAAACTGATTGTGGTTTGGGACACAATGAGATTGAGGTGATATGGGCATTCAAAATAGAGCACCCAACAGGAAGTTGAAAATGTGACACAGAAGCTTTAAAGAGGGGTTTGACATGAAGATACAGGTTTGAAACTCATCAGGAAAGAAGATGATGAAAGCCCCAAATGCCAAGTCATGAGAAAAGGGCCAGAGAAGTAGAGGAGAGGGCTTGAAAGAGTCATGACATTCGAACAGGAAAGGACCTCTGACAGCTCTGCATCTTTCCCCTTCTGCACCTTCCTCACTCTGATTTCTTAGCCTTCAGGCATCCCTTGTGGGCAGGCAGGCTCTCTGAGAGGAGATGGCTGAAACTGAGTTCCCTGCTGACACCTTTGTTAGGGAATTCTGCTCTCCAGAACTAGATCTTGCTAATTTCTTATGGCAGCCCCAGGAAATGAAAACAGGCACCAAGTTCACCATGATCTACTCCTGCAGGGAATATTTTTTAATTGGGGTACCAAATTAATATTAGGGGTCAGGCTGCAGAGGCACCTTGGGTTGTTCCCAAAAGCTAGTGTTTGTCTTCGACCTGACTTTGCTCTTTCACCTTGGGAACAGATACTTCAGGCCTCCCATGACACGTTCCTCCTGGTGTCCTGACTGTCACAGCATCCTCTAGCATTCCATCTTCAATGAGCTTTCTGGATGCTTCATTCTGAACAACCCTTCCACGCTTATGGCTTCACCTTTGGCTTTCTCCCTATGCTTCTTCCTTTTTCTAAAACATCTTTTAAGTAAGTTATTTAAAAATACAGAGCTTAGGAAATAATATAATAAACACTAATGTGTCATCACCCAGATTTCCCTTCTACCTTTCTGCACATGTCCCTTTCTCCTTTTCTGCCATGTTCCCATGCTCACCCCACCCCATGTACTGCTCTCAATTTCCTGAAGAAGGTGAGGTACCCTGCCTAGGGTACAACACACACTGGGGGTAACAATTAGGTGGCTGGCTCTGGACTTTGTGAAGGGCAGGCAAAGAATTATTACTCTCCAAGTAATTTGAGAATCCTAGTACCTCATTCCTGCATTTTAGATATGCTCCTACTGACTGAAACTATCCCAGCATTTTGGCCTTTTAAACTACAAATTCTTTACACAAAATAATCTATAAGCAGTGTTTGAGATGGGCTTCTGCATCCTTTACCTCTTGATATACACAGACACTTGAAACGAGAGACTCCCTTTCCTCTTGAGCTATCTTTCAGAATAGATTGAGCTACTTTTCCATCTGGCCTCATGGAAGGGGAAGAAGGGGTCAGTGCTGATACCTGGGCATGACTACAAACAGCTTTCAGGACCCCCTTTTGTCTCCTTACTACTTTGCAAAGCTTCCCTTTAGAGGGTTTATGTTGTTTTTTTAGAAATACTTATTAACTCTCAGTCATAGACTTCAATTTCTGAATTTTCCCTTGAACTTAATCTCCAATTAGGATTTCAAGTGACAGACTATCTCACAGGAATTATTCCTAGTATAATTCAGAAGATCATTGGGGAGACAAACAGAGGTACAAATAGTATAGCTTATAGGTATTTAAAAAAATATGTTCCCATTCTCTTTTGGTAGGACTGTAAAATTACAATGAATGGAAATGATATGATGGTTTTCTCACTTCTCATTTGTTTTGAACCATGGGCTCCATTCTGATTTAGGAGTCTTTCCTGCTCATCTTTTCAGTGATAATCTCCCCATGGTCTACAGGATCCCTGTTCTCTGTTTCTATAGCAACAGTCCCGTGTTGCTTGGCTAGAAGCAATTTTCTGCTGCTGTGGTGAAGCTCCATTTTTTCATTCCTTTCTCCCCAGTTGCCTTGGTAACCAGCCTCTGCCTCTTCTAGTCTCTCAGTGGTAAATTCCACTCCCCTCTTTTTTCTCTCTCTAGTAACAGTCACCTGATTGTGACTTGGATGGTGCTTTCCCATCTGTGAGTGGGCATACTCTGTCATGGTCAGATTGTCATCAGGAAACTAACCTTCTTTTTGCTTTATTTGCATCATTTATCTGGCCTGCCATCTTTCTGGTGGTTGTCATGGTAACCGTACCCTCTGAAAGTCTCCAGGCAAAAAGCTCTACAGTTAACAACCATCATGTGAGAGTGTCTGCCAGTATGTGACCACACATCTGGATTTTAAAGCCAGCCCCAGGTGGGTACCACAAATTGGAGAGAACAAGGCTTTTGATCAAAGCAGCTGGATTGAGAAAAGGAGGTAGGGGGAGACCCTAGGACCTGGTGTTCTCCACACAATATATATAGCTACAAGGTTTAGGCCGGGTCTGCAGGAGTGGCCATTATGCCAATGGTAATCCAAGTGCTTGAGAAATGTATTGGGAGTTATTCCAGGAAGGCCTACCATGTGCTCTAAACTTCCAGGGGTGATTCCCCTGGCCCAAGGAATCCTGACGATCTGACCTGAGAGCTAGGCAGAGCCAAATAATCTCAGGGAGAAAGTAATCAACTAACGTTTAAACTGGCTAACAGGAGGTTAGTAGAATAGATATTTAGGCACTTCTACAAATTACTGAAAATTTCTCTGCTCTTAAACTGCTGCTCTTACGTATTTAACGAAGCAGGTGGGGCATTACCACTATAATAAAAAATATTCAACAAATGATGGTTGTTATATGCCAAGGCACTGCAGCAGGCACTTTTCAGACAGCACTTCATTTCCTCCTTCTGGCAATACTGAGTTATATTTAACGATAAGAAACTGAGGCTAAGAGGTGAGGTAAATTGCGTGTGGTCATGCAGCAGCTAGTACGTGACAGAGCTGGGATTTGAACCCAGGTTCATCTGATTCCAAAGCCCTTTCTTAAAGGTTCCGGTGTCTCCTGAATTCCAGTCCTCTCTAGCCCTGATTTTCCCCCACCCCCACTTTAATCTGAGGGTTGCTACTAGTTTATTCTTTCTGCCTTATATTTCCTCCTCTTTTTTTGTGTATGTGTGTGAGCTGTTTATTTGCTTGTTTTTCTCTATACTCACCCCATCTCTTGCATCCTTTCGCTAAGGAGATAGAAAATTTCGTCTTGCCTTCTGACTGTGTCTGAATATGCATGTGAAATGAAAACTTTGGAGCAGCTGCCCTTGCCTGCGAACTGGGCAGTTCTGATCCTGGAGAACGCCATGCCTCTGAGCTCACTGACTCCAGCCCCAGATAGGCAAGCCATCCTCCTCTCCATTTAACAATTACTGGGTGCCTATTCCGTAGCAGGTACTGAGCTAGGCACTGGAGATACAGCAATGACCTAGGCAGAATCTGTTCCTTGCCTGTTTGGAATAGCTGGAGTAGAAGACAGAAGATAGACAAGAGGTCAACATACAATTTTATATTGTAATTGGTGCTATGAAAAGAACTGGGTGCCGTGAAGGAAGAATAATAATGATAGATCTATTTTAAATAGGACTGCCATCCCACACATAAGAAAAGAAATTGCTGAGGCTCTAATACCATCTAGTTGATGATAGCAGTCATGTTGGGAGCCTCTCAATCTTGGGGATCTTGGGTCCTGCCGCCCCTTAGCACCTCCACCACCGAGCCCTAGGTCCGCGCAGGCGCATTGACGGTTGCCATGGGGACAGCTGTCCTGCGCAAGCGCAGATGTCTTCAAGATGGCGGCCGTAGCTGCCGCGCGGGCTGTTCCTGTTGGTCCTGGACTCCGCGGCCTGCAACGGACGCTGCCTCTTGTGGTGATTCTCGGGGCCACGGGCACCGGCAAATCCACTCTGGCATTACAGCTAGGCCAGCGGCTCGGTGGCGAGATCGTCAGCGCTGACTCCATGCAGGTATGACACTGCGACTGGCCTCCGGCCTGTGAAAGTCGGGGACCGCGTGCAGCCTCTAGCCGAGTGGATACCCTGTCGCATGCTGGTAGTGGGTGAACCTCGGGGCTTGTGGGCGGAAGGGGTAGGTAAAGGGAATCCATAATTATTAGGCGCTCACCATATGCCAGACGTAGTGCCAGGTGTTTCACTTGCATCATCTCACTTCTTCGACGTTACTGTTGGTAGGTACTATAATTGTTTAAATTTACGGATGAAGGACTTCACCTAGGAAGACGAAAGGAGTTTCTTCGTGTCACCTAGCGAATAAGTGGAGGAGATGGTATTTGAAACCTACAAGGTTGATATACTGGCGTCCAATAAATACTTCTTGAATGAAAATAATTGCAGAACTTTTGCTATTTAGAGGGTTCAGCAACACTGGGATTACCTTCTATGAGTGTCTGTTGAGGGAATGGACCAGGGTGGATAGTAAGGAGACCTGGATCCTAGTCCTGAGTCAGCCACATAACCTTAACAATGTCGTTTCTGGGAGAGTTATTTTATTTATTTGTAAAGTGGAGAAAAATGATACCTACCTCACAGGCTCTGGTGCTTAATAAGAGAGATCATGAGGGTTAGAATGAAGAGCAAGGTGGCTATTCCTGAAGGTAAATGCTTGTTGAAGCTGAGATTTTTAACATCCTGGCTGATAGGAGTCACAAGGCTTTGTCCTTGAGCCAGGGGGAAACCCAGGAGTGTATTACACATCGCATCTGGGAGCATTTGTGTTTGGATTGAGAGTGGGTGACATTTTGGGTAAATCTCTGATGGAAGAATTATTGCAAACGCTATTTGTTGAAGAGAATTTACAGCTGATGAGTTTCAAAGAGTAAATGAAATGTCTGGTCCTGAATCTAGCACCTGATGGGTACTCAGCAAGGAGGGGCAGTCCTGGTCCCCACTGTACCCTGTAAACCTCTGGACATGGTTTCTACCTTCATTAGTTTATTCGGAGTAACATGACAATACCTATATGAAACGGTCTGGGTAATTCAATAAATATTTATTCTTAACCTCTAGTTTGTGGCAGCTCTGGAGAGAGACTTGAGCTCAATTCCAGCCCCATCTTTTCTAAGATAGACAACTGCAGACAAACTTCCTTGTGTCTTTGTTTCTTCTTCTGTAAAATAGGAAGAATAATATCAATAACAACATTACTGTGATGATTAAATGATATAAAGTATGTAAAACACTTAAAACAATATATAGCACATAATGCCGAAAATATGGTAGGTGCTGTTTTCTGCAAGGCCTTTTGGAGAGACAAGATCATAATCCCTGCCCTCAAGGAGTTTTAGTCCAGCTAAACATGAAACAGAGCAGAGTTAAAAAATGTTTGAACTGAGATATTTAAAGATGCTTCTGCAAGATGGACAGGGTGGGGAGGGGAGGGGAGGTGTCCAGTTTGACGAAATCAGTCAAAGGGAGCAATAAAGTTTAAAATCTGTTTATTGCTTATAAAACTGCAGATAACATATCATAATATGTTAGATATTATGATAAACCCTAGAATTTCTGTGAAGGTAGAAATCAATGAAGGCTGATATAGTCGTGAAAAGCTCTCGGAAAAGGGACTTGAAATATAAGTGAAGTTGGGATAGATAAGAAATAATATATAGATAAGATACAGATAAAACATAAGAAAAGGCATTATGTCGAAGGAACATGAGTGAAGATTTAGAAGGTGAAATGGGCATAGTGTGTATGTAGGACTGTGAAGAGAGACTCTTCAATAGATATCGTGGAGGTATTGTGGGTAATTGTGGAATGGGGGATGAATACCGTGATGAAGGCAGTATGTGAGACTTATTCATGAGCAGAATGCATGATGAATTAGATTTGGGGCTGTGTGGGAGAGACATATAAAAAAATCCAAGTATGATTGTGGGTAAAATTGTAATATTTCCAGAATATCTCGCCTGGCTTTAGTGCATCTGCATATCAATAGGCGTTCAGAGGTGGAGAGAAGTATGGCTTTAGTGTATTTGCATCATGTGGAGGGAGTTCATTTCCATATCAATGGGTAATTACCTGGGCCAGGGAGGGCTTATCTGTACTTGAGAGGTGAGGGGGAGGGCTGGTTTTGCTTCTGCTGGAGCTGGAGAAAGAAACCGCCCCAAAGTGCAGTTTGTGAGCAATAAACAGATTTTAAACTTTATTTCTCCCTTTGACTGATTTCGGTTTTTCGAGGTATTTTTCCCTGGGATTTCCATTCCCCGGACTTACAATGGTATAATAATAGATCTTTGGCCTGATACTTCAGAGACTTGAGTAGTATGGGTTTCATTAAGATGAAGTTACTGTAAGGTAAATTCTAGCCGAAATAAGCAGGCAAAGAAGAGGCAACAAAGGGCCAGGTAATTTATTTAAATACCCCCGGGTGAGGTTCTGTGGCCTTGCCAGAGTTCAGAGAAGTCACGCCCAGTTAGGGAGGTGGGGCGCTTATGAGGGATTAGGAGGGGAAGGAGTGGGCAAACTATCTTAGGGGGCTGTTGAGAGGTATGATTGGCTAAAGGTGACATAATAGCCAACTAGAAACTTTTTTCCTTCCAAGAGGGAGGAGGCTGACATCCGGATCTTAGTTGGCACATCAGGATGGAATTCAGGGAGAGCTGTCCCCTTTCCATATACGGCACGGACTTTAGGGTCTGGTCTGTTCTCCCCCTATGGCATCTCTCTGTTCTGTTTGCATGTCCTTGTTTTTCCTTTCTCCAGCCTAACAGTTACACCTATAATATCTAAGGTCCATTCCAGTCTTAATGTTCTATAATTTATATAATCTTGGTTTGGTGTGGTGTTAGTAGGAATGGAGGGGAAGAGAAAGTTGTAACATTTTGAAGGTACCACATTATAGTGAATTGGTCTCTGATGGGGAAGAGAATAGTGCACACAATGTGATTTAGGGTTCTGGTTTGTGTGCCTGGGAGACAATGGTTTAAGTCTGGGGAGAGGAAATCCCAGGGGAAAATACTTCTAAAACCAAAATCAGTCAAAGGGAGCAATAAAGTTTAAAATCTGTTTATTGCTTATAAAACTGCAGTCCAGGGCCTTCTCTCTTTGCTGCTCCAACA